>NW_028270141.1:119805250-120405250 GCF_037043375.1 Chiloscyllium plagiosum | reverse complement strand
TATTGTAAATAATTGTGGCCCCAGCACTGATCCCTGTAGCACTCCAGTAGTTGCCAACTAGAAAATGCCCCTTTTATCCTGACACACTTCTTTAGTTAGCTAATCCTCTATCCATGCTAATACACTACCCTCAATAGTATGGGCTCTTATTAAGTAGCATTATGCGCAGTACTTTGTTGAATGGGTTTTGGAATTCCAAATACATTGCATTCACTGCTTTCGCTTTATCTATCCTTTTGTTACTTCCTCAAAGAATTCTATCAGGCATGATTTCCCTACATGAAGCCATGTTGACTCTGCTTGATTCTATTCTATATTTCTAAATGCTGTGCTATTACAATGTTTATACGGTCAGTTCTTCTCACTTTAGAAATAGTGTTTAAAATGTTGGTGCTGTGATCGCATTACAGCCAGCATGTTTAAAGGTTTGCTGTTTAAAAACAGCATCCCCAATTTGTCAATCATGTTACAGTGAATTCACATTGATGAAACATGTGTTATAGCAGAACGATCTGTTATAAACTCTTAACATTGCCCAGTGATTTTTTTATGGCAACCTGTTTTTATTTTGTCTCCCACCTTTTTTTTGAACAAAGATGTTATATTGGCAGTTTTCCAGTCCTTTGGAAAGATTGTTACCAATGTTTTCACTGTAACTACTTCCTTTAAAATCCTAGTATGGAACTCATCAAGTCTAGAGGTCATTTCAGTCTTTAGTTTCCCAATACTTTATCTCTAGCAGAAGCTATTTTGTTTCTTTCTCTTCGTCATTTGATTCATTTCTAATACAATCCTCTCTTAAAGTCTAAATGTAAAAGTATCTTTAGCTTTAGCATTGCAAGTTTTGTAATGTTGACTGTAGTGGGGACATTTCAAGTTCAGTTCCCACATAGTTCCCTGTAGACATCATAGCACGGGTATATGCAGTCCTTTTTGTTTTGAGATTTTAAACTACATTTTTCTAGAAAGTTTAAATGGTATGTAATACCTCATTTCAAATTGATTTAATATTTCCATACAATAGCTGTAGCTGCCAGAATTTTGAAAAAGTCTTAGCACTTTCCTTTAACTCTGACCAAATTCTTCCAGTGAAGTTGAGGCAACTTTGTGAAATAAAAGTTGAATTGCTACAGTTGACCTCATTACATCTAGATGAAAATCTCTCACCAGGAATTCTTACCCTATTTTATTATGCAGTGACCTCTACTTGAGGTACATATCAGAACAACTGGTGAGGATATTACTGGGGTTCTATCTTGTTGGATTTGTAGACAAGTGGCCTGCTGACAGACTTTACCGTTTCATATATATGAAAATGAACTTGCATTTATATTGTATGTTTTTTTTGACGACCCTGGGATCTCTAAGGTATATAACTAATGTGGCTATATTTTAAAAAAAATTTCACTGTAACAATTTGACTGGTAGTGGCATTGGGTTATGTTAGTGTATAGATTGAGTCATGTCTTTCACGGAGTTCTCAATATAATAAATTCTGAATTGAATTGATTTATTTTAATGTTAAATTGTTCTTTTTCCCTAACTCTTTCAATTGTCACTTTTGAAAGAATTTGTTTTTAGAACATGTTTTTCCTTCCTCTAGATTCATGTGAATTTGCTTCTTATGGAAGCTCGAATGCAGGCAGAACTTCTTTATGCTTTGACAGCCATTACACGATATCTAACATGAAAAGCCTGCACTTTCATAAGCATCCATTCTCATTGAAGGAATTGCCAGTCATTTGAACCAAAGTAGGCAAATTATCCATAAATTCCATTGTGCCATAACACACATCATGAGAAAAGTGTTACTACTTGGTGCATAGTGGCTTGCCTGTAACTCTGGACCTTTCACCAAAGGAGCAGAATGGAAGACTGTGAAAAACCAATGTGCAACCTGAGTATTTGATCATCTGTGTGTGTTTTGACAACACAAAGTAATTTCTAACACTTACAATGATTTGCAGCAATGCAACAAGCTTATATGCTTTTGTCTTTTTAGACTAGGTTATAATGTGTGGTTGCTGTAGGTAACTGGAGTTGGAGTATTTTTTTTAAAAAAAATTGGGGTCTGGAAGATTTGTATCTCTAGGACCTTTTTCTATACATTGGAAGTTGTTGGTGCTGCTATTCCTGTCAGTGGTTGCTGCAATTGCTGGCTGGCCCTGTTGAGTTAAGACTATCGATCTGAATACTGCAGCTACCTGAGCCTGTATTGTGAACTCCAGTGATGAGTCACAGTTTGAGAGACTGTACTGACATTTATAATTGTTAGAATTCTAACACATCGCTGTATAATTTTTGAAATATGCAAGTAATTCTATAACTTGTATTCTGCTGTAAACCTGCAGTGTGATTCTTTTTACATTTGTTTCAAAGATTGATGTAGTAGTGTTAGATACAATTCAGTTTTACCCAAAGTATTGTCTTGAGACAAGAAATGTATTTTGAGTTTCTGTCTTCCTTGCAAAATTTACACACTGTAATGCTTTATGAATGTTTTGTATTACAGTTAATGTTTATAACTATTGCTATTTGTGAGAGAAGGTTCCGTTACCTCTAGCACAGTAAAAGTTTTCTGTTACTAGTAGCTTTGTCCGGAAGCATGATTCTAGGTGACAGGACAATAGTTTTTAGAATTACAGCACAAAGACATAATTGTTTTTTTTAATGTGATATTTTAACCATCAACAGCTTATCTAACAAAGCTGGAAATGTTTTGTTTACTGATGACCAGTACTTGATTAAAAATATCAGCATGAAGTCTTTTCTGTTTTCATAGGTTTTTCATCAACTTAGTGGTTGTAATACAAAATATTAAACTTGTTTTTTTAAAATAAATGTCAGTATTGACATTTCAAATGAATGAAATAAAATTTGTTGCCAATGTACCTGTTTCAGTAAATTGCCAGATATTATTTTAGTTAATATTTAACAGATGCAGCAAACTCTCTCAATTAAAACTAATTTTGGATTGTGCAGAATAGCATTCAAATTTTTTTAAAATCCCAGTGAAATTGTAATGTCTAGGAAGTCATTTATGCACAGCAGAACCTTTCTTGTCTGAGGCCACTTGTAACCAGAAACTATGAAAGTGTAGTTGATGAGCAGTGAAAGCTGCCACTTAGGACCATGGAAGCGTGACTACACATGAATTCAAATATGGAAAATTTTGAGATTCTACTGTGTTTCCTTCTCAAGCTCCTGAGAAAGGTTTGTGGAAAGTAAAATGATTTGATCTGAAAACTCTTTCAAGAATTTTTGTTTTGCAAGCCACGAGCTCATGACCAACAAAGATCACAATTGAAGGCTACTCATTATACAGAATGAAAGTCAGTTAGGATGGGTTTGCTCAGATGGAAAAAATTTAAGAGTGCACTTCCATGATCCCATACAGGAGGAAAGAAAAGAATCAAGAGGGTGTGGGCTGTGGGGAGTCTTTAGGCTGAGCAGGGTGTCGGGTACTATAAGACCACCATGCTCTGAATGTATCAGTGATCTGTGTTAAATTGGACTTGCACTATATTTTCATTGCACAATTTCAGCCTGAAATTTGTTCTGCCAGCTGTGTAGTATGTTTTGTGGAACCAGCAATCTGGTCCAAATTTACTGCACAATGCTATTTGGAATTGGACTAAATAGGTTTGCACTCTGGTTGGAGTACAGAAGATTGGATAAACTTTTCGTCCAGATCTTTGTCCAGAAAAGGAAACTCCATTTTCTGTGATTTATTCCACGTTCACATTAGATTTGGTTTATTTTTAAGGATAGTAATGGGTTAGTTCTTGCTGGTGTAGCAGAATAGTCTCCTGTAAAGAAGAGGTGTTTGGTGTGGTGGTAATGTCACTGCACTAGTAATCGAGTGCCCCAGTCTAATGTTCTGGTCACATGAGTTCCAATCCCACCAGGGCAGATGGTAAAATTTGAATTCAATAAAGCAAAATCTGCAGTTAAATGTTGTTTAATAGTGACAATGTCACCATTGCCAGTTGTCATAAAAACCTGTCTGATTCACTAATGTCATTAATGAAAGAACTGCCAACCTTACCTGGTCAGGCCTACATGTGATTCCAGACCCACAGAAATGCAGTCAACTCTTAACTGCTCTCTGATATGGCCTAGAGAACCACTCAGTTCAAAGGTATATAGGGATGGGCAACAGATGCCAGCCTTGCTAGCAATACCCATATCCCAATCAATAATTTTTTTAAAAAACCTTTTTTCTAGAATGTTTTCCCATCGATGGAGGTAAAATATGGGCCCATCATGTTTGGGGTTTGAATCTTTGGGATTTGAATTTTTTTAATTTCTTGGATTAAAAGTCCAACTGTGACTAAAAAAATTGTCAATTGTCATAAAAACTTGTGATTCACTCATGTCCTTAAAAGCAGCAGTTTTCCTTTACTAATCTGGTCTTGACTACGTGGATCCATGTCAGCAGCAATGTGGTTGATTTTTAACTGCCCTCTGAAATGCCTACAAGCCATTTAGTTGTATAAGTTGTATACTGCTAAAAGTCTCAAAGGAATGAAACTGGTCAAAATACCAGGCACTAAAAATGGCAATGAAAAGCCTCTTGACCCTGCAAAAATCCTCCTAATTAACAGCTGGGAGAAAATTGGGAATACCTAAGCAACAGTCTGACAGTAGTCATACCCATGGAATCATACCTTACACAATATCCCAGGAAATCATGTAACCATACCTAGGTATGTTCTGTTCCTATAGCAGGCCAGACCCATCAGAGGTGATAGTGATATACATTTGGAAGGGAGTTGTCTCAGATGTCCACACCCCATGAAGTGGCTTCAAGTCCAGCATAGCTAAGGAAACCTAATTATTGCACCCCACCCTTAAAACCGGCTGTTGAATCAGTGCTTCTCCAGGTTGAACACCACACAGAACAAACACGAATGGCACAATGTACTTTGGGCAAGGACTTCAATGTCCAACATCAGGAGTGGCTTGGTAGCATCTCTATTTTGAATTGATGGAGTCCTAACGGATGTAACTGTTAGACTTGGGATCCCATCTCACCCTAAACTTACGCCCTCTAGTTCTGGACTCCCTGACCCCAGGGAAAAGACTTTGTCTATTTATCCTATCCATGCTCCTGATAATTTTGTAAACCTCTACAAGGTCACCCCTCAGCCTCCAACGCTCCAGAGAAAGCAGCCCAAGCCTGTTCAACCTCTTCCCTACAGCTCAAATCCTCCAACCCTGACAACATCCTTGCAAATCTTTTCTGAACCCTTTCAAGTTTCACAACATTTTTCAGATAGGAAGTAGACCAGAATTGTACGCAATATTCCAATAGTGGCTAAACCAATGTCCTGTACAGCTGCAACACGACCTCCCAACTCCTGTACTCAATACTCTGACCAATAAAGGAAAGCATACCAAACACTGCCTTCACTATCCTATCTACCTGTGACTCCACTCTCAAGGAGCTATGAACCTGCACTCCAAGATCTCTGTATTCAACAACACTCCCAAGGACCTTACCATTAAGTGTATAAGTCCTGCTAAGATTTGCTTTCCCAAAATGCAGCACCTTGCATTTATCTGAATTAAACTCCATCTGCCATTTCTCAGCCCATTGGTCCATCTGGTCCAGATCCTGTTGTAATCCGAGGTAACCCTCTTCGCTGTCCACTATATTTTGGTGTCATCTGCAAACTTACTAACTGTACCTCTTATGCTCGCATCCAAATCATTTATGTAAATGACAAAAAGTAGAGGACCAAGCACCAATCCTTCTGGCACTCCACTGCTCACAGACCTCCAGTCTGAAAAACAACCCTCCACTATCACCGTCTGTCTTCTACCTTTGAGCCAGTTCTGTATCCAAATGGCTAGTTCTCCCTGTATTCCATGAGATCTAATCTTGCTAATCAGTCTCCCATGGGGAACTTTGTCGAACGCCTTACTGAAGTCCATATAGATCACATCTACTGCTCTGCCCTCATCAATCTTCTTTGTTACTTCTTCAAAAAACTCAATCAAGTTTGTGAGACATGATTTCCCACGCACAAAGCCATGTTGACTATCCCTAATCAGTCCTTGCCTTTCCAAATACCTGTACATCCTGTCCCTTAGGACTCCCTCCAACAACTTGCCCACCACTGAGGTCAGGCTCACCAGTCTATAGTTCCCTGGCTTGTCTTTCCTGTCCTTCTTAAACAGTGGCACCACGTTGGCCACCCTCCAGTCTTCCGGCACCTCACCTGTGACTATCGATGATACAAATATCTCAGCAAGAGGCCCAGCAATCACTTCTCTATCGGAGGACAACAAATTTACCAGGATAGCAGTACTGACATTTGAAGAGAAAGCAGATCATTTAGGGCTATTCACTGGAGTTTTGAAGAATGAGATGGGATCTCCGAAACCTATAAAAATCTAATGGAACTAGATAGAGTAAATGCAGGAAGGAGTTCCCAATGATCAGGGAGTCCAGAATTAGGGGTCACATTCTAAGGATATGGAGTAGGCTATTTAAGAATTCAATGAGAATTTTTGTCATCCAAGGAATGCACCAGCACATCTAGAATTAGGATGTCAACCTGGTAAAGCTATAACACAACACTATTTGCATGCCAAATATAAGCAGCGAGGCATAGACAAAACTAAGCAATTTTACAACCAAAGATCAGATCAAAGTCATGATACATTGTGTTGTGAATGGTGATTAACAGTACAGCTTGCTGGAGGAGGAGGCTCCATAAATATCTACATTCTCAGTGATTGAAGGGCCCAAAACATCAGTGCATTTGATTGAAGCTGAAACATTCACAGCTATCTGCAGCCAGAAGTGTCATGTGGATGATTCATTTCTGTCTCCCCTGGAGGTTTCCTGTATTGTATGTACCAGTGTTCAGTTAATTTGACTCACTCTATGTGATACTAAGAAACTGCTGACATTCTGGCAATTGTACTACAGACTTGTGCTTCAAAAGACACCACACTCCCAGCTGAGCTATTTCAGTACAGCTACAACACTGACATCTAATAGCTGTGGCAGATTGCCTTTATACATCCTGTACACAAAAAGCAAAACAAATTAAACTTGATCAATTACAATCCCATCAGTCTACTCTCGATCATCAGTGTAAAGTAAGATACCATCAACAGTGGTATCCAGCAGCATCTGCTCAGCAATAATCAGTTCACTGACACCCAGTTTAGGTTCTGTTAGGACCACTCAACTCCTGACGTCATTACAGCCTTGGTTCAAGAATGCACAAAGGAGCTGAATTCCAGAAACGAAGTGAGAATGATTGCCTTTGACATCAAGGCTGTTTTTGATGAAATGTGGCATCAAGGCAACTTCATAAAACTGGAGTCAATGGGAATGAGGTGGAAAATTCCACTGATTGGAGTCATACCTGGCACAAAGGGAGGTGGTTGTGGTTGTTGGAGATCATCATCACCACTCCAAGACATCTGCCCAGGGGTTCCTTAGGGTAATATCCTTGACTCAAGCATTTTCAGCTACTTCATCAATGATCTTCCCTCCCTCATAAGGTCAGAAGAGGGTATGTTTGCTAATGATTGCATAATGTTCAGCACCATTTGCGATTCCTCAGTTACTATGTTCAAATGCTGCAAACCTTGGACAACATTCATGAAAAGAAGCAAATAATATTCATGCCACACAAATGTCAGGCAATCACCATCTCCAATGTGAGAAAATCTCTTGAAATTCAATGGCATTACCATCACTGAACCCTGGATGTTGTCATGAAGTAAAAACTGAATTTAACTAGCTGTATAAGTATAGTGGCTAGTAGAACAGATAAGAAAATAGGAATCCCGCAGAAAGTAATGCTATTCCTTATTCCTAAAGGTCTATCCATTATCTACAAGACACAAGTCATAGATGTGATGGAATACCCCCCACTTCCCTGGATGAGTACAGTTACAATAACATTTAAGCAGCTTGACACTATCTAGGTCTAAACATTGCACTTGATTGGCACCATATTCACAAACTTCATTCCCTCAATTGCCGATGCTCAGTAGCAGCAGTGTGAACCACCTTCAAGAGCTCTGCAGCAATCCACCAAGGCTCCTTCCAAACCAATGACCATTACCATCTAGAAGAACAACGGTAACAGATACGTAGGGACACTGCCATGAGCAATTTTCCCACTTACCCATCCTGACCTGGAAATATCTCGCTGTCCTTTCAGGGTCAAAATCCTGGAACCCATCAATGGCATTATGTGGGTGTACCTGCACCAAAAGGACTTCTGCTGTTTAAGAAGACAGCTCACAAACACATTGTCAAGGGCAACTAGGGATGAGCAATAGACACTGGTCCAGATACATTCATGAATAAATGGACAGCATTGTCACCTTCAAAAAATGCTGCAGTGTCTTGCTCATCAGCATTTTATAGATCTCAAAGGCTTTCTCTTCCCACAACATCACGAATGGTTCTGGTTATGTCTCTGGGAGTCCAAAGTGATTGCAATATAATATTAACAGAACGTACAGTCATACAGGACAGAAATAGACCTTTGGTCCAACTCATCTATGCCGACCAGTTGTTCTAAACCAATCCCATTTGCCTGTGTTTGGCCCCTGTCCTTCTAAGTGTTGCCTATTCAGAACCTTTCTAAATTGCTTTTAAATTTTGTAATTGTACCCACCTCTACCACTTCCTCTGGCAGCTCATTCAATACACGCACCAGTCTCTGTGTGAAAAAGTTGCACCTCAGGTCCTGTTTAAATATTTCCCCTCTCACCTTAAACCTATGCCCTGTTTTTCTGGACTCCCTTACCCTTGGAAAAAGACCTTGGCTATTCACCTTATCTATGAACCTCATGATTTTATAAACCTCTATGTCAGCCCTCAGCCTCCGATGTTCGAGGAAGAAAAATCCCAGCCTATTCAGTCTCTTCTTATAACTCAAACCGTCCAGTCCTGGCAACATCCTTGTAAATGTTTTCTGTACCTTTTCTAGTTTAACAACATTTTTTCCTATAGCAGGGTGACTAGAATTGTATACAGTATCTAAAACTGGCCTCACCAATGTCTTGTACAGCTGCAACATGACATCCCAACTTCTGTACTCAATGCTTTGACCAATGTCGGCAAGCTTGCCAAACGCCTTCTTCACAACTCTGTCTACGTGACGCCACTTTCAAGCAACAATGAACCAGCACTGCTATGTCCCACTGTTCAACAACACTCCCCAAGACACTACCATTAACTGTGTAATTCCTGCCCTGGTTTGCATTCAACACCTTGCATTTATCAAGATTAAACTCCAAGTGCCACTTCTCAGCTCATTGGCTTATTCAGTCAAAATGTTGTTGTACTCTTAGATAACCTTCTTCACAGTTGACTACACTGCCAATTTTGGTGTCATCTGCAAACTTACTAACTATAAATGATGAACAGCAGTGGACCCAGAACCGATCATTGTGACACACAGCTGGTCACAGGTCTCCAGTCCTCTACTACTGCCCTCTGTCTTCTACCATCAGGCTAATTTTGTATCCAATTGGCTATCGCTCCTTGGATCTCATGTGATCTAACCTGACCATGCAGGACCTAATCGAAGAATTTGTTGAAGTTCTTGAAATAAAATGCAATACCTATCTGGGAATACAATTAGGCATGACTAATTATTTACCCTATTAACATTTTTTATTCATTTGCAGGATGTTGGCATCATTAGTTAGGCCTATAATTACTGCCATTCCTTAATTACCATTTTACTTCTGGGCAAAGAAATGAAATACAGAACTGGTTGAAAACCTGAAACAAAAACAGAAGCTTATGGAAATAAAGCATTTTTCAGAGAAGATAAGTTAACATGTTAGCCACTGGGACCTTTTCAAATTTGAAAATGAATTAGACATATAGATATGACCTGACAAGAACAGTATTGCAGAGAAATCAATAGTAGAAAATCATAACAGATCATCTTGGTCAGATATCAACCCAAAAGAACTAATATTCCCATATTCATTTTCCAAACAAAAATATTTATGGATTTTCTTCAAATAATTTGTTGAACTGATGGCTTTCTAAAATGGCTTATATTAATATTTTTCCAACTAAATCCGAAACTCTATGGCTGAATTTTCTGCCTAGTAGTGAATGAGTTGCAAATTGTGGGTGGGCAAGTGCAAGAGATAGAAAATTTATCTCATGTATATTCAAAAATAGGCCTAAAACCTTTGGTACTATGGCTAGCAAAGAGTCAGTCAAGCAGAATATTTCACACAACAGTGGACTCGAAGCTGCAGCTGTTTCCTGAAGAACAGCAGCTGTACTTCCTCCCAGCATTTACAAAAAAAAACCTAAAATTAGTTAGCACTGTCACATTGAAGGGTGCAGGAACAAACAGATTACTTGTTCATGTCACAAGACAATATTGTGATTCTGGAAGTTTTTTTTGCACAGCTAATGTGTATCAGTTACATCACTGCTCATTTGTAGCTGATGAACTATTTTTATAAATTCCAAAGGACCTGGCCCATGCTCTCGCACAGTGTGATCGCATGCTGGTCAAGTTTGCAAATTTACTACCATCATTTGCCTTTAACTTTCCTCAACTGTGGACAATTTGAACCAAAATCTAGATGAAAAGTAGTGGGCATTTTTAGTAGCAGTATAACAACTGACTAGAGAATTAAATTGGACACAAAATGGATAGAAATCTTGTGATGTTGCAACAAGCAATCTCTAAGACATTTTTCCACTTAGTAACACACCCACTTTTACAACAGCCCATTCTTAATTGCCATTTTACTTCTGGTTAAAGAAATAAAGTACTGAACTGGTTGAAAACCTGAAACAGAAAACATTTTGTACAGCATTTTTTTAGAGAAGATAAGTTAACACATTAGGTGCTGGGTCCTTTTTAAATTTGAAAATTAATTTAGACATATAAGTACAACCTGAAAAGAGTGGAATGGGGGAAAGCATACAGTATTACAGAGAAATCAATAGTAGAATAGCATAACATCATCTCGGACAGATAACGGAGAGAACTATTACTGCATAAAACCCAACTATTATTCTTCAAGTTCAAAATATATACTTTATATAATACATATAAACAAAATATAAAATTAATTTATTTGTTATTTTCAATATCATAATCAAATCTCCCTTAAGTCTATGCTTTTATTTTACATAAGATACCCAGCTCTCAGCCGAATGCAACCGCAAGATGTTTTAAATAAAAATAAGCAAAGTGGCTCTCCTCTGATTCTGTCTCAGACCTTCTATATCTTTCGCCAACTGAAAATAAAATTAAACCTATTTTAGTTCAAGTTAAATAATTATTTTGTTTCATTTTCAATCAAACAACATATTTCCCACCGTTTCCATCTTTAGAATTAAGCTTTATGCATTTCGTATGAAACTTAAGAGACCACTGTTTGTAGCACCTGTTCAGGTATTTAATAAACTTTAATGGAGGCCTGCATCTTGCACACATACAGGGCCTTGGTGAGGTCACATCTTGAATATTGTGTGCAGTTTTGGTCTACAAGTCTGAGGAAGGACATTCTTGCTATTGAGGGAGTCCAGCAAAGGTTCACCAAACTGATTTCGGGATGGCAGGACTGACATATTAAGAAAGACTGGATCAAATGGGTTTGTATTCGTTGGAATTTAGAAGAATTGGTGTGGGTGAATCTCCTAGAAACATATAAAATCCTAATGGGACTAGACAGGCTAGTTGCGGGAAGAATGTTCCCAATGCTGCTAAGTGCAGAACTAGGAGTCACAGTCTAAGAGTTAGGGCGTGCAGATACCAGTGTTGGACTGGGGTGGACAAGGTCAGAAGTCACATGACACCAGGTTATAGTCCAACAGGTTTACTTGAAATCGGAGCGCTGCTCCATCATCAGGTGAAGTGAAGATGTCAAGTGAAGACTTCACCTGATGAAGGAGCAGCACTAATTTCAAATAAACCTGTTGGACTATAATCTGGTGTCATGTGACTTCTGACCTAAGAATAAGGGATAAGCCATTCAGGACTAAGATGAGGAAGAATTTCTTCACTCAGAGAATTGTGAACCTATAGAATTCTCTACTATGGAACGCTATTGGGGCCATTTTGTTAGGTATAATCAAGAGGAAGCTGGACATGGCTCATATGGCTAAGAGGATCAAGGGGTATGGAGAGAAAGTAGGAGTGAGACACTGAAATTGCATGATCAGCCATGATCATGTTGAATGGTGGTGCAGGCTTGAAGGGCCAAATGGCCTACTCCTATACCTCTTTTCTATGTTTCTATATCCAGTATGGACCCTGACCATATGATATATATAATAACATCTAATGTCATCTACCAGTCCATTATCTTGAGGTCTAATTAGTCGTTTTTTTTCTCTGTTCAGTGTTTAGCAACCAGCACAAATATTGTCATCTATAAGTATACAAACTGTTTTACAAGGAGATGGTGGAGGGATGGTTTAGATAAAGAGAGAGTGGCCTAGTGGTAATGCCACTGGGCTAGTAAATCCAGGCACACAGTTAATGCTCTGGCAACTGGAAGAATTTAATTTCAAATAATAAAATATGGAATCAAATGCAAGTCTTTGTAATGGTGACAATTAAACTTTTAGGGGTATATGGGAATGACATGGGTTAACCTGTAAATCCATATGAAGTTCATTTTTATTTATTCTTATTGAAGGAGATAGGTTAAAAGACTGCATAAACATAATCAGATACTGATGCAGGAGACAGAGTTTCACATTTGAACCACCATTAATGCTAAGATTAGATTCCCTACTGTGTGGAAACAGGCCCTTCGGCCCAACAAATGCACACCGACACTCTGAAAAGTAACCCACCCAGACTCATTCCCTCTAACTAATGCACCTAACACTATGGGCAATTTAGAACAGCCAATTCATCTATCCAGCACTGTGGGAGGAAACCAGAGCACCAGGAGGAAACCCACACAAACACGGGGAAAATGTGCAAACTCCACACAGACAGTCACCCACAGCTGGAATTGAACCTGAGTCCCTAGTGCTGTGAGGCAGCAATGCTAGCCACTGAGCCACTATGCCACCCCTGTGGGGCCTTATTTGGAAATAGAATATGAGGATAACCCCGTACCACATAAAGAAAGACAAAGAAATGGAGTTTAGTCAAGGATGAGAATGAGGCCAGGCTTGGGAGGGAAGATAGGGAGTGGTGAGACTAGCAGTAAACAGGCACCTTGCCACTTCCAAAATGTGCAAAAATCAAAGTGTTTGTCTAAAACAGACAATTTTGGAATTTGAATAATGTTCTATTGCCATGACTGACAATGAAATATCTGATGAATCCTCATTGAGTTACCGTATTACATCTGGGATGGAGTCTTCTAACTTCAGCTCAATAAACAATTGTTGACCTGTACTTCGAGGCTCCTGATGTTATTTTGTAAAATAATTTAGCACAACAAAATTATAAACCCATCTGATTTACCAGTTTTGTTTAGGCAAAGCAATCCCAGTGTAACCATATTTGACTCCACACCACAACAATGTGATTGACTCCCAATTACCCTCTGAAATGGTCTAGCAAGGCACTCCATTCAATGGTAATTTGGAATTAGCATAAATGTTGGCCTTGTCACTGATTTCCACATCACATCAAAGACTGAACAAATAACACCTAATTCCGGATAATTAATATAGTTAGTAAAGAATAATAGTCTTAACATCAATCACTTCAGGAGTTCACAAATAATTAATCTCCACATAAAATGCTTTCTTGTAATAACAATTTTCCCAGAATGAAAGCAATTTCTTCTCCATCTATTCATCTGCCCTCCAATCACTTAATAATATACATGAAATTACTGTGCAGAAAGCTTATAATTACCTTCATGCAGCAACCTAGTAACTATCTCAAGAAACTTTAATCAGGTCGCTGAGATATGGCCCTCTTTCAGGAACTATGTTCAGTTGCTAATAACATCCTCCCCGTGCATAGTAATCATGATTTGGAGATGCCGGTGTTGGACAGGGGTGTACAAAGTTAAAAATCAAACAACACCAGGTTATAGTCCAACAGGTTTAATTGGAAGCATTAGTTTTCGGAGCATCGCTTCTTCATCAGGTGATTGTGGAGGATACAATTGTAAGACACAGAATTTATAGCAAAGGTTTACAGTGTGATGTAACTGAAATTATACATTGAAAAATACTTTGATTGTTTGTTGAGTCTTTCACCTGTTAGAATACCATGATATTTCATAGAACACAGGGGGCTAACACCTTCGACATATTATCTGGCTGATACCAATTGTTACAATTAACCTGAGAATGTAACTTTTAAAAAAAGGTTTCGTGTTTTACATATGAAAGAAGTGAAACTATCATGGTATTCTAACAGATGAAAGACTCATCAAACAATCAAGGGATTTTTCAATGTATAATTTCAGTTACATCACACCGTAAACATTTGCTATAAATTCTGTGCCTTCCACAACCACCTGATGAAGGAGCGACACTCTGAAAGCAAGTGCTTCCAATTAAACCTGTTGGACTATAACCTGGTTAGATTAGATTAGATTACTTTACAGTGTGGAAACAGGCCCTTCGGCCCAACAAGTCCACACCGACCCGTCGAAGCGCAACCCACCCATAACCCTACATTTACCCCTTACCTAACACTACAGACAATTTAGCATGGCCAATTCACCTGACCTGCACATCTTTGGACTGTGGGAGGAAACTGGAGCACCCGGAGGAAACCCACGCAGACACGGGGAGAATGTGCAAACTCCACACAGTCAGTCACCTGAGGCGGGAATTGAACCCGGTCTCTGGCGCAGTGAGGCAGCAGTGCTAACCACTGTGCCACTGTGCCACCCACAAATATTGTGTTGTGTGATTTTTAACTTTCTCCATCCAGGTCATCTTACAGAATATCTAATGATCCCAGAAATTTATTTATAAATAAAGTCAATGTAACTTGCCTTTTGTTTGGTATTAGTGCATCATGAAAACAAGGTCCTAACTGTAGTGAGATAGTCATAGTCATGGAAGAACATGCCAAAACACGGTCGAGGTGGCAAACTAGCCATGTGCCAAGTGCTCATTTAGTTCAGCTCCCATCTGCTTGAGTACTGTTGAGGTATTGCCCAGAGGTCCGGCTACCTTATCTTATCCTGTCAAGATAATAACGCTGGCAGCTAATTTTGAATTTCTAATGTGTATAGTGCATTAAGGGCAACTGAATAGGCATTCGATGAGGTGCATTGGAAAGTTTCACTGTTAGGTTGTTCATAGTTTGAATGAAGACTGATGGAGTGGTTTTAAATAGCTATTCTGTTTTGTCCTGGCAGTGGACATTTTCTTTCTTGAGAACATTTTTATAATGGTCCATGGTCTCCTAACATAAGCGAAGTATTGCTAGCACATTCATCCATGGCCTGTTTTCTCATGACTTTTTGGCTGCTATGTCAACAGCTTTTATTGCCTTGAGTAAAACTTGTTTCCAATCTTGTTCTCTTCAGTCAAAGATCACACAACACTGGAATATAGTCCAATAGGTTTATTTGAAACTGCAAGCTTTCAGAGCCTCCCCCCTTCTTCCCCAGGCAGCTAGTGAGAGAGAATACATCGGACACAGAATTTATAAATAAAGGATCAAAAAGTCATACAACTTATGCAAACACATTGAACAAATGGTGGGCGGCACGGTGGCACAGTGGTTAGCACTGCTGCCTCACAGCGCTAAAGACCCAGGTTCAATTCCTGCCTCAGGCGACTGACTGTGTGGAGTTTGCACGTTCTCCCCGTGTCTGCGTGGGTTTCCTCCGGGTGCTCCGGTTTCCTCCCACATTCCAAAGATGTGCAAGTCAGGTGAATTGGCCATGCTAAATTGCCCGTAGTGTTAGGTAAGGGGTAAATGTAGGGATATGGGTGGGTTGCGCTTCAGCGGGTCGGTGTGGACTTGTTGGGCTGAAGGGCCTGTTTCCACACTGTAAGTAATCTAATCTAATCTAAAAAAAACCTAGAAGGCTATCAAGTCTTTAATCAATTAGAATGGAGATGCAGGTTTTGATTGATTGATATGTAAATCCCAGAATTTCTTTCAAGTCAATGCCCCAAGATAACTTAAGGCTTTATCAGTTTAAAGCTGCCATCTCAGGTCAGACAATTTTAGGTTTTGAGTCTGTTTGTGTCTCAACCTGGGTTTATTTCCAAAGTAGGAATTTATAAAATGTCACATTGACTATCTATAGATCATGTGCTTTTTAAACAAAATAGAATGTACCTGCAATTGTAGGTTTATGTGAGTGTGTGTGTGTGCATGTGCATACGAGGGAGAGAGAGAGGAAGAAAGTGTGTGTGCGCACACACGCACATGCTTGAGAGAGTGTGTGTGTATATGTGTGTGCTTGAGACTGAGTGCATGTGAGTGTGAGGGAGTATATGTGCTTGAGAGAGTGTGTGCAAGTGTGAGGAAGTATATGCCTGCGAAAGAATGTAAGTGTCTGTATGAGAGAGGGTCTGTGTGAGTGTGCGTGTGTGTTTATGTGAGAGTGTGTGTGTATGTGTCCGTGTAATTGCATAGTGTGGTGGGGTTAGCTATAGTTTGACGTGAACCCAAGATCCCAGTTGAGGCCGTCCTCATGGGTACCAAACTTGGCTATCAGCCTCTGTTCAGCAACTCTGTGTCGTTGCGTATCCGAAAGTACGCTTTGGAGGACACTTATCCGACGATCTGAGGCTGAATGTCCTTGACCGCTGAAATATTCCCCAATTGTGATTCCTGTCTGGCTATTACTGCATGGTGTCCATTCATCCGTTGTCATAGCATTTGATTAGTTTCACCAATATACCATACTTTTGGGGAATCTTAGCTGCAGCGTATGAGATAGACAACGTTGGCTGAGTTGGATGAGTATCTGCCGTGCATGTGGTGGGTGGTGTCGCGATGTGTCATCATAATATCCATGTCGGCATTCTAACATGTTTTGCAGTAGTTGCCATTACAGGGTTGTATGGTGTTGTCGTCCATGTTGTCATGAAGGCTGGGTGGTTTGCTGTGAACAATGCTCTGTTTAAGGTTTGACAGTTGTTTTAAGGCGAGACATGGAGGCGTAGGAAAGATCTTGTCGAGGTGCTTATCCTCTTCGATAATGTGTTGCAGCTGTGAAGAACATGGCGTAGTCTATCTGCTACCAGGATATACTGGACGATGAAGGGTATCCTATCGGTCGCATCCTGTGTCTGTCTTCTGAAGTGGTCATTACTGCCTTTCGCTGTGGCAAGTTGGAACTGGTGATTGATGAGTTGAGCATCATATCTAGTCCTTATGAGAGTGTCCCTCAACACCGTCATGTTCTTCCTCATCGGAACAGATTCTGTGTATGCATAGGGCTAGTTCTTAGGGGATGGCTGTTTTAATATGTTGAAGGTGGAAGCTTGAGAAGTGCAGCATCATAAGGTTAACATTGGATTTGTAGTAGGCCTCACAGCTAAAATGCATTGTCTGACCTAATATACTGATAAAACCTAAAGTTATCTTGGGGCAGTGACTTGAAAGAAATTCTGGGATTTGCATATTAATCAATCAAAACCTGCATCTCCATTCTAACTAATTAAAGAATTAATAGCCATCTAGGTTTATTCAATAAATTTGCCTAAGTTGTATGACCCTTTGATCTTTTACTTATAAATTCTGTGTCCAATGTATTCTCTCTCACTAGCTGCCTAAGGAAGGAGCAGGGCTCTGAAGGCTTACAAAAAGCCTGTTGGACTTTAACCTGATGTTGTGTGATTTTTTAATTTGTCCACCCCAGTCCAACAGTGGCACCTCCACAACATGTTCTCGTCAGGATTATCTGCAGTTAACCCTGCATTCTTGTACATAACCAGTTTGTCATCTTCTAACTCTGGGAACAGACATAGGTTAAAAATTTTAATAAATGAATGATCAATTTGTAAGAGTCATCCATTTTCTAATTCAAGACATCATAAAATCAGTGAAGAAAAAGAAATTTATTCACGCATAGGATTGTAGGAAATCACTAGAAATTCCCAGAAACCAGGCAATTTGGAAAAAGAAAGTAAGAGAATTTAATTATAGAAAGGGTAGCTTTTCAGGGAGCTGGCGAACTGTCATAGGATGAATGACCTCCTGTACTTTCAAGTTCTGTGATACTATATTTCTCTACTAAAGGCTTGCAATGTCACTTTTAAACACAGCACTGGGAACCTCTTGTCATGGGGACATAAATACAAACCATTTATTATATTTTCTGTTCATATACTTCACTGGTGAGAGACAATCTGATACTCGCATTAAATCAAAGTGTCACAGAGACTTTAAATAAACTCAAAATTAAAACTATTCATAATGTACAAAAATGTATTTACAATTTTCTAAACTTATTATCAATAGATCAGATCATTGCTGTATCTTACACTGTACATTAATACAAAGAAAAACATTCACAAAGGCCAAACATCAGACTCTACAAACCAATTGCTTAATTGTGAAAAATGCCATATGTCCATGAAGTTGGATAATTTTTTAAGTTCATATCATATACTTTCAAGACACTAGGGATTTTGATTTTCATAAAGTAAATTAAACTATGAAGCCAAATCTAAAACAAAATGCTATTGCGATGTGACATTCAGTAGTTATATATTACTATTTAAGAAATCAATATTCAGTATGTTAGATCAAGCAAATCAAAAAACATGTCGAGTTTTGTTTTCCTTGGCAATAGAATATTAGAGTAAACCTTTTGAAGGGAAGCAGTTCTGCAGTGACGAAGATGGTAAAGCTTCTGGGTGCCTGTGGTGATGCTGAATCCTACACAGTAATTGTTGAGCCACCGGTACAAATTCAGATTCCCAGCACATTTTGTGCTGTTCCAGCAGTCCTTCATCTGAACCATTGATGGCAACATCTAATGCAATTTCTTCATCTAAGAAATAAAAGAGGAAAATGACAATTTTCAAGTAAAAATCAAAATCAATATTTTGCCTCATTTATTAATTAAGCTTAAATAGCCAACTAGTTATTTCGTACTAGTGATACAGCAATTGATTAGTGTACAAGTCACTTAACTACAAAGCCCCAATGTTAAATCACAGCTTTGGTTGATATTCACACTTGTACTCCTCAGGCTCTCCGGCAAAAGGCGAGGATAATGTCAAGGATGTTTCACTTTGCAGTTCCACATAAACCACCAATGATAACCAGGGAGATATTGAAAATTTATTTATAAAATCTTAGACTTCCAAAAATGTAAATTACAGGTTACTAAGCAGAGAATTTTTATTTTAAATGATAGTGGTTAAGAGTTTAATGATGGACTATTTTGCAAAAGTATAAGGTAGCTATTTTCTTATGGGAATCTTATTTATTTACTGTGTATAAAGTAGAGGTAATATTGTTGAAGTGTTATTTGAGTTTCAATATGTATAATTGGAATATAATTATAAATAAATTTGCATGTTCTTTTAAACTATTCAGGTTTTTTCTCCTAGTTTGTCTAATTGAGATTACACACCCTAAAGTATGTATAATCTAAGCCACTTAGTGTCATATTGAAAGAAATCCTTTCAAAGTCAGTATGGATACAGATAAGCTGGCTTGAAGTCTCAAAGATACACAGTCAATAGGAAGATCAGTATCTCTGCTTCAGTCACATAAAGTTGTAGAAATCATCACCATTATTAAAAGAGGCAAGAAAAACAGCCACACTAAATGGAATAAATAATAATACTTACCAGCCAATAACATTTACTGTTGTAATATATAAATTTACTGGTCCCTTAAAAATAAAATCATAGAATCACAGAGCTGTACAGGATGGAAACAGACCATTCAATCCAACTCATCCATGCTGACCAGATATCCTAAATTAATCTTGTCCCATTTGCCACCATTAGGCCCGTATCCCTCTAAACCCCTCCCATTCATATACCCATCAAGATGCCTTTTAAATGTTGTAATTGTACCAGCCTCCACCACTTCCTCTGGCAGCTAATTTCATACAGACACCACCTTCTGTGTGAAAAAGTTGCCCCTTAGTTCCCTTTTAATTCTTTCCTCTCACCTTAAACCTATGCCCTCTAATATTGGACTCCTACATCCTGGGATAAAGGCCTTGACCATTCACTTCAGCTATGCCCCTCATGACTTTATAAGCTTCTATAAGGTCACCCCTCAGCTTCTGGCACTGTAGGGAAAATAGCCTCAGCGTATTCAGCCTCTCCCTATAGCTCAAACACCCCAACCCTAGCAACATCCTTGTAAATGTTTTCTGAACCCTTTCAAGTTTCACAACAACTTTATTATAGCAGGGAGACCAGAATTGAATGCAGTATTCCAGAAGTGGCCTAACCAATGTCCTGTAAAGCTGCAACATGACCTCCTAACTCCTATACTCAATGTACTGACCAATAAAGGCAAGCATACCAAACGCTTTCTTCACTATCCAGTCTTCCTGCAACTATACTTTCAAGGAACTATGAACCTACATTCCAAGGTCTCTCTGTTTAGCAACACTCCATAGGACCTTATCATTAAGTATATAAATTCTGCCCTGGTTAGCTTTTCCAAAATGCAGCACCTCACATTTATCTGAATTAAACTCCATCTGCCCTCCTCAGCCCGCCAGGCCATCTGATCAAGGTCCCATTGTACCCTGAGGTAACCTTCTTCACTATCCACAATACCTCCAATTTTGGTGTCATCTACAAACTTACTAACCATACCTCCTATGTTCACATCCAAGTCATTTATATAAATGACAAAAAGCAATGGATCCAGCACCAATCCTTGTGGCAGAAGCCTCCAGTCCAAAAAGGAACCGTCCACCACTCTCTGTCTTCTACCTTTGAGCCAGTTCTGCATCCAAGTCGCTAGTTCTCCCTGTATTCCATGTGATCTCACATTGTTAATCAGTCTGCCATTTGGAACCTTGTTGAATGTCTTACTGAAGTCTATATAGATCACATCCAACACTCTTCCTTCATCAATCCTTTTTGTTACATCTTCAAAAAATTCAATTAAGTTAGTCAGGTATGATTTCCCATTCACAAAACCATGTTAACTGTTCCTAATCAGGACTATTAATCCTTACCTTTCCAAATACATGTAAATCCTGTCCCTCAAAATCCCCTCCAATAACTTCCCCACCACTGAAGTCAGGCTCACCGGTCTGTAGTTCCCTGGATTTTCCTTACCACCTTTTGTAAGTAGTGGCACCACATTAAGGGCTACGGGGAGAATGCGGGTAAGTAGAGTTGAAATGCCCATCAGCCATGATTGAATGGCGGAGTGGACTCGATGGGCCGAATGGCCTTGCTTCCGCTCCTATGTCTTATGGTCTTATGGTCTTATTAGCC
The DNA here is from genome assembly GCF_037043375.1 of Chiloscyllium plagiosum. Classification (NCBI taxonomy): domain Eukaryota; kingdom Metazoa; phylum Chordata; class Chondrichthyes; order Orectolobiformes; family Hemiscylliidae; genus Chiloscyllium; species Chiloscyllium plagiosum. The sequence continues at coordinate 120,383,892 of NW_028270141.1, read as the reverse complement.
AACCTCCAGTCGTCTGACACCTCACCTGTGACTACTGATGATTCAAATACCTCAGCAATGGGCCCAGCAATCACTTCCCTAGCTTCCCCCAAATACTTAGGGTACACCCGATCAGGTCCCAGGGATTTACCTACCTTTACACATTTTAGGATGCCCAGCACCTCCTCTTCTGTATTATGGACATTTTTCAAGATGTTGCTATTTATTTCCCCAAGTTCTCTAGCTTCCATATCCTTTTTCACAGTAAAACATTGATGCAAAATATTTGTTTAGTATCTCCCCATCTTCTGTAGTTCCATACATAGGTGGCCTTGCTGATCGTTAAGGGGCCCTATTTGCCCCCTAGTTACCCTTATGTCCTTAATGTATTTGTAGAATCCCTTTGGATTCTCCTTAACCCTATTTGCCAAAGATGTTTCATGTACCCTTTTTGCCGTCTTGATTTCCCTCTTAAGTATACTTCTACTGCCTTTATACTCTTCTAGAGATTCACTTGATCCCTGCTCTCTATATCTAACATATGCTTCCTTGTTTCTCTTGACCAAAACCTCAATTTCTCTAGTCATCCAGCATTCTGTACACCTACCAGCCTTTCCTTTCACCTTAACAGGAACATACTATCTCTGGACTCTCATTTTCTTATTTTTGAAGTCTTCCCACTTCCCAGCCATCCCTTTACCTGTGAATATTCGCCCCAATCAAGTTTTGAAGGTTCTTGCCTAATACTGTTAAAATTGACCTTCCTCCAATTTAGAACTTTAATTTTTAGATCCGGTCTATCCTTTTCTATCACTATTTTGAAACTAATAGAATTACGATCACTGGCCCCAAAATGCTGCTTCCGTTGACACCTCAGTCACCTGCCCTGCCTTATTTCCCAAGAGTAGGTCAAGTTTTACTCCTTTTCTAATAGGTACATCCATATACTGAATCAGAAAATTTTCTTGCACACACTTAACAAATTCCTCTCGATCCAAGCCCTCAACATTATGACAGTCTCAGTCTGTTTGGAAAGTTAAGATCCCTGTCATTAAGCATCAGTCTAATTGGTGAATGCCATGTACATTCTCCACACAGACTTTCCACTCTAATTAAACCTTCCCACCCTGTCCCTGAATTTCCCATGTATGAAGAAAGCTTCAGCCTAAATATTTCAAGCTATCTGCTTCAGTCACACCATTTTCTCAACATTACATAAAAAGTCCTCCTAAATTGTATGCTTGATCTGTTTGTGGTTAATTTATATTTATGATCCTTTGCTCATCCATGGTGTAAACAATAACAATACTTTGCTATACAAGTTAAAACAGTAACCCAATATACAATATTACTTATTTCTAAAACCTAGAATTAACATTATATGGGTAATGTACTGCGATTGGACTCGCTACAGTGAACATCAAATAGCAAAAGAAAACACAGACTTCTTAATGACTCTCACCAAACATTAATGACACAATGGGCCATCAAACTTCAATAAACTTCACAAAGGATTACAACTCAATTTTCGTGGATCTGGCCACAAAATACCCTCTTAAGACCCACTCTGTTATGGATTGCCTCAACATATTTTCTTTTATCCTCCTAATTTCATACTCCCACTGAACCCAAAACTGCACTCCAATACTTATTCACTATCACAACTTTAGCTTTTGGCCAATAGTCAGTTTGACCACTGCAAAAATTGCTCCTGTTTTTCCTTCGAGTTGTAATATTGCTCATTTACATCAAGCAAATCCTGCTTATGATTTTTCAACAATCACTTTTTCAGCTGCATGGAAATATCAATAATCACAGACTTTTTTCAGAGCCCTTCACAGTTTCGCCCAACTCAGAGTCAGTAACTCTTCCACTTTCTCAGCTCCCCAGGATTTCTTCTTCATAGTTTTATCTCCAATTTTTAGCTGCTTACCTACTCCGACAGCATCCTCTTAAGCTTGTCTAATAGCACAGAGCCACTGAACTACTCTTGACTCCTTCTCTGTGGGACAGATAAAAATTGCCACTCCTAACATGGAGTCTTTCCTTGTCCCTGTCTCTTTCTCCAATTATCAATGACCCTAGAATTTTTTTTCAGAGACCCCGAGCTATCTTGAGTGACCTATCAAAAACCTTGCAATAATTCCTGCCCCTATTGCAAGGTAGAATTGACTGTTACAACCTTGAATCTCTGAAGCTCCTTGTTCTCTAAATGTTACATTCTTAATGCTGAAAATGGACTTCATCACACCCCATGTGTCAACATTTGTTTGATTTACTGTTGTAAATCTCTTTGGGAACATCTTATATTAAGTATGTGATATAAATATATATAGAGTAGGAGTGTGTCTTTGTAACAGGCTATATCAGAAGGTGAGTATAGGCCAGAAATACCCCAGGATGAGTTACTTCATTGACCAGCTGACAATGAACAGGTTGCTAAAACACAGAGTGCAATCTGTAGCTATACGTTAATTCTATGAATTGTTCATTCACTGTTCATTACTTTTAAAAAGAAAGTAATGAAATACTGAAATCGGGTATTCTAAACAATTCCCAAATTGATGGATACAGAGGTCAGCCTCGTTAAACATCAATTTGACTGTATTACAGAAACTATCACAGGCAAAGTGGTTTTAAGGTTCTTACTTAAATATGCTGGAAGGAGTTCCAGAAGTTCGTCAGTTTCATTTTCTCCAAAGCACAACACAGTACTGGTTATTTTTTCACTATAGTTCCAAAGGGTTTTGCAGACCAGGCTGGCCAATTGCCAATCGGTAGGCCCGAAGTCTCTCAAACAGTCAATTAACCTAGAATATCAACAAAATATACAGCACAGTCACTCAAAAATATATTTTGAAGCAACAGTTATTTTACTCATAGCATTTGAAAACAGATTTTAGTTCGAAATCTGTGGCCTTTCAGTGCATCCCGATCATAGCCCCGGCAGGAGCATGCTAAGGGTTTGAAATTAGTTTCCTATCCTAGGTTAGTGCTGCAATTCTACAAAACCTCATTAGGGGTAGAACATCTTTCAGTAAAACATTACTGATCAGAATAGAGGTAAGCTTATGAACTGCCAAGTCTGAGAGGTCTTGTGTTTCTTGCATTTCACCAGTAATAGTGCATTAGACTCTGCCAAAGATATGTCTGGAATCCCAAAGTCCTGAAGACATGCAAGATTTTTTTCCTATTAATTAAGTGCTTATAGAGTGGGTTGCAGAAAACAGCATAAAGATTTGAAAATCTGGAGGGTGTGGCGGGGGCAAAACATACTTAGCAACCCTAATTCATAATTCCCCACTCTTTTATAAGTGCAACCTTTAGCTAAAGTTTATGCCTCTTTATTGGGTGAGCACCCTTCATTTACCTGCCAATGAAAGGAAAGTTAAGGGTCATCCATCCTTCTGATCCTTCGAAATTCTAGTGGGATCAGATGAAATGGCCCAGCATCTTCATAAAGCAAAACATATTTCTTTACAAAATGATCTGGGACATGAAATTCCACAGGAGTGCTTCAGTTTCTTGCTGTGGCCCTGGCAAGAGGCCAGCAGAATCTTTTAGGAAATGGCTGTCTTCAATGTTCATACTTCCCTGGGCATTCTGCCTGACTCCCACCAGTGGATATGGAGAGCTCCCACAGAAACTCAAGATCCATTTTCTTAAAATGAAACTATAAATTAAATGAGGTTCAATTTCCCAATGATTTTATGGTTATTCTGTTTCTTGGAAGCTTTAGCAGACCTTCCCTCTGGTTGTTGATGGTGAAACCTTTTTTTGAAGATTCAACATCAATGTTTCAATTTAGTTTACTGTAAGACACAGATAAGTAATTAATTTGCATTGATACTCCAATTCACCTAAATAAACCAACAACTGAGTAAAAATACTGCAGTAACAAACCAGGTGATAATACCTGCATGAAAAGAGGCATTTATTGTAATATCAGTTAACATAAAATGTAGAGTTTTATACTTACTTTTTTAACCCTCCATCCTGTTTCAATATGGGCCGTTTGTTTTTATCAACTGTCAGATTTATAAGCACTCCACAAGCAGCAAAACAGACGTCCTGGTGTTTGGCATCCAATAATGTGATCATAAATTTATCGACTAATTTATGGGAAATAAAACAATAATTTTAGCAAAACAAAATTTCCTCTTTTTTGTGGTAGCTGAATGTTAGTTAAGAAAACTCCTTAGAAGCCAAAAATAAAGAAAATACTTAGTTATGACAGGAATCAAACCCAGGTTGCCAGGGCATATGTGATCTCTGTTTCCCCTCCCCTTGTGAGAAGTTTAAAAATGAACTAGGAGCAGGAGTAGGCCACTCAGCCCCTCAAGCCTTCCCCACCATTTACGAAGTTCATGGCTGATCTGATAACTCAACATCCCCATCTATCCCAATAATTTTGCTGATTGAAACAATCCATCTAAAATCCATCTACTTCTGCCTCAAGAAAATATTCAGATTCTGTTTTCAGTACCTATTGAAGAAGTGTTCCGAAGACTTTTTATTTAATATTCATTCACAGGACATGGACATCGCTGGTTAGAATAGCATTAATTGCTTATCCCTAATTTCTCTAACTGCAATTGTCAAGACATTGCTATTGGTCTGAAGTCACATGCAGGCCAGACTGTGTAAGAATAGTAGATTTTCTTTCTTAAATGACATCAGTGAACCAGATGGGTTTTCCTGAAGATTAAAGATGGAACATAGAACAGTGCAGAAGAACATGCCCACCATGTCTGTGCCAACCATGATGCCATTCTAAACTAAAACCATCTCTCTACACATAGTTTGCTTCTCTCTGTTCCCTGCCTGTTTATGCTTCTGTCTAAATGCCTCTTCAATACTGCCAATGCATCTGCTTCTATCATCTCCCCTGGCAGTGTATCCCAGGCACCTGCCACCATCTGTGTAAAAAGCTTGCCTCGCACATCTCCTTTAAACTTTCTCCCTCTCACTTTAAACCTATGCTCCCTAGTATTTGACATTCCTACCCTGAGTAAAAAAACACTCTTACTATTTGCCCTGTCCATGCCTCTCATAATTTTATGTATTTTAATCAGGTTACCCCTCTGCCTCTGAAGCTTGAGTGAAAACAATCAATGTTTGTCCCACCTCTCCTTATCCAAACTCCAATCCATGCATCGTCCCCAAAGCCTCCGTATTCTTCCTATAGTGTTGCGATCAGAATTGCATGCAATACTCCAAATATGACCAAACTAAAGTTTTATATAGCTGCAACCTGACTTACCAACTTTTATACTCAATGCCTCAATCAATGAAGGGAAACATGCCATACTCCTCCTTTACCATCTTATCCACTTGTGTTACCACTTCTAGGGAACTATAGACTTGGACCTCAAGATCTCTGTCGATATCATTGCTGTTAAGGGATCTGCAATTTACCGTATAATTTCCTTTTGCATTTGACCTCCCAAAATGCATTCCAACTAATCTATATCCTACTATATCATTTGACAACCTTCCTCACTATCCAGAACTGCAGAACAGAATCTTCACGGTGTCTGCAAATCAGACCACCTACATTTTCATCCAGACCATTGATATATATTACAAACAACAGGGGACCCAGCACTGATCCTTGTGGAACACCACTGGTCACAGACATCTTCATCATGTCCTCAAAAACTCAATCAAATTTGTGAGACAAGACTTCCCTTGCACACAGTCATGCTGACTGTTCAGTATAAGTCCATTGACAATGGTTTCACAGTCATCATTAAACTCTTAATTCCAGATTTTTATTGAATTCAAATTCCATTATCTGCCATGGCAGGATTCAAATCCAAAACATATCTGGGTCTCGGCTCGCTAGTCAAATGACAGAAATACCAGGCCACTGCATCCCCTCTGTGAGAAAGAAAAGTCTCTACATCTGTCTTAAATGGGCAACCACTTATTTTGAAACAGTGATCCCTATTTCTAGATTCTCCCATAAAAGGAAACATCCTTTTGACATCCACCTTGATAAGACTCCTCAGGATCTTGTATGCTTAAATCTTATAAACTCCAGCGGATATAAGCCTAGCCTTTCAAACTATTCCTTGTAAGACAGCCCACCTATTTCAGGTATTTCTCTAGAAAATCTTCTCTAAACTGCTTCTAATACTCTTAGATTCTTCCTTAGAAAATTCTGTAAACAGTACTCCACTTGGAGTCTCATAAATGCCCTGAATAATTGCAACATAACCTCCCTTAATTTCTATTCAATTCTTCTTACAATAAATAATGGCACTTTTTTCCCAGCCTTGTTAATTATTTTCTGTACTTGTGTTATAATCTTTTATATTCATGTACTAGCCCACTCAGATCCTCTGCATCTCAGAGCTCTGCTCTTATCATTTAGACAATATGCCATTTTTAAAATTTACCTGCCAAAAAGAATGATTTCACATTTTCCTACATTATACTCTATTTACAAAATCTTTGCCAATGCATTTAACCTATTTATATTCCTTCGTAACCTCAAGTCCTCTTTAGAACTCACTTTACGACTAATCTTTATGTCATCAGAAAATGTAGCAACCAAAATCTCCGTCCCTTCATTCATGATGTGGAGATGCTGGTGTTGGACTGGAGTGGACAAAATTAAAAATCACATAACACCAGGTTATAGTCCAATAGGTTTATTTGGAAGTACAAGCTTTTGGAGTACTGCTCCTTTGTCAGGTAGCTACTGGAGTAGGAACATTGTACACAGAATTTATTGAAAAACATCACAGTATCATACAACTGATGCAATATATTGAACAAACCTAGGTTGCTGTTAAGCCTTTCATCTTTTAGAATGGCTTGCAGGTTTCGATTCAATAATATGTAAATGTCAGAACTTCCTTCAAGTCACATTCCTGAGATAACTTAAGGTTTTATAAAAAAAAGTGACATCTCAGATCAGACAATGCATTAAAGGTGTGAGGTTAGAGTCTGTATGTATTCCAATCTTGAGTCAGACTGATTCTATTCCCGAAGTAGGAATTTATAAAATGTCACATGGATTATAAAAAATATTGACTGCTTACAGATTGTGTACTTTTTGAACGAAATAGAACATATCTGCAAATACAATTCTGCAAATGCAAATTCACTCCCTAGACTTATATGTCTGTGTACACGTGAGGGAGTGAAAGAGTGCGTGTGTGTACGCACGCGCGCATGCTAGATGGAGTGTGTGCATGAATGACATGGAGTATATGCCTGTGAGAGGGTGTGTGCTGAATGTAAATGTTTGGGGGGGTGTGGGTGCTTGAAAGAGAATGTATGCATGAGAGAGGTCTGCTTGAGTGTGTAAGTATGTAAGAGTGTGTGTGTATGTGTGCTTGTGTGTGAGTGCATGTGTGAGAGTGTATAGTGCATGTGTGAGAGTGTGACATGAACCCAAGATCTCAGTTGAGGCCATTCTCATGGGTACCGAACTTGGCTATCACCCTCTGTGTTGTGTATCCTGAAGTCTGCCTTGGAGGATGGTCACCCGAAGATCCAAGGCTGAATGCCCCTGACCACTGAAGTGTTCCCTGACTGGGAGGGAACAACCCTGTCTGGTTATTGTTGTGCAGTGTCCATTCATCTGCTGTTGTAGTGTCTGCTTGGTCTCGCCAATGTACGATGCCTCAGGGCATCATTGCCTGCAGCGTATGAGATAGACAACATTGGCTGTGTCACATGAGTACCTGCCACGTGCATGGTGGGTGGGGTACCTACGTGTAATGGTAGTATCCATGACACTATGACACGTCTTGCAGTGGTTGCCATGACAGGGTTGTACAGTGTTGTGGTCGATGTTGTCCTATCAGCTGGGCAGTTTTCTGCAAACAATCATCTGTTTCAGGTTTGGTGATTGTTTAAAGGTTAGTAGTGGAGGCGTAGGGAAGGTCTTGGCAAGATGCTCATCCTCATTCGATAATGTGTTTCAGGCTGCGAAGAACATGGCGCAATTTCTCTGTTCCCGGGAAGTACTGGACAATGAAGGGTCCCCTATTGGGCGCAACCCGTGTCTGTCTCCTATGGAGGTCATTATGGTTTCTCGCTGTGGCATCATATCATGTTCTTATGAGGGTGTCCCTTCTTTCAAGTCATTTATATAAATTGTGAAGAGTTCAGGCCCCAACACTGATCATTGTGGCACTGCATTTGTTAGAATTTGCCAAGCAGAAATTGATTCATTTATGTCTACTCTCAATTTCTCATTCTCTTTTATTTCCTGATTTACATCTATTTCAGGGATGTTGCTTATATATTTTATAGTGCAGACCATTGAAAAATAGTCATCCAATTCATCTGCCATTTCCTTATTTTATTTTATTAATTCCCCAGACTCACTTTCTTTGGCCCAATACTCACTTTGTTAACTTGTTTAAAAATCTGGACAAATCCTACAATATGTTTACATATTTCTAGTTTACTTTTTCTTGTACAGGTAGTTCTTTTATAATGCAATGGTTGCATTCTTGTGCAACCCTGCATTTCAGAAAAATCACACTTTAGAAACAGCGCTGGAAGTGTTGGCAATGTAGTTACATTACAGCCAACACACGTTTTAAAATTTCATGCTTTAGAAACAGTGTCCCTAATTTGGCAATAGCATTACAGTGAATTCACGTTAACTAAACATACATTATAGCAAAACAACCTGTATTCTAATTTTTAACCTCCTTGTTAACCTTTATAATTTCATCATGTTCTCAGCACACTCATATTCAATGAATCACTTTTTACATAGAATAATAGAACCATTGTGTATTATAGCGGAGAAGGCAATAATTCTGACTTCAAGGCTGCTAGATATTTTGAAGGGCAATTTAATTTGTTTGATCAACATGCCTTGCTCCCCAAATTCCTGTAATATTTTTTATTGCAAGTTTGTTTTTTATTTATTCTTTGTATGTACATGCTACTGACAAGACCAATACCTAATGCCCATCCCTAACTGCTCTTTAGATGGTGGCACTGGGGCCACCTTCTTTTTGAACCAATGCAATTGTGTAGAATCTGGTAAAGGGGCACAACTCTGAAAGCTTGTGATTCCAAATGAAGCTGTTGGACTACACCTTGGTGCCGTGTGACTTTTGAACTTGACCACCCCAGTCCAACACCAGCACCTCTACATCAATGTGCAGAATCGATACAGCATTGTTAGGGAGGGAATACCAGGATTTGATCCAGTACTTACTCATTTCCCTTTTGAAAATCACGGTTGAATATGTTTTTACCAACCTATCAGACAAATCCATCCCAAATCCTACACGCTGCATACAAACGTTTTCCCTTGATTCACCTCTGGTTCTTTGTCAATCACCTTAAATCTGATTATTGATCTTTCAGCCACAGGAAACAATTTTTCTTTATTCACTCTATCTAAAGCCTTCATATTTTTAAACATCTCTAATTAATCTCTTCTTGATATACTTTAAGGAGAAATCAAGTTTCTGTCATAACTGTAACTTCATTCCTAGAACCATTCTAATAAATCTCTTCTGCGTCCAAAATCTTCTTATTCATCCTAAAGTATATTTCCCCGAGGTGGACATTATTGCAGTTCTGGCTGAATAAGTGTTTCTAACTTACAGGCATTACTGCTCTATGCCTTTTTTTTTTGGTAGAGGGGTCAAGAACTGGCTAACACAGAATTAAGGCAATTAGCAGCAGAACAAAAGGCAAATATGGAAAACCATTTTTTACACAGCAGTGGTTAGAACCTCAACTGGACAGCCAGGGAGCTGCAGACACATTCAATTGTGTGTTTTCAAAAGGGAAGTGTAAGAGGGGAAAAAAGATATTGCAATTAAAAATTGGAAAGGAAGTGGGACTAACTAAACTGCTTTTGCAGATTAAATAGACTATTTTATGGTTTGACAGTTGCAAAAATACTCAAGATCTAGTCTGGGTAGGCAAGATAATGGAATTGAAACCACAAACAGATCAGTCATGAACTTATTCAATGATTTTTTTTTCATGTGACTGCCCATTTCACCAGCCTATGTCCTCTTGAAATTAATTGCTATGCTCCTCACTGTTTACTACCCTTTCATATTTTGTGTCACTTTCAAATTTTGAAAGTGTGCCCTGCTCTCACAAGTCAAAGTCATCAATGAAAATCAAAAAACCACAATGGTCCTGGCATTGAACTTTGGACTATTAATCACAAATAGTTTAAATTCCTTTGGAAACTTGTATCCATGCTACTACTGTTCATTTTGCCACACTTATCTGGTAATTTTAAAAATGCCTATTGAAAGTCCATAACCTCAACAACTGCACTGCCCTCCCCTACCCTCTTTGTTAGCCAATTCAAAACTCAAATGAAGTTCATCAAACATAATTCGCCCTAAACAAATCCAGGCTACACTTTGTTAGTCCGTATTTACCCAAGAGTGTGATACATTTCTCCCAGGTTACTGGCCTGGATTTTAGCTGGGAGGCAATTGTCATACGGGGGAGTGATTTTCAGATTGAAAACATCCTTGATAAATGGTTTTTCTGAACTATCAGCAGTTTTTATTTGCAGATTAATTTTAATTTCACTGTCTGCTTTCCACCACAGGCAAACTGAATGACAGGCTGGATAAAGAAGGAATCCTCCAGCACAAAACCACAGCCAAGCTTGGAAACATGGGGAAGTTATCAAGATTGCAGAGGGAGGAAGCAGTGACGAGGGTTTACAAGAACAAATTGCAGCCAGTGGAGTGCTACACAGAGGAGAGGAGCATACAGATCACAAATGTGTGTATGTGTGTGCAGGAGGTTTAACTGTGTACCTTTGTTGGACCAAGAGGAAATTATCATGATCATCTTTGCACTCAAGCAGTGCCATATAGGCAATTGCTATATGCATTTTGCTCTTCTGTCATGCTTTAACTGTCAGGTTTTCCAGCACTTGAAAAACAACTGACACATTAAAAAAATAGAACAACAAAAGGAAGAAATACAACTCCACAGTAAAATGAGCATCCCACCTCCCACACGTAGTTTCAAAATCTGTTCCTCATCTGATCGAAGTAATCACGGAGGTGGGTGTGTTTAGGCAGCTGGACTTCCTGTTTCAAGGGAATTTAAAATTTTAACCTCTAACCTGACCTGAAAGAACTTCTGGAAGTTATGATTAAGCCCACGATGTCTAAAAGCTTCCCTATTGTTGATATTATACTCTCTGTCCTGTAACTAATTAAACTTCTCTTTATTATTTCATGAGTTGTGAGCATTGCCAGTTTTTTATGCTGATTTATGAATAAATTGAATGAATAAAAAATAAAATTAAGATTATATAGGAGTCTTCACACTGCCAACTGACCACCTGATCCTTCCTAAGGAATCCTAGTATTGTGCAATAAGTAACTCCTGACTTTCCAAAGCCTATCCACCTTCTACAAGGCCCTTTTTGGGAGCATATTCCTTAGTTGACTGGATAAGTGCAGCTCCAACAACATTCAAGCAGATTGACACCAACCAAGTCAAAACAGCCACTTGATTTGCACCACATCCACAAATATTCACTCTCTCCATCACTGATATTCAGTAGCAGAAGTGTGTGTACTTTCTACAAGGTATACTACAGCAATTCACCAAGGTTCATTAGACAGCAGCTTCAAAACTCACTATCACGTTCATCCCGAAGGTGGCAAATAGATCTGAACACCAGTACCTCAAGTTTCCTTCAAAGCCACTCACCATCCTGACTTAGAAAAATATCACCTTTTTTTTGGGTTTCTGGGTTAGAATCCTGGAACTGCTTTCCAAATGGCATTTTAGACTAAATGGACTACACTGGTTTAAAGAGGCAGCTCACTACCGCTTTCTCAAGGGAAACTAGAGATGGGCATAAATGTTGGCTCAGTCAGTGAAGTCCACATCTCATGAGTGATTGAATAACAGATTTTTAAACAGTTGAAGCCAGGTGGGCCAACAGTTTTATTCCTTTGTTTCAAGATATTCTACAGGTTGACACAACTGAATGGTCCATTTCAGATAAGTTAAGAATCATCCACATTACTGTGGGTCTGAAGTCACACATTGATCTCAGCAGGTAAGGACAGCTGTTTTCTTCCCTAAAGGACATTAGTGAACAGGATAGGTTTTTATGAAAATCGACAGTGGTTTTATGATCATTACTAGATTCTTAATTCCAGATTTTTATTTAATTTATATTTCACCATGATAGAGCTGCCAGGACATTACCCCGGTCTCCAAATCACTAGTAACAATAACACTAAGGTATCACCTCCACCATGATGATTTTTATTGTGATTCTAGGAGCTAAGCATTGATGGAGTGAAAACTCTTTTCATAATGAAGACAACTGCATGATGTGGAGGTACCTTGATTGCTGTATGTTTGGAATTGATGACCTCAAGATCTGTGGGAAGGCAGTAAGAACAACGAAGCTGAATATACATTCATCTGACTAGTCTCACAGGTTGAGAAGTTCCAGGCGTGGCAAACAAGGCACTGCTCATTGTGAGATCCTGTTGTATGTAGCAGATTGTGAGATTCTATAAATATTGCCTTCCTGGAGAGAGCCAAAGTGATGACTAATTACTGTGACATTTGCAGCCACTGATAATGCAGGTCTACTTGACAGGAGGTCTTCTTTCAGAAGCTGCAATGCCAGAGATCACTGATTTGGAAGTTTTAGCTTCCTATAGCACTGGTGCGCTGTCATGTTATGGAAGCTAATCATTGACTGTAAACCCTGTGGATGAGGTATTGCCTCTTGCCAACTGGTATTCTGTGCTCATCACCCTTTCTTATGGAACTGCTGACGTTTAAGGACAAAACGAAGGCTATCTCTTCCTTTTTTGCTGGTGGCATTACTACTTCTCCTCACCTTGGTTCAGAAGAATGCCAGTGAACAAAGGATTTCATCTAAACAAGGAAATAGGTTGGTGATCACTATTTTAAACATTTCTTGCTTGACACTTGTACAGCCCCTTAAGTTGTGCTGTCCTCATGCCTGATTTTTCTAGGAGTTCCACACATTTTTGACAGCCAGAAATCAAGATTAAAGAAGCTGATAATAAGCATTCTATATATTTAAATTATCAACCTGCCTGTTCCCCAGGTGATTGGTGATTTTCATACACTGCAGATCATGCAGAAATCAATAGGACTGACTAATTCATAGATAATTTCAACCTTTTAATCTGCTCCTCGTTCTCAAACCCTCCCACCTTGTCAGGTCAAATAACCTTCCAGTGTTTCAGGTTCACAAAATACAAATTAAGAGTAGGAGTATGCCATTTGACCTCTTCCGCCTGTTTCACTATTCAATGAGATCATGAGTGATCTGATTGTGGCCTCACTTTCCTACCTACCACAGATAACAATTGACTCCCTTGTTTGTCAAGATCCTTAGAAAATATTCAAATCTGTTTCCACCATGCTTTTAGGTGCACCATTAAAGATAAGATAATAGAATCACTACAGTGTGGAAACAGGCCCTTCAGCCTAACAAGTCCGCACCAACACTCCGAAGAGTAACCCACCCAAACCCATTCCCCTAAATTTACCCCTGACCAAGATATCTCTGAACACTATGGGCAATTTAGCAAAGCAATCTTTAGATTGTGGGAGGAAACCAAAGCACCCACAGGAAACCCACGTAGACACAGGGAGAATGTGCAAACTCCACACAGACAGTCACCCAAGCATGGAATCAAACTCGGGTCCCTGGCACTGTGAGGCAGCAGTGCTAACCACTGAGCCACTATGTCACCCATAAATAATACCAGAGTCCCATTTGCAAAGTACTATCTGGATGTACCACAGGGATTTGGCTCCTTGTTTTCAAACCACTACTTCCATTTTTGTTGATATCTGCCAGGATCTCCAAAGAACAGGTAATCCATTTTTATGGATTGTCAGTGAAAGTGAAATTTACCAACAAAGTAACTAGTCGAGTTAAATTTTAATACAATTTTTTTATAATGAAAAGGGATACAGAGTAAGCACATCAAAGTAAAACATTCACCTTTCAATTGTGCATTTTCATAGTTACACAAAATAACAAAAGGCCCTAAAAGTAAAAAGATTATGTTTAATCAACAAAAATGCAAAATCAACTATTGGAAATATTCTGAACAGGAAAGAATATAAGCCAACTTCTTAATAGTATTTATCTGAATGGAGAATAGTGCAGTAACTTGATCAAGGCTTGAGAAGGAATTAAAAATCTTTACAAATGTCATAGCACTATAAATAGTAGAAGAGCTTTGCAAATAAGTAATGAATTTTGTGAAAGCAATTCAATTTACTTAAATAAAACAAAGAACATTTAGATGCTGGAGATCTGAAACTGATTTACTCAAACCACAATTTTAAAGTCAATTTTGATGATACGAAACACAGCAAAAGGACAATATTCTTAATATTTGTGAAGCCTAAAACTCAGTAACACAATTGGATTTCCTAATCAATTACTATAAACCAAAGAGAACAAAGAACAAAGAAAATTCACAGCCCAGGAACAGGCCCTTCAGTCCTTCAAGCCTGAGCCAATTCAAATGTACTGTCTAAACCTGTCGGTCAATTCCTAAGCATTTGTAACCCTCTGCTCCACACCTACTCATGCATCTGTCCAGACGCATCTTAAATGAATCTACCGTGCCTGCCTCTACCACCTCTGCTGGCAATGCGTTCCAAACGCCCACCACCCTCTGTGTGAAGAGCTTGAATATATCAGAAGTAGAACAGATGGTTAGTAAATATTAAGTAATTAGAACTAAAACAGAACTTCTTTTCATGTCGTAAGTACAATGCAACTTTCTCAGAAATCATTGGCACTACAATCAACTTATAAAAATGCATATTGTTAATAATATTCTCACTTACCATTGTTCTGTACAATGAAGTTACGGACCTCCTTAGACCGAGAGAGATTTCCAAAGACCCGGGCAGCTTCCAGTATTGCATCCATATTGTTACACAATAAAAGCTTCATCAACACTGCAGAACAATAAAGAAAGACCTGTGTTATTGAAAGAAAAATAAGGTGCAATCTTTATACAGAAGAATGTGGCTTGTCAATTACATTTTTAAGTTGGCCATCTCTTGTAAATAACCTTAAATACTGGAGGGTCAATTAAATTTGTGTCCACTTTGATATTTAGAAAGCTTATCATTTAATTTCAATCTCTGTTTTAACTTTCTTGAATCAAAAATTGTTTCAATTTATGTTAAGTTCCTACTACTGAGGATATATTGGTGGGGATTGTGGCAGAAGTGGAATTTGTGGACTTAGCCCCTACCAAAAGTGTGGAACTGATTTACTGATTGGCAAACGTAGTTACATCTCTTTTCCTGAGTCCTAGCATTAGCATCCCAATTCCAAGTTTCCTGACCAATCAGATACAGCAGGCAGGCTAATGCATCCAATCTGACAAAGGAAACATTTCTCATTAAAGTAATAATGACATGGACATTGATTAAACTGGACATAGCTATAGCAACCACAGGAACAGAGAAGAGACCCGGAAGTCTGCGCCCTGGATCTCTTGCTGTTACCTTGAGGATCTGTTGTAGAATCTGAGGGGCTGTAGTTAGGTGGACTTTCCCAAATACAGGAGGAGGAGGAGGAGGAGGAGGAGAGGAGGACATCCTCTCCAGCAAAGCAGATTCTGGATAGAAGAGACCAAGAAAGCAAGCAAATGAAATGTGCACCCTTCAGCTTGGAGACAATATACTATTAATCTATGAGAGCAGGACAGATGAATGGTGTTACAGTTTCAAACATCAAGTCCCAATGTCTGATTTTCTGTGCATTCTCTTGCACAGCAGTCCTCAGGACAGCACACCTTGCAGCTACACTCATTCCGCTATCTCCAAACTTTTCACTTCCCACCTGAACAGCCAAACTCACACTCACCCTCAGATACAGTCCTCTCACAACCAATCTCACAGTCACAATCCAAAAATGTTGTCCTCCCTATTCTGTAAAAAAAAAGTCTCACAAACACTCATACCTCACTAATTTCTATACTTGCAGTCGAGAACAAACTTGATAACAGACAGAGACCAAAGGAGATGGAAAAGAGGGAGAAGGGATTGCATTCTTCAATGACAAGCACCTTATCAGCCACAGTCAATGCAAGATCAACTGGTTCAATGGGAAGAAGCAGATGTCATTTTCCAACCTGGAATGAGAGCTTCAGCCTCCTGATGCACTGGTGATCAAATATGTTGAAAGAGATGATCCTCTGCCTCTAGACTGTGTGTTTAAGGTCTCAAATCAATCCAAATGGATGCCAGTATTCATCCGTCTATCCTGTAATGGGGCATGTGGCTGAGGAGAAGGAAGTTGATGTTGCTGCTGGCATTTTTGTTTCTGGTGTGATTGATGGTGGTATTTCTTCTCCCATTGCCTCTCATGAAAGGTGGAAGGTGAAACTGTATAAGCTATTGCCAATCCATGGTGAAAGCTCGCAGTGGGAAGTGGAGTGACAGTAAGTGAAGATCTAGACAGGCAAAAGTCCTTAAAATAAGTTGGCAATGACCTGCTAAATGATATAACCTTATGAGAGAACAGATGGTTTAAAGAGCATATTCTTGCCTGTCCTGAGATGGCACCTTTCCGTATGACAGATCAAAGCCTTCACAGCTTTGATCAATTTCACTCTCTCCCCATTGAGCAATCCTGGCCCATTGCTGCCATCTCAACCAAGAATTCCATCTACCACAATCTTCCTTCTTGCTTTCTTTTCTTTGAATACTTTACTTTTGGACAGCAGTGCCTAATCTGGCCACAGATTTTGTATCATTGCCTCTTTTCTTGTCTTATCACCACTCTAGATTAGTGTAATTTACCGTTGTGATTTTAATTATAACTATTTTTGTTTTGCTTTTGCAACTTTTTTAAAAAAGCACATTAATGAAAGCAATCACCTGAGTTTAATCATAGTCCTCTTTAACTATCCATTTGTCACCTATCCCATTGGTGATCATATTTGAAGAGCTTTGTGTCATCATAAATATTGATCAAGCCACATACATTTAAAATTACAGTTGATTATTTGTTGCTAATTTTACCAGGAATCCTGACATTGCTGGCTAAAGTCAGTCATTGGGGAAAAAAGAATACTCAAAGGAAACGTATATTAAAAGTATCATATACTCATGAAGGAATGAATGAATGGATGGATAGATGGACAGACAGATAGATGGATGACAAATTAAATAGGCAATAATTCAATCTTTCTTCCAAAATGGACATAATGTCAGAGCTTAGGATCTCATCGTGCTGGCAGCTATAAATGTAATGTGTATATGCTATTCCTCTATGTTGTAGCACTTTAGTTGTAAGTCACGACACTGAAATGCTTAACAAATAGAACAAATATACTGCCTATTTCACTGTCCTGGTTAACAGAATGTTAATGAAGAGTTTACATATGAAGCATAGTAGGATGAGAAAGTAGAAGGTAGATGCAAGATGAATGAATCCAAGTATGACACACGAGACAGCTTCTGTACAGTACAGAACGATGTACAGTAGTCTGATGTCATGATATCCAATTAATGTTAAGTTTGTGATATGGACTAAAAAACCCAAAAACTTAGAAATGCAATCATGAGAATAAATATGATTTTTTTTGTATCCGCTACCCCTACAAAATTGTGCAGGATACATTTGGAAGGCACATCAGACTAATTTTTTAATGTAAATAATAACTTAGCTCAGGCTGAGGCCATTAAGCTGCTACATTAGAATTTATAGCAAAAATATTGCCAAATGAAATTAAGGGTAATGTAGTCACCTGGCTAACGGGTTTTATGGAGGGCAGAAAGTGACCACATAGATGGCAGAAAACGATGATTTTCAATAGATGGATATTTTTCAGATTAGAGTTGTGAGCCATAATGTTTTATGTTGGACTCCCTTTTCCTTGCTATACAGATCAGTTAACTAGAAAATGAAAAACTAATTTCAAATATTATTTTTATATAAAAACAAATTCTTCTTTTAACATTTATTTCCTGAAAGATCAATTGGAAGAGAGAGCTTTTTAGCACCAGTTAACCTCTTCCATGAATGACTGTTAAGAGATGTTGAGGATAGCAGAAAATTCTTCGACTCTACATTCCTCTCCTTTAGGGAATAACATCTTAGTGTTTATCACTCAATATTGATCTTAGGCAAAAAACTAAATACACAAAATGACTAAAGCAAACTACTTTTGAGATGAATTGTCTGTACACCCAATTATTTACAATCTGATAGTGGCACGGTGGCACAGTGGTTAGCGCTGCTGCCTCACAGCACCAGAGATCTGGGTTCAATTCCCACCTCAGGTGACTGACTGTGTGGAGTTTGCACATTCTCCCTGTGTCTGTGTGGGTTTCCTCCACGAGCTCCGGTTTCTTCCCACAGTCCAAATATGTGCAGGTCAGGTGAATTAGCCATGCTAAATTGCCCATAGTGTTAGGTGAAGGGGTAAGTGTAGGGGAATGGGTCTGGGTGCGCTTCGGCAGATCAGCGTGGATTTGTTAGGCTGAAGGGCCTGTTTCCATACTGTAAGTAATCTAATCAAAGTCTTCTGCGACTGCAGCCCTTGAGTGGCATCCTGATCATAGCTGTTTTTATGCTGACCATCTACAGTTGGCTAGTCACAGAAAGATACAAAACATATCTTTGGCATGTATCAATACATTCCCCACACAATAAATTTTTAAAGATCAAGAAAAGTTGATGAAATTCTAAACGAACCATAATGATACAAATATACAAACAAGGAGGAGTGGGCCATTCATCCTCCCAAATCTGCTCTGCAATTCAATATAATCTGATCTGATTGTAACCTTAACCCCACTTTTCCACCTATCTTAATAATGTTTCACCTCTTGCTTCGCAAATATCTATCTACCCTCTACCTTAAAATATTCAAAGATTCTACTTCCACCACCAGTAGCTGCACATTTTTGAAGAAATCTTTAAATTAGCATCATTAAAATAGTTGTGACAATGTTAGATGAGGAAATTATGATAAGTGTACATTCAGCTATGTGCAGCTGCCTAGCTTTGACAGCAGAGTTCTTCACTTGGTAATACGACAGGTTGTTGATCGTTGCTGCAGCATTCATCATCAGTTCTTCACACTTCTCAATTGTTTTGCATTCTATTTCAAAAATAAAAAAAATGGATCAACACATTAATGAAGAATAACTCACATTCAACTGACTTAAGATCTTCATTGTGAATTTTTCACTTGGTTTCTGTTGGACTATTAGACAGAGAATAACAGTTGCAAAAGACTTCAACTCATTTAGAAAGAGGAGAAGGACCACCTTATGCATTACAGATGTCTTTCTTATGTGTAATAATGGCACAAAAACAGTACTTTGACACACAAGTCTCTAATCCTTGAATAGTCAGTACAAACCATTTAAAAGCAAAGATAGGCATAATGTCAGGCAGGGCTCCCTGATTGGACCAGATTAGCAGCCCCAATCAGGGAACATATTCAATGATGTCCACCTGGTTGACCTCATTACAATCACTACAACTACATCTGTACTAAAATGTCATTGTTCATGAATTTGCCTTTGTATACAGTGTGTTTTGCTTTATCAGAATATCCTCAAAACATTTCAGTCAATTAGTTATTCAGATGCTGTCTTTTTTTGTTTTACAGACAAATGTGTCAGCCAAATTATGCAAGATCCCATAAACAACAAATTAATAAGTGACCAATTAGTTCGTTTTAATAGTCATAAAGTAAATGCATTAAACTGTCAGCCTATTTCAGTAGTGGCTTTAACCAAATAACCCTCTGATTGAAAGGGTCTCTCAATGACAAGCTGAGAGTGAGATATAAAGCAAGCATTGTGAACTGATTAATTTGATCATCACTTAATTCTTGCTAAATCGAAATTAATCTTTATAGATGACACAACTCTACCTTAACAAAATAAAACTATATTTTGCATTACACTCCTTGGCATATTGTTTATAAAACCATGTATGGTCTGATTTAATACAGTAATGCTTTAGGAGATCTGGGGGATAGTTTGGTTAAAAGTGAGGTGAACGTTAATGTTTAAATTTGGTTTTATTCAGTATGATTCTCTAAGTGGTAATTAGAACATGTTATACTGTTATCACCATACTCAGTTGTTACTCAATGGTCAATGTTCTCATATTGTAACTCCAAATTTCAAAGCACTCATTTTTACATTAGTCAATGTGGCATTATTACGCTGATGTGCCTCTTTAAATATTCTTTGAATTTAAAAACTTCTGACAAACATTTAGGCCTGAAATTGTGCACAGTTGAGAGGGTCCCTGATTTAGCCAAAATGACGTGAGAGACCTGGACCAAGAAGTCTTACCCATAACTTGGCCTCCACAATTCTCCCAGGATGGGTAATAGGGGTGAGTGACACTTTGGACAGGCATTTTCAAGGAGGCAGCTGCATATGTCTTCAGCTATCTTTAATCTGATCTGATTTTCATATGCAAGAAATATGAAATATGAATGGTGCACGTTAACCTGTTAGGAGAAGGTCTAAACTTCAAATACAAATCCATTTGGAGAGATAGGGTACCCTTTTGAAAAGCTATGGTTTGCTTTTGAATAACAAAAAAAAGGGCAGACTTCACAGTTTTACCACCTCAGGCTAAACTGTAAACTTTTTTGAAGCCAGTCAGCAATATATAGAGGACAACAATGCTGTTACAGTAGTCCCTTTTATAGATGCATAATCTACAACCGAACACAACAGGAACAATAGTGATCTTCTTTGGAGTTAATACTGAATCATACAACATTAGTCAATAAAACAATAAGGAAAGCACAGGTATGGCAGCCAGATCTATATAATTAGATTATAAAAATTAATAATACTTTGGAGTATTCTAAAGACTGCCAAAAAGATTCAGATGATGCATTCTTCAATTTTTGAATAACAAAATGTTGAAATCAGTGAAATACATCATATTTTTTATTTTCTGAAGACTGAAAGTTGATTAAGGCAGAGTCAGATTTTAATCAGAAGTCTTTACAGAAGAACAAAAGTTTAACTTCATCAGTAATAATAAGATAATAATAATAATAATCAACTCTAACATAAATCCCATGACTCACCAAATTAATTGAATAGCATTTTACTAATGAAGTGAAACATTTTTTAAACATGCAAAAGATATTAGAGAAATGCTAGACTAACCTAGTACTTTAATAAGCAGATCCACACAATTCTGGTTTCCACAGAATGCAGAGCCAACTTCAGTGCTTATGGATAAATTAGCAATTACTCTTATCAGCTTTACTAGGATATCTTCTACCTCAGAGAGTCTCTGGTTCTTGGATCCATCTATTTCATTCTTGTTCTGTGCCTTTGCTGGGGTGATTTTTACTTTAACATCTAGTTCGTGGTACGTTTGAAATAGAGTTAGTAAAGTCTCGACACTGTGCTTCTGTTTGTAAAGTTCCTCTCTTGCTTTATTGTTCTTTGCAGTCATGTTTCCCAAAATAAAAACCACACGGACCACTAAATCCTTGGGGAACAAAAGCAATACATAGATATGAACTCTGATTTTAAATGTTATCCAAAAGTACAAACAGGTCAGCTTTAAAAACAGGCATGACTTGTTTTCACATAACAGGTGGAAAGTGTAGCCTATCAAAGTTCAATTTTCATTTTAAGGTCATAATCATGAGGTCATGGCAGAGGCAGTACATTTCGATCATCACCAATATGCTGAAATACATGATGTCTTAATTATGCATTAATCTTATTAAGAATAAGCTTTATCTTCTAGATATATAAACAGAATTTCTCATAATTGCATTCTGCCAAGAGTAGGTAATAAAAGCAAAATGAGAGGAGGGAGGTAGGGAGCAATCAAAGGAGAAAAATAATGAAAAAACACATAGGGAGTGGGAGACACAGATGATTGACAGTTCTGCATCCATGATCAAGAGAGATACAATGAGAGAGAAAGTCAATGTAACAGAAAAGGAAACAATTTGTATTTTTATGATGTTCTCAGGATGTCCCAAAACACTTCGCTGAATATATTTAAGAAAATGATTATTTTTTATATTTTAAAAGGCATCAAGAGGTATGGAGAGAAAAATAGATTATGACATTGAGACAGAAGATTAGCCATGATCACACTGAATAATGGAGCAGGCTCAAAGGGCCAAATGGTAACTCCTGTTCCTAGTTTGTCTGATTCATAGTCAATCAATCACAATGAATTACAATTTCAGCAATTGAGTTGTATACAAATGTGGCAGATAATTTGCATTCAGCAAGATGATCCAAACAATAAATTAGATGAATGACTAGTTAATCTGTTTTTGTTGATCTTGGTTTTAAAGGAGAAGTATTAGCCAAGGCACATGGCCAGAATCTCTTCTTCTTCAAATATTTGTATCCTTAATATCCACATGTACAGATAGATTAAATCTATTTTAATATCTCAACCAGGAGTCAACATTGTAGCATCTTGTATATTATTCTTGTATATGAAGTTGTGATTTAGAGGGACAACCAGATATTAAAAACCAGTATACTGATATCACAAGTTTTTAAAAAAATAATTCACAGGATGTGAATTTCCATGGTTATTGCCCAGAGGTCAGTAAAGAGTCAAAACCATGCTGCTGTGGGTCTGGAGTCACATGTAGGCAAGGATGGCAGTTTTCTTCTGTAAAAGGCATTAGTAAACCAGATGTGTGTTTTCCCTGACAATTGGCAACAATTTTAATTAGACTCTTAATCCCAGATTTTTATTGAATTCAAATTCTACAAACATGGCAGGATTTGAACCAAGGTTTCCAGAAACATTACCTGGGCCTCTGGATTAATATCCAGCAATAGTATAACTAGACCATCACCTCCCTGTTAAGTATAATACAGGACTTCCACTTGTCTGTTCAAGATTGATTATAAAACCTCACCATGTGCAATTAATTCTTCTTGATCAAAAATGAACTATATAATCTACTACTAAGAAAAGTAATCAGCATTTTGAAAATAATGTTTAAATGTTTTATCCTATTTTGGAAACCAATTCCATACCACACAATAGCAGTTAAACTCTAATAATAATTATATTATTTTTAACTGTGTAGCTAAATTTAGAAACACACAAAATATTGCATAAAAATGTAAAAAGCCAATGTAGAATAATAGGCATATCACAACAATATATCTTTAGCAGTTAACATAAAATATGAGAAACACTAGAAATAAAGAATTACTTAATTAAATTAACTTTTTAATTAAAACACTGATTCTAACAATTAAATAATGTCTGCTGATAATTGTTTTTAACAGAATTATGAAGGGTGAATCTATCTGAGTGAATATTAATTTCGCTGACCTTTGAATTTCATAGAATGAATATTTCAATGGTGGCATTAATGAGGAAGAAATTGAGCATAACAGAACCTTGGTGAGAATTATCATTTTCCTCCATCATAACTTCTAACTTGTTAAAAGTATTCATGGTGAAGTGTGTGAAACTTGGAAACTTTTATACAGAATTCAGAAGAGATAGAAGTAAAAAATGTTAATAGCAGCCTTTTATCGTGGATCTGAGTCATAAGTAGCATCTTGCAAGGTAAACTCAATAAAGGGTTTGTCTGTTTAATTGCCATAAAAACCCCCATAAAACCATAAGACGGCGGAGAAAAAGCAGGCCATTCAGCCCATCAAATCTGCGCATCCACTCAGTGAGATCATGACTGATCCGATAATCCTCGACTCCACTTTCCTGCATTTTCCCTATAACCCTTGATTCCCTCACTGATAAAGAATTCCATAGACTGTATACTATCTAGAGAAAGAATTCCTCCTCATCTCTGTAAAAGACTAACCCCTTATTCTGAGGTTATATTGTCTGGTCCTAGACTATCCAAGAGGGAGGGGGAGAGAGAGAGAGAGAGAGAGAGAGAGAGAGAGAGAGAGAGCTGCCATAGCAAGAAGTGAAGGTTGATTCAGTCCTGTATTTTGTATGGACTCTATTTTATTATGTTGAAAACACCTTCCCCAGTGGAGAACTACTTTGGTGGCCTTTATATTCAATGCGAACTTTGTGATTAAGATGTTGTTTTGGTGTACAACACCTGGATCCAAATAAGAGGTATTGTACCTGGGTAACTGTCTAGCTAAGATGGTTCCAAAGTGCCATAGAAAAATAAATTGTTATATAAGATATAGTCAGCTGCAAAGTACATAGTCACTGTGATAATGATGCACTAAATGATGGTTTGGGTGACACTACATATTCCGTTCAATTTAGCCATGATTTATTCCCTTCCTGGAGGTGGTGAGAAGGATGGTGAGAAGGGGAAATCATTGAGTCAACACCCCCTTGCACTTGCAGCCAAATCCCATGACACCTCCTCACTTGATGTACCTTCTTGCTACTGGATTACCGAAGGAGTATCTCTCATCTCGCAGATTTTAGAACCCAGACGCTGTAGGCTTCCAGTGCCAAGGCCCATAATATGGTGAGATTCTCACTGGGAACCTGACTGGGAATCTGAAACAAGGACAAAATCTGCTGGAGAAACGCAGCAAGTCTGGCAACATCCCTGGAGAAAGCAGAGTGACACTTTTTCAGAACTGTTCTCGAAATGATAACTCTGCATTCTCTCCACAGATGCTGTCAGACCTGCTGAGTTTCTCCAACAATTGCTGTTTTTGATCCAACATTTATTCTACAGCCATACTATGAGAAGCACATACAACTTCCCAAGGCTTTTAAGCATTCAGCATGTTAAAATTGCTTGAATCATTCACTTGACTTGTTCAACCTAGGTACAATCACTACTAAAGGACTTTAATAATGAGTAGGACATCTGTCACTGAGTGGACCACTAATAGCAGCAAGTGGAAGTGGGAGTTGAGTCCCAACAAAAGAAATTTGTGCAATGACTATGAGATGGCTTTTTGGAGCAGATAGTGTTAGAGTCTGCTAGGGAACAGGCAATTCTGGATTTGTAATGAAGCAGACTTGATTAAGGAGCTTAAGCTGAAGGAACCCCTGGGGGCAGTGACCATATTATGATAGAATTCATATCTGTCCATGCTGTTTGAGATAAAGAAACTGAAATCTGTTGTAATGGTTTTATACTCAGGTGTAATACAAAGATAGAAGAAAGGAGCTGACCAGAATTGATGGAAGGGGACCCTAGCAGGGAAGATGGTTGACAGCAATGGCAGAGATTTTGGGGGCTAATTCAGGAGGCACAGCAGAAATTCATCCCAAGGAAGGAGAAACATATCAAGGGGAGGATGAGGTGACCATGGCTGACAAGGGATGTCAGGGAGAGCATAAATGCAAAAGAAAAAACAACAGTGTGGTGAAGATTAGTGGAAGCCAGAGCATTGGAAAACCAATAAGAATGGAGGTGGACACCACTGCAGTAGTTTCATTGATATATGAAAATGTACATCATCGCAACACAGAAAAATTGTACTAAGAATGCATACAGACAAAGAGAATGTTCAATTATATAATCAGTTTGAATTTTCTGGTTTTATTGTGAAGACTGAGTTGGAGAAAATCAAATTCAACTGGGCTAAAATAAGTTATTTGTCAAATTCTGAGATTGAACTATCATTCGTGGGCGGCACAGTGGTTAGCACTGCTGCCTCACAGCGCCAGAGACCCGGGTTCAATTCCCGACTCAGGCGACTGACTGTGTGGAGTTTGCACATTCTCCCCGTGTCTGCGTGGGTTTCCTCCCACAGTCCAAAGATATGCAGGTCAGGTGAATTGGCCATGCTAAATTGCCCGTAGTGTTAGGTAAAGGGATAAATGTAGGGGAATGGGTGGGTTGCGCTTCGGCGGGTCAGTGTGGACTTGTTGGGCCGAAGGGCCTGTTTCCACGCTGTAAGTAATCTAATCTAATCTAAATTCTAAAGAAACATGTCATTGTTTTCAATGGGGATCTGGGAAGCACAGAAAATACCACTGTCAAATTGAAAATCAAGGATGAGAATCAAGCAAAATGTTGCAAGGCTAGATCAGTGTCTTATACAATCAGACCAAAGTTCAAAGCAGAATTAGAGAAGCTATCACGATTGGAGTCCTTGAACCCAAGATTTGATGTTTTAGGCTACGTCTATCATACTAATGATGAAGAAAAGTGGATCGGTACGCATCTGCGGTGATTTTAAGATCACTATTAATCCAGTACCATCTGCCGAGCTGTATCATCCTCACTTTCTCCTTTAATCAATAACTGTTTGCTGGACTAGTTAGAAGTCCTTAGTTAAGTTTATCTCCAAATAAAGATAGATCCTGAGTCACAGGAATACTTGATGATTAGTATTCATAAAGGACTATTTAAATTCAAGAGACTTCCATCTTGAATCACATCTGCTTGTTTGCGGCAAATCAAACACTGTGCACAACTGATGCTTTACAGTTTGCAATGCTGGAGAACTTTGAGTTGTCAAGTGGGCTTGTTCCACTATTTTAACAAAAATTGGCTCAGTAGTTTGGATAATGATGTTTCATTATCTGAACAAACTTTTCTGCCAAACCATTTGTGGCTGGTTGATAAGAAGGTGATAGGATA
This sequence comes from Chiloscyllium plagiosum, assembly GCF_037043375.1. NCBI lineage: Eukaryota > Metazoa > Chordata > Chondrichthyes > Orectolobiformes > Hemiscylliidae > Chiloscyllium > Chiloscyllium plagiosum. The sequence continues at coordinate 120,357,352 of NW_028270141.1, read as the reverse complement.
TGTTGGATTCCATTCTGCTTTACTTAGTCCTTAAACTCTTGTGATACAAAATGTGAACCATTCTCACAAGCTTTTCTGTAAAACCAAACCTTGCAAAGATCTTTCCCAGTCTTTCAATGGTTTTCTCTGAAGATGTCACCTTCATGATGGCAACTTCAAGCCATTTAGTACATGCATCAACACTGTGAAAAAACATTTGTCATTCAATAGGTCCAACATAGTAAATGTGGATTCTTTGCCATAGCATTCCTGGCCTTTCACTTTGTGTTGCATTGCTAATGGAAGTAGGCTGTGAACTCTTGTGCAAACTGCACATATTCAAATTGAGCCCCGACCACCAAAAATATCTTCTGGCTGTCTCCTACATTTTGACAATGCTACACTGACCTTCATGTAGTTGATTTAAAACGTTATCTTAGCTGTGGTGGAATAATGACTCTCACCCCCCAAAAGAAACATCCTGCTTGTACAGATAGTCCTTGCCTCTGTGTGACATATGGCTTCAGTTTTGGGGTTGTTGCTGTAATCTTACAACAAAATACCATTTCCATTACTTTTGATAGTTGTGGATCATTTCTAGTGTACTTCTGAACTTGTCCTGCCGTCACTGGAGTGTTCTCTACTTTTTTGAGTAGAAAATATTTACTTAAGGAATGCCATAATTGATTCATTTGGCTTAGGTAATCTGAAGAGCACATAGCAGTCCTATTTAAAATGGATTGTGGATACTTAAATCTATAGGTGTGAACTGATAGCAAAATGCCCATCTCTGCGCAAGTCTCACTGCTAGAAAAGGTATCCCTGTATTAGGACCAAATATTGTGGTCAGTAGTCTGTGGTATGTGAGTAGGATAAATTCCCAGTCATACAGGTATTGGTGAAATCATCTAATGCCAAAAAAAAGATTCCTAGAGCTTTTCCTCCGTATGTGCATAGTTTGTTTCTGCATTGTGTAACGATTTTGATGCAAAAAGAATTGGCTTCTCCTTACCATTGGATAATACATGAGAAATAACTGCTTCCACTCCTTACAGTGGTCCTTACATGCTACTTGCAATTGTAACTTAGGGTCTGGCCTGGTCCATAACTCTTTCATTGCAAAAAGAGAGGGATATTGTGTATTTTTATGTATGATGGACTATAACAGTCTAACATGTGACATAATGATGATGCCATTGCCATTTTGGGTGAGAAACAGCTTAAACTAACTTTGCTGCCTGTAGAGTGAACGTCTCCATAATAAATTTCCTGCTGTTAAATGCTACAGCCTCCTGGTCTTTCTTGGAACTTAACAGTATAACATTTATTATATTTGTGATGAAAATGTAATTTACTTACTTTACATCACAGTTTAAACAGGAAAACATCATGTAGATCATTTTAATATTCAAACCGAAAAAAAATCACATCAGTCTGTCAGTCTGTAATTATATAATGAAAACTATTCTTTCGTAAATATACAAGACCAAGTCAATTTGTCAGGCACGTGAGATGTTGAAATGCAGGAAATTCAGTTGCAGTAAAACTAACCTGCTTCCTTTGGTGTCTGTGGAGGATATCCAAAAATAATTGGTAGCAGCTAGTGCATTCTGACAATGCAAGACAACAGTCATTGTAGGCTGAAAGTTTGCTATAAATAGAAGAAAATGAAACACTATTAGTCTGTTAAGCTATAATACCTTTAAGTGCAGTTTCTCTGACCTGTATCATATTATTTTTTTCTGAGAGAAGATTTGATTTGTTTAATGACAGGTATACCAAGAAAAAGTGTCATATATTAGATTATGGTTGGGACACAGGAAGATTCCAGCCTTGAGTGCCTGTGTGGAGTTTGCACATTTTCCGGTGTCTGTGTGGGTTTCTGGTGTCTGGGTGCTCTGGTTTCGTCCCACAATCCAAAGATGTGCAGGGTAGGTGGATTGGCCATGCCAAATTGTCGATGGATTTGCAGGTTAGGTGGATTAATCATGATAAATGTGGGTTACAAGGATTGGGTGAGGGTCTGGGTGGCATGTTCTTAAAAGAGAGTCTATGTGGACTTGATGGGCCGAATGGTCTCTTTCCACACTCTAGGGATTCAAAATACCACTTGCTTATTAATAAGCTACCAAATTCCTACTACTTAATACAGGTTCAAACAACATACATTTATGCTCCATTTGGTCTTCTTACAAATTCTGTGAATGAATTATAAGACCCATTGAACACAATTATATTAAATGCAGGCATTAACCACTCCCCTTCCATAATTACTTTATTTTGATTTATTCATGGGATGTAGTTTTTGCTGGCTGGGCCACCATTTATTGCCCATAAATAGCTGCCCTTGAGAATGCAGTAATGAGTGACTTTCTTAAACTACTGCAGTTCAGCTGATATGGATCAACCCCAATGCTGTTAGGGAGGGAATTTCAGGATTTTCACCCAGCTACATTGAAGGAATTGTGATATATTTCCAACTCAGGGTAATAAGTGGCTTGATGGCGAACTTGCAGGTGGTCATGCTCCTATGTACATGCTGCCCTTGTCCTTCCAAATGAAAGTGTTTTTGGGTTTGAAGATACCTTTGATGAATTTCTGCGGTACATCTTGTAGATGATACACGCTGCTGCTACTGAGTGTCATTTGTGAAAGGAGTGAATGTTTGTGAATGTGGTCCCAATCAAGTGGGCTGCTTTGTCTTGGATAGGTCAAACTTCTTGGAGCTGCACTCATCCTGGCAAGTAGAAAATATACATCACGCTGCTAGCTTCCACCTTGTTGATAGTGGACAGGCTTTGGAGAGTCAAAAAATGCATTTCTCTTCTAGCTTCCAACCTGCTCTTGTAATCACTATATTGATATTGCTAGTCCAGTTCAGCTTCTGGTCAATGGTACCCACCAGAAAGTTGATAGTGAGGGAATTCAGCGATGGTAATGCCATTGAATGTCAGTGGGCTACGGTTACATTTTTCCTTGTTGGAAATAGTCATTACCTGGTACTTGTGTGGTACAAGTGTTACTTGCCACATGTCAGCCCAAATCTGGATATTGTTCAGGTATTGCTGCATTCGGGTATGAACTGCTTCAGTATATCAGGAGTTATGAGTGGTGCTGAACATTGTGCAATTATCAGTGAATATCCCCACTTCTGATTTTATAATAAAAAGTAGATCATTGATAAAGCAGCTGAAATGGTTAGGCTAGGACACTAACCTAACAAACTTCTGCAGAAATGTCCTGGAGCAGGGATGACTGACCACACATAACCACAAGCATACTTGTTTGTGCTAGATCTGACTCTAACCAATAGTGATTTAACAAAAATAGAAATTACTGGGAAAACTTAGCAGGTCTGGCAGCATCTGTAGAGTGACAGCAGAGCTAAAGTTCTGGGCCCAGTAATCCTTTTTCTGAAGAAAGGTCACTGAACCCAAAATGTTAACTCCACTTTCTCTCACCATTTCTTGCCAGACCTGCTGAGTTTTTGATTGATTTCCAGCATCCACATTTCTCTGTTTTCTTTGTTTACTGGCGATTTATGTCTGATTTCCATTGACTTGAAGTTTATAATGGTTTCTTGATGCCCTACTTTGTCAAACACAATGTTGTCAACGGCTATCACTCTGATCTCACTTTTGTCCATGTTCAAAGTAATGTCATAATAGGTCAGGAGCTGAGTAGACTGAGTGGAACCTAAACTGGATATTAGGAATGATTTGGAGATGCCGGTGTTGGACTGGGGTATACAAAGTTAAAAATCACACAACACCAGGTTATAGTCCAAAAGGTTTAATTGGAAGCACACTAGCTTTCGGAGCGACGCTCACAATCACCCGATGAAGGAGCATCGCTCCGAAAGCTAGTGTGCCTCCAATTAAACCTGTTGGACTATAACCTGGTGTTGTGTGATTATTAACTTTGGATATTAGGAAGTAGGTTATTGCTGAACAGGTGCTGCTTGATAGCACTGTCGATGACACCTTCCATCACTTTATTAATGATCAAGAGTAGACTTACCAAGATTAATTAACTAGGCTGGGTACAGAACATAGCTGGGCAATTTTCAACATTATTGGCCAGATGCCAGTATTGTAGCCATACCTCAACAACTTGGTTAGGGGTACCAGCAAGTCTGGAGCACATGTCTTCATATTATTTCTAGAATGTTGTTAAGGCCCTTAGCCTTTGCAGCATCCAGCCATTTCTTGATATTACATGGTGTGAATTAAATTCGTTGAAGGTTGGCATCCAAGACAGTGGACACCTTAGATGGAGACCAAAATTAATTACCCACTGAGCACTTCTGGCTGAAGATGGTTGTAAATACATCAGCCTTGTTTATAACAATGATGTTTTTTGCTTCCCATCAATGAGGATGAGGTGTTTGCAAAACCTCCTCTTCCTTGTTTTAATGTCCATGACCAATCGTGACTGGATGTGATAGGACTATATAACGATGTTTAGTTCAGAGCGTTCCACTGGAGCATTAGGGGATCTGATGTGATTTGTATTTGCAAAGCAACTGTTGTAGGATCAGCTTCTTGGAATTCCATGGGCACCAGGCTCAATGGCAGGCACTGGAGAGAATCCAAAGATTCTAAATGTGTACATACGAATTGAAGTGGCATACTGCAAGCACTTGTCAGCAAATGCAGCCAAAGATAAACAGGTTGTTTGTCAATCTTCAGAGAAATCGTGACATTTGTAATCATTCCTTGAAGACCCCCAGTGCAGGACAAAGTGCCACATGCGCTAGATCACAAACTGACTAGTCCTAGATGAGTTAGGGATGTCCTGACCAAAGTGTTAAATGCAGCTAATGGAACAGTGATCCCTCCTGCTGTAGTGCATTTATGATTCAGAATTCTCCAAGGATCATTCACTTCAACCCACTTGACTATCATATCAATCATATTTCACTGCTTGCACAAGATTAATGTTCCCTAATCACAGCTCTTTAGCAACTATTGTACATATAATTAAATGAAGACAGACAAATAATCACATGAGAAGTAGCAAGAGTATTAACACATACAATTCATTTCAGGACATCAATGACTCATAAGTTGTGAGACATAAGCTGATTCATTTCCATTCTTTCCAGCCCACAATTTTTGTATTAGCACAGCAGAATAATGAGAAGGAAGTATCTTCTGCAACAATTTTACTAGTGAGGCTGATTATTGTGTTAAAATGGAAGTGTCCCTTAATAAGGTTACTTTTTGGGTTTCAAAAACTCAAGAAGGTTGTTAAATTGTTATAGATTTCTTTTAGCAATTTAGTAAGTGTTGGATAGAAACAGAATAGGATAATGAGTTAAGTGAGGGTCTGCACTTAACCTGGTGATGTATGTCAGAAATGTGTACTTGTTAAAGACGGCAGTATGGCCAAACTTTTCTTTCCAGATTTATCCTTGAAATGGCTCATGTGATTTTTCTGACTGACTAAAGCAATTATCATAGTTACCTTTTATATAAAAAATTTACATTTAATCAGATTGTCTCCAATATAAATCTTATAATTCTTTTTAAATTTGAATTTAGGTGAAAAATGTACCAATAGCTTGTCTTATAGGTCATGAAAATGTACTGTAAAGTAACAGAAAATATTTATATTGAAAACTAAAAATAGCTAAAGCAAATTAAGTACACTTAACCCTACAAGAGAAAGCAAAGCACAAATACCAGTTTCAATATGAATCATCCCATGTGTACAAAGTAGAATAGAGGAACATTTAAAATGTCAAGAGAAAGGAATAATTGCAGTTCTATTGTCAACTTCCAATACTGCTTTTCAGTTGCCCAGAAACAAAGAAATGCAAACTACAATATTATAACCCTCAATTACAGAAAAGTGTCCAATTTAAAATTTGTCATTTCACACTTAACAGATCAAGATGTGTCTTTTTAACAACAATCAATCCACGCTACAGTAAAACAGAAAATGCTGCAGGTATTTAGGTCAGGTCTATAGAGAGATAAAAAAATTAACTTTTTGTAAGGATATTGACCTGAAACATTGATTAGAAGTTGTATAGGCCTGTATTTGGGCATCAGAGTCAGGCCATAACATGCCCACCTTCATTCAGCATGAGATAGACAACATGCAAATAAATGTTCCCACGTCATTTAATGATTGTGGTATTGCCATGTGTGAGTCCTACATGTTCTCTGTTTCTAAATATTATCTGTGGAGGAAAGTGGGGAGTGGGGTGTGGTTCAGCTTTCATTGCCTGTAAACCATGTGGGTCAGGTGGCTGTGGCTTTTTAAAGGTGGATGTCACTTTTAAAAGGAAAGCGACACAAGAAAATTGCTGTATACTTGAAACAGCAGAAAAAAAACATCACATCAGTGGGTGAAGGTTCCAAAGTAACAGATGCAGTGCTGAAGGCAGGCAAAAGGACACATTCAATAGCTCCACAGCAGTGTATTGTGGTCTCCTGGTCCCAGGGCTGACAGTCAGAATGAAGTGGCAGCAGGTCACCAGGGAGTTCTGTTCCTGTTTCTGAAAAGAGTGCCACAAGAAATCTAATGTGGCTTCACGAGTTGTCAAGATCAGTAAATGAATGTCCTCATGATTTTCCTCATTTATATAGATGATTTGGATGCGAGCATAAGAGGTATAGTTAGTAAGTTTGCAGATGACACCAAAATTGGAGGTGTAGTGGACAGCGAAGAAGGTTACCTCAGATTACAATGAGATCTTGATCAGATGGGCCAGTGGGCTGAGGAGTGGCAGATGGAGTTTAATTCAGATAAATACGAGGTGCTGCATTTTGGTAAAACAAATCTTAGCAGGATTTATACACTTAATGGTAAGGTTCTAGGGAGTGTTGCTGAACAAAGAGACCTTGGAGTGCAGGTTCATAGCTCCTTGAAAGTGGAGTCGCAGGTAGATGGGATAGTGAAGAAGGCATTTCGTATGCTTTCCTTTATTGGTCAGAGTATTGAGTACAAGATTTGGGAGATCATGTTGTGGCTGTACAGGACATTGGTTAGGCCACTTTTGGCATATTGCATGCAATTCTGGTCTCCTAACTATCAGAAGGATGTTGTGAAACTTGAAAGGGTTCAGAAAAGATATACAAGGATGTTGCCATGGTTGGAGGATTTGAGCTATTTGGAGAAGTTGAGTAGGCTGGGGTTGCTTTCCCTGGAGTGTCAGAGGCTGAGGGCTGACCTTATAGAGGTTTGTAATATCATGAGGGGCATGGATAGGATAAATACGCATAGTCTCTTCCCTTAGGTGGGGGAGTCCAGAACTAGAGGGCATAGGTTTAGGGTAAGAGCAGAAAGATTTGAAAGAGACCTAAGGGGCAACATTTTCATGCAGAGGGTGATACGTATATGGAATTAGCTGCCTCAGGAAGTGGTGGAGGCTAGTACAATTGCAACATTTAAAAGGCATCTGGAAGGGTATATGAATAGGAAAGGTTTGCAGGGATATGGGGCGGGTACTGGCAGGTGGGACTAGATTGTGTCAAGCCCCTGGGAGTGGTCATCCACAACAAGCTTTCTTGGACTCTTCATGTGGATGCACTGGTTACAAAGGCCCAACTATGTCTCTTCTTCTTCAGGCAGCTGAGGAAATTTGGCATGACAGCGAATACCCTCATCAGCCTTTATAGGTGCGCCATCGAGAGCATTCTGTTTGGATGTATCGCACCTGGTTTGGCAACTGTACCATTCAAGATCGGAGATGGTTACAGAGAGTGGTGAACTCGGCCTGGACAATCACAAAGGCCGACTTCCCGTCTATAGAATCCATCTACCAGGCCTGCTCTCAAGAAAAGGCTGCCAGCATTCTTAAAGATCCATCCCACCCCGGCAATGTTTTTCTACAACCTCTACTATTGGGGAGAAGGTACAGAAGCCTGAACACACGCAAGCCGGTTTCAAAATGTATCTACCCTACTGTTGTTAGAATACTGAATGGACTCACAAAAGCTTAACATTCGCCTGTACCTGTATTTTTGTTTTTGCCACTGTTTACCTATTATTTACTTATCTATGCTACATAACATTTTTTTTGCAGCAGAGAACGGCGGGTGCTGGGTGGAAGTGAAGTCGGACCGCAAAGCCGGTCGGGAAGGTAAGTGATTGTTATTTAAGAACTTACCTCGACGCCAACGGTCTTTCTGCAGCAGAGAATGGCGGGAGCTGGGCGGAAGTGAAGTCGGAGCGCAAAACCGGTCGGGAAAGTAAGTGATTGTTATTTGAGTGGGTGTGCTCTAGACCCCAGGTCCTACAAAGTAGGGCCTCCCTCCCACCCTCCTCCTCTAACCTAAATTCAAAGTCCAAAGACTTGCCCCAAAAAGAGGGTCCAACGAAGTTCCTGTGGAGTGAAGACTGAGCCTTTAGCTCAGGAGTCTTTGACAAGGAGGTTGAGTGAAGTGATTACGCCACAGTAGAAGAGGGTGAAGACATGACTGCCAAGCTGGTTCTGTGTGCTACGTGCTGGATGTGGGAGGTCAACGACTCTGGTGTGTCTGGCTCATATAAGTGTGGAAAGTGTGTGCATGTTCAGCTACTGACAGAGCATATTACAGCACTGATGAAAGAACTCGAGGACCTTAGGCTCATCCGAGAGAACGAGATCTTTCTGGACAAGACCTTCAGCGAGGTTATTACACCGACCATACCAGAAGAGAACAGAAGAGAGCAGACGATGAGGAAGGCAGAGAGGAGACAGGTGCAAGAGACCCGGGGGGGAAGTACCTGTCAGGAACAAGTTGAATCTTTTGGAAACAGTAGAGACAGATGACACTGCCAGTCCACGAGGCGGCCAGGTCTGTCAATCAAAAGTTGGCGCGGAGGCAGAGCGGAAGAGTCGGACATCGCACAGAGCCGTAGTAATAGGGGACTCCATAGTGAGAGGAACTGACCGGGGTTTTTGTGGCAGCAGGCGGGACTTAAGGATGGTGTGTTGTCTTCCTGGTGCCAGGGTTAAAAACATCACAGACAGAGTGCAGGAAATCCTCAAGGACGAAGGTGAAGAGCCAGAGGTGGTGGTACATGTCGGCACAAATGATGTCAGGAAAAAGAGGAGGAACATACTAAAGCGGGACTTCGGGGAACTAGGAAGAAGGCTGAAAAGCAGGACGTCCTGGGTGGTTATCTCCGGTTTGCTTCCAGTTCCTCGGCTGGTGAGGCCAGAAACAGGGAGATAATGGACTTGAACGTGTGGCTGGGGAACTGGTGCAGGAAGCGAGGATTTAAATTCTTGGATCACTGGGGTATGTTTTGTGGTAAGCATAAATTATGCAAGAGAGACGGTTTGCACCTTAATAGGTTGGGGACCAGCATTCTGGCAGGTAGATTTGCTACTGCAACACAGCTGCGTTTAAACTAAGTAGTGGGGGTGGGGGAGGGGACAAACTGGATGTTTAAGATGGAACTTTGTTTTAAAAAATTCTCAAGGTCAGGTTCGTAGGAGAGTAGTCTGACACAGAACAAACGACCAAGAGGCGAGTCTGCTAGAATATGGGCATTTTATTCCCCGCAGCGTCGCCAGAACGGGTCTGGCTTATACTCACTCTACATGTTACCAAAACTGGGAGCCGTTAGTTCTCGTAGAGCGGTTGCCAACAACCCACGCTCGGCGGTTAAACGTAACCCCGGAGCAGACTCACCGAACTGGAGACTTTTTCAGCTGATATACTCTTTTAAACATTCATGTGAACAGCAGAGCAAGGCTAAAAAACACATTCCATTCTGGTTACATACAGATAAGAAGATTCACACGGGACTAAGCAACACCTCCATTCCGGTTAGATTCACACATGTATTGGGACATAATTTTTAACCGTTTCACCACATTCCACTGCTTGGAATTTTACACCACATTCCACTGCTTGGCCCAATACATGTGTTACATTATGATTCACACATGTATTGGGACATAATTTTACACCACATTCCACTGCTTGGCCCAATACATGTGTTACATTATGCTTAATTCAGTTCAATTCGTTTCAGTTAATTTCAGTTCAGTCAATTCAGTGTAATTCAATTCAGCTCAGTTCAGGTCTGTTCAGTTCAATTCAATTGTGTTCAATTCAGTTCCGTCCATTTCAATTCAATTTAGCTCAGTTCCATTTTGTTCCGTTCAATTTGATTCACTTCAGTTCCACTCAGTTCAGTTCAGTTCAATCCCATTCAATTCTGTTCTTCAGCTTTTTGGACATGCCCACATCCTCCGCTGTACCCCAGGCAAGGGGTTCTTCGGCAGGACTGGGATCCTTTCTCAAACAAACTGCCACGTACATGCCCACATCCATGCCATCCCGGGACGGTCGGGACCTCCACAGTTTGTTCTTCTGGTTTCTTAGTCTTTTTCCAAAACATTGTTCTGTATCAAAATCTCTCCTCAATTGCGATTGACCCTGCTCGACTACGCCAAATGTTTTAAAAAATTCTCAAGGTCAGGTTCGTAGGAGAGTAGTCTGACACAGAACAAACGACCAAGAGGCGAGTCTGCTAGAATATGGGCATTTTATTCCCCGCAGCGTCGCCAGAACGGGTCTGGCTTATACTCACTCTACATGTTACCAAAACTGGGAGCCGTCAGTTCTCGTAGAGCGGTTGCCAACAACCCACGCTCGGCGGTTAAACGTAACCCCGGAGCAGACTCACCGAACTGGAGACTTTTTCAGCTGATATACTCTTTTAAACATTCATGTGAACAGCAGAGCAAGGCTAAAAAACACATTCCATTCTGGTTACAGACAGATAAGAAGATTCACACGGGACTAAGCAACACCTCCATTCCGGTTAGATTCACACATGTATTGGGACATAATTTTTAACCGTTTCACCACATTCCACTGCTTGGAATTTTACACCACAAACTTGAAGGGAAACTTAAAACAAGGGAAGTCAAGAAAGACAACTGTATCAATGAAGCAGAAAACTCAAAAAGGGATCATGCTGTAAGGTTGAGTGAAATAGGAGTTGATAGGAAGGGTGAGGGCAGTAACAAATTAAAAATAGTATATATGAATACACGAAGCATTAGAAATAAGATGGATGAGCTTGAGGCTCTTTTGGAAATTGGCAGATACGATATTGTGGGGATAACTGAGACGTGGCTTCAAGTGGAAGGGCCTGGGAAATGAATATTCATGGCTACATGTGCTATCGTAAGGACAGACCGACGGGCAGAGGGGGTGGGGTGGCCATGTTGGTAAGGGATGATATTCAGTCCCTTGCGCGGAGGGACTTAGAGTCAGGGGATGTAGAGTCAGTATGGATAGAGCTGAGAAATTCTAAGGGTAAGAAGACCCTCTTGGGAGTTATCTACAGGCCCCCAAACAGTAGTCTGGATGTCGGATGTAAGTTGAATCAGGAGCTGAAATTGGCCTGTTGCAAAGATGTTACTACAGTTGTTATGGGGGATTTCAACATGCAGGTAGACTGAGAGAATCAGGATGGTATTGGACCTCAAGAAAGAGACTTTGTGGAGTGCCTCAGAGATGGATTCTTAGAACAGCTAGTGCTGGAGCCTACCAGGGAGAAGGCAATTCTGGATCTGGTATTGTGCTACGAACCAGAATTGATTAGGGACCTCGAAGTGAAGGAGCCATTAGGAAGTAGTGACCATAATACTTTAATCTGCATTTTGAGAGGGAGAGGGTACAATCAGAAGTGACAATATTTCAGTTGAATAAAGGGAACTATGGAGCTATGAGGGAGGAGCTGGCCAAAGTTCAATGGTGCAATACCTTAGCAGGGATGACAGTGGAGGAACAAAGGCAGATATTTCTGTGTATAATGCAGAAGATGCAGGATCAGTTCATTCCAAAAAGGAAGAAAAATCCTAGGAGGAGGTATGGGTGGCCGTGGCTGACAAGGGAAGTTAAGAAACATATAAAGTTAAAAGAGAAAATGTATAACATAGCAAAGATAAGTGGGAAAACAGAGGACTGGGTAGCTTTTAAAGAACAACAGAGGATTACAAAGAAGGAAATACGCAGAGAAAAAAAGGTACGAAGGTAAACTGGCCAAAAATATAAAGGCGGATATTAAAAGCTTTTTTAGGAATGTGAAAGGCAAAAAAAAATGGTTAAGACTAAAATTGGGCCCTTGAAGACAGAAATAGGGGAATATATTACGGGGAACAAAGAAATGGCAGAAGAATTGAATTGGTACTTCAGATCTGTTCACTGGGGAAGACACAAGCAATCTCCCTGAGGTAACAGTGGCTGAAGGACCTGAACTGAAGGGAATTTATATTTGCCAGGAATTGGTGTTGGAAAGACTGTTAGGTCTGAAGGTTGATAAGTCCCCGGGGCCTGATGGTCTACATCCCAGGGTACTGAAGGAGGTGGCTCGAGAAATTGTGGATGCGATAGTGATTATTTTCCAGAGTTCGATAGATTCGGGATCAGTTCCTGCGGATTGGAGGGTGGCTAATGTTGTACCACTTTTTAAGAAAGGTGGGAGAGAGAAAGCAGGAAATTATAGACCAGTTAGTCTGACCTCAGTGGTGGGAAAGATGCTGGAGTCTATTATAAAGGATGAAATTACGACACATCTGGATAGTAGTAACAGGATAGGTCAGAGTCAGCATGGATTTATGAAGGGGAAATCATGCTTGATTAATCTTCTGGAGTATTTTGAGGATGTAACTCTGAAGATGGACGAGGGAGATCCAATAGATGTAGTATACCTGGACTTTCAGGAAGCTTTTGATAAAATCCCACATAGGAGGTTAGTGAGCAAAATTAGGGCGCATGGTATTGGGGGCAAAGTACTAACTTGGATTGAAAGTTGGTTGGCTGACAGGAAACAAAGAGGTAAAAACAATTACTCGGATGCTGCCTGAACTGCTGTGCTCTTCCAGCACCATTGATCCAGTGACAGGAAACAAAGAGTAGTGATAAACGGCTCCATTTCGGAATGGCAGGCAGTGACCAGTGGGGTACCGCAAGGATCAGTGCTGGGACCGCAGCTATTTACAATATCTATTAATGATATAGAAGATGGTATTAGTAATAACATTAGCAAATTTGCTGATGATACTAAGCTGGGTGACAGGGTGAAATGTGAGGAGGATGTTAGGAGATTACAGGGTGACCTGGACAGGTTAGGTGAGTGGTCAGATGCAGTTTAATGTGGATAAATGTATGGTTATCCACTTTGGTGGCAAGAACAGGAAGGCAGATTACTACTTCAATAGAATCAATTTAGGTAAAGAGGCAGTACAAAGAGATCTGGGTGTTCCTGTACACCAGTCAGTGAAGGCAAGCATGCAGGTACTGCAGGTAGTGAAGAAGGCTAATAGCATGCTGGCCTTCATAACAAGAGGGATTGAGTATAGAAGCAAAGAGGTTCTTCTGCAGCTGTACAGGGTCCTGGTGAGACCACACCTGGAGTATTGTGTGCAGTTCTGGTCTCCAAATTTGAGGAAAGACATTCTGGCTATTGAGGGAGTGCAGCGTAGGTTCACAAGGTGAATTCCTGGAATGGCGGGACTACCTTACGCTGAAAGACTGGAGCGACTGGGCTTGTATACCATTGAGTTTAGAAGACTGAGAGGGGATCTGATTGAGACATATAGATTGGACACTCTGGAGGCAGGAAACATGTTTCCGCTGATGGGTGAGTGCCGAACCAGAGGACACAGCTTAAAAATGCGGGGTAAACCATTTAGGACAGAGATGAGGAGAAACTTCTTCACCCAGAGAGTGGTGGCTATGTGGAATGCTGTGCCCCAGAGGGCAATGAAGGCCCAGTCTCTGGATTCATTTAAGAAAGAGTTGGATAGAGCTCTCAAGGATTGTGGAATCAAGGGTTATTTGGCCTAATCCTGCACCTATTGTCTATTGTCTATTAACTGTATTGCTGTATTGCTCGCAAGACAAAGCTTTTCACTGTGTTTTGGTACATGTGAAAATAAACTCAATTCAATTCAATTCAATTTGATTCAATTGGGTTGGGATATCTAGTTAGTATGGACGAGTTGGACCGAAGGGTCTGTTTCCGTGCTGAACATCTCCTTGACTCTTACTTTATGATATCTCCCACCTTACCATTAAATTTCTCATCCTGCTCAATGCATCCACAACGTTCACACATTCAGCAGTGATCATGGATCTCAGGACTCCTACCTAATATCTAGATACTCGACCTAACCCTCACAAACTGCTTTCAGTCTCACATCCATGTCTTGCTGCCATCACATACCTCCAGAAATTCAGCCAAGACAGGTCCATTAGCCAAACACAACACAACAAAATCACTGACATTCTACCTTCCTTTCTGCAGAAACAAAAAGAAACAAAGCAGAACCTGCAAGGGAGCAGGATGGTTGCTCCTCCTAGGCTCTACAGAGCAGATGCCTCTCAGTGTCACAGGGCCAGCTGTGACTGGGTCCTAGCTTGAAGAAATGTGGAGATCGTTTTCCCCAATCAGCTCAGATCACACCCTCATCCTGTTCTCAGAACATCCCACCTTCCTCAGAAGATCTTCCAATTACCTGCTTTCAAACACTGAAAGATTGCCACCCGCTTACCCCCAGAAGCTGTGAAAGGAAGAGGAAGAGCAATTGCATAGTACTGATGAAGATGTCCCATTACTTGACCTGCATTCGTAGTCTCCAGCTCAGCTTCTGATATATACAGGACAAACATACAGTTTAGTATAGAATTGGAATCAACACATTGTGAGTTAAAAGACAACATTAGGCTGCAAGCAGACCAGAAGTAAAAGGTGGTTTGTTTGCCAGCTATCGGGATGAGATCGCAAATGAGTTCTGCTGAGGAGAGATTTGAGGAGAACCTTAATGGACAACGCAAAGGAAAGCACTGATGGACATGCACACTATAATGATGGGTACTTTGGCTGGTCTGAAAAGCAAGATCCTATCACTGTCAAGGAGAATAGAGGAATTTGTTCTAATTTGGCACACAGCAACTTTCTATCTTCCCTGAGAGGATGCGACAGATTGAGGAGATCAATAGTAAAAACCTAGTATTGTATGCCAGAATATTCCACTTTGCAATAAAAATAGTTGACAAAAATGATTTTACCTTAAATTTGGTGCATGGTTCTTTAAGGAAAGTTAGTGGAGGATCCACTTTGCAATCGCAGGTCAGACATTTGAGGAGTGTTGGACACATGTTCACAAGGCCTGTGTGCTCTAAATTTGAGAATTGTAGCATCACAGTTGTCTGTTTAACTTCAGGATAGAGCTAATTCAACGTCATCTCTGTTTCTCTCTCCACAGATGCTGTCAGACTTACAGTGTTTACAACACTTGATTTTATTTCAGATTTCCAGCATCTTTTTTTTTGCATTTCCATCAAAACATTTGAAATTGACTTGGATATGAATGAAATGGGACACTTTGGTCTTTTAAATATGCCTGATATCTTTTTGAGTTATTTGGAACTTCAGAAAAGTTTGTAACCTAGACACCTTAATTCTAATTCACTAGAAGGTATCAGCATGGCATTGTCCTGCACAGTCAAAAGAAAATGAAACTAAGTCTCAGATAATTTGTGAAACAGATTATTTGAAGATTCTAACAGTTCCTCACTGAACATTTTTACTTTTTTACCTGAATATTCTGGCTACGTTTGTACAGACATCTTTATCATTTAGATGCTGTTCCAGTACCACACAGAGTTCCAATAGTGCTCCAGTGCTTAGGAACCTGGATCGGGACTGGGGCAGATCGGCCAAGTTTCTCAGAGTAGCAGTGACCTTTCAGTGAAAAAATAAAAATCATTCAAAATTTCTAATTGTTAACAAAAGTTCAGATATGCTAAGTATATTGTTTTAAAAGTTACATCGTAGCTTGTAACAGATTTTAATGATCTACTTTGCTCGAGTATTAAAAGGAAAATAACATTAAATTTATTAGAAGCATGCAATTGTTTCATATACTTTCTTAACATTATATTTATCAAAATGTAATAACAATATTATAGCAACTGCTTATACTTTATTTCTAACTGATCTGCCAAAACAGTCTCACCTTTAGCAGAGTGACAATAATAATGCAATATAATTATTGAATCTATTCTTTGGCAACATAGATGGATAGGTAGATTCTTGATCAGTAGGAGAATGAAGGGTTATGGGGAAAATGCAGGAATTTGGACATGAAGAATATAGGATCAGCTACGATCTTATTGAATGATGGAGAAGGTTCAGGGAGCTAAACAACCTACTGCTGTACCTATTTCTTGTGGTCTATTGGTCTTATCATCCTGGGCTGTGCCCTGAAACATTGATGCTGGGAATCCAAAACACAGACTCGAGAAGCAAGTAGCAATCTAGAATTGCCAGTACCCATTCTGACTTTCATATCTGGAGATCTTCGTATTTAGTTTCTATCTATCACAGACTACAATAGGAAGCTACATATTAATGAGGCAAATTTTGCAGTTAATGAAGGTGGTAACAAGGAATAAACTCTGTTAATAGACCTCTTGCTGCTTCTTAGTGAGTAACTCATTTTAACATCTGGAACTCTGTTGGAAATGCAACTAGTTGCTCCCAGCGTCAAGGTTCTCAAGCAATTCTCCCAGATTTCACAGCACAGTTATGTCACTCAGGGACTAAAAAGTTGTTTTTATTCATTCACAGAATGAGAACATCACTGGTAGGCAGCATTTATTGTCTATCCCTAACTGCCCAGAGGGCAGTTAAGAGTCAACCACATTGCTGTGGGTCTGAATTCACATGTAGGCTACACCAGGTAAGGATGGCAGCTTCCTTCCCTGAAGGACATCAGTGATCCAGATGGGCTTTTCCAAAAATCAGCAATGGATTCATGGTCATCATTAGACTCATAATTCCAGATTTTTATTGAATTCAAATTCAACTGTCTGTGATGGCGGGATTTGAACACAAGTCCCCAAACCATTAACTGGGTCTCTGGATTAACAGTCCAGTGACAATACCATTAGGCCATCACCTCCCCAAAGGTCGACGGTTGCTCAGCACAGCAAGATGAAATACAAGTTTGATCACTCTTATCAAGTTATGAGGCAACCGATCTTGCGTTACTAAAAGACGTTGCCAGCAAATGTTTTTTTGATGTTGTAGAGCTTCAACAAATACAATCTATATTTAATTGGAATCCTGTTTTACCGTTTCTAGCGTGTGCATGTTATCCATTTCTGCATTCTAGTTTGATTCTCAATTTCAGACCACACCCTGACCAGCAGCAATGTTAAAAGTGTATAAATCTCTCTTTTAGCAACAAACAGAAATTGGATCCCCCATGAACCCAGGTGAAAGCTTCAATGGAATCAGAGAAGGATTAGCTCCAGAAATGCAATGTCGAGGGTTACTGCCTTGTGGAGATTCCTTGGAATTCATGAATCAAATTCCAAGCCACGGGCAAATTGTTCCATTGTTTTGTTCTTACCTCAGATACGTTGGAGACTATGGAATTAAATCAGGACTAAAAACTTCAACTGGAGATGAGATGTGAACTGATTCTAAAATGGAGACCAAAAGTGGACTCATGTCTAATTGTATAATATTTTCAGCCAATAAACTGTTTTGCAGTCCTTTGGACTCATCCAGGAAGATTGAGTAGGAGACCCAATGTTTGGGAGGCTCAAGGTCATCATGAATTTTATCCATGTTTGCACCTGAAGAGAACACTTTAGTTTAGCTACAAAGTTTTAACACAACACAGGAGACAAAAGTTACAGAGATATCCCAAACTTAATTGGTGTAGAGAATAAGTGTTCTGGACAACTCCAATGGTGGGATTGATTGATCTGTGTCACCAGTCAGCCACTGCCAACTTCAAGTTGAGAAGCTCCCACATAGTAAGCTGCTGAACCACAATGGTCCATTTGCTTCAATATGTACCGGGAGATCAGAGTTCCATTGCTCTACAGGTGGATAGAATTCATCTTATTAGGCAGACAAACAAAAACAAATTAGATAACAAGATAGAAAGATGAAAAGTCTTTGAATGGCAAGCCATAAATAATTATCAGGATCGTGAGCACAGGATTGAGAGATGACTTGCAACTGGTTGGTAGTGTCCAGAAGACAACTGTGATTAGAGGATCATAGCATCAGATAGGACAGAAAAGGCCCTTCAGGCAATCAAGTCTGTACCTCCACTACTACCTAAACTAGTCTGTACCTCCACCACTACTACCTACACTAGTCTAAGTCCTACTTTCCTGCACTTAGGTCAATATCCTTGAATGGTACGATGTGGAACTTGATAGACAAATATACAGATTTTTTTCACACCAGTTCAAAGATTGGCTTGTTCACCAGCATCCAGGGAGACAAATGTTATGCCATTCTGCCATTAGCATCATTCACATTGTGACACTAGAAGGTGTGGATACCTCGGCTCCACAATTGCATGCAAGCAGCCACTTAATGCTAAAGTCAAAATATGAATCACAAAAGCCACAAATGTTATGTGGAACAACAACAATCTGACTGAGAACATCAAACTGTGAGTGTACCAAATCTGCCTCCTCAGCACACTCTACAATGTTAAGACCAGAACAACACATACTAGGTAAGAGAAAAGGCTATACAATTTCCACCTTCACTGTCTCAAACATATTCACAGCATTTATTGACAGGAAGAGGTCACAGACTCAAAGGTCCTTGAGTATGCACATTTGTCCAGGATTCACTTATTGTGAAGTCATCAACATCTACATTGACTCCATCAAGTTCACTTCACTGGATGGCAGTATAACCAAAGATCTTTGTATGGAGACCTAGCCACGTTATCACGAGCATCTGGGTGACCACACCTGTAACTAAAATATGAAATTGGTGGACATTAACACTGATATTCTCTGGAAACTGTCTGTTTGGAACAGCATTGGAAGAGTTCAAATGAAAAATACTGCTTGCCAGAGAAAACAGATCAGTAAATCATGTACCTTCTCAGCCTACTATCTTCCTCTTACAAATGCAGATGCTACCATTCCACAATTGAGCTCAAGAGTCAAATGAAACAATTCATAACACAGCGTTGACCAGCATGGTACAGATTATTTTTTACAAGACTGCCACAAATGATTTTACAAGTTGACCGCTAGAGTCAGTCCCATAACAAATGGCTGACAAGTTTTGGGTCATTCTAGCAAGAATGTATAATCAGACTAAAGTTAATTAAAACAGGTAAACCTCTGGTTATAGCCTACAATTCGAGACAAGTGTAAAATATTTTTGTTTTTCTATTTATTGTGGGATCTAGACAATGCACATTTGATGTTGATAGTTCTTTCACTCGTCTAATGTAGATAAAATCACTTACTGGTTTAAAGCCTGTATTTCAGTCTGGCAGGAGCACACATTCAATCCATGTTTGAAGAGAGGAGAATCATATGGTGACACATGCTACATTCCATTAATGCAAATACAAAGAGTGAAGGTTGTCAGTCATGATACTAAACAACAAATGCATGCTTATTCAGATATAGAGTAGAAAAAATGTACTCAGGATTGTGAGGTTCACCTTTTGGTAATGTTGTCACTGTTCTCCCCTCTTCAGTTGCTGACACTCTTCTTTGTTCCTTTCTCACTTTCCTTCATCTTCCATTTAAAAGTCCAATTCTCAGCCTTGTCTCTGTCTGTCTCTCTCTCTCTCTCCAAAATTGCTACTCATAGCTTCTGCTTCCCTATCCTCTTAGCATTAATCCCAATAGATTGTGTTGTATATGCAGTCAAATTAAATCGCAACTAAGCATATTACTGGCTGTGCTGATCGAGGCTGCTCCTCATCATAGTGGAAGAAAACCTAACCTATTATCTTGAAGTGTAGAGATCTACAGGGTCTAGTTGGTCCAAGTGGTAGAGGCAAATAAATTGCTGGTGTAATTTGAAGAAATTCAACAAGTAGTAGTTTATTGAAAGTTAGCAACAAGTTACACATTACATTGGTACGAATGGACATCTTTACGGAGACTGTGAGGAGGTTATATATGTCAGATCTTATTCCTCCAAAAGCCTAAGCTGTTCTGCACAACAAGTCTACATGATAGTGTATGATGCTTACAAGTCCACATATAGTGTATGATGCTTAAGGCTCTTCCCTCTGTTAAAGCTTTCAGAACCTTACAACTTCATACACTATTTCTACCCCAAAGCTTTTACTATTATTAATATTATACGTTATATAAGTCTAACTGCACAACTTTAGGTCGTCTGGAGGCTTAGCTATTTGGTCAGAACTCCCAAATAATGTTGTTATGTTTGGAAGACTGACATGGTATGGTGGCTCGGTGGTTAGCACTGCTGCCTCACAGTGCGAGGGACCCAGGTTCAATTCCAGCCTTGGACAACTGTCTGTGTGGAGGTTGCACATTCGTTCAGCGTTCTATGCAGGTTTAATCTGAATGTTCTGGTTTCCTCCCACAATCCAAAGATGTGCAGGTTAGGTGAATTGGCCATAGTGTTCAGGGATGTGTAGGTTAGGTGCATTAGTCAGACGGATGTATAGGGTAGGGGAATGGGTCTGGATGGGTTACTCTTCAGAGGGTCAGGGCAGACATGTTGGGCCGAAGGGCCTGTTTCCATGCTGTAGGGATCCTAAGTATCTCTGGGATCAAGGCTGCTGATTTTGATTTATTTCCAAACAGTTTAAGGTTTGAAAGTCTCTTGAAACTGAGGATGCTTACTATTCCCTGCTGAAAGAAACATTTCCCAGTGTCTTCAATCAACTGCAGTTTACTAGGTGATAATACAGTGACATTACTCCATTATCAAACTTAAAATTTAGCTGGCACTGGATTACTTTATTTCCCTTAAGAATACTGAATCATTTTCTTGCACTGTAGATGGTTCTACCTCATTAACCTCTTTGTGTAGGTAGTAGCTTGACCTCTTGCTTTTCTGAAACTGTATCCTGTTTTTGCGCATTTTCTGAAGGTGACCTACCGTGTGACACAAAGTGTTCAGTTTTAATAGCTGAGCATTGGGTGTGAGGCTTCTTTGTCCCACTGCACTAACAAAGACTTTTAGCTTCCAGTGTCTGTCCTACCCACTGTATTAGCTTTTCGCGTGTGTCTTTTATGCTTTTGTATTTTAAGAATTAATTGAATTATGCTGATCTCCTGTACCAAGATTGATTTTCCTCCCTTAGCATTGATCTGTGTTTCTTCCAGACTTTTGCTTCTCATGTCATTTGAATGGCTTTCTCCAGGATCAAATCTTCTTTGACTGTAATAAATCTAATGAGGATTTATCAGGAATTATTACAATTGCAATGCTTAATTCTGCCTTTGTATCACTTAATCTAGAGATCATTAATGAAAGTATCTATTGATCCCTAGATGCTGAACTCTTGTCCTAAAACTTGCTCTTCCAAACTTTTTATCTGTTCTGAGCTTAAAGCTTTCAGTACTTCTTCAAGAGTATCTTGCTTGCCTTATTATTTTGCAAGCTATAACACTGTCAGGCATACTCCCAATTATTTGAAATAGGAGTTGGTTAGCTCAGTTGGCTGGAAGGCTGGTTTGCAATGCAAAGTGATGCCAACAGTGTGGGTTCAATTATCACACCAGATGAGGTTATTATGGAGAACTCATTCTCAATGTTTCCCCTTGTCTGAGCATGGTGATCTTCATGTTAAACCACCATTAATCATCTCTCCCTTATGAGAGAGAAGCCCTATGGTACAGGAGGACTGTGGCAATTTTATCTTTATATAGAAATATATTTAGTTGTTTGGCATCTCATTTACTGTCTAATTTGATAGCTATTCTATATTCTAAGAATTGTTTTCTCCATGATGTCCAATTCAATGTTTTATTTAGTCCAACTCTGAAATTAAATTTTCCTGGTAATGTTATTTAGGATGCCATGCATTCTTAATGTGATCACTTTTTTCCTTGCTTAAAAGGTCTTTTCCTTATCGTAAAAGTATTGTTGATACTCTGTGCTGCTGTACTGGTACGTTTTCCTGCCAAAATGGAACATTTTAGCCTTCTCACAACTAGTTTTACCAGGTGCCTCATATTATTTAGAGTCATAGAGATATATAGCATGGAAACAGACACTTTGGTCCAACCTGTTCATGCCGACCAGATTCCCAACCCAATCTTGTCCCACCTGCCAGCAACCGGCCTATATCCTTCCAAACCCTTCCTATTCATATACCCATCCAAATACCTCTTAAATGTTGCAATTGTACCAGCCTCCACCACTTCCTCTGGCAGCTTATTCCATACACGTACTACTCTCTGTGTGAAAAAGTTGTCCCTTATGTCTCTTTTATATCTTTCCCCTCTCACCCTAAACCTATGCCCTCCAGTTCTGGATTCCCCGACCCCATTTACCCTATCCATGCCGCTCATAATTTTGTAAACCTCTATAAGGTCACCCCTCAGCCTCTCCCTATAGCTCAAATCCTCCAACCCTGGCATCATCCTTGAAAATCTTTTCTGAACCCTTTCAAGTTCCACAACATCTTTCTGAAGGAAGGAGACCAGAATTGCATGCAATATTCCTACAGTGGCCTAACCAATATCCTGTACTCAATACTCTCACCAATAAAGGAAAGCATACCAAACGCCTTCTTTACTATCCTATCTACCTGCAACTCCACTTTCAAGGAGCTATGAACGTGCACTCCAAGGTCTCTTTGTTCAGCAACACTCCCTAGGACCTTACCATTAAGTGTATGAGTCCTGCTAAGAATTGCTTTCCCAAAATGCAGCACCTCACATTTAACTATGGGCGGCACGGTGGCACAGTGGTTAGCACTGCTGCCTCACAGCGCCAGAGACCCGGGTTCAATTCCCGACTTAGGCGACTGACTGTGTGGAGTTTGCACGTTCTCCCTGTGTCTGCGTGGGTTTCCTCCGGGTGCTCCGGTTTCCTCCCACAGTCCAAAGATGTGCAGGTCAGGTGAATTGGCCATGCTAAATTGCCCGTAGTGTTAGGTAAAGGGGTAAATGTAGGGGAATGGGTGGGTTGCGCTTCGGTGGGTCGGTGTGGACTTGTTGGGTTGAAGGGCCTGTTTCCACACTGTAAGTAATCTAATCTAATCTAACTGAATTAAACTCCATCTGCCACATCTCAGCCCATTGACCCATCTGGTCCAGGTCCTCTTGTAATCTGAGGTAACCCTCTTCGCTGTCCACTACACCTCCAATTTTGGTGTCATCTGCAAAATTACTAACTGTACCTCTTGTGCTCGCATCCAAATCATTTCTGTAAATGACAAAACGTAGAGAACCAAGCACCAATCCTTCTGGCACTCCACTGGTCACAGGCCTCCAGTCTGAAAAACAACCCTCCACTACCACCCTCTGTCTTCTACCTTTGAGCCAGTTCTGTATCCAAAAGGCTAGTTCTCCCTGTATTCCATGAGATCTAACCTTGCTAATCAGTCTCCCATGGGGAACCTTGTTGAACACCTTACTGAAGCCCATATAGATCACATCTACTGCTCTGCCCTCATCAATCTTCTTTGTTACTTCTTCAAAAAACTTAATCAAGTTTGTGAGACATGATTTCCCATGCACAAAGCCATGTTGACTATCCCTAATCAGTCCTTGCCTTTCCAAATACATATATACATCCTGTCCCTCAGGATTCCCTCCAACAACTTGCCCACCACTGAGTCCTTCATGGATTATAACATTACTCATTGACCCTCCAATGTTCATTCACTCTCCAGCTAAATCCTTATTCAGATGGCTCCTAAATATCACCGCCTTATGATGCACTCTGCATCTGCTTTGGAGTAACTAAATCTCCTTTTTCAAAATGTTTCTAACTCTTTTGCTGCTGCACATCTCTTACCAAGTCATAAATAATTTTACTATTGACTGCGCACCCTTCCTTGTTCAATCTTGCTTCAATAAGGATTTCTTGTATAAGGTTCGTAAATGTTCAACTCATCACAACTGCTGATTATCTACATAAGTAGTCAATTTAAAGCTCAGTATGAAGATGCGGAAACATTTTCAGACTTCCATTTCTGCACATATGGCATGAAGCAGCTAAATGGAATCCTCACTGCTGTTCACCATGGTGTATATACAGTTAAACCAAGTGCACACCTCACTATGGAGTAAGCTTGTCACCACCATCCTCTTCAAGTGCAAGGATATTCCAGATGATGGGATCCCATGTCTTTCTAGATAGAAGATGTCACTAGTTTGGAAAGTGATAACTAAGCAAATTTGACGATTTTCTGCAATGCATTTTGCAGATTGTACAACTACAATCAGTGATAGCGGGAGTGAATATTTGTTGATGTCAAGTTTCTTGAGTATTGTTGGACATTTGCTCATCAAGGCAAATGGGAGTATTGTATCATGCTCCTGATTTGTACCTTATAGATGGTGGACAGACTTTGGGGAGTTAGTCCTGCTATGATTAGCAAGATTCATCCTCCCTGTGAAAGGTGGGAAACTTCTATTGTAGTGACAAGGTGGAAATCCTTCATTTTGGCTGGAAAATCTTCTAGTACAGCAGCACCAGAGCATCAGAAATGCTATTACTATAACATAAAGGCTTTTTAAGCAAGGAAAGTAAGTAATCACGTTAAGAAGACAAGGCATTAGAAATAATATAGCCAGGAAAATTTTACTTGTGGCAGGATTCCAAGCCTCTGATCTTCAGTTGTAACCACATTACTGATATGGCTAGTCTGATTCAGTTTCTGATTGATGATAAACCACAGGATGTTGATAATGGTTGGGGGGGTGGGGGTGTTGTGTGGAGGGAGGAGGAGGAGAAAATCAATGATGGTACTGCCAGTGAATCTCAGGGGAACATGGTTAGCTTATTTCTTATTGCAGATGATAACTTGCTGACACTTCTGCAGAATAAGTATTACTTGAATAAACCTGGATATTATCCAGGTCTTGCTACATCTGGACATACACTGCTTCAATATCTTAGGACACGTGAATGATGACCTGATGAGGAGGAAAGGTCATTGACAAAACAGCTAAAGATGGTTTGGCCTAGGACACTCCCTTAAGAAACTTATGGAGAGAGGTCCTGAAGCTGAAATGATTGACCTCGAACAACCTTTACCTTGTTCCTTTATGCTAGATATGACTAGCAATTGAACTAGCCATCCAGTCTTGAGCATTCAGGCTAATACTCAGAAAATGGGTTCAAATCCTCCACTGCTAGTGAAATATAAATTCAATAAATAAAATATGCAATTGGAAGCTAGGCTCAGTAATGGTATCCATTAATCTTTTCCCAGTTGTTATTTGAAAAAGGATTTGGTTCACTGGTGTCAATGGAATAGCCTTTATTGTAACATATACTCAATGAGTACAGTGAAAAGTTTATACATCGCCAATTAATGTGCTGACTTAGATACAAAAATATCTCGGCACGGTTTCTTTTGTTACAAAATTTTAGACAATACAGAAATAAAATGTCCAGCATTATGGAAAAGGATTCAGTGCAGCAGACTACGCTGGCACTTAATTTCTAGTCCACAGCCGGCCCTGGCTCCACACCATGCCAGCAACATGCCATGCTGGAAGGCTACTGCAGGAGGCCAGAAGGTCATCATACCGTGTTGGAATGCCCCTATGGGAGGAAGCTGCTGCACCAGGCTGGGAGGTCGTCACGCCAAACCACACCAGGAGAGCTCAACAGGAGGAGGCCACTGCAGGAGGATAAAAGGTAGCCAGGCTGGGAAGGCGCTATGGGAGGAGGCCACTGTGCCAGGCCAGGAGGTCACGTGCCATGCCAGGGGGTCATCATACCAATGCCGGGAGGCCACTGTGGGAGACCAGGAGATTGCCACACTATTCTGGGAGGCTGCTGTACCAGACTAGATGAATGCCATGACACGCTGGATAAGCAATCTGTCATTCTTACCTGGTCTGGTGCACATGACTCTAAAGCCACAGTAACGTGGCTGACTCTCAAATATGCTGTGAAATGGCCTAGCAAAATACTCAGGAAAAGGTAAATAGGGTTGGATTTGAGCTGGCCTTGTCAGCAATGCTGATATCCAATGAAATAAGAAAAGAAAAATTGGTAATACACTAAGGACTTGAGTGCCTGTCTACAAATGTCTAAAGATATTAAAGAAGGCATACAGAATAGTTTCCTTTGTTGAACAGGGCCTGTACTATGACCACAGGATGCACACTGTATAAAACTCTAGTTAAACAACAGCTAGATTACGGTGGTATCACATACAATTCTGATCATTGCATTACAGTAAGGGTGTGATCACATTAGAAAGGAAACAGAAGAGATTTGGAAGGATGACATCAGCAACAGAGAATTTTACCTATGAGAAAAATAATGGATAGAATTGGAGTGGCTTTCATTGGAACAGACCAGGTTTAGTGGGGAAAAGATAAAAGCAAATTACTGCGGATGCTGGAAAATCTCAGCAGGTCTGGCAGCATCGGTAAGGAGAGAAAAGAGCTGACGTTTTGAGTCTAACTGACCCTTTGTCAAAGCTAAAAAAAGGAAGAAATAGGGAGGAATTTATACTAGGCTGAGAGAAGGTGAGTCATGGCTCCAGAAGCAAAGGTAGCAATAAAGAGGTGATAAAGACAGTGCATAGAGAGATTATAGGGAGATTAGGAGCTGTGAATGACTAAGGCTGAAGCTAGTGCCATGTGACAAAATATGAGGGAGATGGGGGGGATAGATGAAGCAGAGGCAAAATGGAAAACAGGGGAGAAGGGTAGCAAAGGGGGAAGAGGAGAGGAAAAAGGTGATGAGAGAGTGGGGAGCGAGAGAAAGAGAGAGAATCAAGAACCATGGGAGTTAAACAACTGCCAAACCTCAAACAGATCGTTGTTCGTAGCAAGCTGCCCGGCTCTCAGGACAGCTCCATACAACCCTGTCACAGTGGGCACTGCAAGACGTGTCAGAGTGTGGACATAGATACCACCATTATGCGTGGGGACATCTCCCATCTTATACATGGCAGATACTCATGTGACTCAGCCAACGTTGTCTATCTTATACGTTGCAAGCAAGGATGCCCGGAGGCATGGTACATTGGGGAAACCGAGCAAAGGCTACGACAACGGATGAATGGGCACCGCACAACAATCAACAGACAGGAGTGTTCCCTCCCAGTTGGGAACACTCTTTGTTCCCTCCCAGTTGGGAACATTCGACCTCGGACCTTCGGGTGACCATCCTCCAAGGTGGACTTCAGGACAGGCAGCAGTGAAAAGTGGCCGAGCAGAGGCCATTAGCTAAGTTCGGTACCCATAGGGAGGGCCTCAACCGGGACCTTGGGTTCATGTCACATTACAGGTGACCACCATTGCACTATACACGCACACAGATACTCCTACACACACACACACACTCACACACACACAGGCACTCCTATACACATACACACGGACAGGCATATACACAGACGCGCACACAGACACCCACACACACCTTACAGACACACACACTCTCACACTCACACATGCACCCCCTCACAGACTTAAGACACTGCACTCACTACACACATACATATGCTTTCTCACACTCACAATCCCCAACCAGACACACACACACACACACACAGACAAAGACCCACATGCACACATATATTTTGTGGGGTGAATTTGTACTTGCAGGGTTACATTGTACTTTGCTCAAAAACTGCATGCATTCATGTAAAACTCCGTTATCTCACTTTTTAGATTAGAATCAATCTAAACACATTGGCATAGACAGAGAACACAGGGGGCTAACACCTTCAACATATTGTCTAGCTACCACCATTGTTAACAGCTAACCCGAGAATGCAACTATTTAAAACAAAGGTTTTGTCATTTACACATGAAAGAAGTGAAACTATCATGGTATTCTAACAGATGAAAGGCTTAACAGACAATCAATTTTTCAATGTATAATTTCAGTTACATCACGCTGTAAATTTTTGCTATAAATTCTGTGTGTTAGGATTGAGCCCTCCACTACCACCTGATGAAGGAGCGACGCTCCGAAAGCTAGTGTGCTTCCAATTAAACCTGTTGGACTATAACCTGGTGTTGTGTGATTTTTAACTGAGATTTTCCAGGTTTAGTGGGGAAGTTAACTTGGGTATGTCAAGCTTCGAGGGACTCAATAGTGTGGACAGGGAGCATTCAATTCCATCACAGTCTAGATTAGAGTGGTGCTGGAAAAGCACAGCAGGTCAGGCAGCATCCGAGGAACAGGAAAATCGACGTTTCAGGCAAAAGCCCTTCATTCAGTCCTGATGAAGGGCTTTTGCCTGAAACGTCGATTTTCCTGCTCCTCGGATGCTGCCTGACCTGCTGTGCTTTTCCAGCACACTCTAATCTAAACTCTAATTTCCAGCATCAGCAGTCCTCATTTTTGCCTACTCAATTCCATCAGCAGAGAGGTCATTAATTAGGTGACATAGCTTTATGACAGTGGGAAGAGAATTGGACAGAATTGAGGAATAATTTTATTACCCGGAGGATGATAGGTGAAATAACCCCAAAGAGGCCGTAACCAAGTCATCCTTTACTTACACATGGAGAATCCTTGACACTGATCCAGTTCTCTCAGAGGAGAAAGTGAGGACTGCAGATGCTGGAGATCAGAGCTGAAAATGTGTTGCTGGAAAAGCGCAGCAGGTCAGGCAGCATCCAAGGAGCAGGAGAATCGATGTTTGGGGCATGAGCCCTTCCTGAAGAAGGGCTCATGCCCGAAACGTTGATTCTCCTGCTCCTTGGATGCTGCCTGACCTGCTGCGCTTTTCCAGCGACACATTTTCAGCCCAGTTCTCTCAGAGCCAGTTCTCAGAGTGAACAGAGTGTCAGTCCTGTTTTTATCTGTCAATCAGGGCTCCCTAATCAGATCTGATCAACAGCCTCAATCATGGAACTCATATTCTATTGACGTTGTTACAATTACTACATCCCTCCCCTCTAAGTCTAAGGACATGTGTGTATTTCTGTTTTAGCTCCTCTTGGGGTGTTTTAGCACCAGGTCGGGTTTCTCCAATTCTGCCTCTGATACAGGCAGCGTATAATGCACAGTAGCTCAACTCTTGTGCCTGAAGTGTCTCGGAAGAAATGCATTCTCTTCTTCAGGCAGCAAAGGCATGGAGGCAATGACATCAGCTGTGTCCATCTCATATTCCAAGGTATCTTCAATGCTTGACAGAAAGGGTTTCAGAATAGTCAGAAAGGCTGTCGAGGAGCCAGGCACGTTTTACTACTGCAACTTTGCGAGTTTTTAGCTCTCATATAGTCCACATGCTTGTTCAGGACTACGGCATCTACCTAAACTTTATACATCACCAGACCTGATCTCATGTCAACCATGCCTCTTACCCATGCAAGGCTACTCGCATGGTTCTTAAACCAACCTTCATCCCCTGAAGTAAACTGTCTCTCTCACCTATTGGAGTCTTGTGTCCAGCATTGGTGTTCCTGATGCCACTTCACTCCTCTTCCCCAGGTCCGAGAAGATTAGATTTAACCTGATGTGGAGTCTTCGTTCCATTAGCAACTCTGCTGGTAGTTGTGTGAGGGGTGGTCCTATAATCAAATAGGAACCAGAGCAGTGTGGTATCTGGTGAAGCTATAGGCTGTTTCTTTAAGCCTGCCTTCAAAGTTTGGACTGCTCTTTTTGCAAGACCATTGGATGATGGATGGTAAGAAGCTATCTTTGAATACCATTCGACTTTTGGAAATACTCAAATTCCCTGCTAGTTAACAATGTTTGTCCGTGATCAGCACTTTCAGGGATCCATGTATTGCAAAAGATGTGCACAGTTCTTCTACTGTCATCCCTGTGTTTGACAAATGAACTCTCTGCATATCGAACCACTTAACTGGGTACCCACAATGATTAAGAACTTTTAACCGAGTCTAGGGTTTACCTGGTCATTCCCACGAATGTGGGGGAGGGGGTGGCAGTAACCTTTGCCCTTGTTGGTACTCTGAGCACTGCCCCACCAATGTGACTATGTCTGCATCCATTCCTGACCACCAGACACAACATCATCATTCTGGAACCCCCTGGATGACCTGCTGGAGTTCAGCCAGTGTCTGGAGGTGACCTTTGCTTGGGACTATCACTCTTGCTCCCCCATAATAATAGGCTGTCCTCTGCTGTTATCTAGTCAGTTTGGGTCAAAACAGGCTTCTATTCTGGTTGTAACAGGTCTTTGGTTTCCTCCATCACCACTAGCTCTTTCAGTTTGCCAGGACCAGATCTTTCTATGTCCAAAGTCTGATATTGCCAGCTGTGGCTGGAGGTCTGCCCAGAAAATTTAAACCATTATGTAACACCGGCAGTATATCTTTGAGTAGGAGGCAACTCAATGCACCTGCATTTATTACTTGACCTCCTGGATGGTGTTCCAACTTATAATTATACTAGAATAAGATTCCACTGCTAATTTGGCCTGGAGCTTTTGGTGGCACTGCCTTTTCCTCTTTAAGTAGACGTAGAGAGTCAGGCAGGAATTTAAAAAGGAGGTCCTCGAGAGTAGTAATATCTGGATTACTCCCAGTGTTGTGAGCTAGTGAGGGTGGGAATAGGAGGATAGAGCAGGTGAATGCATGGCTGAGGAGCTGGTTCATGGGAGAAGGATTCACATTTTTGGATCATTGGAATCTCTTCTGGAGTAGAAGTGACCTGTACAAGAAGGATGGATTGCACCTGAATTGGAAGGTGACTAATATATTGGCAGGGAGAGTTCCGAGAGCTGCTGTGGAGGATT
Organism: Chiloscyllium plagiosum; assembly: GCF_037043375.1. Classification (NCBI taxonomy): domain Eukaryota; kingdom Metazoa; phylum Chordata; class Chondrichthyes; order Orectolobiformes; family Hemiscylliidae; genus Chiloscyllium; species Chiloscyllium plagiosum. The sequence goes on along the minus strand of NW_028270141.1, from coordinate 120,326,718 downwards.
TAAACTATTAAGGTGGCAGGGTAGGACCCAGGGAGATAGTGAAGAAAGAGATCAATCTAAGACTGGTACAGTTAATAAAAGAAGCAAGTCAAACAGTCAGGGCAGGCAGGGACAAAACAGAGAACAAGGTAGGACTGATAAACTAAACTGCATTTATTTCAATGTAAGAGGCCTAACAGGAAAGCAAATGAACTCAGAGGATGGTAAGGAATATAGGACTGGGATATCATAACAATTACAGAAACGTGGCTCAGGGATGGGCAGGAGTGGCAGCTTAATGTTCCAGGATACAAATGCTGCAGAAAGGACAGAAAGGGAGACAAGAAAAGAGGGGGAGTGGCGTTTTTGATAAGGGATAGCATTACAACTGTACTTAGGGAGGATATTCCCAGAAATACATGCAGGGAAGCTATTTGGGTTGAACTGAGAAATAAGAAAGGGATGATCACCTTACTTAGATTGTATTATAGACTCCCTAATAGTCAGAGGGAAATTGAGAAATAAATTTGGAAGGAGATCTCAGTTATCTGCAAGAATCATACAGTGGTTATGGTTGGAGATTTTAATTTTCCAAACAGACTGGGACTGCCATAGTGTTAAGGGTTTAGATGGAGAGGAATTTGTTAAGTGTGTACAAGAAAAACTTCTGATTCAGAATTTGGATGTACCTACTAGAGAAGGTGCAAAACTTGATCTACTCTTGGGAAATAAGGCAGGGCAGGTGACTGAGGTGTCAGGAGGGAGCACTTTGGGGCCAGCAACCATAATTCTATTCATTTTAAAATAGTGGTGGAAAAGGATAGACCAGATCTAAAAGTTGAAGTTCTAAATTGGAGGAAGGCTAATTTTAACGATATTAGGCAAGAACTTTCAAAGGTTGATTGGGGCAGATGTTCGCAGGTAAAGGGATGGCTTGAAAATGGTAAGTCTTCAGAAATGAGATAAAGAGAGTCCAGAGACAGTATATTCCTGTTAGGGTGAAAGGAAAGGCTGGTAGATGTAGGGAATGCTGGATGACTAAAGATATTGAGAGTTTGGTTAAGAAAAAGAAGGAAGCATATGTCAGCTATAGACAACATAGATCAAATGAATCCTTAGAAGAGTATAAAGGCAGTAGGAGTATACTTAAGAGGAAATCAGGAAGGCAAAAAGGGACATTGCTTGACAAATAGAGTTAAGGAGAATCCAAAGGGTTTTTACAAATACATTAAGGACAAAAGAGTAACTAGAGAGAGAATAGGGCCCCTCAAAGATTAGCAAGGCGGCCTTTGCGTGGAGCCGCAGGAGATGAGAGAGATACTAAACGAGTATTTTGCATCAGTGTTTACTGTGGAAAAGGACATGGAAGATACAGAATGAAGGGAAATAGATGGTGACATTTGAAAAATGTTCATATTAGAGAGGGGGGAATACTGGATATCTCAAAACACATAAAAGTGGATAAATCCCCAGGATCTAATCAGGTGTACCCCAGGACTCTGTGGGAGGCTAGAGAAGTGATTGCTGGGCCTCTTGCTGAGATATTTGTATCATTGATAGTCACAGGTGAAGTGCCGCAAGACTGGAGATTGGCTAACGTGGTGCCACAGTTTAAGAAGGGTGGTAAGGACAAGGCAGGGAACTATAGACCAGTGAGCCTGATGTCGGTAGTGGGCAAGTTGTTGGAGGAAATCCTGAGGGACAGGATGTACATGTATTTTGGAAAGGCAAGGACTGATTAGGAATAGTCAACATGGCTTTGTGCTTGGGAAATCATGTCTCATGAAATTGACTGAGTTTTTTGAAAAGTAAAAGAGGATTGATGAGGGCAGAGCGGTGGGCGTGATCTATATGGACTTCAGTAAGGTGTTCGACAAGGTTCCGCATCGGAGACTAGTTAGCAAGGTTAGATCTCATGGAATACAGCGAGAACTAGCCACTTGGATACAGAACTAGCTCAAAGGTAGAAGACAGAGGGTGGTGGTGGAGGGTTGCTTTTCAGACCGGAAGCCTGTGACCAGAGGAGTGCCACAAGGATTGGCGCTGGCTCCACTACTTTTCTTCATTTATATAAATGATTTGGATGTGAGCATAAGAGGTATAGTTAGTAAGTTTGCAGATTACACCAAAATTGGAGGTGAAGTGGACAGCGAAGAATTACAACAGGATCTTGACCAGATGGGCCAATGGGCTGAGATGTGGTAGATGGAGTTTAATTTAGGTAAATGCAAGGTGCTGCATTTCAGAAAGCAAATCTTAGCAGGACTTATACACTTAATGGTAAGGTGCTGGGTAGTGTTGTTGAACCTTGGAGTGCAGGTTCATAGCTCCTTGAAAGTGAAGTCACAGGTAGATAGGATAGTGAAGAAGGCGTTTGGTATGCTTTCCTTTATTGATCAGAGTATTGAGTACAGGAGTTGAGAGGTCATGTTGTTGGCTGTACAGGATATTGGTTAGGCCATTGTTGGAATACTACATGCAATTCTGGTCTCCTTACTATTGGAAGGATGTTGTGAACCTTGAAAGGGTTCAGAAAAGATTTACAAGGATGTTGCCAGGTTGGAGGATTTGAGCTATACAGAGAGGTTGAATAGGCTGGGGCTGTTTTCCTGGAGCATCTGAGGCTGAGGGGTGGCCTCATAGAGGTTTATAAAATCATGAGGGGCATGGATAGAATAAATAGGCAAAGTCTTTTCCCTGGGATCGGGGAGTCCAGAACTAGAGGGCATAGGTTTAGGGTGAGAGGGGAAAGATATAAAAGAGACCTAATGGGCAACTGTTTCATGCACTACAAGTATGGAATGAGCTGCAGAGGAAGTGGTGGAGGCTAGTACAATTGCAACATTTAAAAGGCATCTGGATGGGTATATGAATAGGAAGGGTTTGCAGCGATATGAGCTGGGTGCTGGCAGGTGGGACTAGACTGGGTTGAGATATCTGGTCGGCATGGACTGGTTGGACTGAAGGGTCTGTTTCTGTGCTGCATATCTCTATGACTTGACTCTAATAAACCCCACACTACCGCCAAACAGCAGTAGTGCTTATTTTCTCCAGCACCCATGTTGCGCACACGCTGTGTGTGTGTGTAAGACACAGTGTGAATGGACAATGTGTGCATAAAACTTTATTCATATTCCAACTCCTGTTTATATTATCAGTCAGGCCTCCCTGATTGGACCAGATTAACAGCCGTAATCAGGGAACTCATATTCTCTGAGGTCCAGCTAGCTGACCACGTTACAATCACTACAAAACGTAAGAGAAAAGAACAAGCAATGTCAATGCTGAAATGAGGGAAAGTGCATAATATCTGTATAGAACAAGAAATACACACTATTAGCTTTTGCAAACATGGAAACAAGAAATGAGCAAATCATAAAGGGGGGTTTCTAAGTTTGCTGATGACACAAAAATAGGTAAGCAAATTGTAAAGAGGATGTAAGAATCCTACAAACCAACATAGATAGGTTAAGTGAGTAAGCAAAAGATCTGGCAAATGGAGTATAACATGGGAAAGTGTGAAACTGTCCATTTTGACACATGGACTAAAAAAGCATATTATCTAAATGGAGGGAGATTGCAGAGCTCCGAGATACAGAGCAATCTGTGTCCTCTTGCATGAAACACAAAAGGTTATGTGCAGGTACAGCAAGTAAGCAGACATTAGCTGGCATTTGAAATAGGAAGTTAAAAAAAATCAATGTATTGGATTGCTGCAAATGTGCATGTGCCTGAGCACATGCAGAAAATAGTGAACTAAAGCCATGATTCTATAATTGAAAGTAGTTGTCCCTTCTCAGAAGCAACAGTCTTTCAATTTTTAAGTTGTAATATTTATCCAGCATTAGATATTCACCATCTGTTGCAATTTCAACCTGAGTTTACTGCAGTGTAAACAAGAACAGTAAATGCTGACTCTTGTATTTATTTGCAGTACATAGCCATGCCCATATATCATTATCACTGCTAACAACCTATTGGAAAGCAGCCAGCAATTTCTCTGTTTATATCACATTCAGTCTTTAACAGAAAATTATTACCTCAAGTCAATAAGTCACAGAGTGAGAACAGTGTGTTCCTCAAGTTCAAGAAAAACAAGCAAATTGAAATCAAAACAAGGTGGCCCCTTTTCTTGGTTCACAACAGCTCAGTTTACCAAAAGTACAAATGAGTGCTTATGAAGCATCTTTTTATTTCAAAGCACTAGATCAATTGGTTAAAGTGATTTATGTATGCAAGCATGGTGGTCAAACTGTGCAAGCAATATCCCAATAGCAATAATGAGGTGAATGTTAATGTTTTCTTAATGGTGTTAGTTAAGGGAAGGGTGTTGACCAACATTTTGGGACAAACTTCCTGCTCTTCTTTGAATAGAGCTAGGGATGACTTCATACACAAACAAATGAAACTTGGGTTTGTTTAATATCTCATTCACATGACAGAAACCCTAAAAATACAGAGCTCTTTCATTAGAATTTTAGTCAAAATTGTTGGCTGAAAGCCTGGTGTGAAACTCAAATAAACAACTTTCCGATTCAGATGCAAGAATACAATCAACTGAGTCAAATGGACCTTTCTTAAGTGGAGGAAGAAGATCACACAGTATGGAAGGGGTTCCAAAACATAATGGTGTAAAAATCAACCTGCTACCTATGTAACCCCATCAATCATGCTATCTTGCAATAATACTAGCAAAGTAGCATATATAACAATCCAAAACTTTACTTGATATATTACACACAAGCAAAAATATTTTACGTTCTTAAACTTGACACTGAACAATTGAACATGCTGCTTAAATTTCATTTGGTGACTTACTTTGCCTTAATTAAAGGAGAATTTAGAATTGTATTTTAACTTTAAAGAAGAATTAGGTTGGTTTAAGAATGTAAGTGAATAATTATTGCTCAGATGCAGCCATTACCTTCCAGACTATAATGTAACTTCTGGTTCTTGTACATCAAAGTATTATACTTAAGTGCAAAAACTTATCATATTTGTTGCAGAATAAGATGCTATAACAAATCACTTGGCCAACCACTTTCAAATGCTGTCCTTAAATTTCTCAAAGGAGAAAGATTTCTGTCAAATTCTTATACTTAAAATAGATCAATTAGCACTTACTTTTGTGAAATGACAATTATATGTGCTATGGTTTTCTATACTGTGATAACTATTTTGTTGACAGTATATGCTTAGAAAATAGAACTATGAATAGTTAATCTTAGCTAAATCAATGTTGGGGTTCTATCTCAATTTTCAACTTTATTACTTTTGTGGGACTGGATCAACAATTGTACATGTACATTTAAAAATGGAGATGGACAAAATAAAAGAACTGCAGATGCTGGATATCAGAAACAAAATCAGAAATTGCTGAAAAAATTCAGCAGGTCTGGCAGCATCTATGGAGAGAAAGCAGAGGCAATATTTCAGGTTCACTGACCATTCCTCAGAACTGAAGAACAGATGCTGCCAGATCTGCTGAGACGGAAAAAAATGGCTTATCGTTTACAGGCTGGAGTCTGAAGGTTGCATAATACTACCTCCATAAATTGAGTCCAACCAGAGTTTGCTACTCTACCTATACTGTTAATTTGATGTTTTGTGCATTCTAAAATTGGCCTAGCAAGTCATTCTGTTGTAAAATTAAGTACCACATAAGGTAGTCTACTACCCTATCCAGGTTAAGCAGAGATGAACAATAAATCTTGCCTTGTTAAATTTGCCTGTTTTTGAGAAACAATTGTGAAAAATCTCAAGGTGCATTAACAAGTGTAGCATTGTGACTATGTTACTATTCTAAGAAGCCACAAGCTTAAATTAACCTTCCAAAGACTTGGTGCATTAAACTGCTCCTTAAATAAATGCAGAATATGAAACATAATCTCAGTAATAGTGGCAAGTGCTAGTTTATCATAAAAATCCATCTGCTAATCTAATACTTTGGGCAAGAAAATCTTCTATATGTGGCTTTACGCAAAGAGCAGGACGAGGCCTATAAAAATGAGATGGCAACCAGATGAATATATAAACAGAGCTCTATATATATATATGTAAACCAGTGGAAGCAAAATGCTGTTGACAGAACTAAATGATTGCACAACTGAAAGATCAAATTGAAGCTCTACAGTCCTCCCACATCCAACAATGAATGTATGGTATACAAAAAAGAGAAACTAACTGGAGAAGGGACACAATGAACAGCCACATTCACAATAACGGTAAAGACCAGCATATGTATAAAGACAACTCTAAATCTCTTGCAACCATCTTTAGCCAGAAATGACAAGTGAAAGCTGGATTTCAGCATTTCCCTGAGGTCAGCTGCATCACAAAGAAAACCTTCAGACAATTCAATTCACTCCACATGATATCAGAGGAACAGTGAAGCGCACTGGATACAGAAAAGGCTATGGACTCTGACAACATTTCAGATGTACTGCTGAAGACCTAACTGCTGAACTCTAACATCCACCTGACAAAGTGAAACATTATTCTGAATAGACTCACAAACTCTTAACATTCGCCTGTACCTGTGTTTTTGTTTTTGCTGCTGTTCACCTATTATTTACTATCTATGCTACTGAATTATGTGATCTGCCTGTATTGCTCACAAGACAAAGCTTTTGACTATATCTCGGTACACGTGACAATAAATTCAATTCAATTCAATTCAATTCTGAAGGGGTTAATGTTCACATTTCATTGGGTCCACCCTATTCTACTGGTGTCGCACAGTCTGTGGCTGGAAACAAGGAGTTCCAATCTAGTTTTCAGAGGCCCCAAATGTACCGGCTTCTGAAGTTCTGAGTCATTATGCCGAATTAGAACATTATTCTATTTATTGCTATCATGCATTAATCCCTCTAGTTATCTAAGTACATTACTCTCATGGGGTAGGGCCAAGGCAAAGGAGAAGGGAAGTGATGGCACAACTCTACAATCATTGGTCAGGAGAAAGTGAGGTCTGCAGATGCTGGAGATCAGAGCTGGAAATGTGTTGCTGGAAAAGCGCAGCAGGTCAGGCAGCATCCAGGGAACAGGAGAATCGACGTTTCGGGCATAAGCCCTTCTTCAGGAAGAAATCATTGGTCAGACCATATTTGGATATTGCTGGATACTTTATTTAAGGAAGGATGGAGAAAGTGCAAAGGAGATTTACTAAAATGATATCAGAAATTAGAAATTTTAGATACAAGGAAAGGTTAGGAGAAATTGGGATTATTCTCCTGGGAGCAGACAAGATTAAGAGTTATTGAGATGTTCAGAATTATGAACAATTCTGACAGATAAATGTTCTGCTTCCAGTAGTTAGTATGTTAGTAACTATGGGACACAATTTCAAGATTGTCAGCAAAATAGCTAGGAATAAGATGAGGCGAAATTTCTTTACATAGATTTGGAATATGCTGCCTGGGAGAATGGTGGAGATAGATTCCATAAGAGGACTTTAAAAAAGGGCTGGATGTATATTTGAAAGTGATAGATTTTAGAGGGTTATGGGGATAGTGCTAGAGAAAGGGACGAGCTGGGTAGCTCTTTCAGGAGCCTATACAGGCATGATGGGTCAAATGGCCTTATTTTCTGCTGTAAAATGCAATGATTCTATGATTGGTGGAAGTGAACTACTTTAAACAACTCTCATACAGTAGCTTGTTTTGGCAGAGGCGGCAACTACTACAAGGTGACTGCAGTGGCCATCTGGGAAAATACCGCATGACTGCAATGGTAAAGATATGACCCTCACCATGAGAAGGAATCATTAAGATCCATGAGAATATGAAAATTTCAAGAGTGACTTTAAGAGTATTACCATTTTAAGAAAACTCAGATGATCAATCAGCAGTTGAAACATGATTACTGACAAAAGCTGTAGAGAAACATGAAGGCATGCTCAGTACTTTAAAGATCCATTCAGAAGCTGGTAAGAAACACTGGATGCAGAGTGTGGGCTATGAAAAGCTAGTTAAATTTAGAAAATGAATAGGCCTTAATGAAGGAGATTCTATAGAAACAACTGTAGATCCCAGGATGTAAAGTCAAAGATTGCTAAGTGAAAAGGGAATGACTTCATAATAAGGTTACAAAAACCAGAAAAGAAAGCTAAGGGAATGTAAAGGAGCATTCTCATCTTTCACAACAAGTATTGTATCTCTTTCATTGATAACCTCTACAATCACAGCTAGCTGCAAGGAATAGTGAAAGTGAAAATTTTAGTGGGGTCTACAGAACTAGGAAGAATTTGAAGCTGATTTAAAGAAATCTAATGAATCTTGTTAAGGGCTGTTGTTATGCAGTGGTAGTGCGTTTCCCTGTAAACCAGGGGACCTGAGTTTAAGTCCCACTTGTTCCATAGGTGTAATTAAGATGCAATTTAACCCACACCCAAAGATCGTTATTGCAACTTTGTATAGAAGGAAGTACTTTGTGTTTCAGAGCATGAAGGGCAGGTAAATTATCCATTTTATCTACGAAGAAGTGGAGAATCTCTCCACTTTGGAAACTGAAAAATGTGGGAAAACCATGCAAAAAGCAGGTTTGATCATTTTTTAAAAATGGGAAACCCTGAGAAGTATGGAAAAATCCAATAAGCTGTCCAACATATCATTTATAAAGAAACAGATTTAAAATGTTTGAAAGCAGTAAATTACTAGAGAATGGCTAGTTGTACAATTGATGTATTATTGAAGAACATTACCAAAGTACAGAGTTGCAAAAATAGTACATTCAAAAAAATGCAAGTGTTGTGGTACGGAGTCTGTCAAACTCTACAGCATGCAATGAATGCAAGAATACAGATTTAAGGAATGCAGATTACAGTAATATGGCAATAATACGGATTTAAAATACCATTATAATAATATTAGTCAGGATATTGAGGTGAAATTGAAGAAAGATTCAAGGTCAGAGAAGAACTGTACAAAATACAAGATTGGATCTCATGATAGTAACATGCTTAAAATACAGCATCATGAAATTAAACATTAGTACAGAAACTGAGCAAGTAGATACAGCATTAGTTCAGTGGATTTGATTGTGGATGTTATTATTAGCAGACAAAATATTAAAAACAATATCGGCACCTTTGAAAATATAGTACCGTTTTTGATAATTACCTTAAGAACAGATAAAATTGTTGAACAAGCAAGATTTAACAGAAGAGTTCAGCTTCCAGGAGAATCTACAGGCAACTTCATTAATGACCTCTACAGATTAATGGAAAATTCGTTTTCTTGCGATCTGCTAACAATCTGATTTTCCCATTATATCTGCATATTGAAGACCCCATGATTATTGTAATTGTGCCTTTCTAACATGCCTTTTCTATCTCCTGATTTATTTTCTACCTCACATCATGACTACTGCTAAGAGGCCTGCACATACCTCTTGATTCAGGAGCAAGATGGTTGTAGTCTATCTTGGTAAAAAGGATGATAGTTGGTGGTGGTTTGGAGATCAGTCATCTCCTCTAGTTGTCCTTGACCCAACCATCTTGAGCTGCTATATCAATGATCTTCCCTCCATCATAAAGTCAGAAGTAGGGATGTTCGCTAATGTTTGCAGAACGTTCAGCACCATTCGTGACTTTTTTTTAGATTAGATTAGATTCCCTACAGTGTGGAACAGGCCTTTCGGCCCAACCAGTCCACACCAACCCTTCGAAGAGCAACCCACCCAGACCCATTTCCCTTTGACTAATTGACCTAACACTATGGGGCAATTTAGCATGGCCAATTCAGTTAATCTGCACATCTTTGGACTTCTGTGATTCTAAAGCTGTCATGTCCAAATGCAACAAATTCTGGACAATATCCAGGCTTGAGCTGACAAGTGGCAAGTAGCATTCATGCTACAGAAATGCCAGGTAATGAGCATCTTCAACAAGGGAGAATGTAAATATCACACCTTGACGTTCAATGTTATTACTCTCACTATCAGTTAATACCCCATTAGCAACATCCTGAGGGGTGAGTTACCATTGATCAGAAACTAAATTGGATGAGCTATGTAAACGCTATGACTACAAGAGCAAGACAGAAGCTTGTAGATAACTCACCTGATCCCCAAAAGTCTGTCTACTATCTACAAGGTACAAATCAGGAGCGTGATGGAATACTCTTCACTTGCCTAGATTAGTGTCACTCCAATAACACTCAAGAAGCTTGGCATCGTTGAGAACAAAGCATCCCATTTAATTGGCACTACTAAAACAAATATTCAGTCCTTCACCAAAACCCAGTATGAGTATGTATAACATTTACAAGATGCATTGCAGCAATTCACCAGGGCTCCTTAGACAGCATGTTTCAAACCCACAACCAACATCATCTAGAAGGTCAAGTGTAGCAGATAGACAGGAACACAACCACCTGCAAATTCCCATCAAGCCACTCATTATTTAGAGTTAGAAATATATTGCTGTTCTTTCTCTTCTTAATGCAATGTGGATGCACCTAGAACAAATTAACTGCAACAGTTCAAGAAAGCAATTCACTACCACTGACTTAAGGTCAACTGGGAATGGGCAATTTGCCCATGTTCCATGCAAGAATAATATAAAATAAATTGTAAAATATTTAGGAGCAAGGTTACTGTCCTATCAGACCAGTTACCATGGTGAAAGAAACAGAAGTTACATTCTGCAATAATAAAGAATACATGTGTAGGTTGGAATGACTGCAAGGAACGGTACACGTTTCACCACAATACACGAGAGCTGAAGATATGTTCACCAGTCATAATCAGAAAATGTAACTTTTGACTCTGCATGCATGTCTCAACTTTATCTGAAGAGTTGGAGGAGACTGACAACCTCCCAAAGAACAACAGGTCCTAATGCAAACTGCTGTCAAAACATGGTCCAGAAACGAAGTATTATTGACCAACCAGTCACAAATCAACAGCAGAAAACTTCATTGGGGTTCTTAGACTCAAAGAGGAGTCCAAGCACTTGAATCATTTAATATTAGCATCAGAGAGCTGTTTAACATCGTTAATATAGTCACAAACGTCATAGGAGTGGTGGAAATGTTCAATCCTCTGTCTTTGAAATTAGAACTGTCAGTGACAGAGATAGTGCTGAGTTAGCAGCAATCTTTAAGTAATGCAACTGAGAGTCTGAATAACCACAATAGCCAATTGAAGATGTTTGTCTGATCAACAACTCATGGGAGACAAGCTGCATATGTCTCTATGGGATCTGTTGCCTGTTGAAGCAGAAGATGATCAAGAAGAAGACACTGCCTGCTCTAAGCATCCAGGACACTTCAAAGTAGAGACTACTTCCAATTAGAAAGGGATCTGATCCAGAAATCTGGGTTATGCAAGGAAGAAACTATTTATTTCATCAAAGCAATTGCCTCCCAAGAAGAAAATTCAGGGGCTTAAGTTTCCTCCAGACAAGGTAATATACCAAAAGCAATGTCTACAAAGAACAACATCCCCCATGAAGGATGTCACTCAGCAGAGAAATGATCCACAATTTAGAACTAGGGGTCAAGTGCCTTAAGTGAGTGACCCACTATTCTTCCAAGTACAAGGTCAGTACATTCTGAGAAAAACAAGAAATGTCCAGATGGCCTGCATTTGTGAAGTCAGAGGTTTAGGGAAGATGGGATTGTGGTAAATAAAGTATGGTTGTATACATGATAGTACATAATGTATTTTCTTTTGGGGAAATATTTGGATTGGGTAATTATTCTGAAGGCGCACATATTCCTGTGACATTGTTTCCACTGTCTTCTGATGTTAAATACAGTCTGTGGGTGGAGAAGAGATGTTCTACTCTGGCTTTCAGAGGAAGCAGAACTAACTATCTGTACCAGTTCATGAAAGTCCTGATAATTATGTCTGACTAGAATGAAGTCAAACGCATTGATATCATGCAATAATCTTTCTTATTATCTTAGAACAGTCTCTCTTCTGTAAATACTCTATGGTAGTGTATCCTCTAACACTATACAACAGATAAATCCAAGACAAACCAGAGACAGAGACAAAAGAGAATTGATGGCATTAAACTGCTTCAAACAATGCTTATCCAAACCCCACATACTGATAGGAGGTTGCAAATACTACAGAGTGCCATTGTGGGTCACCAGTGTTGGTCGTCATATTTGTAGAAACATTCCCAAATATGTTTTGTCCACAAAAATGCATGGACAAATCTAATCTGTCCGATTATTTTCCCATTCTGCCCTTAATCAACGATAAAGTTATGAAAGGTGTTAATATTAAGCAGCACTAACACACTAATAATCAGCTCATTGTTACTCAGTTTGGGTTCAGCTGGGATCGCCGGGTTGAAGGCTTCACTGCAACCTTGGACAAGATATGAATTCCAGTGGTGAGGCGAGTGTGACTACCCTTGGACCTGGACAATGTGCAGTCTCTGATGACTGATAAGTACCAAAATTTATTTCATTTTTGTTTTGCAACATGCAAGGACAAGGAAATAACAACCTCCTCAAGATACAGTCTAATCATCTTCCAGTGACACTCAGCAGTATTATAAATGGTAAATTAATATCTTTGCAGCCATTATTGACCAGAACTTTAGTTCCACTAATCACAGACTCACATAACTCCTGGCTCTCTATAATTGTCCTCTACGAAGCACATCAAGAGAGTAATGGAATACCCTCCATTTACCTGGATAAATGAAACTACGACATTTGGATCATGTAGAGGATCCTGAGACAAAACGGCATACTTGAAGAGTACAAACAAAACAGAAGTTGCTGGAGAAACTCAGCATGTCTGACAGCATCTGTGGAAAGCAGAGTTAACATTTTGACTCTGGTGACTCTTCATCAGAACTCACTGGACTTGAAACATTAACTCTGCTTTCTTCCCATAGATGCTGTCAGACCTACTGAGTTTTTTCAGCAATTTCGGTTTTTGTTTTAGATCTCCAGCATCTGCAATTCTTTGTTTTATTGTACTTGATGGACAACCCATTCAACTCCTGAAATATTTATTCTGGCCACTATTGGCACATTGTGCCTGCACTGCGCACAATTTACAAGATTTTTTTTATCTGTATGATAACATAAACAGTTATGCTTCGATACTGAAGTTAACAATCCATTCAATAGACCTACAAGATACAATGCAGCAAGTGAGCAAGCTTCCTTAATAGCACTTTCCAAATCTTTGAATTCCACCACATAGGGAGACAATGGAAGCAAACAGTGGGGAAAATCACATCTGTATGTCTCCTCCAACTCACACACCATCTGACATGGAAATCTATCACTGATCCTTTGTCATTGGATAAAAGATTTGGAACTCCCTGCCTAAGAAAGTTATGTTAATGGCTTTCAACAATCACCACAATGATGCTGAGTAGTATTTGTTCCACGGGGGTCAGAAGATATTGGCATCAATGTATGCCACCAGCTCTGTACTGTTCCTTTCTAATGTGTGCTGCTTTGTTTGAAAGAGAGAGACCAGAATGTCAGTGGTCATACAGCATTGTGTTTATTGAATGTGTCTGCTATAGCTGAAGGGTTATGGAATATGTGGAAGCAGTGAGAAATAACAGGCTGGTAGCAAATTTAGATGTTAAACATTTGAACGTTAAATGGGAGTCTTGAGCACTTGAAGTGTTAATGAGCGAGTAATGGGGTTGAAGCATAAGCATTATGCAGATAATTCACTAATGTTGACCACCTGCTGTGGGGTTGATAGACATCCCAAAGCAGCGTTGCCAAGTTTTCATGCCCAAACTCTGCAGTTGACCTTCCCGGTCACCTGCTTCCACTTCCTTGAAGATAGTCCTTGAGGTTCTTTGGCAGGACAATGACATCTCTCCTCCTGGCCACCTGTACTGCAAATGTCTCTAGCGTTGCAGTAAGTCTTAATGCTTCTGTCAGCTCTGATGTTCAGTTTGTAAATATTTCTGTTGCATCAATCTTTTTGTGTAACCTCCCTTTAAGTGACAATCTGTGCTTAAGAAGGAGCAGGCTACCTATACCAACTGGTCTGCAAAGATGCTGCCGGGCTTTCTGTTGTGTGCAGAGCTCACTGGTACCGCTGTGATGCACCAGTTTGTGTCAAGATTTTGTATCTCAGAATTTTGCATCTCATCCAGCTCAACATGAATGAATACAAACAGATTGTGAAATGTAGCCCTTGTGCCCAAAAACCAGGGCAGATGAATTTCTATTCTTATATAAGCATAATGCTTCTAATAGAATAAAAACTACTCACGGTGACTGGACATTCATTCGTTATCAGGTTTCAGTTTTAACTAATTAAGACAGAAGAAATACTGATACAATTATTCTGATTGTCTACAAACAAGAGCATTAAATATTTGAGTCGGAAGATGGCTAAAAGACACAGATGTAATTGGATAGATGACTGTTTTTGATGACAATATCTTGACACAAATACATAGTGGGTGGCACGGTGGCACAGTGGTTAGCACTGCTGCCTCACAGCGCCAGAGACCCGGGTTCAATTCCCACCTCAGGCGACTGACTGTGTGGAGTTTGCAAGTTCTCCCCGTGTCTGCGTGGGTTTCCTCCGGGTGCTCTGGTTTCCTCCCACAGTCCAAAGATGTGCAGGTAAGGTGAATTGGCCATGCTAAATTGCACGTAGTGTGAGGTAAATGTAGGGGTATGGGTGGGTTGCGTTTCGGCGGGTTGGTGTGGACTTGTTGGGCCGAAGGGCCTGTTTCCACACTGTAATGTAATCTAATCTAATAGCAAGACATATTTGGCCTAATATGGTTTTAAACCTCAGGAGAAATCAGTTGACAAAAATCTGTATTTTTCTGAAGCAAAATCTCCATCATGCCATTCCACTACTCAAAGAAAAACATACATGCACCTTATATAACCATACTATCACAACTCATTTGGGTAGTACGCTAGAAATCAAGCCCTATTATTCCCAGAGTCTCACAGGGTGATATAAAGTATAGACCAAGATTCTGTACATAACAAGGATTAATATTTACAAGTAATTATAGACGTTGAAGCACAGGTTCATAGTTCCTTGAAAGTGGAGTCATGGGTAGATAGGGTAGTGAAGAATGTCTTTGGTATGCCTACCTTTATTGGTCAGAGCATTGAATATAGAGTTGGGAGCTCACGTTGCAGCTGTACAGGACATTGGTTAGGCCACTTTTGGAATATTGTGTGCAACTCTGGTCTCCCTCCTATAGGAAGGATATTGTAAAACTTGAAAGGGTTCAGAAAAGATTTACAAGGATGTTGCCAGGGTTGGAGGATTTGAGCTATAGAGAGACTGAATAGGCTGGGCCTGTTTTCACTGGAGCATCAGAGGCTGAGGGGTGGCCTTATAGAGGTTTATAAAATCATACATAGACAAATATATGGGATAAATAGACAAGGTCCTTTCCCCAGGTGGGGGAGTTCAGAAATAGAGGGCATAGGTTCAAGGTGAGAGGGGAAAGATATAAAAGGGACCTAAGGGGTAACTTTCATGCAGAGGGTGGTGCATGTATGGAATGAGCTTTCAGAGGAAGTGGCGGAGACTAGGACAATTACAAAATTTAAAAGGCATCTGGATGGGTACATGAATAGGAAGGGTTTAGGGGGCTATAGGTCAACTGCTGGCATATGGGATTAGATTAATTTAGAATATCTTATCAGTATGGATGAGTTGGACCGAAGGATCTGTTTCTGTGCTGTACATCTCTATGACTCTATTCTCGCTACAGTAAACAGTTATAAACCATTGGTATATAACACAACTAATTAAAAGTATAATCCCCTTATAAATTCTCCCTTCTCTCTCTCTCACACACACTTTTTGAATTTTCAGTTTAATGCACTTTCAGAGGAACTGAGAATTCTCCCTTCCACTATTTGTTCTCAAAGTAGAAAAAAATCAGTTCCTTATCTATTTCTGTGACCTCCGCTTTCAAATAAAGTTCATAAATGAGTTTTTAAAAAACCAGGAAAGCAGTTCGGTATTTTTTGTTCACAAGATCTGTTGTGTTGGTTCTTGCTAATCAGAAGGTTTCTCCTCATTCTTCCTAGTCTGGATGTTTCTATTGGTTTGCAAGAGGAACAAGATGGCTGAATCATTTAGAAAAAGTCTCTGACTTATCAACTAAAAAATCACAGCTTACAACAACTGCTGAGGGAAAGATATGGTGGTTTTCCACAGATGTAAAGTGTATTACTGCACACAACAGAAAAACAGATCTCCTAGCTGGATTAAGACCTGATGGTTTCTGTGTATCTTGTTCCCAGCCCAAACTGTCTAGTTATCCGAGAACAAATCACAAGGAAGTTGGCAGGCAAAATGTCTTTGTCAGCAATGACTGGTCACTAGTCAATAGACTTAGTAAACTTCTTGTTATCAACAAAATCTCTATCTGAATACAGCTCCTTGACTCCAGTTCATTTGCAACCTCAACTTCAATCACTGCTTGTTCAATCAACTATTTAAATAATGCTTGCCATGATTAGGTTACTTACTTTTCAAAACATGCAATAATCCTTCAAAACACTAGTTTTAAAATACTTCTTTCTTATTTCAGTTGATAATTTATAAAACACAAAAATAAGAAGTTTTTAACAATACAGACATATTGGTATCAGCCAATGTCACTATGCAATTGGCCTCAAGGAACAGCAATAAGGATTTGAATGGCATAAGGTGCTGCTCAGGATTTACTGACAAATTCTACATCTTTTGAACATTTTCAATGTGCACTGTGCTGAATCAAAAAAATAACTATATTCAAGGTCTGAATGGCCCTTAAGAGATCAAAGATTTAACAATAGATAGAATTCTCCACTCCCTTGTGTGGTATGGGTAATGGCAAGAAAGTTGAGAAATTACAGGAAAGAGGAAAGAAAAATCAGAATCTTGATGTTGAGAACAAACTTTCTGATTTTCCCCTTAAGTTTGAAACAGTATGGTCAAACTCTCACAAATAATAGCATCCCAATAATAGCCCAACTGACCTCAGTTCTCTGCAGCATCCAATTATAGAATCATAGAGTCTTAGAGATGTACAGCACAGAAACTGACCCTTTCGTCCAACTTGTCCATGCCAACCAGATATCCCAACCCAATCTAGTCCCACCTGCCTGTGCCCTGTCCATATCCCTCTAAACCCTTCCTATTCATATACCCATCCAGATGCCTTTTAATGTTGCAATCATGCTAGCCTCCACCACTTCCTCTGGCAGCTCATTCCATACATGCACTACCTTCTGTGTGAAAAAAATTGCCCCTTAGGTCCCTTTTATATCTTTCACCCTGAACCTATGCCCTCTAGTTCTGGACTCCCCCATCCCAGGGAAAAGTTCTTCTCTATTTATCCTACCCATGCCCCTCATGATTTTATAAACCTCTAATAGGATCACCCCTCAGCCTCTGACGCTCCAGGGAAAACACCCCCAGCCTATTCAGCCTTTCCCTGTAGCTCAAACCTTCCAACCCTGGCAACATCATTGTTACCATTTTAGGTACAAAGTACCTAGGAACAATCCATAGTCACATCATAGACATGGCGGCACAGTGGCACAGTGGTTAGCATTGCTGCCTCACAGTGCCAGAGACCCGGGTTCAATTCCCGCCTCAGGCAACTGTCTGTGTGGAGTTTGCACATTCTCCCTGTGTCTGCTTGGGTTTCCTCCGGGTGCTCCGGTTTCCTCCCATAGTCCAAAAATGTGCAGGTTAGGTGAATTGGCCATGCTAAATTGCCCGTAGTGTTCGGTGAAGGGGTAAATGTAGAGGAATGGGTCTGGGTGGGTTGCTCTTCGGAGGGTCAGTGTGGACTTGTTGGGCCGAAGGGCCTGTTTCCACACTGTAAGAAATCTAATCTAATCTAATCTAATCTAAAAACATAGAAAAAAAGTTACAATATACACTATAGCAAAGTTCAGAAAATCAAGAAGCAAAGTTAAAAAGACAAACATCACAGTCTGTCTCCAGCAGCAAGGCAGCACAAGAAACCTCCATGTGGTCTGCTTACTGGCTGCTGTCACGATCTGCACTGGGCTGCTGCCCCACTTCCACACAGAGCAGCTGGTCACTGGCGTCCCCACTCCAGTCCGCTAACTGCCGACTGCCAACCCCGCTTCGGAGGTTGGGAGTCAGAGGCCGGGGCCAAGTGTCCAATGCCAAGAGTCCAAGAAGACGGAAGAGGAGAAGGAAAAACACAGAAAGGAGGAAAAGAGGGAGAAAAAAGAAAAAGAATGGGTGGAGTAGACAAGCTCTGGCTGGAATGTCCTACTCTACTGCCATCTTGGAACAATAGCATGAACTCCTGACATGAAAGATTGATTACCTGGTACTAGTAGCTCACTGCTTCCTTCCCTGGATCTTCATCCATCTCTGTCTCCACTAAAACATTCCACCATATCCAGGAACAATGTCTCCTTCCATTCTTCATCCACGGAAGTTAGTGTCAGCTATCCATCAGCCTCACCATCTCACTCTGCTTGTTTTCAGACAATCAAACAAACATCATTACAGCCCTTCAGAACTTTACTTTTGGTGGAGGGTCACCTTTGGCTTGCATGCTTCAGACACATACATGCATCTCATGCATCTACACAAAAGGAGCCTGGGATTAGACCACATTATGTCCTGTAGATCTAGCGCTTAAGTAGCTTTACAAGTAGGTTAGTCGGGTGCAGTGGAGGCATCGGTTCAGGGGCTGGGCCATTCTTGGGGCTATCCTGCAAAGTCAGTCTGGTGGGTGGGGCATGGTCAGAACTGAAGTATGGGTATGATAAGTCAGAATTGATGGTGGCACTCCATGGAGTCTTGGGTCAAGTGGATAGTTCAGGTCTGGATATCAGCTGCTTTGGACTGAGTCAAGACAGAATGAGAAAGAAGGCAATTCAAGATAGGTAGGATCTCATAAATCATAGAAGAGGATCAGGAGCTCTGGGAGATGGGGTGATTAATTTCACAAGTAATAATTACCCTGGTTTGTACACAAAGGCCAGGAAGCATACAGCAACTCAGTGAGTGGTAAATTGGGGACATTAATATTCAGGACTGAACAGTAATAGGGGTGGCTGAAAGGTCATTGTGGAAACTTTGACAGCAACATAAAAGAGAGCATAAAGGATGGGGGGTTGAATCATTTCTCCATCTGAGATGAAGCCTGCATCTATGGCTGGAACAATGGAGTGCAGATGTGTGCACATATCCGGCAGACAATGAGTGTGCTAGAGCTGGGTCTCCATGGCAGTCTCCAGCATGAACATAAATGCAGCCAGATGCATTCAAGCCAGAGCTATCAGGATACTGATAATGTTGGTGGACTCCTCGATTCTTCACTTCAGTTTACCAATTGCCTATGACACACCTATGTGATGTCTCTGTGCCTGTGTGTGAATTTTGATGAGGTAATTGATGGCCAAAACATGGGATGGTCTTCTTGGTGAGGGGTATGTGCAATGGCAGGGTTAAAGTGAAGTCGCGGAAAGAAGATGATGGCACTAACCCATGCAGAACACAGAAGATCATGAACCTTGTTCATGCATTGTTTTAGGTTGTGCTTCTCTCGGTCAGTACACTGATCCAGGCCACTATCACAGTCCAGGCTGACTGAGTCTGCATGCATAGCTTCCTTTGCCTGTCAGTAGGGAAAAACACTGCCCTCCTTTCCACCACCCCATCTACGAACACTTCTTGGTTCCTGTCAACAATCTGAAACTTGACTTTCTCAGAAGCTAACTTGACCTTCTCAGCCATTTCTTTCAGGATAACGGTGCTAGACCAGTTCCTGGCTTGCAGTATCTGAAAGATTGAGAGGTGACCTAATAGAGATTTATAAAATCATGAGGGGAACTGATAGGGTGAATATACCAGGTCTTTTTCTGAGGGCAGGGGAGTCCAAAATTAGAGGGCCATAGGTTTAAGGTAAGAGAGGAAAGAATTAAAAGGGACATTTAGGGGCAACTTTTTCACTCAGAGGGTAGTGTGTGCATGGAACAAGTTGCCAGAGGAAGTGGTGGACAAACAGGAGGCTAGAAGAACACAGCAAGCCAGGCAGCATCAGGAAGTGGAGAAGTCAATGTTTCAGGTGTAACCCTTCTTCAGGACTATCCTGAATTCTTGGAACATCGACTTCTCTGCCTCCTGATGCTGACTGGTTTGCTGTGTTCTTCCAGCCTCCTGCTTGACTACCTCGGATTCCAGCATCTGTCTCTAGAGGAAGTGATGGAAGCAGGTACAATTACAAAATTGAAAAGGCACCTGGATGAGTCCATGAATAGGAAGAGTTACTGCCAATATCTCTTAATCACTTAATCAGTTATAAACAGATATGGACCAAATGCTGGCAAATAGGACTAGATCGGGTTAGGATATTTGGTTTGCATAGACAAGTTAGGTCAAAGATCTGTTTCCGTGCTGTATAATTCTATGACTCTGTGACTCTAAATGGTCCACAGTTATGGTTTAAATATGTTGCCAGGTGTGTGAATGTCACAAAGTTTTGTCAAAAGCGAGCAATTCTGACTCTCCTGTCATGTGATTCCATGGGACAGCTGTAGAGTTTGCTTGCATAATTAATAAGATATGCATGACAAAAGTTAACAGGGGCCATAGTGGAGTAGATGCCATGAAACTCACAAAAGTAAAAGCACTTGGTACCAGGATATGGGCATCATTAGCAAGACTGGTATTTGTTATCCATCCTTAATTACCCTTGAAAAGATGATGGTGACTTACCTTTTTAAACTGCTGCATTCCATCTGCTGTAATATATAAATAACTCAACTGAAATCATTATCTAAAACATTCATCGGGGTACAGAGTGTTTCAGGAGGCAGAAACAAGTGTTAAAATTTTGCATAAGGACTTTTTATCAGGATAGTCTTTTTTAGTAGAAGGCGTCCCCTTAGACTTGTTTCCTTTCAAATGAGTCAAGGTCAGTCCAAAGAGATACATTGTTCCTGATGAAAGGTCATTGATCTGAACCATTCCAGGAATTTTTACTTGCGAACGTGCCAGCAGCAGTCATGGGGGCTGTGGGCTCATACAGAAGGGGAAGCTTGCAGTGTTGAGAGCAATGACTCCTACTCCCTTTGGACTATAAGCAGTTCTGTGAAATAGGCTGCCCCTGACTTAACATAACTATTAGGTTTCCAGAGACCTGGCAAAATCTGCCAGGCAAGAAATAAAGTGAGTTAAATCCAAGACTTGCACCGTCAATAACACACTTTAAATGCAAATTCAAAATTCTCCCACTTCAGGACGACTTGGATTGTGATATGTTGGAGTTGGCGTTCTGATGCATAAGTCCATTCAACCTTGCCATCCACATCCAATCCCTAATTAAACTCTCTTTCTCTCCGCATAAATGCTTCCTGTCCTACATTTTTAGTTTTAATTTCAAATTTGCTGTATCTGCTATCTTTTTTGTCTATTTGAGTAACTACTTTTCTAATTTGGCTTAGACCGTGGGCAATGGTTATATGGGTAATGTAATTACTAGTTTCAATTTCACGTGCAAAAGAAAGTACATTAAATGCCTGCCTAACCTCAATTCTTAGAGATGATTCTTGCAAACCTGGAGATCTACTATGCCAGAGACATACTATTTGGAAGGTAAATCCACATTAGTAGCGACATTGATCAGTCAAAGAAAAAAGCCTTCTTTAAACACACACTAGGAAAATCAAAATTCCTCTGTCAATGCCCAGTTGACAAAAGGGAAGATTAAAAACATCATTATCTACAACAATCAGCAATTATAAGCTGTTGCACATCACTGCCAATAATTCAGTACAATAAAAGTTATTTTGTTCACTTAATCAGTTATAAACAAATACAGAAAAGGTAATCAGCAGATTCTCCCAGTGCGTTTACAGGACTCACTTTTTTTTAAAACACTAGCTGATGCACAGCAAGAGCACCATCCACTGGTAGCTTTGAGCAATGCTAATCATCGTGCCACAATAGAGACCCTCTCTATTGTAGCAAAATTGCTTTAAGGTGTCCAAAATTCGAAGTCGTGCCTCTGAATCCGGCATTTGCCATTGTCCTTGGGGGCAGACTATGGTTCATTGCACATTTCACAGAGATGGGTGGCCATTTAAATGATTATTTGCTTCCAATGAAGTCTGATTCTGGAGTCGCCTGGTGTTGCAATCCAGAACGTAGAGTCTGGATCAATTCTCAGCATGTTCCTTTTGGATAGCCAGCCCTTTGAAGAACTGAGGCAGTACTGTGGATGGTGCCAGGATCAGGAATCCTTTTATTTTGGGGGCATGGGTGGTGGTGGTGGTGGCTTTGTATCCTTTGGGAGTAATGATGAGTGTGTTGGTCAGGGACCATTGCAGGCAGGTCACATGTTCTTTGGGTTTGTTAACTGTGGAGAAGGCAGTACATAAATGATGCATAAAGTCCTTGCAATAATCCATATGTTAAGAAGTTTTAAGCAGTGTTGACCTGTCAAAAACTGTTCCTATGTCAAGAAATATCAACACCAACATTATTTTATTAACGATAGTGCTCTACTCAATAATGCAGTCTATAATACAGAACATTGAATAACAGAATTTTATTAGTTCTCCTGAGTGCATATGTTCTTCTTGATACTAGGTGAGTCAGTATGGTTGGGGGGACAGGGAAAGAGTTATATGTGGAAGTAAGCACAAAGTTAGCTTAGGGAATATGAATGGTCATCGGAAATGGATAGAAGAGCATAAAGAAATATAGGGGTATGGTGTGCCCAGAGGTCTAGGTGGCATTGGTTCACATTGATGGGGCATGGAGAGGTGCAGGTTGTGAAGGCTGGAGAAATATTTTATACTTTGTTCTTTCCTGGATGCCTGAGACAGAATTTCTGCCTTGGGGGACAGGCAGTCTGCTCAGTTGTTCCCAGGCTACTGGACTAGACTCCAATCTAGGCCATCGCTCATCTCCATCCTATCATCATCCCACCCCGAAATCGAAAGTGGGAGGTGTGGGTGGCAATATTTATAGCTCAACCTCATGGAGCAAAGATCTCTCTGCCTCTGTGCACCTGAACCACGTGCAAAAGTCACGGCCTAAATATCTTAGTAAATCATGAATGTATGTACCAGTTACTCTCAAAATATAATAATTATATCCTATTTTAAAAATGTTTGGATATCATGCAAAACAATACTTTTCACTGTATTTCAGTACATGCGACAATAATAAATCAAATCAAACCAAATTTGGCAATGTTCTGGATTTTTTGATACTATTTTCCCTAGGAAGGACTTAGGAGGAACGAGTTAACATCATTTTTGGAATTTTAACAATGATTGTGTGAAATTGGTTTTGGGTAGCAACATAAAACAAGTGATAATAAATGAGCAAATGTTATACAGTCCACCTGGCTCTCCTAAACAAAATAAGGACTAAGAAAAGGATATAGTCTTAGCAAGAAAATAAAATTGTATGCCATTCACAAAAAATATATTTGTGACAAATATATGACAAAACTGCCATTCCTAGAGATAACTAATAATGCCACTAATCACAAGTAAGTCTACATTAAAACGACAATAAAGATTATAGCATGAAGTAGAATTGTAATGCTACAATGCATAATTTTAGTTAAGCACATCTGAGTAAGGCTATACTATCGCTAATCAAAGATCAGCATCAGGCAAACAATTGTCTGCATAAACATTAGGTGACCTATATTAACATTGCTACATTTTACATAGGAATAGAATTGCATCTTGAATAAGGAAGTGTAAGGACAAATACATTTGTTCACAGCTTCAAAGTGAATATTGTTTCTAAATGCTAACTGAAGCAGCTAATAAAGAATTTTCAGCTTGTGTTCTGTACCTTCCACATCACTAAATTCAAGCTCCATAGAGTGGAATGTCATCTCTTAACATTGAATTTCAGCTCCAAACTAAATTATAATTTCATTGTTGCTTCATGCAGTTACTGGATTGTACTTAATGGTCAGAAATATTGTAACGAACTCAGTGATGCTATACAAAGTCTTCGATCTTTTTCCAATCAACTTGTTTAGAGATGTTATTTACTCTCTCTGAAGCAGGTTGGACTTGAGCCCAGGCTTCCTGGCCCAGAGTTCGGAACACTACCACTGCACCACAACAGCCCAAATCAGAAATTCACACTGGCTTGCATACTTTCAAGACATGGTGTCTTTAACTTTCTGGTGTTCTAGTTTTTTTTTAAAACCAACCTGTTCAGAGATATTTTTACACTCTTCTGGAGCAGGTGGGGCTTGAATGCAGGCTGCTTGGCTCAGAGGTAGGGACACTACCACAGCACCACGAATGCTCTGCTTTGTACAAATTTTGTGCTATGATTATTGTGCAAGACTAGTTGTATATTCAGTTTGTTGGACCTGTCCTTCCATTCAACTGTTCCACTATTCAACTAGATCATGGCTGATCGGTGTCTCACTTCCCCCCTTAACTGCTTTTCATCGATTTCCTGTGGTATGCTTATCAATCAGTCCCAGTCTTGAATATCTTAACCCACAGCCTTTTGGTATACAAGTTCTAGATAAACATTGGACTACAGTACATCAGGAATAGATGAATTAATTTAATTTTAATTCCCAGATGATATTGTTGTCATTTATAATGTCAGTTGGATTCCTTGGTTAAATTGAAGCAAATCATACAGTCATTGGTGTGTATTTTTAACTGTGTCTCAGATATTTCCAAGATTTTGTAGATTAATAATGTTTATAATTGCTCTGAATATTTATATGGTACAGGAACAAATTATAATCCTGCAATGATTATCACTCAAAAATGTAACAACAATTTGCATTTATATAATGCCTTCAAAATAATAATACATCCCAAGGCATTTCAAAGGACTACTATCCAACAAGATTCAACACCAAGCCCTGTAAGAAGACAGTAGGCACTTGAAGGAAGTAAAGTTTGCACTGCTATGGGGATACATAGAAGAACAGAACTGACTGCAGTGCTCTAAAGAGAACCAATGTGGCCTTGATTGGTTGAATAGCCTGTTCCTTTACCATAGTGACTAAATGATAGGTAGTTGAATGAACAGAACTTGAAATAAAATTTTAATTTATCTATTCCCGCTGTACTACTGTCCAATGATTATCTAGAACTTGTATATCAAAAGACTGTGGGTTGAAATTTTCAAGACTGGGACTCATTGATAAACAAACCGCAGGAAATGGATTAAAGGCAGCTAGGATTGGAACTGAGACACAGATCAGCCATGATCTAATTGATGGGTGGAACATTCCAGTAGCTTGAATGGTAGGACAGTCCCAACAAACTGAATTCATTACTAGTCTTATGTAATAATTATAGCATAAAATTTTGTGGTCATGTCCCTACCTCTGAGCCAAGTGAACTGTATTCAAATGCCACCTGCTCCAGAAGAATGCAGTAACATCTCTGAAAAGGTTGACTAAAAAAAAATCTAGAACTATCGAAAGTTAAGGAATCCATGTCTTGAAAGTATGCAGGCCAGTTGTGAATTTCTGATTTGGGCTGTTTGATGCAGAGGTAGTGCCCCTAACACTGGGCCAGAAGGCCTAGTTTCAAATCCCAACTGCTTCAGAGGATGTGTAATAACATCTCTGAACTGGTTGATTTGGAAAAAGATCTAAGACTTTGTATAGCATCAGTGAGTTTATTCCAATATTTTTGACCGTTAATTACGATCCAGTAACTGCATGAAGCAATAATGAAATTATAATTTATTTCAGAACTGAAATTCAGTGTTGACAGATTGTGTTCCCTTCTATGGATCTTGATTTTGGTGATGTGGCAGGTACAGAGCACAAGCTGAAAATTCTTCATTCACTGCTTCACCGGAACATTATCAGGCTAAGGACAGAAATGTTAGCAGGGGAACAAGGTTGATCTCTTGAAATGGCAACCGACTAGAAGGTCGGGATAATTCCTGTGGACACAGTGGAGATGCTCTGCAAAGCAGTTACCCAGTCTGTATTTTGTTTTGCCAATGTAAAGGAGACCGCTTAGGTCATTGCAAGCTGGAGGAACAGCAACTCATTCTCCAGCTAAGCACTTTAGAGCATCTAGGATTTAATATTGAGTTCTACAACTTCAGTGTATGATCTCTGAACTTCATCTTCATTACATTCCGAACCCTCTCCATTCATGTTTTGTTTGTGTCTTGTTGGCTTGCTTTCAGCAGAGCAGACCCATTTCCCCTTTTCACAGCTAACATTTATGCCCACAGCATGTACTACCTCTCCATTACTACCATTAGCACTCTCTTTGTCTTTGCTCTGGTCACCCTCACAATCTATTTCATTGCTCCTCCTCCTCTAATGTCAACAGCCTAAAATCAACATTTTCTAGCTCCTTTCAGTTCCAAGAAACTGACATTCTGGACTTTAAGTTTTAATGCTGCTTGTCTCTCCATAGATGTTAGGAGAAAGTGAGGACTGCAGATGCTGGAGATCAGAGCTTAAAAATGTGTTGCTGGAAAAGCGCAGAATCCTTCCAGAATCCTGTTCCTTTAATGCTGCCTGACCCTGCGCATTTCCAGCAACACATTTTTAAGCTCTCCATAGATGTTGCTGAGTTTCTCCAGCACTTTCTGTTCTCATTATGATATGTGACATGTGAATTTAATAGCTCTCACTTGTCTCATCATCCCAAACTATGAAGCCTCCCTGTCCTCTGTGCTTCTTATTCACTCACTGGAGACACTTCACTATCTTTCCTGCTCCTGCATCATCATCAACTGCTCTTCCATCCATTTACAATATACTCAATCCCTCCCATACGAACAAGGAACATGAGTAGGCCACTCAGCCCTTTGAGCTTGCTCTGTCATTCAATATGGTCATGGCTGATTTTAACCTCAACTCTACATTCCTGCGTTTCCTGAAAAGTCTTCCAGCCCCTTTGATAGTCAAGAATTTAGGAATAAATTTGATGAAACCGTTTGTGTTATTGCAGGATAAATGTCACGTAACTGGTTTAAGATGGCCAAGTTCAACAGTGCGGTGGAGGACATTAGGCTTTTCATCCAATGTGAGTAAAAAATGCTGGAGCTGTCAGGAGAAGACAGCAATCACCTATGTGACAACACTGAGATTTCCATGAACAACCAGTGTGCTCTATTGTGCTGTGATGTGCTACTCTGCTGTTAATGCCAGATGCTCATTTTATCCTGAACAAACTTTTACTCCTTTTTCACAACTTATTCCCACTGTTCTCTTATGCAGGTAATATCTGGGACCCAGTGGCTTCAAATGACAAAGAAGCCAATGCCAGAAACACTGAGACCAAGTTGCATTTCTGAGGAGGAGGCATTCTCCACTAGCTTAGAGACTTTTACCTCACCGTTTTTTTTAACCTGTGTGACTCTATCAGAGGAGAAAGTGAGGTCTGCAGATGCTGGAGATCAGAGCTGGAAATGTGTTGCTGGAAAAGCGCAGCAGGTCAGGCAGCATCCAGGGAACAGGGGAATCGACGTTTCGGGCATAAGCCCTTCTTCAGGAATGCCTCAGGCTTATGCCCGAAACGTCGATTCTCCTGTTCCCTGGATGCTGCCTGACCTGCTGCGCTTTTCCAGCAACACATTTCCAGTCCTGACTCTATCAGAGCCAGGAACACAAACTGGTGAGTATGTCACTGGCATATCTCTGCAACTGGTAGGGGCAGGAGTGCTCTTGGTCACTGGTCTACCAGAGGATTGCCAGAGATTAGGCGTTTGTTCAGGCTCAGGCAGAAGATGATTCTGTGGTTTCAGCCATTACTGACTTTGTCAAACTGCACAGAGAGCATCAGCAAAAGCTGGTAGGTTTGTCAGGGACAGTTGATAAACTTAATGAAGTTTGGAGGAGACCACCAGCGTGATTAGTGACATGTTGGCTCCAGTATGCTGGCGGCCTGTCATGGAAACCCAGGTCCAGAATATTCAGTGCATGTTAGATATGCGCAGAGATCTGCACTCCATCAGTTAGCCATAGGTACTCAAATTGATGGCAAGAGGAAAAGAGGGATGATTGACCTTGACCTCGTTGAAGGGGCACTTCACTTTATAGAGACAACTGGCACACCCAGATAGAGAAGGAGCTACACACAAGCTCCTCAGAAGCTTCCCCTCAGGACACTTCAGAGATGCCAGGACCCTCTGTCTCTGCACAGCCTGTGATGCTGATGCTTGCAGGTCCAAATCAAGAAGGGTGAGCATCCAACTGAGCAGGATATTCTCTGAGTCTGGGTCCTCAAGAGCTGACTTCCTCCATCCCAACTGTAGACCACAGGACTGCATTTAGACATAATGGGAGGACAAGGAAGAAAAAAATGTTTTCCTGCACATGTGATTTTTCATTGCCAATATTCCAGCACTTTCACAAAACTCTTATGTTCACGGGCATTCCAGAAATGTATGCTCTAGTTTCTTTGTGTCTGGAGGACCTAGTGAAAGCATCCTCTCTAGACATCCCAAAGATGAAAGAAGTTATAATTATCAAACATTATTCATTCTCACAAATAACCAATTCCTCGACTACAGACAGCATCAGACGTCAGGGAGCCTTAGACCATCATGTTGATAACTGCAGCAAAGTGCTGCTCTCTATTAGACACTACAGTGAAGCTACAAACAATGTTCAAGGATTGTGATAGGGCTATCCAGCAGGATTGATCTGCAACCTATGAATGAGAGAATAAAATCAGTGATGATTCCAAATATTCCTCCCATTCTATCTTTCAGCTTTACAAGGGAATGTACTATCACTCAAGGCTGGCAAATGTATATGGGAAATTCACATCTCCATTCTCACGCATAGCTCAGTGGCCTGCTTAGAGAAACTGTACAAAACGTTGCCTCTCTCAGAACAAATGCTTCCCCGAAAGATGCTCAAACACTTCTGCACAACGTACCGATCTCGTAGAATCATAGAGAGATATGAGCTGGGTGCTGGCAAGTGGGACTAGATTATGTTGGGATATCTATGCAAACTCTGAAACTCTGAAGACCAACTGATGATGGAAGAATGAAAAGGAAGTTTTGAACAATTACTCACAATCTGCTGCCTATCTTGAAGGGTTCCACTACACAGCACTCAGATGCCATGTTGTCAGAAGCATTTAAAACCATCTGACATCAGTGCTACACCATGTCACTGCCTGTCTCCTGAACAATAAGAAGCACCTATAAAGTACAAATTATTTTCGTGAGATCAGCTTGAGATACCATGCATAGCATCACATGGATAACAAAACATTTATTTGTCAACAGAAAAGTTCACTGGAGTGTAGATATAAACAGGCCCACATATACTGTGGAGTGACTAGGGATTATGTGTCATAGAATGAAGAAGTAACACAATGAAAGGAAGTTGAAAGGCAGCTCATACCTCTTGGAAGTAGATCTCAATAAGGTGCTGTCCAGCTTCTCGAGTCAATAGTAGATAGCTCTGTCAAGGACTCTTGCATGTGCACATCCTCATCTGCAGAGGGTTATTGTTGATCTCCCATTTAATCTATATCCAGGAAATTCCTCCTTTGGGCTCCAGTTATAAAGGGCATAGCATGCAAAGATGATGCGACACAACCTTTGTGGTCCTATTTCAAGGCCCGATTGGGACAGCTCAGACATGCGAAACCTCATCTAAAGGAGGTTTTTAGTTTGTTCCAATGTGGGCAACAATGTATTACCATTTGCAGTCAGTTTGAAGGTTTTAGAAAGATATCAGTCTTGAATGAAGGGGTTGTCCTTGTATCTCAGTAGCCATTCCTGTATGGACCTTGGAACTAGTAGGGACCTGAGAGCTCTCCATAAACTCAGAAGATATAGAGGTAGAAGTAGGCCATTTAGCCCATACAGTCTCCTCTACCATTCAAAGACAGAGGATTGGGAGATATTCACTGGTTTCCCATTGCCCCTTTGAACAATTTGTTGGCATAAAAATTCAGCATAACTGTTACCTTAACAGCATCTGGATGGGATGGCTACCCATTCTTTTGGAGTGCAAATCCTGCTCTAACTGGAGACACAATTTGGTAATAATGGCCCAGGACTTTCTTAGGGCGGCACAGTTGCTCAGTGGTTAGCACTACTGCCTCACAGTGCCAAGACCCGGTTTTACTTCAACCCTCTGGCAACTGTTTGTGTGGAGTTTGTATATTCTTCCCATGTCTTCCCATATCTGCATGGATTTTCTCTGGATGCTTTGGTTTCCTCCCAGAGCCCAAAGATATGCAGGCTAGGTGGATTGGCTGTGCTAAATTACCCATAGTGTCTAGGGATGTGCAGGTTAGGTGGGATAGCCATGGGAAATGCAGGGTTACAGAGACAGCGTGGGGATGGGGCGTTGGGATGCTCTTCAGAGGGTCAGTGTGGACTCGATGGGCTGAATGGCCTGCTTCCACACTGCAGGAATTTCGATGATTCTAGTCTGCAATTCATTGTGTTTCATGAAGATAGAGATAGTGAGACTAGTATATTCAGGATCTGGTCTTTCCCCTCCACTACCTCATGGGATCTTCAGTTGCTACTTCTCCCTCTGGACTGTAGGAACCACTGGAGGTTCCTTCCATTTGCTATCTTCTATGCTGCAATGACTAATGGTCAGCAACACCACAAGGCATTGTCCAAGCACTAATCCCATCTCAGACAAATGAACATTATTGATTACTCACATCAATCTCTATTAAACATCATGATAACATAATGTATCATGGAGGCTTCACCTATGCAAGGAGGTTGATGTCATTTGACAAAATGGAGCTGTGAGCTCTGCAACCTTATTCAGATGCATAGTATAGATCCAAAGCACCAGTGCTACATGAGTTGAGTTAACTACTGGAAGTTCTCCAGTGTAATTAGAATCCCTTCCCAAAAAAACTTGTTTCACCATCACCGAGCATGCAATTGGATACTTTGTTGGGTGGGGAATGCAGCAGCTCCAATGTATTGTGTTCCAGCGGTATGAAAATCGATACTGACAGACCAAGCAGATGAGGCATTTTTGCATTTTTCTGTTTTATGTATCTGATAATGACAAGGCGTTAACTGTTGCAAAGTATGCAGTGGTCAGGGTACAGATTGCATGATATCATCAATGCAATCAGGGCTGTACATACAAATAAATGTTTTCTGCCCCAGAAGAGAAAGACAGTACCTTATTCTACCCAATATGCATGCATTTGCAGCTATTTTAACTCCTTATGGCACTTGCATTGAGTTTGGTGTGAAGATGGCAAGGCTTCAGCTTTCAATCCTCGTCAGTGAGTTTCAGGGTCCACCTGAGATTAATGTTGATTCCCCTCCAGCTTTTACGTTCCCTTGATGTTCTTGTCCCAGATGACCTTTCAGCATAACCTGTTTCCATTCAACTCCTTTACATCGCTATTCATTTTACTCTTTTACTCCCTGAGTCCATGGCTTTGAGAATAACCATGCTCTTATTGGCCACTGAATCTCCTCATACAGAGGTTAGGATGACTGTAAATTGTGTGAATGCCCCACCAGAAATTCTAATCTTTTCTTACGCTGTATGAGGCGACATCTTTCTTCTGAACATTGCTGCTTTCATCATCCCTCAGCAAAGTAATCGAATGAACTTCAACCCCAAACTTGCACTTTCCCCAGGACTACACAGACTGCCCCAGATTGAACATTAATACCCAAACCACTGGGCTGACTTGGGAAGATAGCCCAACTGAGTATTACCCAGTCCCCAGTTGGATGTCTCCACACTACTCTGATGTACTTGTTATCCTTAGACTGGCTGTACTTGACCCATAGGACAGACTGTGGTCCAATCCTCCGAGTGCCAGGATACTGATCCTCAGATTGCTGTCAGCCAAGTCCCTTTATTGACTGTAATAGGTGGGGTGAGAGTGACTGCCCTTGAAATTAAGGCACTTGACCGAGTGTGATCAGGGGGCTACCAAAACTGGAGTCAATGTGAATCAGGAGGAAAACTTTCCACTGGTTGGAGTCATGCTTGACATAATGGAAGACATTTGTGGTGGTTGGATCTCAGTTCCAACTCTCTGCAAGAGTTCCTCAGAATGGTGTCCTCGGCCAACCATCTTCAGCTGCTTTATGAATAAAATTAGAAGTGTTTGTTGATTGCACAATGTTCAAAGTCGTTCACCACTCCTCAGATATGTCAAAATGGAGTCCAAGTCCAAATGTAGCAAAGCCTGGACAATATCCAGATTTAGGTTGAAAAGTGGTAAGTAACATTTGTGCCACAGAACTACCAGGCAAGGACCATCTCCAATAAATCAATCTAACCACTGTCGATGGTATTACCACCACTGAATCCCCCATTACCTATCCTAAGGTGTTACTATTGACCAAAAACTGAACTGGACTAGGCACGTAAATACAGAAGCCATATAAGCAGTTCAGAGGCTAGGGATCCTGCAGGAAATAGCTCACTTTTTAACTGTCCAAAGTCTATCCACCATCAACAAGACACAAGTCAGGAGTGAGATGGAATTCTTCCTATATGTCTGAATCAATGCAACTTCAACAGCACTCAAGAAGCTTGACACCATCCAGGACAAAGCAGCCCACTTGATTAGTACCACATGTAAAAATACCCACTCCATCCACCACTGATGCTTAGTAGCAGCAGTGTGTACCATTTACAGAATGCACTGCAGCAATTCATCAAGGCTCCTTAGACTGCACCACTTCCTTCTAAAAGGGTAAAGCCAGCATATACATAAGAATACACCAACTGCAAATTCCCTTCCAAGCCACTCACCATCCTGACTTGGAAATGTATAGCCATTTCTTCAGTATTGTTGAGTCAAAATCTTTGCATTCCTTCCCTAACAGCATTGTACATCTACCTACAGCATATGGACTATAGCAGTTCAAAAAGGGAGTTCATCATTAATTTCACAAAGGCAACTGGAGATAGGCATTAAATGCTAGCCCCGCCAGTGAAATCCACATACCAAGAGTGAATTTTTTTTTAAACTCCCTCTTCAGACCACTGAGGATTGGTCGCTTCTGACTTTCAAATATGCCCATTAAATTGAATCCCAATTTGTGTTTGCTGCATAAGCTGTTGTAACATGATACTTACCTTGTGAATCAGTGGCCTCCAGTGCAGCAGCAGAAGTGGTGAGAGTGCAGACCAGGGAGCTGTTGAAAAGGTAAATTTTCCTGTTAAATACTTACCCTGTGAATCAGCAGCCTCCATTACAGCAACAGGAGTGGTGAAAGCGCAGACCAAGGGGGCTACCGGGAAGCTAAATTTTCCTGGTAAATACTTACGTCATGAATCAGCAGCCTTCTTTGCAGCAGCGGGAGTGGTGAGAGTCAGTGGCTGCTAGGAAGCTATGATTTCCTGTTAAATACTTACCTCGTGAATAGGCGAAGCGAAGGCTCAACAGGAATGGATGCAGACACGGGGACAGCTGGGTACGAGGGCTGTGGCTGAATCCGAGACTCCCCCACACATCCTTCTCCTCTAGCCGATAAAATAAAGAACCTATGTGGAGTATTGGTGGGATAAGGATTTTTTCTATTCAATCTCTCTTGGTAACTTAGAGCAGAGGGGATGGAGGCTGGTTGCGTGCTCCTCTTACAGGTCACCACTAGTGTCTCTGCTGACTTCACCTGCAAGAAGTGCATCTAATTCCAGCTCTTCAGGCCGTGTTAGGGAACTGGAGCTGGAGCTGGAAGAACTTTGGATCATTCAGGAGGCTAAGAGGGGTGATAGGAGTTTAAGGAGGCAGTCACACCCAACTTAGATGATAAAGGTAGTTGGGTGACCGTCAGGAGAGGGAAAGGGAATAGGTAGACAGTGCAGGGACCTCTTGTGGCAGTCCCCCTCAACACTAACAGAGGAACCTCGATTATCCGAATATCAATAATCCGAATATCGGAGTATCCAAAGGAGATCTCAAGGTCCTGATAGAAACATGATGTCAAAGAGCTGTTTCAACCCTGATCGCGTCTTTTGTTTGCAGGTGCAATGATTAAAAACGAACTCGTCTCACTGAAATGCTGCTGAGAACAGTCCTGGACAGTCCAGGCACTGTATCCAAATGACCTCCCGCCCTCTCTCTCTCTCTCCACACACACTTTCCCTGGAGTTCTAGACAGGGGTGTATCCCCCCGCCACCCCGCTTCCCAGATAATCTCTCTAAAATTGTCCTGTACGGGGCAGAGGTGGAATGTGTCAAAAAGTTGCAGTAAAAAGTTGTGTGTGTGCGTGCATGTGTTTGTATGTGTGCTATTTGGAGACTTATCCCACAAAGGCAGCAGCAGTCTTACTGTTGGTGTATTGTCTGGCTGCCCTGGGGGGTGTCAACTGGGGGCATGGATGGGGGTTGGACGGTGGGTGGAGGTGGACCAGGTTGGGGGGGGGGGGGCGGGATCGGATAGGGTTGAGGGGCGACAGGGGGCGCAGATGGGGTTTGGGGGCAGTCAGGGGGTGGGGGCTTGCACACAGTGTGCTGCTGTCTAGTCTCCTGAACAGGGAGCAGACTTCACAGAAAACTCTGAGGCCCAGAGGAAATCAATTAACCAAATAATCATATTTGAACGAAATAGTGCCCGTCCATCTCGTTCGGCTAATCGAGGTTCCTCTGTACATCGTTTTGCATATTGTTGGGGAGGATGACCTACCCGAGAAAAGCCTCAGCGGCCAGTCTCTGGCACTGAGCCTGGCTCTGTGGTTCATAAGGGAAGGGGGGAGAATAGGAGAGTGATAGTGATAGGAGAATCAATGGTGAGAGAAACAGACAGGAGATTCTGTGGTCACGAACGAGACTCCCAGATGATATGTTGCCTTCTGGGTGCCAGTGTTAGGGATGTCTTGGATCAAGCCTGCAGGATTCTTAAGGGGGAGGGAGAACAGCCAGAAGTCGTGGTACACATCAGTACCAATGACATAACTAGAAAAAGGAATGAGGACCTGAAAAGTGATTATAAGGAGTTAGGTTGTAAACTAAAAGGCAGGACAAAGAGTCGTAATCTCAGGGTTGCTACCATTGCTTCAGGCTAGTGAGGCTAGGATCAGAAATCGAGTGCAGATGAATACATGGCTGCAGGGCTGGTGTAGGTGGAAGGGCTTCAGATATGTGGATCATTTGGGATACCTTCTGGGGAAGGTGAGACTTGTACAAGAAGGATGGGTTGCACCCGAACTGGAGGGATACCAATATCCTGGGAGGGAGGGTTTAAATTAGTTTGGCAGGAGGGTGGGAACTGGATCTATGGATCTGAGGATGCAGTAGCTAGTGAACAGCTAGATACAGTGTGCAGAGTGTCTGTGAAGAGGGATATACAGTTGATAGGGCAATGTTGCAGTCAGTGTGATGGGTTGAAGTTTGTCTATTTTAACGCAAGAGGTATCAAGAATAAGGGTGATGAGCCTAGAGCATGAATCAGAACTTGGAACTACGATGTTGTGGTCATTGCATTGACTTGGATATCACAGGGACAGGAATGGTTGTTGAATGTTTCAGGGTTTAGATGTTTCAACAGAAATAGTGGGGGAGGTAAAAGAGATGGGAAGTGGCATTGCTAATCAGGAATAGTATCACAGCTGCAGAAAAGGAGGTCGTCGAGGAGGGTTTTGCTGCAGAGTCAGCATGGGTGTAAGTCAGAAACAGGAAAGGAGCAGTCACTTTATTGGGAGTTTTCTACAGACCCCCAATCACAACAGAGACACAGAGGAGCAGATTGGGAGGAAGACTTTGGAAAAGTACTGAAGTAACAGGCTGGTTGCTATGGGTAACTTTAACTTCCCTAATATTGATTGGAACCTCCTTAGTTCAAATAGTTTGGATGGAGCAGTTTTTGTCAGGTGTGTCCAGGAAGGATTCCTGACTCAATATGTAGATAGGCCATCTAGAAGGGAGGCCATATTGGATTTGGTGCTTGGCAACAAACCAGGCCAGGTGTCAGATCTCTCGGTAGGATAGCATTTTGATGATAGTGATCACAACTCCCTGACCTTTACTATAGTCATGGAGAGGGATTGGAGCAGATGGTATGGAAAAGTGTTTAATTAGGGGAAGGGGAATTACAATACTAGTAGGCAGGAATTGGGGTGCCTAAACTGGGAACATATGTTCTCAGGAGAATGCACAACAAATGTGGAGGTTGTTTAGGGAGCACTTGCTAATGGTGCTGGATAGGATTGTCCCACTGAGGCAAGGAAGGGATGGTAGGGTGAAGGAGCCTTGGGTGACAAGCGATGTAGAACATCTAGTCAAAAGGAAGAAGGAAGCGTACTTAAGGTTGAGGAGGCAAAGATCAGACAGAGCTCTAGAGAGTTACAAGGTAGCTAGAAAGGAACTGAAGAATGGACTGTGGAGGGCTAGAAGGGGGCATGAAAAAACTTTAGCAGGTAGGATTAAGGAAAATCCTAAGGCATTCTACACTTATGTGAGGAGTAAGAGAATGGCCAGACCGATGGTAGAGCCGATCAGGAATAGTGGAGTGAACATGTGCCTGGAGTCAGAGGAGGTGGGGGGGGCCCTTAATGAATATTTTGCTTCAGTATTCACCACTGCGAGGTGTCATTTGTGAGGACAGCGTGAAACAGGCTGATATGCTTAAACAGAAGGAGGATGTTAAGAAGGAGGATGTGCTGAAAATTTTGAAAAGTAAGGATAGATAGGTTCATTGGACCAAATGGAATATACCAAGGTTACTACAGGAAGCAAAGGAAGAGATTGCTACGCCTTTGGTGATGATCTTTGCGTCCTCACTGTCCACTGGAGTAGTGCCAGATTATTGGAGTGTAGCAAATGTTATTCGCTTGTTCAAGAAAGGGAATAGGGATAATCCTGAGAATTACAGACCAGTCAGTCTTATGTCTGTAGTGGGCAAATTATTGAAGTGGATTCCAAGAAACAAGATTTATGATTACTTGGAAAACCATAGTTTGATTAGAGATGCAAGGTGCTCAGGTTGAGGTTTAGGGTGTAGGTTTGCTCGCTGAGCTGTAGGTTTGATATCCAGACGTTTCATTACCTGGCTAGGTAACATCATCAGTGGCGACCTCCAAGTGAAGGGAAGCTGTTGTCTCCTGCTTTCTATTTATATGTTTGTCCTGGATGGGGTTCCTGGGGTTTGTGGTGATGTCATTTCCTGTTCGTTTTCTGAGGGGTTGATAGATGGTATCTGGATCTATGTGTTTGTTTATGGTGTTGTGGTTGGAGTGCCAGGCCTCTAGGAATTCTCTGGCATGTCTTTGCTTAGCCTGTCCCAGGATAGATGTGTTGTTCCAGTCGAAATGATGGGGTTTTTTTCATCCGTGTGTAGGGCTACGAGGGAGAGAGGATTGTGTCTTTTTGTGGCTAGCTGGTGTTCGTGTATCCTGGTGGCTAACTTTCTTCCTGTTTGTCCTACGTAGTGTTTGTGGCAGTCCTTGCATGGAATTTTGTACATGACGTTGGTTTTGTCCATGGGTTGTACTGGGTCTTTTAAGTTTGTTAGTTTTTGTTTGAGAGTGTTGGTGGGTTTGTGTGCTACTAGCTACTTGATTAGAGATAGTCAGCATGGCTTTGTGAGGGGAAGCTCACAAGCCTTATTGAATTCTTTGAGGATGTGACAAAACAGTGGATGTGGCATACATGGATTTTAGCAAGGCATTTGACAAGGCTCCCATGGTAGGCTCATTCAGAAAGTAAGGAGCCATGGGATACTGGGAAGTTTGGCTGTCTGAATGCAGAATTGGCTGGTCCTTGGAAGACAGAGGGTAGTAGTAGACGGAAAGTAATCAGCCTGGAGCTCGGTGACAAGTGGAGTTCTGCAGGGGTCAGTTCTGGGATTTCTGCTCTTTGTGATTTTTATAAACACCTTGGATGAGGAAGTGGAAGGGTGGGTTGGTAAATTTCCCGATGACACAAAGATTGGTGGAGTGTTGGATAGTATGGAGGGTTGTTATAGGTTGCAACGGAACATTGACAGGATGCAGAACTGGGCCGATAAGTTCATGGAGTTCAACCTGGAAAAGTGTAAAGTGATTCATTTTGGAAGGTCGAAATTGAAGGCAGAATACAGGGGTTAAAGGCAAGAATCTTGGCAGTGTGGAGGAACAGAGGGATCTTGGGGTCCATGTCCATAGATCCCACAAAGTTGCCACCCAAGTTAATAGGGTTGTTAAAAAGGCATATGGTGTGTTGGCTTTCATTAGCAGGGGGATTGAGTTTAAGAGCCATGAGGTTATGCTGCAGCTCTATACAGCCTTAGTTAGACCGCACTTGGAATATTGCATTCAGTCTGGTCACCTCATTATAGGAAGGATATGGAAGTTTTGAAGAAGGTGCAGAGGAGATTCACCAGGATGCCACCTAGACTGAAGGGCATGTCTTCTGAAGAAAGGTTGAGAGCTAAAGCTTTTTTCATTGGAGCAAAGAAGGATGAGAGGCGACTTGATAGAGGTGTACAAGATGATGAGAGGCATAGATGGAGTGAATAGTCAGAGACTTTTTCCCACAGCAGAAATGGCTACCACAAGGGGATATAATTTTAAGGTGACTGGAGGAAGATTTATGGGAGATGTCAGAGGTCAGTTCTTTACACAGAGTGGTGGGTGTGTGGAATGCACTGCCAGCAGTGGTAGTAGAGTCAGATCTATTAGGGACATTTAAGCGACACTTGGATAGGCACATGGATGTTCGTAAAATGAAGGGTATATAGGTTAGTTTGATCTTAGAGTAGGATAAAAGGTCAGCACAACATCAAGGGCTGAAGGGCTTGTACTGTGCTGTACTGTTCTTTGTTCTCTGTTTTGTTCTATTATGTAGAAATGAAATTGACATAGCACAGTGCCATACATCAAAATGTCCATCCCCTGTTGAAGTGTTTAGTGCTCCGGATGCCTCTTTGTCTGCACTAAACAGAAATACAAGCCAGAGAAGCTGGTGCTTTTATGTTATGGCTGATAATCCTGTGCGCAGAATGCAATGCAAGCCACAAGAAGCTGGCCAAAGTCAACCACAAGTAATTGAGCATTAAGGAAGCAAGTTAAGAGGCATGTTATGCAGATGCATGACATGTGAGTGCCCCTGCAGCCAAAACAATCGCATAGAAGAGTGCAAGACATCAGTATCCATTAGTTCCAAATCGAAGTTCTGAAAGGTTGAACCAGTGTGAAAGTTGTTTCAAAAACAGCCAAGATGATGTTGTAAGGCCCATGATTCAGCGGTATCCAGTTGCATCGAGGAGAAGCGTGTGGAAACGTGGAGGAGCATGTGTCCTGGGAGCTTGCAGCAAAATGGTGGTGTTAGTGCAACTGGACAAGGCTCAGAGAAGCAAATGGTGAGCAAACCTTTGTGTCAGGATTTGACACTGTCTAGTTACTCAAGAAAGTAGGAAGCTGGATCGAAATGAGGTGAGACTAACTACAAATGAGTTGCAAGTATTTGGAAATAAGATAGTTGCTGCTCATTACTACTGGTTAAACCTTAATGGGAAAATTGTCTTTTTTTTCTCAATGTCGTGAATCTAATTTTTGTATTCTCACTATATTTTCCGAACTGTCTTGGCATTGCCATGCTGCTCAAGGCCTGGGAAAGATCCACCACTTAGGTTTGTTAGTAATCCATAAATACACTAAATATTGTTAGGATTTGAGAAGGAAGACAAAAATACAGTGCTATAAACACAATAATGAATAAATAAATTTAGTAATGAAATAGGGAAAAGTATGATGGAAAACATTTGGAATTATGATGTAAGATGAGACAAGCTTCATAGATGTTACAGAGGGGTACATTCATCAACAGAAAAGCAGTGCTTTGAGGGTGTAGCATATGGTGAAAATCTGAGGAATATTTTCACATTTCTTTATCTCATGATTATTAAACACCAATGACAGAGACTGTGAAAAGTGACAGCACAATCTATACAAATTAACTTATCACAATGTTACTGACCTGGACCAATAAATGTCCTGAGCTGCAAAGATATGTGTCACTTGTTCTGTTGACATCATTAATCTCCTTCATTAACCGCACTAAAGTCTCAACTAAACCTTTGTTGAGTAGGTCTTTGAGTAGGATTATATTTCCAGAAAGGAACTTGATTGTTCCCATACAGTATAAAAAAGCATCAATGTTACCAATTGGATCTGTAAAACTGAAGACCTCCATCAAGCAATCTGCAGAAAATATACTCTTTATTAATTTTATTAAATTGGTATAAATGATTAAAGTTATTTAACCAATATCTCTCATTTACATTCTGTTCACAAATATCTTAAAAAGTCAAAAATCTAATTTTATACCTGTTATATTGTGTCATTATGCTCTTGGCTAAGTCTCCTCCAAGTTGTATAATAAACATTACAGTCCTTAGAGAAGGATGCATTTTAGGTATAACATAATAGGTGTCAGGTCTCTAGACACTAATTATTATAATGTTATATAAAAATAATATTCATTTAATTTGTTTGGCTATGTACCCTACAACTTGTCTGATAGATACAAGAAAGTACTTATAATAATGTACTTTCAATATCTGAGACACCATGTGAAGAAAAGCAACTTAATCCAACTTCCATCCCCATGGACAGTAAGTTCCAGGTCATTATCACTGTGTAAAAAGGTTCTTCTTCACAACCCTTTATATCTATTGCCTAAAATCTTAAAATCCCCTTTCCTATCTAGCATTTCTCCTCGTCTACCTTATTTAAACATATTATAAACTTGGACACCTCCATCAACTCTCACCTTAATCAACTCTGCTATAAAGCAAAGAACCTCAGCTTTTCCAATCTAATCTTGTAACTAAAACAACCACTCTAAGTCATTCTCTGCTCCTCTTAAGGACCTTTACATTTTTGCTAAAGTGTGGTGACCACAACTGGATGGAATACCCTATTTGGCACCCAACCTGAGCTTCATAAAGATTCATTATAACTTTCACCCGTCCTTGAGTCTTTCTGTTCCTGGACATTCTGGAACTGCATCATTAAATCTCTATTTCCTCTCTCTATACATTCTTCTAAAATCTGTCCTCTCACACTTCTCCTTATTAAATTCCATTTGCCGCTTGTCAACTCATTACATTAGCTAATTTACATCCTCTTACAGGTAATTACATCATCCTGTTTGCAACTCCTCAAAGTTTGGTGTCTGGCAAATTTTGAAATTGAACTCTATATTCCAAGATCCATTTATCCAAGACATTTATTCTTGGGGAACACCACTGTCTATAACCTTCCAGTCCAAAGAACAACCATCCACCATAACCCATTACTTTCCATATTAAGTCCATTTTTGTGACCAATTGGATACTGACCATATTATTCCAGAGCTTCAGTTTTTTACTTAACCTTTTATGTGACAATTTATCAAACTATTTCTCAAATTCAAGTTTCTCCCAAATGCCTGTTTGTTTTATTCTAATTGAGGATTCCAAAATCTTACCCACCACTGATGTTAATTTAATTGGCCTGTAGTTTCTAGGTCTGTCCTGACACACTTTTCTGAATATGGATGTTACGTATTCTATTTTCAATCCCGACACCTCCTCCATATTGAGGGAAAACTGAAAGATTAAGACAGGCCCTTCTGCTACATCCACACCTATTTCCTTCAGCAACTTGGGATGCAAATATCCAAACCATGTGACCTATTTGCGCTAGGCATAGCAGCCTTTCCAATACCGCTTTTCTTTCAACTCTCACATGCTCCATTGTCTACACTATCTCTGCTTCCACTGATATTATGTAAGGTTCTTCTTCCTCACTAAATACCAACACAAAATACTCATTAAATATTCCAACTTTGCCCTGCATCTTTTACTCTATGTCACCTTCTTTCTCGCGAATAGGACTCAGTCCACTTCTTTATACCTGCCTACAATTTGCCCACTGGTGGAAGATTTATCAGTTCCATATTATGTTGACTACCATTCTATTTTTATACTCTCGTTTTGCCAAATGTACTTTTGTCTTCACCTGTCCTCTCAACCCACTCCATTTGAGCTGGTTTCCACTTGAAGAATTCACCTAACACATCGTACATCTTTGTTTTTGCTTTATCATAATTGTTATCATCTTATCATTCAAAGAGTCCATTTTTGCCAGGATTTTTGAGCCCCTATCTTTCACTATTGCTGGAATGTACTTAGCCTGTACTCAAGGTATCTCTTTCCTAAAAATCAATCACTCATGCTTTTTTTGTCAGTCTCAAGTTCAATTTTACCCAGACCAGAATTCTTTTTGTCGCACACGCACTCAGAATTAAAGAATATAGTTATTCTTTGAAAAGTGGGAATGAACACCAAAGAATGTTACTATCTTTTTCTATTTTTTTATTTAATCGTGGAACATATGCATCACTAGCTAGTGTGACGATGCTGCTCCCTCAACTAAGTTATGTTGGCCTTGGT
The DNA here is from genome assembly GCF_037043375.1 of Chiloscyllium plagiosum. Lineage (NCBI taxonomy): Eukaryota > Metazoa > Chordata > Chondrichthyes > Orectolobiformes > Hemiscylliidae > Chiloscyllium > Chiloscyllium plagiosum. Next base: position 120,284,448 of record NW_028270141.1, on the reverse strand, counting down.
ATTTTTTGAGAGGAGTCATAAAGGCAGAGGTGCCAGTATGCCTGAACTAGCTATTTAATAATGGCTAACAGATACCACCTAAGTCAACAATCAGAGGAGGCCTTTTGATTTGGGTTTTTCAAAAATATTTGTACAATGAAAGGGCAGTGGCTGATTTTCCCAGTTCAGGGATTTTTCTAGTTTGGTTCAGTTTTAGTTGGGCACCCCAAGAAGCTGCTGGGAAAAAAAGAGGTTCCATGTTTCAGCCAATGTCCCTGGCTGATCCTCTCTTTCTAACATCTCTCCTGTAAGAACCTGTGTTTGAATTTACCTTTTTGTCAAGGGGGTGTGTTTATGGGATGTTGCAAGAAATTGGAACAGCATCATTACGTTGTCGCTTGGGTTTTCAAACAGGTTAAGTTATTCTATATTCTGTTCTCTTTTGCTTGTGTTTCATTCGGTAATCTATAAACAAATTGTTTTATTTAAAACTGGGTAGTTTGACCAGTTGCATCACTCCTGGACTATCCAAATTACATGTGCTTAAAACAACTAGAGAAGTTAGAGTCTTGACTACCTTCTTGAAATGTTTTGAGGAGGTCTGGCCTGGTCCATACCACTGGCCAGCATTTATTGCCCGTCCTTAGATGCTTTTGAGAGGGGGGAATGAGCTGCCTTTTTGAATGGCTGTAGTCCATATGCTGTAGGTTGACCTACAATGCCCCTAGTGCAGGAATTCCAGAAGTATTGATGCAGCGACAGTGAACAACAATATATTTCCAAGTCACTAAGGTGAGTGCTTGATAACACTGTTGATGACACTTTCCATTATTTTATTGATGAATTAAGGGTAGACTGATGGGGCAGTAAGTGATTAGGTTTGATTTGTTCTACTTCCTGTGTATGGAATGTATCTGGACAATTGTTGGGCAGATGGCCGAGCAACATCTTGGATAGTAGAATGGCAAGTTCTGGAGCACAATTCTTCAGTAGAATTACAGTGGTAGTGTTTCCATATATCTGCTGCCCATGGCCTTCTATTTGGAAGTGGTAATGGGTTTGGAAGATGCTGTTTAAGGATCTTTGGTGAACTTCTGTAGTGCATCTTGTAATAGTACATGCTGCTGCTACTGAGCATCGGTGATGGAGGAGGTGGATGCTTGTGAATGTGGTGCCAATCTAGGCTGCTTTATCTTGGATGATGTTAAGCTTCATGAGTATTGTTTCAGCTACACCCATCCAGGCAAGTGGAATCTATTCTGAATCCTGACCCATGCCTTAGAGATGATGGACAGGCTCTGAGGAGTCAGATGAGTTACTCACCACAGTATTTCGCTGATCTACTGTGTTTACGTAGAAAGTCCAGTTGAGTTTCTGGTCAATGATAACCCCAAGGATAATGATAGCGCGGGATTCAGTGTTAGTAACACTATTGAATAGCAAGGAGTAGTTGTTAGATTGTCTCTTATTGAAAATTGTCATTGCCTGGCATTTGTGTGGCGTGAATGTTACTTGTCATTTGTCAGTTCAAGTCTGGATATTGTCCAGATCCTGTTGAATTTGAACATGGACTGCTTTAGGCTCCAAGGAGTTACTAATGGTGCTGAAAATTGCGCAATCATCAGTGAACATCCCTACTTCTGATTTAATGAGGGAGGGAATGTCATTGATGAAGCAGCTGGGGTAGATCACTACCTTGAGGAACTCCTACAGAGATGTCCTGGAGCTGAGATGACTGACTTCCAATAACCACAACCATCTTCCTATGTGCCAGGTATGACTTCAACCAGTACAAGAGTTTGCCTCCTGATACCCACTGATTCCAATTTTGCTAGGGCTCCTTGGTGACACCCTCAATGAAACATGACCTTGATGTCAAGGGCTGCCACTCTTACCTCACCTCTTTTTTGAACTAAAGCTGTAATGAGGTCAGGAATTGAGTGACCTTGAGGAATCCAAACTGGGCATCATTGAGCAGGTGCTCAACAGGTCCTGCTTGAAAACACTCTCTGTCACCTTACTAATGATCAGTAGTAGACTAATTGGCCAGATTGGATTTGTCCTGCTTTTGTATACAGGACATACCTGAGCATTTTTCACATTGTTGGGTAGAAGCCAGTGTTATAACTGTACTGCAACATCTTGGATAGTGGAGTGGCATATTCAGTATCAAAAGTCTTCAGTACTATTGCTGGAATGTTGTCAGGGCCCATAGTCTTTGCAGTATCCAGGACCTTCAACGGTTTCTTGATATCACGTGGTGTGAATTGAATTGGTTGAAGACTGGTATCCATAATGCTTGGGACCACTGGAACAGTCCAAGATAGATCATCCACTTAGCACTTCTGGCTAAAGATTGCTGAGAATATTTCAGCCTTATCTTTTGCATTGATGTGTTAGGCTCTTCCCTCGTTGTGGATGGAGATAGTTGTGGAGCCTCCTCCTCCTCTAGTGAGTTGTTCAATTGTCTACCATCATTCATGATTGATGTGGCAGGACTGGAGGTCATTGGTTGTGGCATCACTTAGCTTTGTCTATCCTGTGTTGTTTACGCTGTTTGGCATGCAAGTGGCCCTGTTTGGTAGCTTCACCAGGTAGACATCTCATTTTTACAGTTTGGCGCTGCTCCTGGCCTGCTCTCCTGTACTCTCCATTGAACCTGGGTTGGTCCCCTGGCGTGATGGTAATACGTGAGTGGGGAATATGCCAAGCCATGGGGTTGTTGATTGTGTTACAGTACAATTTTGCTGACGATGTCTCACAGTGTCAGGGATGCTCAAGTCTTGAGTTGCTATTTGGCACAGTGATAGTGCCATACATGATGGATTTCACTGCAAAGGATTAGCTATTTTTAATACTATCCATAACTAAGTTAAGTATTCAATTTAATAGACATTGTTCTGATTAGCATGAGCAAATAAAATGACTAAAACTAAATTGTAATCTGTGGGTTTTAATTCTTGGGTTGTTTTCTATGAGAATCCTCCAATTTGATTAGCTAATGAGCCTGCTTGATGGAACCCAGAATTCCTGCAGGTGGCACCAAATTAAATGTCAGGACTAGATAGAGTCATAGAGATGGGGGAATTTGATGTTCGGTAGCTCTCTAACTCTTTGGCAGTTTTTTTCAAGGTCAGCACCATTTCTGATGAAGGGCTCCTGCCTGAAACATTGATTTTCCTGCTCCTCGGATGCTGCCTGATCTGCTGTGCATTTCTAGCACCACTCTAATTTTGAGCATAGTGTAAAATCCTACTCATTACTTCACACAGATGTATTCTCCCATAATTTCCTCAGAGTTCTCCCCATTGGCTACTATAATTTTTGTGGAGTATTATTGGAAACCCTAATTTATGGTATACTGTTAAATTCCCTATGATGGTAGTTATACAATATCAGTATATAAAAGGAATAATTCATTTATGCCAGTGTTTATCATTCATGCAAATAAATGGTTCTAATCCCATTTACCGACAGTGTTCTCACAGTACTTTAATCCCATTTTTTTAATCCATCTATTCAATCTAACTGAGTGTTAATATCAGTCAGGAACTTCATCAGAACTGATCTGGTTCATTGTAGCAACTTTGCTAAAAGTACAGCGGATCCTACCAACCTTTAGCTTTGGCTACTGCCTTGGCCACATTTTCAAGAATTCTCTCCCTAAATTCCTCAACCTTTCCACTTCTCTCACTTTCCTAAATTCCCACACCTTTGACATAGCTTTTGATCACCCATTCCAATGTCTCTATTTTTAAAAAAGCTATGAGGAGCTTTAGAATATCTTCCTGTGTTAAAAGGTGTAATGTTAAATTGAGTTGTTGTACTGTAATACTGATTTACAAATTGTCCCAGCATTCATTATTGTAAATCTAGATTTATGATAATAAAGTAAGTTTAGGCTGCAAAATTCTCCCCTATACAGATATTGAAGTTGTACTTGTTATTAGGATTTTGAGGGATAAAAATAATGAGGCTTAAAATTAATTTTTACAAGAGAAAATGTCAAATTATGTTGCTGATTCATGTTCAAGCTGCAATATTATTGCACATTATTCAACCAAGCTCACTGGTGATACTAAACCACACAAAGAGATAACTGAGAAATGAAAGATAAACAGTCTGCATAAAATGTTCCATGAACTAAAAAAAAGCCAATTAATGTGAGACTACATTTTTCAAAATGACTGATCGCATTCAGCAGCATAATAATATATAATATTACAGTATTGCATTCTCCATCATGATAGATCTATTTTTCAATATTTTACAATTTAAATATTCTAGAGAAGTGTAACTTACCCAAAATGTTATCATTTTGGAATAGAACATCATTATTCTCACTCCTACTAACTTTGAACATCAATTTACAAATGTTAAGGAGATTTCTGCCACTTACTTTCAGCTAGAAACAAAAAAATGACATGAAAATCACGAAGTACAAAATTAAAATTATTCAATTGTGATACCCTAAGAATATTCTTGAAGTTAACATCTATAAGTCTTTAATAATGGCATCACAATCACAAATTGTTTGTGGGCATCAGCGCATATTAAAGATTTCAGAGCATATAAAGTAGACAATCAAAAGTACAATCAGAAAAAGCTGTTTGGTAGCAGAGTTAACACTGGACATTCAACTTTAGCTTCTATTTAACAGTAGTGTGCTGAATTGATGATAATATTTTTATTAATCATGTTAGTTTTGAAGTTTAACATAAATTTGCTGTATACTTATTTACTGTCAAAATAATATCCTGGAACCAATCTCGGCCGTCCTACAAAAGCATGAGCAGGAGATCCAACATCTTGGGCAGTGCATGGAGGAGGTGGAGCAGCAAACCGCGGCATCAGAGACCGTGACAAAATCCTTGCTGGGTTGGATCCAGGCCCTGGAAGAACAGGTGCAGGCCTTGATCGAGCAGGTCGACAAACTCGACAATCGAGGTCGGAGAAGAAATATCTGCATCATCGGGTTGGCAGAACGAGGGGAGGGAGATCAGCTGATTAGCTTCCTGGACCAATGGCTCCCGCACCTCCTGGGACCGGGAGCCAAATCTGGCTAGGTGCAAATTGAGTGGGCTCACCGGATTGGACCAGTGCCCCTGCCCTGTCCTAACATGATTTCAATGTTACAGAAATAAACAAATGGTTATGGAAGCTTCCAAAATACTGGGGAAAGATCCACAGGCCCTGATCTACAAGGGGTCAAAAATCATGTTTTTTTCAGGACTTTTCTGAGGCTGTGATCTGAAAGAGGAAATCTTACGAAGAAGTAAAGAAGAGGCTGAGACACTTGATCATTCAATATTTTGTAAGGTACCTGGCAGTGTTGTGCTTCAACCAGCCCCTGGAAGATGCCCCATGCATAATTTTGATTCAGCAGAGAGGGCAAAGGATTTCCTAGATACTTTAAAATAGACTGGTTGGGTCAACTACTCTGGACAATAGTGTTTCCTTTGTTCTCTGTTGTTTGCCTTGTCTACCTGGCTTTGTTCCTGTAATATGTGGGGTTGTTTCTTCTTTCTCTTTCTTGTTATTTTTGATAGTCTCTTTTATCGCCATTTTTTTGGGTGGGGTGGTCATTTCTTTTATTGACAACAAGTGGGGTCGATGTATAGGTGGGTTGGCTTGAATGCCAACTTCCATGTGTATAAAGATGTATGTTTTCTTTGTTTCCGTTTTGTCTGGGTTTGGGGTGCAGCTTCAGCTGGAAGAGCTATGGAGGTGTTAGTGCGTAGGGTGAGTGCGCCTTGTGAGCAAGCAATCTCCAGTTATTTGTCTTTGCTTTTTTTAGAAGTAGTTATTAGAATTTTTGCTTTGGTAGTGTTTGTAGTTGTTATTTTTTAGATTTTATTAATTTTTTTTGTCTCCACTCGGCACATTATGAGTAGGGTTCTTCCTCTCGGGGGGTCATGGGCCGCTTTAGACGGTTATGGGTAGTTTTTCATTTAGATGATGTACCTGGAACATAAAGGGGAGTCACTCACCAGTTAAAAGAGAGAAAGTGCTCTGGAGTCTCAGAAAGGAGAGGGTCAACATTGCTCTGCTACAAGAAACCCACTTAGGTGATAAGGAGCATCTAAAGTTACAGTCACGCCTTTTAGTTCCAAAAGTAAAGTAGTGGCTATACTAATACAAAAGAATCTACCATTCCAGTTGACAGACCAAATTAAGGATGAGCATGGCCGATTTGTGATCCTCAAAGTCCTAATATATGGGGAGCAGTACAGCATTTTGAATGTCTACTGCTCCTCAAATTTTTATTGATGCACTTTCCACGCTGATGCCCCTTGGAGTGCGCCACACAATTATAGGTGGAGACTTCAACCATCTTATGGATCCCGAGGTGGATAGGATGCCAAGGGGTCTTTCAGGCATCTCTCCGCAATCCAAACAGTGGACCTTTGTGGGGAGTTGGGGCTGGTGGACGTGTGGAGATGTCTTCACCCTGAAGGAAGGGAATCTACTTTCTTCTCCAACCTGCACAAGTGCCACACAAAGATCGATATGCTTCTGACCCGCTGACTTTTTTGGATTTGGTACTAACCTGTTAAAATTGGGAATACAGCCATTTCACACCATGCGGCAGTATGTTTGGAGGTTGAGATCAGGGATAATGGGACAGATATGCGGCATTGGCGCATGGATCCTTTTCTTTTGAAAGAAAGTAAGCTTATTGAGTGATTCACAAGGAAGTTTAAGACTTTCTGGGATATTAAGGTACAGCCAGTAGCCCATCCGTGCTCTGGGAGATTGCCAAGGCCTATTCAAGGGGTATAATTATCTCACACTCAGTGACCCAGAAGAGACAGAGGAGAGATCAACAGCGTATACTTGAGGCCCGGTTGAAGGTAGCCAACATGGCATATTATGACAGACCATCTGTGACTAAGTTACAGCAGATTACAGCTCTCTGGGCTGCTCTGAACTCCATGCTCACCCAGACAGTGAAACAAAGACTATTTGAGCACAGTGATAAGCCAGGTAGATACTTGGCATATCTGGCCAGGGAGAAGAGTGCTACTCAATCCATCATGTCCATTAGAGAGGGTACTGGTATTCCCACTCGTGAGTCCAAAATGATCAACGCAGCTTTTAGGAAATTTTATGCAGAGGGCTGTGAGGATGGGATGGCAAGGTTGGAATCCTTTTTTGAGAACTTGGATCTTCCAAATATAACTTTGGAGCAGATTTCCCTTTCGAATACCCTTTTGACAACACAAGGGATACAAGAGGTGACAAGGCAGCTCCAAAGTGGCGCAGCGCCTGGCCTAGACAGATTCTCAAGTGAGTTTTATAAGAAGTTTATAAACATGTTGGCTGAGCCAATGCTGGGCATGTATAACCATTTGTACAGTCAGGACTGTCTCCTGACCTTTTTCAGGGAAGCTAATATTTTCCTTATTCTTAACAGAGGGAAAGATCCTGAGGACTGCGCCTCATACAGACCCATGTTGCTGCTAAATGTGGATTTTAAAATTCTGTCTCAAAAACATGAGCGTTGAGGCTGAAGAAGGTATTGCCCTCTATTGTAAAGGAGGACCAGACAGGTTTAATTAAGGTCGCAGCTCCTCTAACAACATGAGAAGAGTGTTGAATATGGTCCAGGTATGCCAGCAAAGGCGATCCTGGGCTTGGTAGTCTCCCTAGATTTGGAAAAAGTGTTTGATTGGGTGGAGTGGGCGTAACTATTTTATGTCTTGGGGTGATGGGGGAGAGGGGCATGGTTTTTTGCCAGGTGAGTTCGGCAGTTGTATCGCGATCTTATGGCAGCGGTTCTCGCAAGTGGCATAAAAAGAGATAATTTTAGCACTGGTAGCGACAGCCGACAAGGGTGCCCCATTTTGCCACTGCTGTTCACTTTAGCGATCAAACCGCTGGCAGAGGCTATTTGGAAGGACCCCCACATAGTTGCCCCAGAAGTGAGAATAGGAGAGCATAAAATCACTCTCTATGCAGACTATGTTCTTCACTTTTTGGCTAACCCAACATTGCCTGTGCCCCATTTAACACAAAATATTAATTTGTTTGGCTTCTTTTTGGGGTATAAAATTAATTTTGCAAAATCAGAGGCCTTGTTTGTGTTGGGGGGGGGGGGGTTCTTCTGGGAGTACCTGATCTTGAAAATAGAACTCTATTTCTTTTTGGGTGGTCACAGGGAGGTTTTCTATATTTTGGTGTTTTCATTATCCCTGCCTTTCACCAACTGTACAAAGCTAATTTCATACAATTGCTCGAGAAGTTAAGACAGGACCTTCAGCATTGGGAGGTATTACCAATATCCTGGTTGGGTCGAATAGCCTTGATCAAAATGAATGTTCTTCCTCGCCGATTAATACCCATGTGAATGCTCCCTCTGGTGTTACCTAGGCAAGTGTTGCAGAGACTTAATGGTTGGCTTGGGGCTTTCATTTGGCGCTGCAGGTGCCCTCTTATTAAGTTTGCTAAGCTGCAGCTTCCACAAGGGAGGGTAGACCTCCCAGAGTTCGAATAATATCAAGTAAGTTCTTTATTGTCTTATGTGAGTGATTGGGCTTGTCAGGATTTGAGGTCAATGTGGTTCAACATTGAGGCCTCCCATGCAAATTGTCCCCTTACTAATTTGCTATTTATGGAGAGGATGAGAACTGTCAATGAGTATTGTAAAAATCTGATCGTCATTGACACGATCAAAGCATGGACAATGATGCAACAGAATGAGGGTAATTACATAAGACCTCCCCGCTCATCCCCATAGTAGGGATACCAGGATGTAGGCTAGGTTTGATAGATTTTAAAAATGTGTTGCTGGAAAGGCGCAGCAGGTCAGGCAGCATCAAAGGAGAAGGTGAAACAACGTTTTGGGCATAAGCCCTTCTTCAGGAATGAGGAGGGTGTGCCAAGCAGGCTAAGATAAAAGGTAGGGAGGAGGGACTTGGGGGAGGGGCATTGGGAATGCAATAGGTGGAAGGAGGTTAAGGTGAGGGTGATAGGCCGGAGAGGGAGTGGGGGCGGAGAGGTCAGGAAGAAGATTACAAGGCCGTGTTGCCATGGTCTGGCGATGGAGGAGGCCAAAGACCTGCATCGGATGCAGTAAATGATGTGGCCTCCTATACATTGGGAAGACAGGCCGCCTACTTGCGGAACGTTTCAGAGAACACCTCTGGGACACCCGCACCAACCAACCCAACCACCCCGTGGCTGAACACTTTAATTCCCCCTCCCACTCCGCCAAGGACATGCAGGTCCTTGGCCTCCTCCATCGCCAGACCATGGCAACACGACGCCTGGAGGAAGAGCGACTCATCTTCCGCCTAGGAACCCTCCAACCACAAGGGATGAATACAGATTTCTCCAGCTCATTTCCCCTCCCCCCACCTTATCTCAGTCCTAACCCTCAGACTCAGCAGCAGCTTCTTGACCTGCAATCTTCTTCCCGACCTCTCTGGCCCCACCCCCTCTCCGGCCTATCACCCTCACCTTAACCTCCTTCCACCTATCGCATTCCCAATGCCCCTCCCCCAAGTCCCTCCTCCCTACCTTTTATCTTAGCCTGCTTGGCACACCCTCCTCATTCCTGAAGAAGGGCTTATGCCTGAAACATCGATTCTCCTTCTCCTTTGATGCTGCCTGACCTGCTGCGCTTTTCCAGCAACACATTTTTAAGCTCTGATCCCCAGCATCTGCAGTCCTCACTTTCTCCTCGGTTTGATGGATTCCAGCTTTAAGTTATGGAAGTTTAGGGGTGTCTCCTGTTTGGGAGACCTATTCAAGGGGGAGGTCATGATGTCATTTGATCAGCTGGGTCATAAGTATGGGTTATTCTGCTATTTTCAGATCAGGGACTTTATACAGAAAAGAACTACTGGTCCATCCCTATAAGTTCAATGTGGAGAGGAGAGCGCTTTGGTCCACAGGTACTCTCTCCATTAGTACCCTCTATCATTTACAGGGAGGGGGTGCCTCGGAAGATATTGAAAGGCATTACTGGATCTGGAATCAAGAATTGGCAGCAGAAATTTCATCAGACGTATAGGAGGATATTTGGGAGAATGTGAAAAAGATTGTGATTTGTAATAAAAATGCAGGCCATGCAACTAAAGATTCTCCACAGGGCTCATCTGGCCCCAGAGCAGCTAGCAAAATTTTAAAAAGGGGCATCTTCAAATTGCCCTAAGTGTAAAACAGACATTGGTACTCTCAACACACTGCTTGTAGTTGTGCCATTAGATTTGTAGATATTAGGTCACTATAGCAAATGTGTTGGAGGAGATCTTGGAGGTTGAGGTTAAGGCAGATCCAGTATCCCTCCTACTAGGATTGCCGAATCTGCCTTCTCTAGATGAGCATGGGAAGAAACTGGAGGAAGAACATTCTGATGAGCTGGATCTCAGAAACCCCTCCCCCCTTTCAGGATAGCGTAGTTTAGTGATGCAGCGTGTTTCCCCAGGCTTCTTTACAAGTTTGGTGCACCAGAAAATGGAACCTTTTTCTAAGACGTGGCAGCCCTTTTTGAATCACAGATGCAGACTTGTCAGCCATACTGATTAGGGCCTTTATATAGCCATGAAGACTACATTTGGCGGACTAGGGACTGAGAGGAAGAAACCCGAATAAAATACAGGTATGTCAACTGATGCGCCCGATGATGGGAGCTTCGGTGAGGTGGTACTCAGTGGTGTAAGTTAAGTTATTTCAGCTTAATTCAATCTAATTTAATGTAAATTATGTCTAATTATTTATTGAATTGTACTATGGGAAGATTGTTCTTTTTTGGTATTTTTGATTTGTTTTATAGAGTAGCAGTTAGCTTATTGTTATTGTTGCACATAAGATTGCTATACTCTCTCATAATTTTGTAAAAAAATAAAAATCTTTCAATAAAAAAGAGAATTGGCTTATCACCTGATGCTTAAATATTTGCAAGCTTTTGGGTAAAGGTGGGAAAGTTGGATAAGGTGAGTTGGTCTTCCACAAATGTTGGTATGGATATAGCAGATCAAATGGCCTCCTTTTGTGCTGTAACCATTTTATTTTCAAAAATTCTTCAATATGATTGATTAAGAAGTTGCACAGTAACTTGTTTTGTCACATGATTTCCAGATTTCCTGTAGAGGAGGCTATACCAAAATAGTTTCCAAATCAGAGCAGATAACAGTGCGAAGCCCAATAGAAAGTCTGTGGGTACGTCTAATGAATTGCTGATGCAGCTTACTAATAGAATCTGGGCTCATCAATTTTGTCAGAATTGAATATGCATCTCAGCTACTAAAACCTAAAAGCCATAATTAGGAACAAGGCTCCATAACTCTACAAAAAAAAATCAAACTTACCGCCAGTATAATTTTAGCCAGCTGAATGGAGAGCTGATCTGAGCCAACATCCACCAGTCTATACAGTGTTTTTAAAAGAACAGCTCTTCTTTTACATATTTTCCCCAGCATGTTCCCCTCCTGCAGTGTACAATAGAGACTCGAACATACTTTGCAGAGATGTTCTACATCGTTACCTAATTAGAACAAAATAACTTTATTTTGCATTCATGTTCTGCAATTAGGAATGATTAGTTCTATATTTAATTCTCCTTATTTTCTGAAGTCAACGTCTGCAAATGACTTAATTTCTGGAACCAATCTTTATTTTACAATAAAGGAAACCATTCTATGTTCTAACAACAAGAGCTATAAGAGACAATGTTAAACTAGCAGAACACAGTGGTTGAGTTACAAATGACAGTTATTTTTCCTTTTACATATACAAGCATCCAGTCCTGAGATGTGACATTAATAATTTGTTTATATTTTTGAAAATGAGTCATTTTAAAAATAAGGCAGAAACAAAAGTCCGGACAAAGGTGGGATTTCAAAAGATCTTAAAAGAAGTAGGGGAGGTGGAAAGGCAGAGGAGTTCATTAAGATAATTGAGGTATGGGTACTAGACAGCTAATGATGGGGCAAGGCCGAGATTGTGGGCAGATTAAACAAAAGACCTAAACCAGATAAATAGTTTGGAGGAAAGTGGAAGCTTGTTGGAAGAGCAACATCATGCAGGACTTTAAATATTTAGAATTTTAAAATATTAAATTTGATACATTGGAGTACTGGGAGACAATGTATCTCAGTGAAAACAAAGATGCTTGGTATGCAATAGAACAGTAGTAACCTAATTTCAATTTAGCCTAAAGTTTTGCCTTCAAAACTCAAAAGGTTTGGTTCTGAAAGCATGGATGTACAAATAATTGTTTCAAAAGCTGTAAGTGAATATAAACATAGAAATTTAGTGCTTTGCTTAATTTCCAACAGCTGCTTACTGGGGCTCAAATAAATCTTCTTGTTCATTAGTTGACCAGTTATGGGAACATTTGATGTGTATGAAAATTAACATTGTTGTAGTTCGCTAACCTGAAAGGCAGCTGGAATCCCATAAGAAAAAATTTGAAGCAGAAAACTGAAGCAATTAACATTACATGCTCATTGTTGTTCAACAAAAAAAACAGTCCAGCTTTAAAAGCAGAATATTCCTCCAATTGCCTACTAATGCATTGTTTTAAACACCTGTGTCAAAACAGCAGTGAATGAAATCTATTGTATGAGAAATTCAAACATCCTTTTTTGGGGGGGGATAGAGAAGCCACAATTCTCAACATGCCCACACCCGATTAAATGGAAGTGGATAAGGTATACATTTTAAATGATTGCTGTTCAAGAATCTGGACATCCAGTCCAGTGTTCTATTCACAATATTGCCTGTGTAGTTCGCACATGAGGAGGTTCAGGCAGGGTTGGGCAGAACTTAATGCCCCACAAGTAGGTCGGAAATGGGGGAGAGGCACAGAATTAAATGGGGCAGTGTAGGATGGGGACCTCAAATTTAATCTGTGGAGTTGCGCATGTTAATGGGTGGTCTTCCTGTCTGGATGCTAATTGCTTCGTTTAAGGGAGCAATTTGATGCAATACAAAGAAATTTGGGTGTACTGGTACATGAATCATATCAAATAATATGCAGGTACGGCAAGTGATTAGGAAGGTAATTATTTTTTTCTTGAAAGGAAATAAGATTGAGATTTTTGCAGGACTTGGTGAGACCACATCTAAAACATTGTGTGCAGTCTCTTACTTAACAAATGATACATTTGTATTAGAAATAGTACACAAAAGAATTTAAGGGGTTGTCTTATGCATGTACCTTAAAAGGGAATGTTGGTTGTGTTTGACTGGTTGAACTGCATCCAATGAATCATAGAATTGTTACGGTGCAGAAAGAGGCTATTCGGCCCATTGTGCCTCAGCCAGTTCTATTACCTAGGGGCAATCTCGCATTTTTCCGCCATATCCCTGTATATCATTTCTATCCAAATCATCACCTAATGCCACCTTGAATTTTTCAAGAGAATCAAAGGTTATTGCAGGTAGTCAGGTAAGTGGAATTGAGTTCACAATCAGATCAAAATGGCAGAGCAGGTTCGAAGGGCCAAATGGTCTATTCCTACTCTCAATTTATATTTGTAAGTACATATGTACACTCGTAATATCTTAAAAAATGATTACCTGGACATGGAAAAGAACCCAAACTGATGTATATGGTACTAGAGGTATTAGTTATACAGATGGCCAGGAGGAAAGATGCCATGATATGGAAACCAGGAGATCCTCAAGGATCAGTCTCCATAGGGAGTGGGAGCAGGTAGCCAGAGAAGTCAGTTCCCAGAGTTTAGACCACATAACCTGACCGCAGTACCAGAAGAGGGCTATTAAACTTACACTGAGTCAAAGTCAGTGATTGAATATTCACTTGACATCTAATATGCATCAGCCTCTCATGCTGGTCAGTGCAACGCATCCTACCACTCACCCAGCAGCTCTCGGGAACAGTGTTCTCTTTGCGTCAAAAAGTGCGGCACTGGAAAAACACAGCCAGTCAGGCAGCGTTCGAGGAGTAAGAGAATCGACATTTCGAGCATAAGTTATTCATCAGGAATACTCGAAATGTCAATTCTCTTGCACCTCGGACACCACCTGATCGGCTGTGTTTTTCCAGTGCTGCACTTTTTGACTCTGATCTCCAGCATCGGCAGTCTTCACTTTGTCCTAGTGTTCTCTTTGAAATATGCATATACATAGCAGGCAGTAACCTGGAAGGTACTGTGCAGGGAATAGGCTGATCATAATCAACAGTCCCTTTAACTCATGTGCATTAGCAGCAACCTTAAAAAGGATAATGTAATGCAATAACCAATCTGCAAGGAGGAAAAAGAAATGTGAAGGAACATTAGTTTGTTTGGTGCATATCCAAGTCTCCTCTTTCTTTCACAGTGCTCTCATTTTCCAGTTTTCTGACGTGTTTGATTTAAAACAAAATGAAGATTGCTTGCAATGACCATCAACAGAAAATCTTAAATTAAAAAGTAAAACTACCCACCGTTGTTTAAAGGCTTAATTTCATCAAGAAGAGGCTGGATCTTTGTATTCCAGTACAGAATTTCTTCCTCAGTTTCATCTTCGTATGTCCTTGAATCACCATTTGACCCTGAAACAATAACCAAACTTACACAAATGTCTGGATTCATCTGGCTTAGATTAGCTTCCTGAGCCAGGAGTTAGCTCATTACTTATTAACTGTACAGAAGTGTATTTAAGAGTGTTTAATCTGCCGTCCCTACCAGCAAGAAAGTCTGATCATCAATTGAAAGACTAAGATATGTTGCCCATGTCCAATTACTATTAAGAAGGTAATGGCGTGCTGCCTTCTTGAACTACTACAATTCTACCAAAGAGTTGCTTGAGGGCAGTTACTTTTCAGAAGACAATTAAGAGTCAATCACACTGCTGTGGATCTGATGTCAGTTGTAGGTCAGACTGGAAAAGAGCAACAGATTTCCATCCCCAAAGGACATTAGTGCTGGCCTTTTACCACATTCAATGTTAGCTCTCAATTGCCATCGCCAAGACTAGTTTTCGTTTCCAGATTTTATTAACAACTTGGATTTAAATTCTACTTGCTGCTATGTGGGATTTGACCCATACCCCAGAGCATTAATCTTGGCCAGTAATGTCCGGTAACTGGACCATTCCCCCACAGTCTCCCACTTACCTATCTTATCGTGGGGAGGCAATAGCCAAGTGGTATTATTGCAAGATGTTAATCCAGAGACCCAGATCATGTTCTGGGCACCCAGGTTTGAATCCTGCCATGGCAGATGGTGGAATTTGAATTTAATACGAAAGAAAATCTGGAATTAAGAGTCTAATGATGAGTCTATTGTTGATTGTCAGAAAAAAACATCGAGTTCACTAATGTTGTTTCAGGAAAGAAACTGCCATCCTAACCTGGTCTGGCCTATTTGGGACTTCAGACCCACATCAATGTGGTTGAATCTTAAGTGCCTTCTAGGCAGTTAGGGATGGAAAATAAATGCTGCCTAGCCAGTGACACCCTCATCCCATGAATGAGGAAAGAATCATGATCATTATTCATCAGCATTACTCATCCAATATTGAGACTTGGGATGTGATTTAACCTAGAAGTATGAGTGGGGTTGTGAAAATCATTATGTTAATGTCTGATTTGAAACATCCCTGAGAAAGTTACATGGACTTGAGGCAGGAATGACTGCAGCACAATCACAGTAGGCAGGCCCCCAAATTGATTTTCTCTCTGATAAATTGCAACAAGTTGTTGCATTGCTTTGGCCCTGACTAATGTTCATTTTGGATCACGGACTAGTACTCTACTTGCAATCTTTCTTCTCAGAATGGTTCACCTACTCACTAAATCGAATTGTTGAGCTGTAGAGTTGCCTTAATCATGCAAGTCAATGGTATTATGGGTAGAGTCTTCAGCACCTAAATGGCATGGGCAATGGTGAATTATTTGGGAAAATATAGCGAAATCAAAATTATTTTCCCTCAGTCAGGAATCTAATTTTAAGGTTTTAATGACAAGTCAAGAATCCTGCTAAAGAGTGGTGAAGGCTTTTTGCATGTCTTTATATATCATTAATGCTTATTCTTGATTCACTTATACGAGATTTGCTATCTTCCTACCTAACAGAGAAACTAGATAGCAAAATGAGATCCCCAATATGACAACTGGAGTGGTATCCAGCAGCTCCAGCTCATTAATTGTTCATCTGGGTCTCCACCTTGGCCAGCTTTTCTTAATCTCTCCATGCCCACTCCAATCAGGGATCTGGACACTCATCAGTTGGACGATCAAAATTGGTTGAGGGTTACCATGATCAGTCTGGGAATCTGTTCATTGTAAGTCAGGACAGGTTATCAGGAGCCACTGCTGTGGTGAGCAAGTCAAGAAAGTCAATTGTGAGGATTGGACACAGCATGCTGGGATTCAGAGGGGACTATAATTATAGTGGTGGGAAATGATAGTGCATTATAGGACATGTATTACTGGGCAAGGCAGAACCATCAGCAGTCGCCACCAGCCTGGCATAAATAGGGATCAGTCAAAAGACATTAATTGGTGTATCTAAGCCATCAGCCCAGGGTCAGGAGCATAATGTTGGAAGATGAAGACTGGGTAGGAATGTATGGAAATTCAGAATTGATAGGTCAACAGAGAGTGCAAGGAAGAAAGGAACACGAAGATTTGGAAAGTCATGTAGATTAACAGACTGAGCCAATGACAGTCTGCAGCATGACCCATGTTGCCTTCCACCCTAATCTGAATCACAAATGCACAATGGAATTTTAAATGACTGTCACCACATTCAGAGTGGTCGCACTCAGTTTGTTTTTCTGCTTGAATGTGAACTTGAAGGTGATGTGAGGCCCTTCAACTGGCAATGTCATCAGTCACTTACAAAGTACTAGTTTAAGACATCTGTCACTGCAGACTTCTGCATGCAAAATGCATGCAGTGACCAACATTGTCAAAAATAAAACCCAGGCTCAAGCAATCTTGACCATGATATTGGTCATTACAAATTGATCAATCTTTGTCAGGGGGAAGTAATCACATGTGGCCTTAAAAGTGTCTTCTGAGGGCCACAATTCACAAAGACAATCTAAGGTCTTATAAGATGCATAAGGCTACAGAACTGATTACTCTCACTTTGAAATGTAAGTTTTGCCAACATATTCTTATGTAATATCGCCTTTATAGATAAAGGGGAATGGAGGAAACAAGATTTCAGTAATCTTACCAAATATACCTTCTCCCACTATTTTTATGAAATGGCTTGTGCTGCATACATCAAAATGAAGTTGACTATGAAGGTCCATGTTTATACATTTCAGGGTGCTATCAGGACCTATGCCAAACTATTATATGTAGATGATGCACATTCTGGCTGGTCATGTAACCAAGCACCTGTTCTAATATTCCTCAAATAGGTTCATTGAAACCATGCCCAATGGATCCAGCCATGGCAGGAGTTATCATCGTGGCCAGAATGCAATTAAAATGCAGAGAAATTGAGAAGGAACAAATCTGTCAGCAAGCCTGGAGCAGGAGCAATCTCCAGTGGCTGCCAAAATGAATGTAAATGAAGACATTGCAGCAGAAGGTCCTTCACAAGGTAGAGAAGGTATAGGATTCCCAGGGTCTAATGTCCTTGATGTTATTCCTTTAACATGAAGTCGTCATATTGCTGCCACACAGATTCAGGATATCTTGGGTCACCATCACAGTCCTTATAGAGTGTGCCACAAACCTGCAGCAGGCAAAGACAGTGTTTGGCAGATGTTGAAAGAACTTGGAGAGTGGCAGTAGTCTTCTGAGGAGGAAGGTGAGGACATTGTCATGATGAAGATGATGTTCCTCCTGCTTAGAGTGGTGCAATCAAGAGATACAAAACAGTATTTAACTGATGCCTGCTTTCAATAGATGTGATGAATGAAGTGATTATTCATTGATTGCAAATTTTTTGTTACTCAAACTGCAAGCAGCCATCATTGATTCCCTGAAACGAATGTAAAACTTTTATTGACGTTTTCTTCACTTTTCCCATTTGAAATAATCAGAGGCCTGTGTCCCATCATCAAGCCATCCTTTATTTATCTATACACTGTACATGGTCTGTGGCCAGCTAGCTTGGAGTTAGTCGCCTGAACGGAGGAGATTCTAATCTCCTGGTTACAGTGGTTAGCCAGGACTTTCCTAATTGGTCCAGGTTAGCAAGCTCAAATCAATAACCTCGTAGCCAATGAGGTCAACCTGGTTCCAATCACTATATCCCTCCTCCACTTAGTCTGGGGATGTGGGTGTGGTCCTTCACTTGTAGCTTTTCCTGCAACATTTTCATCCAATGTTTGGTTTCTCTGAGTCGGGCTCTGACCATTGGCACTACGTACCATACCATAGCCTGCCTTTTGTGCCCGGAGTGTCTCAAGAGTTCTTCCTTCTCCAGAAGTAACAGTATCAAGGCTGCATCCATCTTGGGCTCAGGTTTGCTTGACACTAGAGAGAGGGGAAACCTACAGTTTGACAGGCCTTCTACCTATTGGGGTTTTGCTCCTGGCCCATTTGAGAGATAACAGATCTCAGATGGTCCACATATTTGTTCAGGATTATATCACCTATGCAAACTTTGTAAGTGACAGGACCTGAACTCTCATCAACCTCATATAGGATCATTTCCATGGTTCTGGCACCAAACTTCATCCCTGAATTAAATTGTCTCTCTTGCTCAGAGGAGGCATATGGCTGGCATTGAAATTCCTGTTGGAAAAAGTGAGGACTGCAGATGCTGGAGATCAGAGCTGAAAATGTGTTGCTGGAAATGCGCAGCAGGTCAGGTAGCATCCAAGGAGCAGGAGAATCGACATTTCAGGCATGAGCCCTTCTTCAGGAATGTTTGAAATTCCTGTTGCCATTTCAACACCCCCCTCCCCCTCCGACCCCCCAGGTCTGTGAATATCAGGTTTAATCTGGTGCGGAGTCTTCTCCCCATCAGCAACTCTGCTGGAGCTATGCCCGTGTGTGGGGGGTCGGTTCTATAATTGAACAGGAACTGGGACAGTTTGGTAGCAATTGATGTTGTAGATGCTTCTTTAACCATGTATTCAATGTTTGAACGCTCTTTTCGCAAGACTGTGGAACAATGGATGGTATGGAGCTATCCTTTTGTGCCGAATGCCATTGGACTATGAAATATTTGAATTCCCTGCTGATAAATGATATTCCATTGTCCGTGACCAAAGATTCTGGGAGTCCGTGTATCATGAACGATGCTCACAGGTTTTAATTCATCATGCCTAAGTTTGCTGAACAAACTCCGTGCACATCCAACCATTTTGAATCGGCGTCCACAATGACCAGGAAAATTAAGTCCATTAAAAGACCAGCATAGTAGACATGCAACTGAATCCAGTGTTTTCTTGGCCATTCCCACAAAT
This sequence comes from Chiloscyllium plagiosum, assembly GCF_037043375.1. Lineage (NCBI taxonomy): Eukaryota > Metazoa > Chordata > Chondrichthyes > Orectolobiformes > Hemiscylliidae > Chiloscyllium > Chiloscyllium plagiosum. The sequence continues at coordinate 120,265,131 of NW_028270141.1, read as the reverse complement.
GTAGGGACATCACTGGTGGCAATTTATGTTCTTGTTGGCATTCTGAGCATTGCTTCACCAACTCGGCTATGTCAGCAGACAAACCCGGTCACCAGACATAGCTTCTTGCTTAGCGGGTTTTGAGAAGATTTGTAGCTCAGGTTGAGGTTTAGGATGTAGGTTTGCTTGCTGAGCTGAAAGGTTCATTTCCAGACGTTTCGTTACCTTACTAGGTAACATCTTCAGTGCACCTCATGCAAAGCAATGCTGAAAATTCCTGAACTCTATTTCTTTGGGTTGGTGATGTCATTTCCTGTGGCTATGTTATTTCCTGTGATGAAGTCACTTCCTGTTCCTTTTCTCAGGGGATGGTAGATAGAGTCTAATCGATGTGTTTCTTGATAGAGATCTGGTTGGAATGCCATGCTTCTACCACCACCTGAGAAAAGGAACAGGAAGTGACTTCACCACAGTAAGGTAACAAAATGTCTGGAAATGAACCTTTCAGCTCAGCGAGCAAACCTACATCCATAGCTTCTTGCTAGCATCTTCATCTTGGAAACCCCAGGATGACCCTGGTAGAATTCAGTCAGTATCTGGTGACTACCTTTATCAGGACAATCACCCTTGCTCCCCATAGTAAAATGCTGTCCTCTTCAGTGATCTGGTCTCGCTGAGTCCAGAAAGGTTTCAGTAGGGTTATGATGGCCCTTCTGTTTCCCCGATTCCCATCAGTTGTTTTAATTTTGATAGGACTGGATCTTTGTCAGATATTGTCAGTGGTGACTGGAAGGGTATGCAAAAGCTTCAAAACCAAAATGGATTCTTCCAGGAGAGGCACCATTGGTGAAGTATCTGCCAGTAGGAGGTGGTTCAAGGCATCTGCATTAGCCACTTGGTTTCTTTGACAGTGTTTTAACTACAGGTGGCGCCTCCTTGTCTTCCTTCGGTAGCTCTAGCAAGAGTTTGTGATCTGCTAATATGACAAATTCCTGTCTGTAAAGGTACGAGAGTCATAGGAGATATACAGCATGGAAACAGACCCTTTGGTCCAACTCATCCATGCTGAATAGATAACCTAACCTAACCTAGTCCCATTTGCCAGCATTTGGCTCATGCCCCACTAAACCCTTCCTATTCATATACCCATCCAAATGCCTTTTAAATGTCATTGTACCAGCCTCCACCACATCCTCTGGCAGCTCATTCCATACAAGTACCAACCTCTGCGTGAAAAAGTTGCCCCTTAGGTCACTTTTATATCTTTCCCCTCTCACCGTAAACCTATGCCCTCTAGTTCTGGATTCTCCCACCCCAGGGAAAAGACCTTGTCTATTTATCCATTCCATGCCTCTCATGATTTTATAAATCTCTATAAGGTCACTCCTCAGCCTCTGACGCTCCAGGGAAAACAGCCCCAGCCTATTCAACTTTTCCCTTTAGCTCAAATCCTCTAATCCTGGCAACATCCTTGCAAATCTTTTCTGAACCTTTTCAAGTTTCACAACATCCTTCAGATAGGAAGGAGACCAGAATTGCAATATTCCAAAAGTGGCCTAACCAATGTCCTGTACTGCTGCAACATGACCTCCCAACTCCTGTACGCAATGCTCTGTCCATTAAAGGAAAGCATGCAAAATGCCATCTTCACGATCCTATCTACCTGTGACTCCACTTTCAAGGAACTATGAACGTGCAGTCCAAGGTCTCTTTGTTCAGCAAACTCCTAGGACCTTACCATTAAGTGAATAAGTCCTGCTGTGATTTTTTTTTCCAACAAGCAGCACCTCGTATTTATCTAAAATGAACTCCATCAACCACTCCTCACCCCATTTGCCCATCTGATAAAAGATTCCATTGTTCTGAGATAACCTTCTTAGTTGTCCACTAGCAAGAATTTTGGAGTCATCTGCAAACTTACTAAGTATACCTCCTATGTTTCCATCTAAATCATTTATATGAATGACGAAAAGTAGTGGACCCAGCATCGATCCTTGAGGCACTCCACTGGTCGCAGGCCTCCAGCCTGAAAAGCAACTCTCCATCACCACCCTCTGTTTTCTACCTTCAAGCCAGTTCTGTATCCAAATGGCTAGTTTTCCCTGTATTCCATGAGTTCTAACCTTGCTAACCAGTCTACCATGAGGAACCTTGTCAAACACCTTACTGAAATCCACATATCACATCTTCCTCTCTGCCATCAATCCTCTTTGTTATTTCTTTAAAAATCTCAATCATGTTCGAGAGACATGATTTCTCAGACACAAAGCCACACTGTCTATCCATAATCAGTATTTGGAAAAGCAAGGACATGTACTCCCTGTTCCTCAGGATTCCATCCAAACATTTGCTAACCACCGATGTCAGGCTCACCAGTCTGTAGTTCCCTGGTTTTTCCTTACCACCTTTCTTAAATAGTGCACCACGTTAATCAACCTCCAGTCTTTGACACCTCACCTGTGACTATCGATGATACAAATATCTCAGCAAAGGGCCCAGTAATCACTTCCCTAGCTTCCCATAGAATTCTAGGGTACATTTGATCAGGTCCTGGGGATTTATCCACTTTTATGCATTTCGAGACATCCAGCACCACCACCTCTGCAATATGGGCATTTTTCATGATGTCACCATCTATTTCCCCACATACCATATCTTCCATGTCCTTCTACACAATAAACACCACTGCAAAATACTTGTTTAATATCTCCCCCATCTCCCGGGGCTCCACACAGTCTGCCTTGCTGATTTTTGATGGGTCCTATTCTCTCCCTAGTTACTCTTTTGTCCTTAATGTATTTATAAAAACCCTTTGGATTCTCCTTAGCCCTATTTGCCAAAACTGCGTCATGTCCACGTTTTGCCCTCCTGATTTCCTCTTAAGTATACTCCTACTGCCTTTATATTCTAAGGATTCACTCGATCTATCCTGTCTATACCTAACATATGCTTAATTCTTTTTCTAAACTGGAACTTCTTCATACCAAAGATGGCTGCCAAATTTCCCTTCTCTATCTGGGCATACTTGCATTTGCCATCAGACAAAGTCCAGGAAGCAATCATGGTCAGGTGTTCCTCTCCTTTGGGCCACTGGTGAGCCAACACGACCCAGATACTATACTAGAAGACATTGCATGTCAGCTCTACCTCTCGCTTCAGATTATAGTGGGCCAACACCTCCGATGATAGCTGCTTTTTCACTTCCTTAAAGGCTATTCTTGGCAACGTGGCCATTTCAAAAGCTGACCCTTTTTCAATAGCAGATATAAGATTGCCAAGATGGAAGCCAGGTAATGTATAAATTTTCTGTAATATTGCTTCAGCCAGGGCGTCGCCAGGGCTTTCCTAATTGGCCCAGGTTTACAAACCCAATCAACGACCCCGGAGTCAATGAGGTCAATCTAGTTCCAATCATTATGTTTTTGTTAATAAAAGTTAAAGTGTTCAACTGTTTGAAAGATTTCCAACATGTGATGCTCCGGGTTTGAACAATGACAAGATATTATGCTACACAGGGATTTACTGAAAGAGTAGCACTTCTCAGATAGGGTTCTAACATGTCAGGTAGCCTGTGTAGGCTTATTTCTTGTGGTAGCAGTTACTATAACAGTCGATGTTCAGGTGATGACATAAAGTGAATGTTAGATACTATTTACAATGACGTATCACTTATGTGCCTTCAGGACTTTTCCGTTTATTTCCCACACCATGTACTGTGAAGGACTATCAGTGGTTGACAGTGTTTGACCTGGTGCACAGCTGGGTTTAAATATGGTTCCGGCGGCAGGAATTCTGGAAACTCCCGGCAATGGTGAGTATGTCTGCTGCCAGTAAGCACAAGATAGCTTGAGAGTGGTGCCATTGATTGGTGGTGCTTCATAATGAAGCGAGCAACAGACAATCATGTGAGATCATTTATAAGGGTTCAATCAGAGAAACCCTCCATGAAGTTCCCTGAAATTGATACTTAACTGATTTTTGGTAAAATTCAACCCGTGGTGTTTCCTGTTCGCCATTTATGTATACCCGAATAATTCTTTCATGATGCAGCTAAAGTACTTATGGATTGAGAGTAGGATTGTCACTTTTGACAACTACAAACATTTTTACGGCAAGAAAGCAACTGGGTAGGACATGACTGCTGATGATTAATACCACCTCTCAAGAAGTCGTGGGCGGCACGGTAGCACAGTGGTTAGCACTGCTGCTTCACAGCGCCAGAGACCCGGGTTCAATTCCCGCCTCAGGCGACTCTCTGTGTGGAGTTTGCACATTCTCCCCGTGTCTGCGTGGGTTTCCTCCGGGTGCTCCGGTTTCCTCCCACAATCCAAAAATGTGCAGGGGTTAGGTGAATTGGCCATGCTAAATTGCCCGTAGTGTTAGGTGTAGGGGTAAATGTAGGAGTATGGGTCTGGGTGGGTTATGCTTCGGCGGGTCGGTGTGGACTTGTTGGGCCGAAGGGCCTGTTTCCACACTGTAAGTAATCTAATCTAATCTAATCTAAAAAAAAGACATAGAATTGATAAATTATCTCCTGGGTTTCAAATCCTACCGCCAAATATAGGTAGCAGTTGACTTCAATCCAGAATGTTACCTTTGCTTGATCATAAAACAGTGTTCACAAGCTGTTAGAACTACTGATTGCTTCCATATAATGGTTACCATACTCAACTCTAGAGTTTTACTCCCCTCTTTTCAATCAGTCTTATAAAAGTGACTTAACCCTTTTTCCCTCACTTTTCAGTTCCAAACAAGCATACAGTAGAAAAGCCCAGGAACAGGCTGTTTGGTCCACCATGCCTGTGTCAAACATGATACAATTCTAAACTAATCCCATCTGCCTGCACATGGCCCATATCCCTTTATTCCTTTTCTGTCCATATGTTTGACTGAATGCCTCTTAGTTGCTTCTATCTTTTCTGCTTCTACTACAGCTTCAGCAGCATTTTCAACGTTGCTGTGCTCCTCACACATCTCATTTAAACTTACCCTCTCTCACCTTAAAAGTATGCCCTATAGTATTTGACATTTGAACCCTGGGAAAAGACTCCAACTATGCCTCTCTTAATTTTACATCAGCAAACCTTTTAGTAACTGGCACTTCTGGGATCAGGAGTGTGCAGTTAATCAAATATTCCGATTGATCTCAAGGTCCAGACAATCAATGTAAAAATATACAATACACACAATGCATTACTATTATACTTACAGTATAAATCACTGAAATAATAATTCAAATTTGCATTAAATAAGACATACAGGCAGAGAGCCTTCTCACTCGCACCCTCAACTGACTACTTGGACATCTATCAGGTCACCCCTTAGCCTCTGATGATCTAGTGAAACAATCCAACTTTGTCCAATATCTAATTAAAGATAATACACTCCAATCGAGGCAACACCCTGGTAAGCTTCTTTTGTATCTTCTCCAAAGCCTCCAGTTTTATACACAATGCCCCAGATAATGAAGGCTACATGCCATATGCCTTTATTACCATCTTATCCGTAGCTTACAAAGGAAATTAAAGATAGTATCCAATCCAAGGAAGAAGCAAGAAAATAATTGGTCTAAGGATTGGCAGCAATTTAGAATTCAGCAAAGAAGGACAAAGGGATTTATTAAGAAAGGGAAAATACAGTACCAAAGTAAGCTTGCAGGGAACATAAAGACTGACACTAAGAGTTTCTATACATATGTGAAGAGAAAGAGAATGGTGAAGACAAACGTAGGTACCCTACAGACAGAAATTGGAGAATGTATAATAGGGGACAAAGAAATGGCTGAGCAACCGAATATAATGTTGGTTCTGTCTTCACAAAACAGGACACATTGCAGATACCAGAAATGTTGGAGAATGCACGACTTAGTGAGAGAGAAGAATTAAGGGAGATCAATATTAGCAGAGAAAGAATGCTGGGGAAATTGATGGGATTGATGTTAGATAAATCTCCAGGATCTGATCATCGACATCCCAGAGTACTTAAGCAAGTGGCTGTAGGAATAGTGGATGCATTGGTGGTCATCTTCCAGGATTCTACAGACTTTAGAAGAGTCCCTGCAGATTTGAGGGTAGCTAATGTCACGCCAATATTCAAAAAGGGAGGTGAAGAGAAAACAAGGGAATTGTCGGCCAGTAAGCCTAACATCGGCAGTGGGGAAAGTTCTTGAATCCATTATTAAAGACTTTATAGTGAAGTATTTAGAAAGTAGTGGCAGGATCAGATAGAGTCAGCATGGATTTATGAAGGGGGAAATCATGCTTTACAAATCTATTGGAATTCTATGAAGATGTAACTAGTAGAGTTGACAAGGTAGAGCCAGTCGCGGCCGAAAATGTGTTGCTGGAAAAGCGCAGCAGGTCAGGCAGCATCCAAGGAACAGGAGAATCGACGCCTCGGGCACAAGCCCTTCCAGCAACACATTTTTGGCTCTGATCTCCAGCATCTGCAGTCCTCACTTTCTCAAGGTAGAGCCAGTCAATGAGATTCTGCAAGATTAAAGCGCATGGGATTGGGGAAAGTTGAGATGATAAGATGGACGGATATTGAGATGGACGGAAAACCGGTTGGCAGAGAGGAAACAAAGAGTAGGAACTAATGGGTCTTTTCAAATTGGCAATATTGGGGTGGCACAGGAATCGGTACTGGGACCCCAGCTATTCACTATATGTATCAATGATGTGAATGAGGTAACCAAATGTAACATTTCAAAGTTTGCAGATGATACCAAGTTGGGTGGGAGAGTGAACTGTGATGAGGATGCAGCAATCCTTCAGCATGACCTGGATAGGTTAGGTGAGTAGGCAAATCAATGGCAGATGTAGTATAATTTGGATAAATGTAAGGTTATTCAGTTTGGAAGCAAAAACAAGGAGCAAGTTAATACCTAAATGGCTGCAAATTGAGAGAGGAGAGTGTGCAGCAGGACCTAGCTGTCCTTGTGCACAAGTCACTGAAGGTAAGAATGCAGATGCAGCAGGCATAAAGAAAGCAAATGGTATGTTGGCCTTCATTGTGAGACGTTTTGAGTACAGGAACAGGGATGTGTTGTTGCAGTGAGGCCACAATCGGTATACTGTGTATAGTTTTGGTCTCCTTTTCTAAGGAAGAATGCTTTTGCTCTCGAGGGAGCGCAGCGAAGATTCACTAGGCTAATTCTGGGAATGGTGGGACTGACATATGACAAGAGATTGACTAAGTTAGGATTGTTTTTGCTGGAGTTCAAACAAATGAGGATCTTATAGAAATTTATAAAATTCTAACTTATAACATTCCAGGGCTAAATAGGGTCCATGCAGAGAGGACATTCCCAATGGAGGGTGCATCCAAAACCAAGGGTCACAGTCTGAGGATTCGGGTTGAACCATTTAGAAAGGAGACGAGGAGACATTTCTTCACCCAAAGAATGCTAAACCTGTGGAATTCATTACCATAGGAAGTAGTTAATGCCAAAACATTGAATGTACAAGAGGCAGTGAGATATAGCAGTTAGGGTGAATAAGATCAAAGGTTATGAGTAGAAAGCAAGATTATGCTACTGAGTTGGATGATCAGCCATGATCTTGATGAATGGCAGAGCATGCTCAAAGGACTGAATGGCCTCCTCCTGCTTTTATCTTCTATGTTTCTTTCCACCTGTGTTATCACCTTCAGGGAGTGGCACCCCAAGATCCCTCTGTATGCCAATGCTCCTAAAGGTCCTGCTTTCCTCTTGTACTTGACCTCCCAAAATACATCACTTCACACTTGTCTGGATTAAATTCCATCTGTCATTTCTCCACCCAACTTTCCAACAGATCTATATCTTGGTGTATCATTCGACAATCTTCCTCACTATCCACTGCTCCACTAATTTTTATGTCATCTGCAAACTTTCTATTCAGTCCACCTACACTTTCATCCAAATCATCATATATATTACAAACAACTGTTATCCCAGCGCTGATCCTTGCAGAACACCACTGGTTACAGACCTTCAATCATAAATTTAAAAATCACACAACACCAGGTTATAGTCCAACAGGTTTAATTGGAAGCACACTTGGCAAATGGAGTTCAACCCTGTCAAGTGTGAGGTTGTCCATTTTGGAAAGACAAATAAGAATGCGAAATACAGGTAAACGGTAGGGTTCTTAGTAAGGTGGAGGAGCAGAGGGATCTTGGGGTCTATGTTCATAGATCTTTGAAAGTTGACACTCAGGTGGATAGAGCTTGCAAGAAGGCCTATGGTGTCTTAGCAGAGGGATTGAATTCAAGAGTCGTGAGGTGATGTTGCAGCTGTATATGACCTTGGTAAGGCCACATTTGGAGTACTGTATGCAGATCTGGTCGCCTCATTTTAGGAAAGATGTGGAGGCTTTGGAGAGGGTGCAGAGGAGATTTACCAGGATGTTGCCTGGAATGGAAAATAGGTCGTACGAGGATAGGTTGAGAGTGCTAGGCCTTTTCTCATTGGAACGGCGAAGGATGAGGGGTGACTTGATAGAGGTTTATAAGATGATTAGGGGAATAGATACAGTGGACAGTCAGAGACTTTTTACAAGGCGACATAAATTTAAGGTGAAGGGTGGAAGGTATAGGGGGGGATGTCAGGGGTAGGTTCTTTACCCAGAGAGTGGTGGGGGCATGGAATGCGCTGCCTGTGGGAGTGGCAGAGTCAGAATCATTGGTGACCTTTAAGTGGCAATTGGATAGGTACATGGATAGGTACTTAAGCTAGGACAAATGTTCGGCACAACATCATAGGCCGAAGGACCTGTTCTGTGCTGTATTGTTCTATGTTCTATGTTCTCGCTAGCTTTCGGAGTGCCGCTCCTTCATCAGGTGATAGTCAATCAGGACTATCACCTGATGAAGGTGTGGCGCTCCGAAAGCTATTGTGCTTCCAATTAAACCTGTTTGACTATAACCTGGTGCTGTGTGATTTTTAACTTTGTACATCCCTGTCCAACACCGGCATCTCCAATTCAGTCATAAAACCTTGCTCCAAAACTACCCTCGGAATAATATGATCAAACAAATTTTTTATCCAACTTACCAACTCACATGACTTCTTCTGGTCCAGCCTACTATGACAGATCTTGTCAAATGCTTTCTAAAGTCCATTACAACAACGTCCACTATCCCATCCTTATCAACCATCTTTGCCACTTTCTCAAAAACCTCAAATCAAATTTTAAGACAACTCCTCCCCTGCACAAAGCCATGCAGACTATACCTAATAAGTCCATTATTTTCCAAATGCAAGTAAATCCTTCTCTAAAACTTTTCTCCAATAATTTCTCTACCACTGATGTAAGGCACACATGCCTGTAATTTCCTGGACTATCCCCTTTGCTCTTCTTAAACACTGGAACAATACTGGCTATTCTCCAATCTTTGGGACCTTGCCTGTGGCCAAAAAGGATATAAAGATCTCTGTCAAGCCTCCAGCAATCTCCTCCCTTGCCTCTCTCAATATCCAAGGATAGCTCCTATCAAGCCCTGGAGTCTTATCTACCTTGACATTTCAAGATACCAAAACCTCCTCCTTCTTCATATTGACATGCCTGGAATATCAACATACCCCTCCCTTATCTTACCATCATCCATGTCCATCTCCATACTGAATACCAATGCAAAGTTCTTATTAAGGACTTCACCCACTTCTTCTGGCTCCATGCATAAAGTCCCTCCTTTGACCTTCCGTGGACCAACCATTTCCCTAGCTCTTTCTTGTGTATAAAATGCCTTGGGATTCTCCTTACTCTTAATTGCCAAGGACACTTCATGACCTTATTGCCTTTCTAATTTCTTGTTTAAGTTCTTTCTGACTTCTTTTATATTCCTTAAGTGCCTTGTCTGATTTCAGTTTCCTATCCTTACATATGCTTCCTTCTCCTTTTTGACTGAACTTTCAAAATCTAATGTCATCCTGAATCTTGCCATTCCTTATCTTTCATCCACACAGGAATATGCTGGCTTTGTACTCTGATCAAGTGGCCTTTTAAAGAGTCCAAAATGTCAGATGTGGATTTATCCTCAAACAGCCATCCCCAATCTGATTTCTCCAGGTCCTGCCTAATACTGTTGTAATTAGACTTCCCCCAATTTAGCACCAGTCTTACTGTTATCTGTAACTATTTTGAAACTTACATAAATATGGTCATTGTTCCCAAAATGCTCTCCCACTGAAACTGTGATCACCTGACTAGGCTCATTCCCTAACACAGGGCCTAGTATTGCCCCTTCGCTAGATGGACTAGCTACATATGGTTTCAAGAAACCCTCCTGAATGCATCTAACAAATTCTGCCCCATCTAGACCCCTGGCACCAAGGGAGTCCCAGTCAACCCTGTTGCTTTCACATCTTTCCATGATCTTTTTACATATCTGTTCCTCTTTCTCCCACTGGCTAATGGAAGTCCATTAGTATAACCCCATCGTAGTGACTGCACCTTTCTTACTCCTGAGTTCTACCCATATGGCCTGACTGGAGTAATCCTCCAAGATGTTCTCTCTTACAGTAGCTTCAAAATTCTCTTTAAACAGTGATGCAACTCTACCATCCCTTTTCCATCCCTCTTTATCATGTCTGAAACATTTAAACCCTGGAACATTGAGCCACCAATCCTGCCTTTCTCTCAACCAAGTTTCTATATACCGTAATTGTTACACCATTGTAATTCTACATACTAATCTAGGCTCTAAACTCACCTACCTTAGCTGTTACACTCCATGTATTAAATAATTATACTTCAGACCATCAGTCCTGCCATGTTTATTAACGTGGCCCTGCCTGTTCTTCCTTCCTTAATGGTTCCCTTCTCCTCAATCTACCATGTGCTGACTTACTGCTGTGGTTCCCATCCACTTGCCACAGTATGTATATATCTTTAGGTAGTTCATTAGGTAATCAGGTTAATGAAGCATGTATGCATTTTCTGTTTTTGTGTGTTCTAATAAGCAACTTATGTTTTATAAAGCTTCAAACACATCTCATAAAAACAAGACAGCACACTCTTAAATGTTATAATAAAAGGTTACAATATTTATGAAAGATTATCAAAAAAAAACACACAGCAATCAAAATTGCATACCATTCATGGAAGGAATAGATTTGATCAGCAAGTTTCAATTTATACAGAAGTGTCAGCCAGTCTCTTTTAACTGCCATTGCTAAGCTTCCTTCAACAGCACTTTCTAAACCCATTAATTCTACTACTGAGAAGAAAAAGGGCAGCAGAGGAGTGGAAACACCATCATCTGCAAGTTCTCTTCTAAGGTATACACTATCCTGATCTGGACTGTTTGCCATTCTTTCGCTGTCACTGGGTCAAAATTCTGGAAGTTTCTCCCAACAGCACTTATGGGTGTATCTACACTACACAAACTGGAGTGGTTCAAGCAGATAGTTCACAATCACGTTCCCAAGGCAATTACAAATAGATAATAAATGTTAGCTTTGCTTGCAACACCCAGTTTCTATGAATGAATATCCAAAAAGAATTCTAAAAGTATAGAACATCTCTACAAAACTGACTTCCCAAATATTCTAACTCCGGTGAAATAAAGTATATGAAGCATACCATATCAATGAATGAGCAAGAGAGAGGGAGAGGGAGAGGGTCAGCAAGTGACTTAAACCGTGGAAGACATAAACCCAAAAGATGGGAACATGTAATTTGAAAATGTTGTTGTCATTTGTGCGTAATAGTACAGGAAATTAGTGTTTTATCACGTTCCTTTGAACACAATGAAGTTAGGCTGGCGTTGTACTATGCTAACGTTACACTGTTCTGAAATTGCATTTTAAGATAAGTGGATCCCTTTGTCTTCAGAATCAAGGAAGAACCAGGTAAAATATAATAGGTTGAGAGGAAAAATGAAGGAAAGAATATGAGAACAGAATGGCAGTCAACATAAATGGGAACCTCAATATCTTCTAAATAGGAGTACATAGTGAGCAGACAGTAGAAGATACAATGTCTCCTCTTGGGAAAAAGAGGGTTTTATTTGCTTGGAGGCTCAGGAAAAGGGTAGAATACATAATTAATACATTGTAATGACCATTTATTTAGCAAAAGATGACAAATTATTAGTATAAGCAGAAATGGTAGGGGTAATGAATGGGATTAAAAATTGAGAAAAAGGAGATACAGGAAAGGCTAACTATGTTGAAAGTGAATAAGTCATCTGATACTGATGTTTTTATCCTAAGTAACTAAAGGAAGTGTGAGTTATTAAATATAGATAGTATGGATTCTGCTAGCCTATTTATGTAACATTGTAGTCTATTTGTATTATCCTTAGTAAGTTTTGAAATGGCATTTTGCGTTCCAATATCTAATTAATTTAAGTACAAACAAATGGGCAATGTCTAAGCTTTAACCCTTGAGGAACTATTACTGTTTTCCATCCTCCAGTCTGAAACAGAACCATTGATGATAACTCTGTCTAACATTCCATCCTTAAGCCAATCTTTTAAACCCAATTTTACACTGACAGTCAATTCCAAGAGCCTAAATTTTGATAAGTAATCTTTTATGTGTCACTTTGTCAATGTTTTTTCCTAAAATCCATGTCAATAACATCCATCAAACTTCTCTTTTACTTCAACCAGATTAGTCAAGAATGACCTGCCTTTTATAAATCCATACTGGCTCTCCTTCGATAACTCAAAACTTCTTCAAGTTCCTGCTGTATTTCTCTCTGCTGTTTCTAAAATCTTACCCATCATTGTTGTTAAATTGACCAACTCAGTTACTAGAAATGCCCATATGCCTCTTCTCCAATCTCCAAACCTTTGAGATGTCATGTGAATCCAGAGCCCTTCAGCTCTCTCCACATACTATCTCCTCCAGCAAACTGAGGTGAAAACCATCTGGACCACACAACTTAAATCATATTAAGCATAATATCCTGCCCATCACTGTTCACCCTATTCGATACTTTAGGGAGTCGGTTCACTCAGTTAGTTGGTTACAACACACCAGTAACCTGTCCCACAACCGTCTGAACCCTGAAGAATGGACCCAACCTCCTTCAGAAGCTGCCTCAAAGTCCCCAGAATCCAAAGTCCTCCTGTCATGCATTGATTGGCTATTTCCTACCATTTCTACACTCACTAACATGAGACATTGAGAGTAATGTAATTCCAACACCAGCATCTCCAAATCAAATATCTGATGCATTTGAAGGGGTTTTCATAATCTAAGATGGATGTCGGGAAAAATTTCTGGTTGTAAGAACTGCTCCTTTTTTGAGGCATTTTAGGTGCTGGAGGTGATTTCCTCGAATTCCAGGAGCAGCAATTATTGTTTTATATGCTGTTGCATTGTTTCGGAACTTTGAAAAAAAAAGTCAAAACAACAGCAGTTTTTAAAGGGAGAAGAGCAGACAAAGGAAGCACATAGTGAGGTCAGTGCAGGAGAGAGAGAGAGAAAGAAACTGACATCACAGTGAACCTGCACAGTTACTGCCTTTGCAGTTTTATTCATGTATCGCTGGACATCGGAGTGCGTCTGGGAAAATTAACAAACAGTGAAACTCACAACAGATCTTGGAGGAACTGTTGGGCAAAGTTCACAGCACAGAATCAGATAAGTTAATTGTTGTTTTAAGTGTGGCCAACAAAGTCTGCAGTAGTGAGTGGAATGGGTTCTTTCTTGACTATATGTCTCTTGATTAAACTTAAAATATAAGTCATAACTATTAATTTAATCTGGGGCAGTGTTTGTAGAGGAAGCAAAGACAGTGCTATTTACTGGGTCTGTAGGTTGTGAAGGAGCAAAAATGGCCTTTAATAGAGTGATATGTGCTTCTTGTCACAAAAGAGAGTTTAAGGGTTACTGCGGATTATATCTGTGATAAATGCTGTTGGTTGCGAATCTTATCAGATCGAATGGATCAGTTGGAGAGACAGTTAGAAGCAACGAGAAATTTGCAACAGCAACAGTATGTGATGGATGGCAGTTATAGGAAGGGGGGCAAATTTCAGATACAGTCACATAGATGGGTTAACTTCAGGAAAGGTAAAAGAGGTAGGCAGCTAGTGCAGGGGTCTTTTGTGGATATACCCATTTCAAACAGGTATTCTGTTTTGGAAAATGTAGGGGGTGATGGATTCTCAGGGGAAGGTAGCACGAACAGCCAAGTTTCTGGTATTGAGACTGGCTCTAATGCAACGAGGGGTACATCAGGTTCCAAGAGATCAATTATGTCAGGGGATTCTCTAGTCCGAAGTACAGACAGACATTTCTGTGGCCAGCAGCAAAAAATCAGAATGGTGTGTTGCTTCCCTGGTGCCAGGATCAAGGATGCCTCAGGGGGAGATCCAAGATGGCAGCGACTCAGCAAGTCTGAGTCTACAATGCTCCTCCCAAGACTTGGGCAAAGTGGGTCACCCGCCTCCACCACACTCACCAACTTATTTGAAATAGTTTTTACTTAATGTAATTAGTTGCTCAGCACTAAATTTAAACAGTCTAGTCTCCTGTAAAAATGACTAGGGGGAAAGGAGCCCGCAGTTCTCAGCAGGCAGGAGCCCTCCCCCCACCCTCCCGAGCTGCAGCAGAGGCGTCCGCAGCCACCCCGGGGACTTAACTATGGTGGCGGGCCTCACAGAAATAATCACTAAACTTGATGTGAAGATTGATGCCTCCATTGAAGAGTCCCGAAGTCGATGGAATTCATTCTTGGTCGTGCTACAAAAGCACAGCCGAGACATTGAAGAAATCGAGCGCTGAGTCGGAGGGGCGGAGCTAAAGGCCGCAACCTCCAAGACCATAGCAGAATTGGCCGTGGATCGGGTCCAGACTCTCGAACAGCAAGTCCGGACCTTACAGAATCACATCAACGACTTGAGAATCGAGGTCGTTGAAAAAATATTCATTTGCTGGGCTTTCCTGAACGGGAAGAAGAAGGCCAGCTTACAGTGTTCCTCAAGCACTGTTAAATCTGGAGGCTGAATCAGGCCAGGTAAGGGTGGAATGGGCCTACCCAGGTTGCAGTGCATGGGCCTGGCTCAAACCAGTGTCCCTGCCCGGTCCTGTTCCGGCTCTGTTCCGGCTGCAGAGCTACAAGGAGAGGCAGATTATCTTGGAAGCCTCCAGAAATCTTGGGAAAGATCCCCAAGCCATGATTTATAAAGGATCCAAGATTATGTTATTTCAGGGCTTTTCCCCAGCTTTGGTCCGAAAGAGGAAGGCATTTGACGAAGCAAAGAAGCATTTAAGCGACTTAAACATTCACCCAGGGAGATAGTGAGGAAAGAGGTCAATCTGAGACTGGTACAGTTGAGAACAGACGTGAATCAAACAGTCAGAGCATGCAGAGACAAGGTAGGACTAATAAATTAAACTGCATTTATTTCAATGCAAGGGGCCTAACATGGAAGGCAAATTAATTCAGGGCATGGTTAGGAACATGGGACTGGGGTATCATAGCAATTACAGAAACATGGCTCAGTGATGGGCAGGACTGGCAGCTTAATGTTCCAGGATACAAATGCTATAGGAAGGATAGAAAGGGAGGCAAGAGAGGAGAGGGGTGTGGCGTTCTTGATAAGGGATAGCGTTACAGCTGTGCTGAGGGAGGATATTCCTGGAAATACATCCAGAGTAGTTATTTGGGTGGAACTGAGAAATAAGAAAGGGATGATCACTTTATTGGAATTGTATTACACACCTCCTAACAGTCAGAGGGAAACTGAGAAACGAACTTTGTAAGGAGATCTATTATCTGTAAGAATAATAGGGTGGTTATGGTAGGGGATTTCAACTTTCCAAAGATAGACTGGGACTGCCATAGGTTTAGATGGAGAGGAATTTGTTAAGTATGTACAAGAAAATTTTCTGATTCAGTATGTGGATGTCCCTACGAGAGAAGGTGCAAAACTTGACCCACTCTTGAGAAATAAGGCAGAGCAGGTGACTGAGTTGTCAGTGGGGGAGCACTTTGGGGCCAGCGACCATAATTCTATTTGATTTAAAATAGTGATGGAAGAGGATTGACCAGATCTAAAAGTTGAAGTTCTAAATTGGAGAAAGGCCAATTTTGACAGTATTAGGCAAGAACTTTCAAAAGCTGACTGAGTGCAGATGTTTGCAGGTAAAGGGACGGTTGGAAAATGGGAAGCCTTCAGAAATGAGATAACGAGAATCCAGAGAAGGTATGTTCCTGTTGGGGTGAAAGGAAAGCTGGTAGGGAAAGGGAATGTTGGATGACTTAAGAAATTGAGGGTTTGGTTAAGAAAAAGAAGGAAACATATGTAAGGTATAGACAAGATAGATCGAGTGAATCCTCAGAAGAGTATAAAGGCAGTAGGAGTATACTTAAGAGGGAAATCAGGAGTGCAAAAAGGAGACATGAGATAGCTTTGGCAAATAGAATTAAGGAGAATCCAAAGCGTGTTTACAAATATATTAAGGACAAAAGGGTAACTAGGGAGGGAATAGGACCCCTCAAAGATCAGCAAGGCAGCCTTTGTGTGGAGCCGCAGAAAATGGAGGAGATACTAAATGAGCATTTTGCATCAGTATTTACTGTGGAAAAGGATATGGAAGATATAGACTGTAGAGAAATAGATGGTGACATCTTGACAAATGTCCATATTACAGAGGAGGAAGTGCTGGATGTCTTGAAACACATAAAAGTGGATAAATCCCCAAGACCTGATCAGGTGTACCCGAGAACTCTGTGAGAAGCTAGAGAAGTGATTTCTGGGCCTCTTGCTGAGATATTTGTATCATCGATAGTCACAGGTGAGGTACTGAAAGACTGGAGGTTGGGAAACGTGGTGCCACTGTTTAAGAAGGGCGGTAAACACAAACCAGGGAACTATAGACCGGTGAGCCTGACCTCGGTGGGCAAGTTGTTGGATTGAATCCTGAAGGACAGGACGTACATGTATTTGGAAAGGCAAGGACTATTCGGGTATAGTCAACATGGCTTTGTGCATGGGAAATCATGTCTCACAAACTTGATTGAGTTTTTTGAAGAAGTAACAAAGAAGATTGATGACAGCAGAGCAGTAGATGTGATCTATATGGACTTCAGTAAGGTGTTCGACAAGGTTCCCCATGGAAGATTGATTATTAAGGTTAGATCTCATGGAATACAGGGAGAACTAGCCATTTGGATACAGAACTGGCTCAAAGGTAGAAGACAGAGGGTGGTGGTGGAGGTTTGTTTTTCAGACTGGAGAACTGTGACCAGTGGAGAGCCACAAGGTTCGGTGCTGGGCCCTCTACTTTTTGTCATTTACATAAATGATTTGGATGTGAGCATAAGAGGTACAGTTAGTAAGTTTGCAGATGACACCAAAATTGGAGGTGTAGTGGACCGCGAAGAGGGTTACCTCAGATTACAACAGGATCTTGACCAGATGGGCCAATGGGCTGAGAAGTGGCAGATGGAGTTTAATTCAGATAAATGCGAGGTGCTGCATTTTGGGAAAGCAAATCTTAGCAGGATTTACACATAATGGTAAGGTCCTAGGGAGTGTTGCTGAACAAAGAGACCTTGGAGTGAAGGTTCATAGCTCCTTGAAAGTGGAGTCGTAGGTAGATAGGATAGTGAAGAAGGCGTTTGGTATGCTTTCCTTTATTGGTCAGAGTATTGAGTACAGGAGTTGGGAGGTCATGTTGCGGCTGTACAGGACATTGGTTAGGCCACTGTTGGAATATTACATGCAGTTCTGGTCTCCTTCCTGTCGGAAAGATGTTGTGAAACTTAAACGGGTTCAGAAAAGATTTACAAGGATGTTGCCAGGGTTGGAGGATCTGAGCTATAGGGAGAGGCTGAACAGGCTGGGGCTGTTTTCCCTGGAGCGTTGGAGGCTGAGGGGTGACCTTATAGAGATTTACAAAGTTATGCGGGGCATGGATAGGATAAATAGGCAAAGTCTTTTCCCTGGGATCGGGGAGTCCAGAACTAGAGGGCATAGGTTTAGGGTGAGAGGGGAAAGATGTAAAAGAGACCTAAGGGGCAACTTTTTCACGCAGAGGATGGTACGTGTATGGAACGAGCTGCCAGAGGATGTGGTGGAGGCTGGTACAATTGCAACATTTAAGAGGCATTTGGATGGGTATATGAATAGGAAGGGTTTGGAGGGATATGGGTCGGGTGCTGGCAGGTGGGACTAGATTGGGTTGGGATATCTGGTTGGCATGGACGGGTTGGACCGAAGGGTCTGTTTCCATGCTGTACATCTCTATGACTCTATGTGTACCCGAGAACTTTGTGGGAAGCTACAGAAGTGGTTGCTGGACCTCTTACTGAAATATTTGTATCATCCATCGTCACAGGTGAGGTGCCGGACGACTGGAGGTTGGCTAACCTGGTGCCACTGTTTAAGAAGGGTGGTAAGGACAAGCCAGAGAACCATAGACCAGTGAGCCTGATGTCGGTGGTTGGCAAGTTGTTGGAGGGAATCCTGGGGGACAGGATGTATATGTATTTGGAAAGGCAAGGACTGATGGCTTTGTGCATGGGAAATCATTTTTTAAAACTTGCTTTGAGTTTTTTTGAAGACGTAACAAAGAGGATTGATGAGGGTAGAGCGGTAGATGTGATCTATATGGACTACAGAAAGGCATTCGACAAGGTTCCCCATGGGAGACTGATTAGCAAGATTAGTTATCATGGAATACAGGGAGAAGTGGCAGATGGAGTTTAATACAGATAAATGCAAGGTGCTGCATTTTGGGAAAGCAAATCTTAGCAGGATTTATACACTGAACAAAGAGACCTTGGTGTGCAGGTTCATAGCTCCTTGAAAGTGGAGTTGCAGGTAGATAGGATAGTGAAGAAATCGTTTGGTATGCTTTCTTTTATTGGTCAGAGTATTGAGTACAGCAGTTGGGAGTTCATGTTGCAACTGTACAGGACATTGGTTAGGCCACTGTTGGAATATTGCGTGCAATTCTGGTCTCCTTCCTATCGGAAAGATGTTGTGAAACTTGAAAGGGTTCAGAAAAGATTTACAAAGATGTTGCCAGGGTTGGAGGATTTGAGCTATAGAAAGAGGCTGAACAGGCTGGGGCTGTTTTCTCTAGAGCGTTGGAGGCTGAGGGGTGACCTTATAGAGGTTTACAAAATTATGAGGGGCATGAATAGGGTAAATAGGCAAAGTCTTTTCTCTGGGATCGGGGAGTCCAGAACAAGAGGGCATAGGTTTAGGGTGAGAGGGGAAAGATATAAAAGAGACCTAAGAGGCAACGTTTTCACGCAGAGGGTGGTACGTGTTTGGAATGAGCTGCCAGAGGATGTGGTGGAGGCTGGTACAATTGCAACATTTAAGAGGCATTTGGATAGGTATATGAATAGGAAGGGTTTGGAGGGATATGGGCCGGGTGCTGGCAGGTGGGACTAGATTGGTTTGGGATATCTGGTCAGCATGGACAGGTTGGACCGAAGGATCTGTTTCCATGCTGTACATCTCTATGACTCTATGACTCTTTATACTTTAAAACTTCAAATGGTTTAATGCATAATCACTGCCCTCACTCTGGAAAATGGGTACACATCCCCAGTCAGAAACTGCAGGTCTCTGGTTTGTCGGTTTAGCGTTTCCTGGGAACATGTCCAGGTATCTTGGTTCAGTGGAAAATTTGGCCACCTTGGCTTCACAGAGTGGACAAAGTTTTAGAATGTCAGTAACCAGGGAGAAAATGGTTGGCTTATTAACATTACACTCAGTCTAACTTTGGGGCTGGAAAACTGAATCCAGCCAAAGTTAAGGGTGGGAAAAATGTAGTAAAGAAAAGAAATAGTAGAGATAATGTGTTGGATTTGGATTTCAACCAGAGAGGGAGGAACAGTTTGTGGGATGCAGTATTACAGCTTTAGAGAAATAAGAGAGGAATATACATTCCATAGAAACTAGAATTTATATTCCAAGTTTGTAAACACCTTTTGCAAAGGATTTGCAGATTGAAAATCCAAACCAACCATCAGGTTAAGATCAGTGTATCACTCAATTCATCAGAACTTGAATATCATCCTCCTATAAATCCAGAAGGAGAAATCTTTATCTGTTCAGATCTTGGGCAAAAAAATCAGGCAATGGTGTGACTGAAAGTTCACAAAGGGACACATACATCCCTGAGTGACAGCCTTCTAGTGAACTGACCGGAAGCAGCTTTACCAGTTACACAGCCTGACATAATATCCCACACTATTCACGTGTGGTGAAAAAAAATGCATTTTGAGAGTGTGTGAGATCATTCAACTAACTATAGACAGAAGGACACCAGCACCATAGAGAAACTGTGGGAATGAGAAAACTGTGGAAAAGGATTCAGCTACCCGTCCTTGCTGAAAATTCATCAAAGCAGTCACATTGAGGACAGCACTTTAAAGAAACTGTGGAAATGTGAGGACTGTGGATAAGGATTAATTATCCATCTCAACTGGAAATCCATTGGTGCATTTATGCTGGGGAGAAGCCAATCCATTGCTCCATATGTGGGAAAGGGTTCATTGAATCATTGAATCATAGAGATGTACAGCACGGAAACAGATACTTCAGTCCAACTCGTCCATGCCAACCAGATATCCTAAATTAATGTAATCCCATTTGCCAGCACTTGGCCCATATTCTTCTAAACCCTTCCTGTTCATATACACATCTAGATGCCCTTTATTTGTAATTGTACCACCCTCCACCACTTCTTCTGGCAGCTCATTCTATACATGCACCATCCTCTGCATGAAAAGGTTGCCCCTTAGATCCCTTTTCAATCTTTGCCCTCTCACCCTAAACCTATGTCCTCTAGTTCTGGACTCTCCCGCTACACTTGCTGACACAGCCACTCATTCAGTATATGTGACAATTAAGTTAATTCATATTCAAATTCATTCACACAAACAGAGCCATTCAGCTGCACTTGCTGCAGAAAGAGGTTCAGGTCTTTATCCAGTCTTAGTGCACACCAGCGAATTCACATTGGATCGTAACCATTCACTTGTTCCACGCATGGGAAGATAATCACGGGATCATTCCACCTGCTGACAAACCAACTCATTCATACGGAAGAGAAGTCTTTCAGCTATACTTCCTATAGAAGGAGGTTCAGATTTTCATCCAACCTCAGTGCACATCGAGAAGAGGCCATTTACTTTTTCTGTGTGCGAGAGAGAATTTGCTTGGTTACCAGCAGAGGCCTCATACTTAGGTGAAGCTATTCATGTGGGGTGGCATGTAGCTAATGGTTGCTACCTCACAGCACCAGGAATCTGGGTTCGATTCCAGCCTCAGGTGACTGTATGGAGTTTGCACATTCTCAGTGTCTGCGTAGGCTTTCCGTTGGGTACTCCGGTTTCCTCCTACAGACTAAAGATGCACAGATTAGGTGGACTGGCCATGCTAAATTACCCATGGTGTTCAGGGATGTGCAGGCAAGGTGGATTATTGTAAATGCAGGGTTATTAGGGGTAGGGGTGAGTCTGGGTGAGGTGCTCTTCAACAGGTCAGTGTGGAAATGGCCTGCTTCCATATTGTAGCGATTTAATGATACCTCAAGTATTTCTGTTTCCACCAATATTTTGTCTGCATCCTCTTCTTTAGTAAAACATAAACATTAATAAATGTACTCATTATATATTCTAGCCTTGCCTTATGGCATTTAAAAATTATTTTTGGCCATAACCCATGTCATTTCTTACCAGCTGCTTAACATTTGGATACTGGTAAAAGACTTTTAGTTTCCTTTTGTTAACTGCCATTCTTTTCTCATGCTTTCTACTTGCTATTTTATGTTCCATTTATTTTTGCTCTCAATTTATTGAATGCCCTGATTCCCACTTGAAACAATTTGACATGCATTATATATCTTTTTATTGTACCTTCATGTTCTCTATTGTTCCTGTCATTCAAGGAACCTTGGCTTTCAGTTTCCTTCCTTTTGCCTTGTTTTAGTATGAACTTGAAACATCTTCTCCTTAAAGATCGTTCATTGTTCCATTACAGTTTGTCAGTCAGTCTTTTGTTTCAGTTTACCATGGCTAGATCTTTCTCATTCAGTTTAAGTTACGCCGTTTTAATTTAGAAGTTCTACTTTAGATTGTTCCTTTTCCTTATTGTTAACTAATCAACCCCTATGATACGATGATCACTCACAAAACCACAGTTTGGCCCATATCATTCTCCTGCACCATACCCAGCAATATCTCCTTCTTAGACGTTTTGAGAATGTTCAGAAATATTTCAGAAACTCTCCTCTCCACCCTCCTTTTCTTTTACTTTAAAATCATTCCATTCAATATTTAGGTCATATGAAGTCCCACACCACCAACAAGGCCATAAGATATACAAAGAAAACAGGCCATTCACCCCATTGATTCCACCATTCAATGAGATCATGATAATCCTCAATTCCACTTCCCTGCCTTTTCCCCATAACTCTTGATTCCTTACTGATTAAAACTTGCTCAACTTCGGATAGACAGTCGGTTCTGCTATAACATAGTGGTTCTGTTCTCATGCAATCCCTTGTTATAACAAAATTGCATAACAGCATCACCATTTAAACTAATGGGGCCAGAATCACATTATAACTGATACACACTTAAAAAGTTCACACCTTAGAAACAGTGTACCAAATTCATCAGTTGTGTTACAGCAAATGCGCATTATAGGAGAACAACCTGTACTTAATAACACAACCTCAACAGCCCACTGTGGTAAAGAATTTTACAGATTCATAACCTTCTAAGAGAGAAAATCTGCTTCATCGCTTTTGTAAATGTGTGACCCCTCATTTTGAGATTACGCACTCTGGTTCTGTACTCTTCCAGAAGGGGAAATAATATTTCTGCACCTATTCTGTTAAGTCTTCTAAGAATCCTGTATATTTCAATAAGGTTGCCTCTCATTCTTCCAAATTCCAATGAGTACAGATCCAATCTACCAAATCTCACCCTATAAGATAGTCCCTCTATACCCACATCAGCCTAATGAACCTTCCCTGAACTGCCTCCAATGTAGAATACTCGTTGCAGTATTCCAGTTGTGGTCTGGTAAGTGCAGAATGGAATAGAATAGAATCCCTACAGTGTGAAAACAGGTCTTTTGGCCCAACAAGTCCACACCAATCCTCCAAAGAGTAACCCACCCAGACCCAATCCCTACCCTATTCATTTATTTATTCAAATGTTGTAATTGTACCCACATCCACCACTTCCTCAGGAAGCTCATTCCACACGCAAACCACTCTGTGTAAAACAACTTGCCCCCATGTCTTTTTTTTAAATCCTCACCTCTCACTTTAAAAATATACCCTCTAGTCTTGAAATTCCCGATTCCGAGGGAAAAGACACCATAGATTAGATTAGATTACTTTACAGTGTGGAAACAGGCCCTTCGGCCCAACAAGTCCACACCGACCCGCCGAAGCGCAAACCACCCATACTCCTACATTTACCCCTTACCTAACACTACGGGCAATTTAACATGGCCAATTCACCTAACCTGCACATTTTTGGACTGTGGGAGGAAACCGGAGCACCCGGAGGAAACCCACGCAGACACGGGGAGAATGTGCAAACTCCACACAGTCAGTCGCCTGAGGCGGGAATTGAACCCGGGTCTCTGGCGCTGCGAGGCAGCAGTGCTAACCACTGTGCCACCGTGCCGCCCTCAAGATTTTATAAACCTCTATAAGGTTACCTTGCAACCTCCTATGCTCCAGTGAAAAAAGTCTCAGCCTCTCCTTACAAATTCAAACCTTCCATTCCCACTAACAGCCTGTTAAATCTCTTCCGAACTCTCTCTGAGTTAATAACATCCTTCCTATAACAGGGAGACCAGAACTGGACAGTACTCTAGAAGAGGCCTCATCAACATCCTGTATAACCTCGACATGACATCTCGAATCCAATACTCGGAGGTGTTTCAACTGCAACTGAATCCTAGCCAACTGAAACTACTTTCCAATCCCAAATGTTGCGCTATTCCCTCCAATATTTGATTTATTTCTTCAAGCTTTCAACTCTAACTTCAACCCGTCTGCTAAAAGTTTCAAAATTGAAATAAAGGATAAGAACAACTTAGCATTCTTGGGGCGGCAAGGGTTAAAGCAGAATATCCCACAATGTGGACACATAGGAGAGATATCAGAGAGCAGCAAATGAAAGACTCGATGACCTTCATCCCTTCAATAAACTGACTAGTAGTGAAGGAAAAGGACACTCCAAGTCTGTAACTAATGTGTAATTAAGCACATAGAACTCCCAGTGTTGGTGGGAGTCCAGCTTATAACCAAAAACCCTCTTTGGTAATAGCCAATCAACTTTCAATAGTGTTTCAGGACACTGACTGGGGCACTCACAGAGATGTACCTTGTGTAGTTTAGCAATACCTCCCTACTTTTATCTTGTATTCCCTTTGAAGTAAAGGCCAACATTCCATTTGCCTTCTCTATTACTCAATTAACTTGAATGCTAGCTTTTTGTGATTCATGGATCAGCACTCCCAAATCCCTCTGTTCTGCAGGATTTTTCTATTTAAATAATGTTGAGGGGGGATCTAAGATGGCAGCGATCTGAGAAGATCACACTGCAGAGCTTCGCATCGCAGCAGGAGCAGGAAAGTCCTTTAACCCACCCAACCCAGGTCATCAGGATTTCTTGGGGTGTTGGAAACATTGTGGAGCCCCAAGAAACATTTAAAAATTGACTTATCTGTATTTTCAGCTGTCCAGAAATGCCTAAAAAGGGAGGAGGAGCATCTGAGGCCTGGCCTGCAGCTCAGCCTGCAGCAGCCTTAGAGCAGATTACTCTCCAGGACCTGGTGAACCAGCTCTCGAAATCTCAAGATAAGCTGGCTCCAGTCTCTCTCATGCTGCAGAAGCATGAGCAGCAGCTGGGAGACCTGGAGAAGAGGATGGATGAGGTGGAGCACAGGGTCACAGTGGTGGAAGCTGATGCCAGTTCATTCAACGAAGAGATCCAAGCCCTGAAGACGCAGGTTCGTAATGTGCATGACCAAGTGGATGATCTTGAAAACAGGGGCAGGAGAAAAAACATTTGGATCATCGGTCTGCCTGAGAGTAAGGAGGGTGAGCAGCCTGCAGAATTTGTTGAAGATTGCCTTCCGAAATTCCTTGACTTGGAGACTGGCATGAGAGGATTGAAGATAGAGAGGGCTCACCGGGTTGCAGCACGGAGGCCGGGTCTGGGTCAACGCCCTTGTCGTTTCCTGGTGCGGTTCCATCATTACCGGGATAAGGAGAGAGTCATGGAGGCTTCCAGACTCCAGGGGAAGGATCCAAAGGCCCTAATTTACGAGGGGTCTAAGATCATGTTTTTTCAGGACTTTTCAGCAGCGGTGATCCAGAAACAAAAATCATATGATGGTGTCAAGAAAAGATTGAAGGAGCTTGGGATTCAGTACTCCCTGAGATATCCGTCAGTGCTTCGGATCACCTTAGATGGATCCATGCATCTCTTTGACACATCGGAGAAGGCAAGAGACTTTGTGGACAAACTAACCTAAATTAAACAATTGTATTATGTATAAATATCATTGCTTGGGTATGCGTTTATCATTCTGTAAAAGAAATGGAGGAAATCCGGTTGGAGCTTTGTTTTTCCCCATTTTTTTTACCTCTATTGAGAATAATTTGATTCAAACTATGTCTGGCAATGGTTAAGATGTACATTTTAAATTTCTAAGTTAGGACATACCAAAGGATGGATGGGGTATTTATTCCCCCTTTTTTTATAAAAGAATGTTTCTTTTATTCATATTGATATTCTATGGGGTGTTTATTCTTTTTGGCTTGTGCTTGCGATGCAGCTCTAGCTGGGAGAAGTGAAGGTGGTTGAGATGGTTAGATGCCTATTTATGAGCAGTCTGGGATGGGTAGTTGCCCCCTCCGGGCAGGGGATGAGTTCCCCTACTCAGCGCTATTGGCGCTTTATATGTTAGTTTGTTTTCTGGTTTTTGTTGTTTTTTATTTTTAATAATTTTGTATGTTTGTTAAATGTAGTGGTTTTATGTAGTTTTTATATTTGGTGGATCATGCGACACTAAGGCTCAGCAATTTGTGGTTCGGGTTCCTCCTCTCTGGAATTTAAATGTAATTGCAGAAGATTATGGCTAATGATTTGATTAAATGGTGTACCTGGAATATCAAGGGAAGTCACTCACCAATTAAGAGGAAGAAGGTACTCTTGAGTCTTAGAAAGGAGAAGGTGGATATTGCTTTGTTACAGGAGACACATTTGGATGACAAGGAGCATCTGAAATTACAGCAGAATGGCTTTGGCAGAGTTTATTTTTCATCATTTAATACCAGAGGTAGGGGAGTGGCTATATTGGTTAGGAAAAATCTCTCATTTAAATTGTTGGAATGTGTTAAAGACACATACGGGAGGTTTGTAATTCTTAAAGCCTTGATAAATGGGGAAGAATATGGCATTTTAAATGTTTATTGTCCCCCAGCTTATCCTCTTAAATTCTTGGTAGATGCTTTTTCTAAACTGATAAGTCTCAAGTCTCGGCACATCATTATAGGGGGAGATTATAACTGCCTCAAGGACCCCCACAGTAGACAGGTTGCCTAAAGGTCCCTCAATACCCTCTGCACAAACTAAACAGTTATTGGGTTTGTGTGGGGAATTAGGATTGATGGATGTCTGGAGGTGTCTCCACCCTACAGGTAGGGATTTCACGTTTTTCTCCAATCCGCACTGATGTCACACGAGCATTGATTTTTTTCTGACCCCTGCGGTAACCCTGGATCTGGTGGCATCCTGTATGATTGGTAATATTGCCATCTCTGATCATGCTCCAGTGTACCTCATGGTTAAAATTAAGGATGTTACAGTGGATTCAAGGTACTGGTAAATGGACCCCTTTATTCTCATGGACAGCAAGCTTGTGGAGTATTTCTCTAGGGAATTTCAGGCATTCCTAGACATCAACATAGGCTCGGTTGATAGCTCATCTGTTCTCTGGGAAACTGCCAAAGCTTATGCCAGAGGGTTAGTTATTTCATATTCCACAAGTAGGAAGCGGCAGAAGGGTGAGCAGCAACGTCTCCTTGAAGCACGGTTGAAGGCAGCCGAGAAGGCTATTTTGACAGATCCTCATTGGTCAAACTACAGAGGATTACGGCACTGCGGTCTGCATTAAATTCGTGCTCACGCAGATGGCAAAGAAGGAGCTGGCTTTTGCAAAGCAAAGGTTATACGAGCATGGTGACAAGCCAGGCAAATACTTAGCATACTTTGCCAGAAAGAGAAGTGCTCCACAAACCATTACAGTGATTAGGGAAGGGTCTGGGAACCTAACATGTGATTCTAAAAAGATTAATGTGGCATTCCAGAGATTCTACTCTAAATTATATCAGTCTGAGAATTGTGAGGAGGTGCAGGCCAAAATGGAATCCTTTTTTAGAGATCTGAAGCTTCCGGGTGTGACTCCCGAACAACAGTCCTTTCTCAATGCCCCATTATCACAGCAAGATGTGCAGGAAGCTGTGAGGCAGCTTCAGAGTGGAAAGGCGCCCGGTCCTGATGGACTTCCCAGTGAATTCTATAAGGAATTTATCAGGCCCGATACTGAATATGTTTAATGATTCATACAGTCATGTTTGTCTCCCATCATCTCTGAGAGAGGCCAATATTTCACTTATCCTTAAAAAAAGGGAAGGATCCTGAAGACTGTGCTTCATACAGGCCCATTTCGCTCTTAAATGTGGACTTTAAGATCCTTTCAAAGGCTCTTGCGTTAAGGCTGGAGACTGTGTTACCTTCTATTATTAAAGAGGATCAGACGGTCTTCATAAAGGGTTGCAGATCCTCCAATAACGTTAGGAGGCTGCTTAACATAATTCAAGCATGCCAACAGCAGTCAATACAGGGATTGGTGATTTCTTTAGATGCAGAGAAGGCATTTGACCGAGTTGAGTGGCCGTACCTTTTCTATACTCTAGACCGGTTTGGTCTGGGCGAAGTTTTCATAAGATGGGTAAAGGTTCTCTACAGTGTACTTCTCGCTGCAGTCATTACCAACAGGTACGATCAAGCAATTTTAATATTTCTAGGAGCAGCCGGCAGGGCTGTCCCCTTTCACCATTACTTTTTACGTTGGTGTTTGAACTGTTGGCAGAGGCCATTTGTGGGGATCTCAATATATCAGCTCCAGAAGTGGGGTCAAAATTACATAATATCTCGCAGATGATGTTCTAATTTTCTTGACAAATCCAGCAGTCTCAGTGCCTTGCCTGATACAATGCATTCACGCGTTTGGTGCTTTTTCAGGG
Organism: Chiloscyllium plagiosum; assembly: GCF_037043375.1. Lineage (NCBI taxonomy): Eukaryota > Metazoa > Chordata > Chondrichthyes > Orectolobiformes > Hemiscylliidae > Chiloscyllium > Chiloscyllium plagiosum. The sequence goes on along the minus strand of NW_028270141.1, from coordinate 120,236,899 downwards.
TATAAGATTAATTTTGCTAAATCAGAGACTATGCCTATGGGTGGTCTTACAAAAGAGTTGGCTCTTGAGAGTGACTATAGATTCCCATTTAGGTGGTCACAGAGGGGTTTTGTGTATTTGGGCATATTCATTACTCCAGTTCTGGATTGGCTGTTCAAAGCCAATTTTACTCAATTATTTGAAAAAATTAAACAAGATCTCCAAAGATAGGAGGCACTTCCAGTCTCGTGGTTGGGTCAGATAGCGCTTATTAAGATTAATATTCTCCCTCGTTTGCTATACCCTATACGGGTGCTCCCCCTGATTTTCAATAACCAAACACTCAGGAGACTGAACAGTTGGTTCAGCTCCTTTATCTGCCACCATTAACGGCCCCTCATTAAATTAGCCAAACTGCAGTTGCCTCACAGATTGGGGGGAGTAGACCTTCCGGACATTAAAAATTACCAATTTAAGCTCGCTTTTGACCTGCGTAAGTGATTGGGTTTGTGGGGACCCTCTTTCAATATGGCTAGATATCAAAGTCTCCCAGGCAAGGTGCCCCCTTACCAGTTTGCTGTTTTTGGACAAGGTGAGGACAGTTAAGGAATATTGCCATAACCCAATAGTCATCAATACTGTTAAAGCATGGAGGGCATTTTGGCAGAGAGAAGGTAATATTGGCAAAACATCTTTGTTTACACCTTTAGTGGGTATGCCGAGTTTTCAACCAGGTATGATAGATTCAGGATTTAAACGTTGGGCAGCTAGGGGTATATCTTGCATGGATGACTTATTTGAGGGAGATGTAATGATGTCCTTCGATCAGTTAGTACGGAAGTACGAGTTACCTAATAAAGACCTCTTTGGTTTTTTTCAAGTTAGGGATTTTATTCAAGAAAGGACCACACTTTTGACTGATCCCTACAAATCTGACATAGAAAGAGGGGTACTAAGGGCTAAGAGTACACTGTCTGTCAGTACTTTATATCACCAATTGGGGGGTGTCATCTCAGATGAGTCTGATCGACTCTGCAAGATGTGGGAAAGAGACCTGGGTGTTGAGGTTTCTTCAGAGGCATGGGAGGATATTTGGGAGAATGCAAGGAAGATATCAATTTGCAATAGGACCCATGCTTTACAGTTAAAGATTCTCCACAGGGTCTACTTAGCCCCAGACCATTTGTCAAACTTTAAACCAGGGGTATATCTTCAGCATGTCCCAAGTGCAAGGTCTGTACGGGTACTCTTACCCATTGTCTTTGGTCTTGTGACAGGCTTCAAACATATTTGGAGTGCTGTGGTGGGTGCAATGGAGAGGATTTTAGATGTAGGGGTGGAGAAGGACCCTATTTCGCTCCTTTTGGGCCTGCAGACTCGCATAAGGCAAAACTTTTCAATATTCTTACATTCTGTGCAAGGAAGAATATCTTGCTTGGTTGGACATCAAAAAACCGCCTGTCGGGTTGGCGGAAGATTGTTATGGAGCATATTCCCCTGGATTTTCTCACAAATATGGTAGACCACAAAACTGAGAATGTTTACATAACATGGAAACCCTTTTTGAAATACCTGGACACAGATTTATCTGCCACACTAACAAGGGCTTTTATATAGCCGTAACGATTGGTGTTTCATGAGTCCAATATCCAGGGAGAAGGAACTGTGAATGTATGAGTGTTGTGTGGCTGGGCTGAGTTATTACTATTTATTTGTTTGTTGTTAGGTATTTATTTAGTTAGTTAAATAGCTAGTTTAGGTTTTTTTTTAATTTTATACTTTATATATGTTTATGCATTCATACAGGAAGGTGGGTTAAGTAATTTCTTTTTATTATTTGGGTTTAGTTTTGTACTATTTTTGTACTGTTTTGAATTGCATTGTTTTGTATTTGTTGTAATATTTAAAAATCTATTTTTTCTTAATAAAAATATATTATTAAATAATATTGAACTCTATTCTTCGTACCAAAGTAAATAACTTCACATTTCCCCAAATTATTTTATAGTTTTGCATGTTTTGTGATTTTATCTGCAGTTTTGCTCCTCCAACTCTTTCACTATTTGGATTCCTTTAGAATGATTAGATCTTTCTTGGCTCTGAGTTCACTACAAGAAAAGTATTGTTGACCTTGATCCCTGAATGATATCCCACTCCCCGTGACAATAATGTCTTTACTAATCAGTCAAGCCATGCTACCTCCTTTGCCATCTCTCAATATTCACAGAAACAGTGTGTGTGGAAAATATAAGTGCCTAGTTCTCAAATTTTTAGCTATATTCTGATTATTGGCATTGTATTAATTTCCCACATGGCTATTTGTGCTGATAGTTCACCAACATAATTCACAACACTTTGTGAATTTATATATATGCATTCTAAAAACTGTCCTGATAATCCTCATACTTCTTCTTGGCCTACTCTATCTAATACACTATTACATCCTTCCCCAGTACTATCGTGCAGTCTCACTTTGTGCTCATTTTCTCTCACTTTCACTTTTACACACTGGTTCCCACCCCCTGCCAATTTAGTTTAAACCATATTCAACTTCTTATGAGGACAAAAATATATTTAAAAATAGAACTACCATTATAAGCTTCTGTGAAATGGAACAGATTCATGATTTATGTTTTTCATCTTCCTTTCCTTGAATAACCATCTATTAAGACCATAAGAAATAGGATAAGGAGTAGGCTATTGAGACTTTCCATCCTGCTCCACCATTGAATAGGATCATGATTAATTTGACACTCATGTCCACTTTCCTACCCTTTCCCCATAACGTGTAAATTTCCCAATTGATCAAGAATCTGTATATCTCTGCCCTAAATATACCCAGGGACTCTGTCTCACAACTGTCTGTGACAAGGAGTTCCAAAGATGCACAACCCTCTGACAGAAGAAATTCTTCCTCTCTCAGTCTTAACTCTGACTCTCCCATGAGTATTTACCTTGTCAAGCCCCTTAAGAATCCTATATATTTCAATGAGATCACCTCTTATTCTTCTAAATTCCAATAAGTAGAGACCCAACCTGTTTAACCTTTGCACATAAGACAATGCCTCCATACTGGTGATCATTCTAGTGAACGTTATCTGAACTGCCTCCAATGAAACAATATTTTTAAAATAAAGTGACCAAAACTGCTCTCAGTACTTCAGATGTGGTCTTATCAGCAGCTTTTACAGTTGCAGTCAAACTTCTCTATTCTTTCCCCCAACCCCCTTGAAATAAGGGCCACATTTCATTAGCCGTCCTGATTACCTACTGCTCACTTTCAGTGTTTCATGAACAAGTAGTCCAAGTTCCTTCGTGTTGCAGATTTCTGCTGGTTCCTTTCTCTATTTAGATAACACTGTTCTTTTGCTCTCCCTTCCAAAATGAACAATTTCACATTTTCCCACATTATACTTCATTTGACAACTTTTTGCCCACTTACTTAACCTATTAATGTCTCTTTATAAATTGTTTGCATCCGTCTCCAGAACCTGTCTTTCCATCTATTTCTGTGTCACCTGCGAATTTGGCTACAGTAGGATTCATTTCCTTCCTCCAAGTCATTAATATAAATTGTAAACAGCTGTAGTCCCAACACTGATTCAGGTCACCAACCTGAAAAAGAACTCCTTATCCCCATTTATTGTTTCCTGTCCATTAGTCAATTCTCTACCGATGCCAATATGCACTTCTAACACTGTGGGCTCTTACCTTATTGCCGTATTTTGTTGAATGCCTTCTGAAACAACACATTTTACTGGTTTCCCCTCTAACCAAGCTGATTGAGACTTACTCAAAAAACTCTAATAAATTAATCAGACATGATTTCCATGCTCACACTGTGGATTTCTTTAAATCATCATTATTTTGTTACTTCCAGTCAAGTTTTTTTTTCATCATTCGTTAAACACTACAAACTTGTTATAGTCATCTACTCAACTATTCTTAATTTGATATATCTTTGATTATTACAGTTCGTCTGAATCCTGCATCTTACATTTAGAAAGATATTGCTTAATAGATGCAAGTAAATCTTATCATGTTGAAAACAATTTCTTACTTTATTTAAAAAGTAAGAAATTGTTCTTTAGGGAAGGAAAGAATAAGACATTATTCTTTTTTATTTCATTTAATGGTTTTCTTTTTTACTATGCATATTTGGTGTGGATGGTGGCAAAGTAGGATGCTTCTGCTGGAGCTCCTCTGGTCCACCAGTTCTTTTTCTTTCTTCTACTTTTTTTGTCTCTTGTTCTCCCTTCTTAGCAACGGAGACAAATCTTGGAGCAACAGTAGGTGCAGGCAGCAAGTCCCAGAGCAGTGAGCCCTGGAGCAGCACACGGGCTGCGAGCCCTGGAACAGCGCAAGCAGCAAGCCCTCGACAGCATGTGGGGGTGCGTGCCCCAGAGCATCTTGGAGAAGCAACCTCAGAACAGCGCCAGAGTGGCACACAGGCGGCGAGTCCCAGGTGGCGACCAGCATGGGGGAGACAGTCCTGGAACTTACCTTGGAACAGCTGAGTGCTGGTACAGAGCAGACTGGAAGCTTGGAGCAGAGGGGGGATAGCTGTTAGATTGGGTTCTGGCTGAGGCGGTCATACCACATATGGAGACCCGGTCTTGAATTGCTACAATGTTATGTTTATTTGACATTTCCTACCTTATTGTAATTGTAAAACCTTTAATGATGTCCTATTTTTAAACTTATTTTTCAACTCTGTAAAGTAACATAACTACTTTTATTCCTCTGTTGTATCCAACGTTTGTACCTAGGTACTTGTACCTAAGATGTCGCCATAAGAGGCAGACATTGTAAAAGCTTTTCACTGTAAACCTGCAATACAGTACATATGACAATAAAGGATATTCTATTCTATTCTAAACTACACACCCTCCTCCACCCTAAAACATGCCGAATATTAATATGCATTTGTTTCTGAACAAAATATTCTTTTTGTTCACTTATGGGATATGAGTATCATTGGCTGAGTCAGCATTTATTACCTATCCTAGTTGCCACTCAGAAAGTGGTGGTGAGCTGCCTTCTTGAACTGATGCAGTCCATGTCAATCCTTTAAGCAGTCGTGTTTTCGAGAGAGTGGCACACAAAAGCGAACAGTCACCTTTTATCTCAATAATGGCAAATCACTTCAATAGTGGTTCTTAGACTTTTTTTTATTTGCTCATGAGATGTGAGCAACATTTGTTGCCCATCCCCAACTGCCCTTGAGAAGATGGTGGTGGTCTGCTTTCTTAAACTTCTGCAGTCTTTGGGGTATAGTACACTAACAGTATTGTTAGGAAGATAGTTCTAAGAATTTGACCTAACAGCAGTGAAGAAACAGTAACATAGTTCAAAGCGAGTTGGAGTGGAACTCACATGTGTTGGTGTTTATGCGCATTAGTTGCCCTTGTCCTTTGAGGTAATGGAGGTTGCGGGTTTTAAAGATGCAATCAGATTAAATAGCAAATACATAGCTTATACCAACACACAAGATAGTGGTCACGGACTTAATTTGGCTGATTAACATTTAACAAAATGTTAATTAACATTTGTAGATTTACAAATGAAATAATGCATTTTAAAATTATTTTATACATTTGTGCTTACAATCTTTTTCACAGTGAGGTTTGTTTTAAATCTAAAAATAAAGCAATGTACACATTCGAAGAAATCTATAATATGGCAGAAAGATAAAAGGTTAAATTTAAATGGCATTTAATAGCTCGATTATACATTGATGTATATTTATGGTTACAACCTATTCAGGAAGCAGTGAGTCAGTAAGCAGGTTCATTTGATTGGCTGCTTTATTTGGTAAATCATCCTTGCAGCCTTAGCAACAATAACAATTCAAGCTGAACACAGAATTATTTACATAGCTTTGGATCACATATTCAAATTTTTGATAAGTCAGACTGTAGTTTATTAAGAAGGAACCAATGGTTACAAAATAAATGCTTTACATATTAGCATTTCAAATAATTATTTATTTAAATTTGTAATATCTATTTAAAATCCACTTTTAAAAGTAATTTCAATAAATTATCAAAATCACCAAGGATCTTGAGTTTTATTGCATGCAAGTTTAAGACTTTGACAATCTCAGAAGACTTTACAATTAGCTCCAGTCATATTGCTTTCATTTATGAGAAAGCTGAGGGGAAGGATCACCACTAAACACACATAGGTGCTTTGTTTGCAGAAAGTTTTATAAATTTCACAATAAAACATGCAAGCTCTAAGAAATGGAAAAACAACATCCTTTAATAGGATCAAATGAATATACTGGATTAGTGGTGCTGGAAGAGCACAGCAGTTCAGGCAGCATCCGAGGAGCAGTAAAATCGACGTTTCGGGCAAAAGCCCTTCATCAGGACGCGATTTTACTGCTCCTCGGATGCTGCCTGAACTGCTGTGCTCTTCCAGCACCACTAATCCAGAATCTGGTTTCCAGCATCTGCAGTCATTGTTTTTACCTCAAATGAATATACTCCAAGTGATTTACAACAGTTTTAATACTTTCAAACTCCTTTGATGTGGTTTTGTTATCTCTCAACTTGCAGACCTAAATTAGCACAATTTTTGTCATGCTTTAGCCTTTGAATCTATTACCCATTAACCACAATATTTAAAAATATCACACTGGGATTTTCTGTTTTGGAGTTAAAATATAGCTTAGATGTTGTCACATCAGCCATGGCTCACAGCAAGCTTTCTTGTGCAGTCATGTGCACTTCAGTTCATTTCATATGCAAGCAACTTCCATGGTGACCTAAATAATGAATCACATGCAGGTAACAGGTAAAGTTTCTTGCTCCTACTGGCGCCTTCGAGGGCGAAGGTTATGGTGCCATATTAGAGGATACCTGGTTATTACTTCACTTGCTGCAAGCTAGGAACTGAACAGCAAGGGATGGTTATCACTCCCATCCAAACTCCAACAAATTCACTTTCTTCTTGTCCACAGGTACAAGTCATCAACAGACAGAAAAACAGAAGAGGGCTCAGAGGCTCACCAGCATTAGCACCTCTTAAGTTGAAGCCTGTAACACCACAAACATATTGGCCATGCGTTCAGCTGTATCCACAACCAACAGAGAGGCTGTCACCGTACCTTAGCTTTAGTAGATTCAGGAACAGACTCTGGTGAGCACATCAATAACAAGTGTACACAGCTGCTGGCAGAAGAAATACCTGTGGTCTCTGATACTCAAAGTACTGCCAAAGACTAGGAGTATTTGCTGAGCTCAATAAGTTGTGTCATAACTAGGGTAGACAGCATTACCAAAGTGGGAGGTGTCTTTGATTATATTGGTTGCTTTCCCGAGGCAGCAGGAACTATAGATGGAGTCAACAGGTAAAAGGCTAGTTTGTGTGATGGACTGGGCTGTGTTCACAATCCTATATAGTTCTTGTGTTGTTGAGAACAGCAGTTGCCAAACCATATTGTGATGCATCCAGATAGAATGCTTTCTATGGTGCATCTATAAAAAATTGGTAAGAGGAGGGGAACTTGCAAGTGGTAGTGATCTCATTTCTGCTGCCCTTGTTCTTCAAGATAGTCGTGGGTTTAGAAGATGCTATCAAAGGAACCATGATGAATTTCTACACGATGAAAGAACCCTCACTCATTTTTCATTTTTTTTATTTTATTCCTTTACCAATTTCAGTTTGGAGTTGTGAACTGGGAACTTCATGCTAAAGATGCATTGTGGGCAACAACTTGTGTTAAAAAGAAAGTACCAGTGGGACTAGTTTAGTTTGGAAAACTTGGTCAGCATGGATGAGTTGTACAGAAGGATCTGTTTCTGTGCTGTATGACTCTATGACAACATGTTTTTGTTTATTTGTGAGGCCAGGCCTGCATGTTAATTGCAGGTTGCTCCTGATCAAGGTTCTGCAGATGCTTCATCATCAGGGAAGAGCATTATGTTTAAACAGACAGCAGAAGGTCAGTACCTGGGAACTGGTTCAGCAAGTCTGGAAAAGATCTTACACTCAAACAGATGGCAAATGTTGAATGGTAACTGGGACCTTGGGGAGGAGACAGTCAGTCTGTCCAGAAGTGGTTAGAGATTGAACTGGATTTTGGATTGTGTTTTCTTTGAGAAGGAACCTGGCTGTTGATGCTGCATGGTGGCTCAGTGGTTAGCCCTGCTATCTCACAGAGTCAGGGACCCGGGTTCAATTCCACCCTCGAGTGATTATCTATGTAGAGTTTGCATATTCTTCCCATATCAGCACGCATTTCCTCCACGTGCTCCGGTTTCCTCCCACAGTCCAAAGATATGCAGATTAGATGTGATTGCCCGTAGTGTCCAGGGACGTGTAGTTTAGGTGGATTAATGATGGTTAATGCAACATTGCCAGGACAGGATAGGGAGACAGGGTCTGGATGAGATGCTCTTCGGAGAGTCAGTGCAGACTCAATGGGCCGAATGGCCTGCTTCTGCACTATAGAGATTATATGATTCAGTCTGCTAGCCATGTTATCCGTGTGCCCTTCATCCTCCCGTCCTTAATATGTTAGCAATTATGGTTATGATTTAGGTTCCCAACCTTGTCCCACAGCCCTTACTCAATGAGTCCTACTACCCATGCTAAATATTGCTGCTCCCCTTACTAAAGTCATCTGCATCCAGAAATATGGTGTATTAGGGGAAAGAGATAGCTTATGCAAGGTTTGCTGGAAGTCAAAGTGTGCTGAATGGTAAGACCAGTATAGGGAAGAATGGAGGTGTTTTTCAGCCATCAGCATTTGAATTGCAATTTTTTGCAGACGTAGCAGGTCAATCAACTACTAACATTATTTGAAACAGTACATTTTTTTCAGTACTGTAAGTAGTGGCTTGTTTAATCACCATTGTAAAGTTCAGTAGCAGAGTCAAACTTATTAGAAGGTGTAGACTTGTAATAGTTAATTAAAAATGATTAATTAGCACATATTAAAGCAAGGAAAGGGGTGTGCTGTGACTTCTGAATGAATTGAATGATTTATTGTCACATGTACTTAACAAATAACTAGTGACAAGTGTGATATGTCACCATGCTCCAGCGCCATTTTGAGTTACAGAGTTAAGACACAACTAAAACATAACTAAAAACAGTTTTTCCTCCCTTCTTGTGCTTCGTTTGACATCGGTGGGGAGGTCTCCGTGCTCCATGCATACCAATACCCCCACCTCAAAGTCCATTTCAGGAATCCGGCTCAAGGGCAACCATCACCTCTACCACTCCACCAGGAGTACCAAACTGGGCCATACCACTGCCGATGCAACAGCCACCCGCATGGATCTGCCAGGGGTACAGATTTGGGCCCACCACATTGGGCTTCAGCTGTGGCAACGCCCTGATTCCGGCACCGAATGTGTTCTCCATCGATCACAGAAACTGCCCTGCTGTCACTGCCATCATGAAAGCCACCACCACGCCCTCAAGTCCTGCACTGTGGGTCCACTAGCATCGAAGTCGCCACCCTCCAGTGCTATCTCTTGCTGCAGGGTCAGCAGTGAAACACGAGCATTTCTGGATGCTGCTGTGATCCAGGGTAAACACATCTGCAGTAAATGCTTATGTCTGCAAGAACTTTGCAAGTTGCAATCCCTGTGGCATATCAGGGAGGGGGAAGTTACCTGGACACTTTATTCCAGGAGGCGCTCACAATTCTTAAAGTGGCTTTTTCAAATATGGTCAACAGGAAGGTGTGATTGCAAGTGAGGCGGTAGCCATACACACAGATGACAAGGACCAGAAATGACTGGGGCAACACAATGATAAGAGGACAAGCTAAACAGAGGACAATCAGAATTTCTATAGGCATGGCACTCATCCATGGACTCTATCAATAAGCACATTGACCTAGACCCAGTATACTGACCACTGCAACCAATAAGCGGAACCGACAGGCGGAAGCAGCAGGAACAAAATCAAATAAATTCCAGAAGAGACAGTACAGCAGTGCTTCACAGGAGGCTCCAAAGCACTGAGGATGTCACTTAGGAAGGGGACAAAATACCCGCAAATCAACTTCTCAGCTCAGCTAACATACCCATAACTATGGCCTTAATAAGACGCGGCATCAGAGCCGCCCCGCATTTGCCACGGGACTATGCCTACATCAGGAAACGATAAGAATTCATTTTTGTGTTTTAAACAGCAGTCGCAGCTTTAAACCCACAAAAACTCAGCAGCTGCCGGTCTGCTCACGTGACTGGGAGATAGGAGACAGAGGACAGATAGAATCCACACTAAACCAACATTGCCCATGACTCATGGGCCAAAACTCTGGAATTAATTAAATATGGAAACCCATCTCCTAATCACATCAAGAAACTGACTGAAACACATACATACCCATCGATACGGAGCCATTCTGACACAAAGGACAGGCATCCACTAGACAGGTACGGACAGACCAATACACACCAACACCCCAAGGGAACAAAGGGGGGTGCTAGCCCCTGCCCTCAGAGAGAGACAAGCAGATAATACCCGGACTCGTTTTACATAAACCAATTAGCACCCTATTGTGCGTGCCCTGCAACTCTCCTGGGACGGCAGGAAACAGCCTATTCGCACCTACTCCAGTGATGATGGGGAACTATCATCCCATTCATCCTCAAATCCCACACATCCTGACAACTAAAAGTATATAATATGAAGCTGTGTGCGGGAACAGCAGAGCAGCCGAGATTCAGACCTCGGTTGATCTCCGCCGGCGTTACTGCAGTAATAAATGTTACCGATTGTTGAACCGCACTCTGGGCTCGGACTGATATCATTTCATCCGCGCTAACAATTGGGGGCTTCGTCCTGGTTAACGACGGCTGCTGGATCCCTGCGACGGCACTGGGTGAGTATCTGTACTCGTTAACTTCTCGCATAGAGGTCTCCCGGTGCCCCGCAAGGGACGTCGCTGCCGGCCGTTATCTGGACCTGTGAACGGGGTGTGGGGTGTGGGGTGTGGGGTGTGGGGTGTGGGGTGTGGGGTGTGGGGTGTGGGGTGTGGGGTGTGTGTTCCTTTGCGGGTGGGCGATTGGGGTCGCGGAACACTAGTAAACGTGTGCGTGATTATTATTGTCAATGTGATACTGTGACTGACGGACTATCCTTGGACCGACGACTTTAGGTACGAGATCCCGACAGATTGACCCCCCCCCTGTTTAAAAACTGACCAAACAAGCCTTCCTGGTTGACCTCTGCACTGGGAGTTAGGGGATCCCATTGTACGTTGAGCCCGTTTTAGCGCCTTCCTTGCGTACGTGGTAGAGGCTGGGAGGTCTACGCGCGCTACAAGAAGGGAAGTCCTCCAAACCAGCCCGAGACGCGGGGCCTTTGGGCCAACCGATGGTTATACGCTCTGCCCATTGACCTCGCGGTCCCGAGGTATTGGCCTTTGTAGGATCAGGCGCGACTAGGTCTGACTTCTCGCCCCCCCCTCCTTGCACTCGGGCCCCTGGTTCACGCCGGGTATTTGTGGGCTTTGCTGTTCCTGCGTGCGGGAACAGCAGAGCAGCCGAGAGTCGGACCTCGGTTGATCTCCGCCGGCGTTTCTGCAGTAATAAATGTTACCGATTGTTGAACCGCACTCTGGGCTCGGACTGATATCATTTCATCCGCGCTAACAAGACCATAAGGAATAGGTGTAGGAGTAGGCTGTTTGGTCCCTTAAGCCTGCTCCACCATTCAATAGGATCATGGCTGATCCATCATCCCTTCTGTCCACTTTCCAGCCTTTTCTCCATAACTCTTGATTCACCTACTGATTGAGAATCTATCTCAGCCTTAAAACTCTCTCAGCATCGACTATACCCCCACTGCTCTTTCTGGATAGATATTCCAAAGACTCAACCCTCTGAGCAAAGAAACTCACCTTTACTGCCCTTTTTTCTAAGACTATGTCATCTGATCCTAGACTCTCCCATCAGGGAAAATATCCTCTCAGCATTTACCCTGTTGAGTTCCTTCTGTTTCTCCTTTCAAATAAAGCATTCCCAACATCTTCAATCTATCTTCACAAATGAAATTTCTCATCTTGGAGAATTCCTTCGGCATTCTCTTTAATGTGTTCACATCTTTCCCAAAGTGTAACACCCATAACTGTAGTCCAGACGTTAGTGATGTCTAACTAGTGTTCACTAGTTCTTTATTGCTCATATCACACATATCTGTATTAAATTCTCGCAGCTGAACTAAATTGCAAGAGGAAGACCTACTAGCCTATGTTTACCTTCAAAGAGCTTGAGCAAAGTCCTTGAAGTTAGCAAAAAATAATTTAGCATTTGCAATAGCACTCTCTGCATATTCTGAATCTTGAAGCAATTACAGGAAGCATCCAAAATAAGTAGAATTGAGGTCATATCTTCATATCTATGGTGATTGTGTGCGCGTGTGCGTGTGCGCGTGCGTGTGCGTGTGCGTGTGAATGCTAAGCTCTTTATCAAACTGAAATTTAGTGCACATCATGGCTGAAACATATATACCCACTGTAGAACTCTAAAAGATCCTGTTTGCTCACAAATAAATGGAACTCAATTTTCCTTCAAAGTTCTCTTTCCTCCACAGAGAATTAAAACTTCTATTAAAATGAGAAATAACAAGATGAAGAAAGGAAGAAGGAAAAAAAGAAACAGGATGAAATAAAACATGCTTATGATTTTAGGAAATCTCAAAGCATTTTCCACCAAATGAAGTACTTTTGAGGTAAAGTGTAAATATTTAAGAAATACAGTACGAACTCACAAACCACAATGAAATATAGGCCAGAAAATCTGTTTTAGTACAGGTAGTTGAGGAATAACTCCATGCTCAGACAGAACTTAGTTTAACATTTCATTCTAAAGATAGCATTGGCATTAGTGCTGAACTGAAATGTCAACCTAGTTTTTAGGTTATATTTCTAGAGTGAGACATGAATGCTCAATCTTCAAATAAAGAGGCTACTGTCCTACCAACTGAAACACAACTGACACAGTAGGATTAAGATTAAAATTATGGTTGAATTATGGCAGTAAGGAAAGCCTTATTCTGTTTTTGCCTGTGCTATACTTAACTGTGTTCAATTCATTCCGTATGTACCAAGATGAGAAAGTATTCAGTTCTGCTATAGTACCACGCCTTTTAAAATCGTTATCATTTCTGTCCAAATACACAATTTTCAGTTGCAAATTATACTCAAAAAGGCAAGAGATTCTACTAAAACAAAATACCTGTTCTGTTCTGTTCTTTGTTGAGTTCAGTGTTCCCAGGATAGGCAGAAGGTCTACTCTCTTGTATTACTTGTTTGCTGAAACAGAAAAGTAAAAGTATTTGGAAAAAAAGGATTAAAATTTAAACCTATTGAGAATAAAAACAAAGATTGCCATTCAATTTGAGACAGTTCTATAATACAGAATTCATAGTTTATGCTTTATTGAATATTGCGTGACCAATCACAATTGGACTTTTGGTTATAGGAACAATGAAGCATAAGACAATTTGGATATTGTGCCAGTCAAAATAAATATAGTTTGGACTTTTGTCCAAAAAGAACAAAGTTAATTTGACAATTTCTGTAGATAGTGAATATATCAGAAACATTCAAATGAATGTCAAATTTTAGACATGTTCCAAGGGGATACCCACTACAAATATGACTGAAAAGTGTCTGCTAATATTTTACTCAGTACTTCTGGGACTCATTCAGTCCCAATTACAAGTAAGCATCGCTCCTGTCTGACTTTGTAAAGGATAACTCCCCCTAACCAACTTTGCGTACAAGTCCTCTATGTGAGGCATCGGGTATTTATCTGGCTGCGAGAAACTGTTTACCATTTGCTTGAAATACCCACAAAGACAAACAGAGCCATCAGGATTCACAATTGGTACAAATGGTGCTGCCCATCCTGTAAACTGCACTGGTTTGCTGATTCTTTCACTCTCCAGCCTCCTGACTTTCGTCTCTATGTTTGGCCACAAGGCAAATGGCACTGGGCGGGCCTTGTATAAGGTCAGAATTGCATCCTAGTCAACATGTAAAGTGGTTTTAGTCCCCTTGATAGTACAATGTCCTTCTTGAAAAGCACCTGGGTATTTTACTAGGACTTCACTGAGGCAGCCATTTTCCAACTGAAAAATGTGAGGCAATCAAGGTGAATTTTTCTCAACCAATTCCGCCCCAATAGGCTTGAGCCCAAGCCTTTTACTACCATCAATGGTAACTGCACAAGTGTTTCACATGGGAGACCAGAACCAAAGTTGTACCCCTAATTTGCAACGGTTCCCCAGTGCATGTTCTCAGTCTAGCTGAGATCTTGCGCAAGTTTAAAGGTTGGAGTCCTGAGCGAATCTTGTTAAAGACAGATTTTACAACCACAGATACAACTGCGCCCGTATAGACCTCCATGGGAACTGGGTGACCATCTCACCAGACATTAATTTTAATTAGCTTTGATTTGGGTGTCACTAAGCAATTTAATTGTTCCAGCCCACATTCAGGATGAACTTTCCTGGATGTGCACTCTCCTATCTACCAGCCTATGAGTTTTCCTACACAAATCAGGCCTTGTAGGATTTCTTTGTTGTCTTGAGTCTGCATACCAGCAGCAACTACAATGGCTTGCCAGCCCAGATCCTGAAGAACTGTTTAGTCACTTGGCTGAGACTTGGCTTTGTTGTGAGCTTCTGCTGTGGATCGGCCTAGAGTCCCTCTGTTCTGGACATGCCTGCATGAGGCTCTGCATTTGCCTACAATGATGTGGTGTTCCCCAAGCTAAGTTGGACAGGTGAGGGTGCCCAGTTCCATTGGGATGCCCAGTAGTTCTCATGCTCCACTTGCCGCATTTTCTAATGACAAGGCCAGCTGTAGTGTCTGTTTGAAGTCAGTTGGCCTTCAACTCAGATGCTGTTGCATGGTGATGTCATTAATCGCATGTACCAAATGGTGTCTCTGCATCTCATTCAGGGTTAATCCAAAATTATATGTCTCTGCCAGTCATTGTAACCTCGTCAAAAATCCTAATACGGATTCCCCTAGTTCTTTAACAGCCGAGCAAAATCAATAGGATCTCAGGATTTGAGGAGGATTGGGGTCAAAATATTCCTTAACCAACTCCATCAACTCTTGGAAGGTTTCAGTGTCTAGTGCCTTTGGGAAAGTTAAGCCCCTTGTAAATGCTGCAGGTCCACATGCAGTCAGAAGGATTACTTGTCGCTTTTCATCTGCCCCAATGCCATTTGCATGGAAAACATATCGTATTCTTTTGACATACTGGGCCTAATCTTCGACAGCAGGATCAAATGAGTCAAACTGCCCAAATAGAGGCATGATGCCAGAAATGCTTACCCCAACTTCAAGATGACAATTGCAAGTGAATGTTCTTCAGGCACTTCCTGTTTTCTTCCATCCCCACTGAAATAACTGCATAGAGACTGGTGTCCCATCACCAAGTCACCTTTTATTTACTAGTGCAGAGTACATTGACTATAGTCAGTCAGCTTGGAGTCAATCTTTACCTGAGGTTATTCTAATCTTTTGTTTTTTTTTCTCTGTAGCACAGCCAGTACAGAGTCAGTCTCCTAAACTGAGGAGATTCTAAATCTCCTGGGTTTCTTTTCCTCCCTGAACTGAGGAGACTCTACATATCCTGGTTATAAGCTTTTTCTCCCTAAACTGAGGAGACTCTAAATCTCCTGGTTATATTGGTCAGCCAAGGCTGCTTGGTTGGCCCTGGTTCCTGATGAAGGGCTTTTGCCCGAAGCGTCGATTTTCCTGCTCCTCAGATGCTGCCTGACCTGCTGTGATTTTCCAGCACAACTCAAATCTTGACTCTGATCTCCAGCATCTGCAGTCCTCACTTTCTCCCAAGTTAACAATCCCAATCAAGAACCTCATAGTTAATGAGGTCAACCTGGTTCTAATCATTACACTAAGATTGCTTATAATTTGGTCAACTTCTCCTTAGGAACTCTTTAGTCCTGGAACAATCTCACATTGACTCCAGCGCAACTTCCTCATTGTGATTTTATTAAAACTATATAAAATGAAGATATTTATTTAACAGGCTTCCATATGTCTGTAAATTGAAGTGAATGAGCTCATACAAGTATAAGCTTTGGACAGGATCTTCCAAAAGTGGTAAAGATTCAACAAGAGAAACCCAGAACCTATGAAAGTTAGAAAGTCTACCAGATCTTCCAGTCAAAAAGTGGCCAATCCAGAACATAGCAATGCCTGTATAACATTCCTCAGATCCCCAGGAAGTAAGATTACTTATGGGAAAAGTAAGTGCTGTTGGGTGGGGGAGAGAGTACAGTTCTCAGGTTCAAAGTTGCAGGAACAGAGGAAGTTAAAGTATTCTAGTGGCTTTCAGCACCAACAACCTGCAGTAAACACAGTCCCTTGATTGTGCACAGATTGACGGACCTCTGCCTCTAAAATAACAAAGGAACAGCATCAAGCATATTTAAAAATGAGGTGTCAAATTGGTGAAGCTACAAATCAAGACTACTCTCATACTACACATCTCAAGCAGCAGGACACAGAGATAAGTGATTCCACAACCAATGGATCAGATCTAAACTCTGCAATCCTGCCACATCCAAAATCATGGTGGTACAATTAAACAACTAATTGTCATTGAGGAAAGTGTCATTGAGGAGGAGACTCAACATATATCAGTGCAAATGATAAGGATGAATACCATAAGACAATAACATATAGGAGCAGAATTATGGGCCATTTAGCCCATCAAGTCTGTTTTGTCTTTCAATGATGGCCAATATGTTTCTCAACCCCATTCTCCTGCCTTCCTTCCCTATTTCTTGATCTCTTTACTAATCAAGAATCTACCTATCTCTGTCATAAATATACTCAGTGACTTGGCCTCTACAACCCTCTACAGCAATGAGTTCCACAGATTAACTACCCTTTGGCTGAAGAAATGCCTCCTCATCTCAGTTCTAAAGGGTCGTCCCTTCAGTCGGAGTCTGTGCCCTTAGATCCTAGTCACTCCTAGGAGTGGAAACATCTTCTCCAAGTTCATTGTATCCAGGTCTCTCAGTATTTTATAAATTTCAATTAGATGCCCCCCATCCTTCCAAATGCCATAGAGTACAGACTCAGAGCCTTTAACCTCTCCTCATAATGACAAGCCCTTCATCCCTGGAATCATTCTTGTAAACCTCCTCTGGATCCCCTTAATTGCCAGCACATCCTTCCTTAGATACGGGGCCAAAACTGTTCGCAATATTCCAAATGCGGTCTGACCAGAAGCATTCAATAACTGCTTATTACCTGCCTCCAACTCTTGAGCCATAATTGCCAAGTGGATGATCCATCTCGGCCTCCTCCACTGGTCCCAGCATCAAAGATGCTAGTCTTCAGGCACTTCAACTTACTCTAGCTGATATCGAAACACTGGATGCTGCAAAGGCTTTGAACCCTGACCAATTTCTGGCAACAGTACTGAGGACCTGTGCAGAACCTGTTGCAGCCTTAGCCAAGCTGCTCCAGTGCAGATACAATAGTCTACCCAAAAGTACAGAAAATCGCCCAGGTACATCCTGCACATGTTATGACACGGTGGTGAACCTCTCTGTTAATTAAACCAAACACCCAGAAAAGCTCACTCACCTCGTAATCTGTTAAAATAGGAGTGCCACAGAATTCTCCAAACCACTATTTAAAATAAAACATTATCAATTTATTCATTAACTCTAAAAGTGAACAATAAACAATAACTATTCATAACTCTAAGCTCCCCTTCCTCCTAACTGCTTATTACCTACCTCCAACTCTATAACAATATGCTGTTCCAATAGGACACTTATTAAAATTACATCAACTTAATTTAAAAACTACACAACGGCTGTCATCTTCGGTGTCTGTCTTCTTCCATGTGAAGATCACCCTGGGTAGTCTTCTTTTTACTGCGAATATGTTTCATATGAAAAGGTACCTTTGATAGGGAGTGTTTCCTAATTTCTTGAATCTGTGTTAATGGCAGTTGTTCTGTCTGCAATTTTCAAAATGCCTGCACTTTTATAACCCCAACATCAGATCGTCTCATTGGTTCGATGTTGGCAAAACAAAAAAAAAAATCAAACTTGATTGGGTTTTAGTATCCTGTGGCATAATTTAAACTGATAGGTCAATTTCGAATTGTTTCAAAACAGCTACTAACTCAGGTATCCATTTCACAGCCAAATATTACGTTTTCAATTTTCCAGTACACTCTGAGACTGCTATCTAGTCATATCACAGGTGCTTGTAAGCTCTCAATGCAGAATAGCATTCACTGTCTCTTAAAGGTACAGTACACACCTTCAACTTCATAACAAATACATTAAGGAAGAGAAATCAAACTAATCCAATTGCCATCCCATCAGTCTACTATCAATCATCAGTAAAGTGATGGAAAGTGTCATCAACAGTACTATCAAGCAGCACCTGCTCACTGATGCCCAGTTTGGGTTCCACTCGGGCCATTCAGCTCCAACTTCATTATAGCCTTAATCAAACATGGAATCAACAAAAGAGCTGAATTCCAGAGATGAGCTGAGATATCAAGGGCATATTTGACTAAATGTGCCATCAAGTAACCCCAACAAAACAGGCACCAATGGGAATCAGAGGGGAAATGCTCTCTCAGAGTCATACCTGATACAAAGGAAGATGGCAGTGGTTATTTGAGGTCAGTCATCTCAGCTCCATAACACCTCTGCTATAGTTCCTGACGGTAGCATCCTTGGCCCAACCATCTCAGTTGCTTAATCAAAGACCTCCCTCATTATAAAGACAGAAGTGGGTGGGGATGTTCACCAATGATTGCAAAATGTTCAGCACTAATCACGCCCTCAGATATTAAAGCAGTCTGTTCCAATGCAGCAAGATCTCACAACATCCAAGCTGTGCTGGAAGGTGGCAAGTAACATTCATGCTACCAAATACTAGTCAATGTCCATCTCCAATGAAAGACAACATAACCACTGTCTTTTGGCATTCAGTGGTGTGACCATCACCAAGTCCCCCACTCTCAACATCCTAGGGGGTTACCACTGACTGAAAACGGTACTGAACTAGACATATAAATAATGCACTCCATTCCCTGCAGTGCCCATCTCTCCCTGAACAACTCCAGGGTGTTGGTGGGCACCGCGTGCTCCTTCTCCAGAGAAACCCGAGTTATAATGTATCCGCGGAAGAGTGGTAGGCAGTCAGCCCTAACGACCCCCTCCACGGCCAGCTGCCTGGACCTGTTTACGGCCAGTTTGGCCAGGCACAGGAGCAGACCAATCTCCTGGTTATGTGATATTTGATTGGCCCAGGTTGATCACCCCAACTAATAACCTCATAGTTAACGAGGTCCACCTGGTTCCAATCACTACAAATATTCCATTGGCACAACATCAGATTGGCCTCTGTGACAAATTAACCTGTGCGGGCAGGTTGTTTTTTCTTTCATTCATGAAATGTGGGCATGGTTGGGTAGACCAGCAACTTTTCTTCATTCCTAGTTGGCCCTGAGAAGGTGATGGTGAACTGGCTGCTGGGTGTAAATCTTGGAATGTCCCCCTTAATGGCATTGTGGGTCTACTCACAGCACATAGACTGCAGCAGATCAAGAAGCCAGTTCACCATCACCTTCTCAGGGCCAACTAGGAATGAAGAATAATTGCTGGCCTACCCAACAATGCCCACATTTCATGAATGAAAGTAAAAAAACCTCTTCGCACAGGTTAATTTGTCACAGAGGCCAATCTGATGTTGTGCCAATGGAATATCTGTAGTGATTGGAAGCAGGTGAACCTCATTAACTATGAGGTTATTAGTTGGGGTGATCAACCTGGGCCAATCAGAGATCATATAACCAGGAGATTGGTCTGCTCCTGGCCAAATTGGCCATAAACAGGTCCAGGCAGTGGGCCGTGGAAGGGGTCGTTAGGGCCGACTACCTGCCCCTCTTTCGCAGTTACATTATAGCCCGGGTGTCCTTGGAGAAGGAGCACGCGGTGTCCACCAACACCCTGGAGTTGTTCAGGGAGAGGTGGGCGCCGCAGGGAGTGGAGTGCATCATTTCTCCCTCCAATTCTATTTTGATTTAGTCCCGTCCCTCCCCTCCCCTTCACTGTTTTGATCACACAGCACTGTCCCTTGATGTGAAGGGCAGTGTTTGTCACTGGCCACCCGGGTGTTTTCCTATCTTCTTGGTGGTGGAAATTGAATAAAGATTCGTGCACTTTGTGTCTTTCACTGTGTATCACACCTGCACACACACACAATGGGTGCTGGGGATAAAATAAGCACTACCGCACTTAGGTGGTAGTGTGGGGAAAAAAGAAATAAACAGGGGATTTGGGTTAAAAAAAATAAAAATAAATAAAAAATAAAAAAAAAAGAAAAAAAAAAAGAAAAAAAAAAAGAAAAAAAATAGCCCGGGTATCTCTGGAGAAGGAGCCACACGGTGCCCACCAACACCCTAGAGTTGTTCAGGGAGAGATGGGCACCGCAGGGAGTAGAGTGCATTATTTCCCCCTCCAACTCTATTTTGATTTCATCCCTGCCCTCCCCCTCACTGTTTGATCATGCAGCATTGCCCTTTGATGTGAAGAGCACTGCTTGTCACTGGCCATTCAGGTGTTTCCTTTCTTTCTGGTGGTGGAAATTTGAATAAAGATTCGTGCACCTTGTGTCCTTCACTGTCTCACATCTGCACACACACAACATGGATTCTGAGTAAAAATAAGCACAAAAAAGACAAAAAAAAAATAAAAGAAAAGAAAAAGAACAACTCTGTCAGACATCCTGTTCACTCTGAGAGTTAGCTCTTGAGGGAGCTGGGTAAAAACAATGACTGCAGATGCTGGAAACCAGATTCTGGATTAGTGGTGCTGGAAGAGCACAGCAATTTAGGCAGCATCGAGGAGCATCAGCAAAATCAACGTTTCGGGCAAAAGCCCTTCATCAGGAATAAAGGCAGAGAGCCTGAAGCATGGAGAGATAAGCTAGAGGAGGGTGGGGGTGGGGAGAGAGTAGCATAGAGTACAATGGGTGAGTGGGGGAGGAGATGAGGGTGATAGGTCAGGGAGGAGAGGGTGGAGTGGATAGGTGGGAAAGGAGCTGGGCAGGTCGGACAAGTCCGGACAAGTGGAGGGGACTGGAAGTTTGAAACTAGGATGGGGTGGGGGAAGGAGAAATGAGGAAGCTGTTGAAGTCCACATTGATGCCCTGAGGTTGAAGTGTTCCGAGGCGGAAGATGAGGCGTTCTTCCTCCAGGCGTCTGGTGGTGAGGGAGCGGCGGTGAAGGAGGCCCAGGACCTCCATGTCCTCAGCAGAGTGGGAGGGGGAGTTGAAATGTTGGGCCACGGGGCGGTTTGGTTGATTGGTGCGGGTGTCTCGGAGATGTTCCCTAAAGCGCTCTGCTAGGAGGCGCCCAGTCTCCCCAATGTAGAGGAGACCGCATCGGGAGCAATGGATACAATAAATGATATTAGTGGATGTGCAGGTAAAATTTTGATGGATATAGAAGGCTCCTTTAGGGCCTTGGATAGAGGTGAGGGAGGAGGTGTGGGCACAGGTTTTACAGTTCCTGCGGTGGCAGGGGAAAGTGCCAGGATGTGAGGGTGGGTCGTAGGGGGGCGTGGACCTGACCAGGTAGTCACGGAGGGAATGGTCTTGCGGAAGGCGGAAAGGGGTGGGGAGGGAAATATATCTCTGGTGGTGGGGTCTTTTTGGAGATGGCGGAAATGTCGGCGGATGATTTGGTTTATGCGGAGGTTTGTAGGGTGGAAGGTGAGCACCTGGGACATTCTGTCCTTGTTACGGTTGGAGGGGTGGGGTCTGAGGGCGGAGGTGCGGGATGTGGACGAGATGTGTTGGAGGGCACCTTTAACCACGTGGGAAGGGAAATTGCGGTCTCTAAAGAAGGAGGCCATCTGGTGTGTTCTGTGGTGGAACTGGTCCTCCTGGGAGCAGATATGGCGGAGGCGGAGGAATTGGGAATACGGGATGGCATTTTTGCAAAAGATAGGGTGGGAAGAGGTGTAATCCAGGTAGCTGTGGGAGTCGGTGGGTTTGTAAAAAATGTCAGTGTCAAGTCGGACTTCACTAATGGAGATGGAGAGGTCCAGGAAGGGGAGGGAGGTGTCAGAGATGGTCCAGGTACATTTAAGGTCAGGGTGGAATGTGTTGGTGAAGTTGATGAATTGTTCAACCTCCTCGCGGGAGCACGAGGTGGCGCCAATGCAGTCATCAATGTAGCGGAGGAAGAGGTGGGGAGTGGTGCCGGTGTAATTACGGAAGACCCTTCGCCGACCTCCAACACACTGCATCCACCTGGACAACCCGCGCTGGCCTATTACCTGCCCTCGACCTCTTCATTTCCAACTGCCGCCGGGAAATTAACTGCCTCAACCTGTCTACCCCCCTCCCCCACTCCAACCTCTCACCCTCACAACGCGCAGCCCTCCAATCCCTCTGCTCTAATCCCAACCTCACCATCAAGCCAGCGGATAAAGGGGGCGCAGTGGTAGTCTGGCGCACTGACCTCTACACCGCTGAAGCCAAACGCCAACTCGAGGACACCTCTTCCTACTGCCCACTCGACCATGACCCCACCCCCCATCACTAAACCATCATCTCCCAGACCATACAGAACCTCATCACCTCAGGTAATCTCCCACCCACAGCTTCCAACCTCATAGTCCGGGAACCCCGCACTGCCCGGTTCTACCTCCTTCCCAAGATCCACAAGCCTGACCACCCTGGCCGACCCATTGTCTCAGCATGCTCCTACCCCACTGAACTTATCTCTACCTACCTCGACACTGTCCTATCCCAAGTCCAGGAACTCCCCACATACGTTCGAGACACCATCCACGACCTCCACCTTCTCCAAGACTTCCGTTTCCCCGGCCCCCAACGCCTCATCTTCACCATGGATATCCAATCCCTCTACACCTCCATCCGCCATGACCAGGGCTTCCAAGCCCTCCGTTTTTTCCTCTCCAGACGTCCCCAACAGTACCCTTCCACCGACACTCTCATTCATTTGACCGAACTGGTCCTCACCCTTAACAATTTCTCCTTTGAATCCTCCCACTTCCTCCAGACCAAAGGGGTAGCCATGGGCACACGTATGGGCCCCAGCTATGCCTGTCTCTTTGTTGGCTACGTAGAACAGTTGATCTTCCGTAATTACACCGGCACCACTCCCCACCTCTTCCTCCGCTACATTGATGACTGCATTGGCGCCACCTCGTGCTCCCGCGAGGAGGTTGAACAATTCATCAACTTCACCAACACATTCCACCCTAACCTTAAATGTACCTGGACCATCTCTGACACCTCCCTCCCCTTCCTGGACCTCACCATCTCCATTAGTGAAGACCGACTTGACACTGACATTTTTTACAAACCCACCAACTCCCACAGCTACCTGGATTACACCTCTTCCCACCCTATCTCTTGCAAAAATGCCATCCCGTATTCCCAATTCCTCCGCCTCCGCCATATCTGCTCCCAGGAGGACCAGTTCCACCACAGAACACACCAGATGGCCTCCTTCTTTAGAGACCACAATTTCCCTTCCCACGTGGTTAAAGGTGCCCTCCAACGCATCTCGTCCACATCCCGCACCTCCGCCCTCAGACCCCACACCTCCAACTGTAACAAGGACAGAACGCCCCAGGTGCTCACCTTCCACCCTACAAACCTCCGCATAAACCAAATCATCCGCCGACATTTCCGCCATCTCCAAAAAGACCCCACCACCAGAGATATATTTCCCTCCCCACCCCTTTCCGCCTTCCGCAAGACCATTCCCTCCGTGACTACCTGGTCAGGTCCACGCCTCCCTACGACCCACCCTCACATCCTGGCACTTTCCCCTGCCACCGCAGGAACTGTAAAACCTGTGCCCACACCTCCTCCCTCACCTCTATCCAAGGCCCTAAAGGAGCCTTCCATATCCATCAAAACTTTACCTGGACATCCACTAATATCATTTATTGTATCCATTGCTCCCGATGCGGCCTCCTCTACATTGGGGAGACTGGGCGCCTCCTAGCAGAGCGCTTTAGGGAACATCTCCGAGACACCCGCACCAATCAACCAAACCGCCCCGTGGCCCAACATTTCAACTCCCCCTCCCACTCTGCTGAGGACATGGAGGTCCTGGGCCTCCTTCACCGCCGCTCCCTCACCACCAGACGCCTGGAGGAAGAACGCCTCATCTTCCGCCTCGGAACACTTCAACCTCAGGGCATCAATGTGGACTTCAACAGCTTCCTCATTTCTCCTTCCCCCACCCCATCCTAGTTTCAAACTTCCAGTCCCCTTGACTTGTCCGGACTTGTCCGACCTGCCCAGCTCCTTTTCCACCTATCCACTCAACCCTCTCCTCCCTGACCTATCACCCTCATCTCCTCCCCCACTCACCCATTGTACTCTATGCTACTCTCTCCCCACCCCCACCCTCCTCTAGCTTATCTCTCCACGCTTCAGGCTCTCTGCCTTTATTCCTGATGAAGGGCTTTTGCCCGAAACGTTGATTTTGCTGAAGCTCCTCGGTGCTGCCTGAATTGCTGTGCTCTTCCAGCACCACTAATCCAGAATCTTGAGGGAGCTGGACCAGTGTAAAAAAAAAGAAAAAATAATAACCAGAAGATTGGTCTGCTCCTGCGCCTGGCCAAACTGGCCATGAACAGGAAGCAGGCCGTGAAGGGGGTCGTTGGGGCTGACTGCCTGCCCGCCCCTCTTCCGCGGTTAAGTTAGAACCTGGGTGTCTCTGGAGAGGGTGCACGCAGTGTCCACCGACACCCTTGAGCTGTTCAGAGAGAGTGGGCACCGCAGGGAGTGGAGTTGAGTGTATTATTTCCCCCTCCAGCTCTATTTTGATTTAATCACTGCCCTCCCCTTCACTGTTTGATCACGCAGCATTGCCCTTTAATGTGAAGAGCACTGCTTCGCATTGGCCACTTGGGTGTTTCCTTTCTTCCTGGTGGCAGAAATTGAATAAAGATTTGTACACCTTGTATCTTTCACTGTGTCTCACACCTGCACATACACAGCATGGATGGTGGGGAAAAATAAGCTTTACCGCAGTTAGGCAGTAGTGTGGGGGTAAAAGAAAAAATAATAAACAAGAGCGTTACAAGAAAAAGAAGAACCAGGAGATTGGTCTGCTCCTGGGCCTGGCCAAGCTGGTCATAAACAGGTCCAGGCAGCAGGTTATGGAGGGGGTTGTTATGGCCGATTGCCTGACCCTCTTCCGCGGCTACGTCCAAGTCCAGGTGTCCCTGGAGAAGGAGCATACATGTACCAACTTCCTCAAGCTGTTCAGCGAGAGGTGGGCACCGCAGGGAGTAGAGTGCTTTATTTCCCTCTCCAACTCTATTTTGATTTAATCCCTGTCCTCCCCTTCACTTTTTTGATCATACAGCATTGCCCTTTGATGAGAAGGGCACTGCTCGTCACTGGCCACTCGGGTGTTCCCTTTCTTCCTGGTGGTGGAAATTGATTAATGATTTGTGCACTGTTGTCTTTCCACTGTGTCTCACACCTGCACAACTCATCATGAGTGCTGGAGAAAATTAGGTGGCAGTGTGGGGTAAAAAAAATTTAAGAAGTAAAAAAGAAAAAGAAAAATAACCAGGAGGTTGGTCTGCTCCTGGGCTTGGGCTAAACTGGCCATTAACAGATCCAGGCAGCGGGCCATGGAGGGGTCGTTATAGCTGATTGCCTGCATCTCTCCCGCGGTTATGTCAGAACCCGGGTGTCCCCAGAGAAGGAGCATGTGGCGTCCACCAACACCTTTGAGATTTTCAGGGAAAGGTGGGCATCGCAGGGAGTGGAACATATTATTTCTCCCTCCAACTCTATTTTGATTTAATCTCTGCCCTCCCTTCACTGTTTGATCACGCAGAATTGCTGTCTGAGAAGGGCACTACTTGTCACTGGCCACTCAGGTGTTTCCTTTCTTCCTGGTGGTGGAATACAAATAAAGATTTACACACGTTTTTCACTGTGTCTGACACCTGCACACATGCAACATGGGTGCTGGGGGAAAAATAAGCACTAACGCTGTCAGGCGGTAATGTGGGAATAAGAAAGAAAATAAACAAAAGAAAGAAAAAAATATATAACCAGGAAATGAGGAAAAATAAGCACTACCACTCTTAGATGGTCATGTGGGGGTCAAGTAGGAAAAAAATAACCAGGAGATAGAAGGGCATTGTTTATCACTGGCCACTCAGGTGTTTCCTTTCTTCCTGGTGGTGGAATATCAATAAAGACTTATACACCTGTTGTTCTTCACTGTGTCTGACACCTGCACACACACGACATGGGTGCTGGGGAAAAATAAGCACTACCACAGTTAGGCAGTAGTGTGGGGTAAAAGGGAAAATCATATATAACCAGGAGATTTAGAAGAAAAAAAATTACCAGGAGATAAAAAGGCATAGCTTGTCACTGGTCACTCTGGTGTTTCCTTTCTTCCTGGTGGAGGAAATTGAATAAAGATTTGTACATCCATTGTCTTTCACCGTGTCTCACACTTGCACACACACACAAGAGTGCTGGGGAAGATATAACCAGGAGATATAGAATAAAAACAAAACATGAGATTTAGTGTCCTCAGCTTAGGGAACTCTCTCTGTAATAGCTGGGCCACAGTTGGTGTGCTACTGTAAACCTGGGACAATCAGGAAAACCCTGGCCAACCAATATAATCAGGAGATGACTCTGTGCTAGCTGGTGCTACAGACAGTGTTCCTTCTGTTGTTGGTTTCTGCTTTTCTTTTGGAGGAGGAGAGTTTTCTCGTTCTTTTCCCTTGTTTAGGGAAGGCATTTGTTCTTTTGGTTTTTTTTATTGTTTTTCGCTGTGTTTGTTTGTTTTTCAGGAGATTTAGAGTCTCCTCAGTTTAGGGGACTGACTCTGTGCTGGCTGGGCCACAATCAATGTGTTACTGCTGCGTTTGGTTTCTTTTTTTTTAAGAGGAAACCTGATTCCTGAACTGGCAGAATTATATAGCCAGTTTGTTAACTGGTATTCCTTTTTTAGATTAGATTAGATCAGAACAGTGTGAAAATAGGCCCTTCGGCCCAACAAGTCCATACCGACCCTCCAAAGAGGAACCCACTCAGATCCATTCCCTACATTTACCCCTGACAAATCCACCTAACACTATGGGCAATTTAGCATGGCCAATTCACCTAACCTGCGCATCTTTGGACTGTGGGAGGAAACCGGAGCACCCAGAGGAAACCCACGCAGACACGGGGAGAATGTGCAAACTCCACACAGACAGTTGCCCGAGGCGGGAATTGAACCCTGGTCTCTGGTGCTGTGAGGCAGCAGTGCTAACCACGGAGGCACTGTGCTGCCCACATATGTTAGGCCTACGATTCCAGGGATCATCCATGTGAATTTCTGCTGGACACGCTCCCGTGCCAGAATGTCCTTCCTGAGATGTACAGCCAAGCATTGGACACAGAATTCAAAATGGGGCCTACCTAGAGCTTTTATATTCCAACCCTCTTGAGATAAATGACAACATTACATTCGCTTTCTTAATCACGGACTCAACCTGCAAGTTAACCTTTTGAGAATCCTGGATTAGCACTCCCAGATCCCTTTGTACTTTGGCTTTATGAATTTTCTCTCCATTTAGAAAATAGCCCATGCCTGTATTCTTCACGTTGAATTTCATCAGCCATTTCCTGGACCACTCTCCTAAACTGCCTAAATCTTTCTGCAGCCTCGCCACCTCCTCAGTACTACCTACCTGTCTGCCTAACTTCATATTATCAGCAAACTTCGCCAGAATGCGACAGTCCCTTCATCCAGATCATTAATATATAAAGTGAACAACTGAACCCTGCAGGATACCACTTATCACAGCTGCCATTTCGAAAAAGAACCTCTTATCTCAATTCTCTGCCTTCTGTCAAGACAGCTAATCCTCAATCCATGCCAGTAACTCACCTCATGTAGTATTCATCCTTGCTCAATTTTCTATACCTTTGCCACACACAATTATAATGTCCTCCTCTACAACCTTCCTCTGTTGACTGACGCATTGTCACTACCACTTCTTGGCTCTAACACACCAATTAACACATAGCCAGAGTTTGTCCAGCAAAATCTTCTCTTCAATTCTGAACCAGAGTCGCCAAAGACCCAATCTTGGTCCACTCCCTTTTCCTCATCACACAATGCCCCTTTGTGACATCAGAAGACATGGAGCCAGCTTTAAAAAGTGCACAGAACACAGCTCCTGCCTGCTCACTCCACCACTGCTACTACACAGTCAAGATGACTTATCTGATATCCAGTTTTGGATGAACCAAATATTTTCCTCAGGATAAGTGCTATCAAATTATCAGCCAAAGTCACAACGTCAAGAAAGAGATTTGTCTATTAATTTCATTCCTTTCCTTAGCAACCTGATTCAAATTCAAGTTGAACCAGGCAAGTCCATAACTTTGACATCCTATTGAAATCCCAAATCATAATTTGATCCCATATTCTCCACAATGCGTAGATAAGCTACTTACACAGTGTCATGTGCCTTCACATCTTGACCAATCTCCTGATAAAAAAAATTCGTCATTCCTTTGTCAATAAAGATTTAACTACTCCAGTGGTTTCCAGACCATGTTGATGAACCTCTGGTTCATCCTCTCTTTAAAGTCATCCTTCAAACCCACACCTGAAATTTATGATTGTCCTGTCCCTCACTAATCCCTGTGAGGTATTTTACCAACTACGATATCAAAATACATAGGTGCTATATAAATTCAAGCTGTTGGTGAGTTTGAAAGTGTAGTACAGAATGCAAAGATAACTTTGACCAAGAAGATAATTATGTTAGATTGTATCAGTATTTGGCTAATTTATCATTACTGTCAAATGTCCATATTATGCAGGAATCTAAAATGTGATCTCTCAGAACTTTCTCCCTCTATAGGTTTATTGATTACTTTTAGTCTAAGTCCTTCAGTTATAACATACATTTCATTAACACTAATTTGCAATAACACGATTAATGAATTGAGGACACTGCTTCTAAAATACAAAGTTTTAAAGTGTGTATTGGTTATAATGCGATTTGTCCCCATTACTTTAAATGGTGCTGCTAATACATGATTTTCATATACCACACGTTATAGTAGAACTGACTGTACCTTGAATATACCTAAAACATGACCCTGAATATACGAGGGAAATCCTTCCTTGGGCTATAAGCTTTGCTCAGAAGTAAAAGTGCGAAGATAGCAAAGTAACTAAAGAACCTTTACCAAAAATTAATCCAACAAAGGCGACACAGAATTGGGTTAATACCAACTATACCCAGTACTGCAGCACCCCGTCATTAATTCACTTGTATCCACCTAAATTGCATGCTTTGAATGGAGTCAACAAACTTTGCAACCACCACATTAAAAAAAATGAAAAATGACTGACTAACTGATTAAGCAAATGTAGGGAAATAATTCTGATGTTACTGGCAAATACGTTTCTGTAGCAACCTACTAATGGTATAAGTAAGTTGATATGCTAAAAAATTAGGCAAAGGAGAAAAGGTAAGAGATCAGAAACTTGGTGGGACAGACAAATGATAAACAAAAATATTTGAAGGAGATATCTGACTAATAGTCATGTGTAAAATCTTCCATTTGTTTCCTATCGAGAATGTAAATTCCTTTGCAATAGGGCGACTTGTAGAAAATTCCTTGAAATGCATAACAGGTCTCTCAGCATCTCTTTTAGTGAGGACAGATTTCTGACTGTGTGGATTAGCTAGTTTAATGTGTTTCAGGTGTAACTCAATTCTCATTAGGGAACTGTTATCTCACTGGCTGGTTACAGCCTGTGTTACTCTTTTCTTTTTTACTTTGCGAAAAGGACTATGCTGACTTAGTGACAGGGCTCAGCCCTTGCACTCTGGTTTTCTTTATTTTGAATGTGTTTTCACTTTTTTGTTGTTTGGACTGAGCCCTTGTGAGAAAATACATCTTTCCAGATGAGCTGGCCCTAAATGGGTAGGCCTGGCCCTTTGTGGGTGACTAGGCCTCTAAAAAAACTGAACACCTATGTGTGTGCTGGGAGGTGAGCAATTGCATCCTGAAGTGGATTCTGCATTGTGGAGTGGACCAAACCCCTGTGAGTTAACTGCAGCTTCACAATGTACTGTGTTTCTGCGAGTGTGTCTGGTTCTTTGAATGGACCAGGCCTCTATGGAGACTGAACACCCGTGTGTGTGCTGGGATGTGAGCATTTGCTACATCCTGGTGTTCGGTTGTGGACTCTGACTTTGTATTGGAAACTGTATTGAGGATTTTCTGAATTCTGTTACTGTATGTGGGTTTTGCAATTAATTGTGTTTGAGTGCAGGCCAGAGTAGGCTAGTCAGTATGTGGAGGGGCCGGGAGCTGGAGGGTCAATGACCGGCCTGGGGGAAAGCGGGCTGGGGGTCTGATAGTATGCACTGTGGCTGGGGGCTAGGCAGCTGACAACATGCTCGTAGAAAAGCTAGTCAATGGAGGGGCATCCAGTATGCAGGCTGGTTGGGGGCCAGAGGGTTAATGACCAGCCTGGAGGAAAGTGGGCTGGGAGGAGCCTGTCAGTACGCAGGGCAGGCGGGCCAGGCAACTGCTAGCGTCCTCAAAGGAAATAGGACGGGCCGGTCAGTACACGGGGAGGCTGAGCCAGGTGGCTGACAGCAGCCTATAGGAAGGCCAACTGGGGGAGAACCCATCAGTACACAGGGAGGCTGAGAGCCGGACAGCCGATGGCTGGTCTATAGGAACACTGGCCAGGAGAAAGGGTCAGTCAGTACGTGGGGTGGCTGGGTGCTGGAAAGCCAACAGCCCGACTGTAGGATAACAGGTTGGGGTGGTTTGGTTAGTACGCGGGGTGACCAGGAGCCAGTAGCCAACTTCTGTCCTAGAGGAAAGTGTGCTGGAGTAGGGCGGCAAAGACCAGAAGGCCAACAACCAGCTCGTAGGAAAGTGGCCCAGAGTAATCCAGTCAGTATGTGGGTCATCTGGGAGCTGGGTGGTCGACAACTAGCCTGGAAGAAAGCAGACCTGGGGAGCCTGAGACCAGAAGACAGATGACTGTCCTAGCCAAGGACTGTCTGATCAGTATGTGGTGTGGACAGGTGTCTTTTTTTTAATAGCTATATTGGGACTGTGTTCCATGCGCTGTTTCTGATTTGATTGCACTGTCTTGCCTATGTTTGTTACTGTTGTCTTTGTGATGAATGAAATTGGGATTTGAGGTTAGTCCCCATCTCCATGAAAACTGGTTGAATGGCGAGATTTGGCTTTGCTGCCCTTTACCCTGTATATAGTGGTATTTTTGTGAACTGCTGTTTTCTGTTTATTGTTAACTGTATTTTGTACTGTTTAATAAAATTTTAAAAAATACAACCAGGAGAGGGGCACACTGTTTGCTGGGTTACCTGGGGTGTCTGTGTTCTATGCATCATCTTATTGTTCATTTGATTGGACTGTATTGTGTGAGTTTGTGTTACTATTTCCTTTTTAATACGATAAGTTGGGATTTAAGATTTGTTCTCATTTCCCTGCTAATTGGTTGTACAGTGGGGTTGGGGTTTGGCCTTGCTGCCCCTTAGAACATAGAACAATACAGCACAGAACAGGCCCTTCGGCCCACGATGTTGTGCCAAACATTTGTCCTAGCTTAAGCACCTATCCATGTACCTATCCAATTGCTGCTTAAAGGTCACCAATGATTCTGACTCTACCACTCCCACAGGCAGCGCATTCCATGCCCCCACTACTCCCTGGGTAAAGAACCTACCCCTGACATCCCCCCTATACCTTCCACCCTTCACCTTAAATTTTTGTCCCCTTGTAACACTCTGTTGTACCCGGGGAAAAAGTCTCTGACTGTCTACTCTATCTATTCCCCTGATCATCTTATAAACCTCTATCAAGTCACCCCTCATCCTTCGCTGTTCCAATGAGAAAAGACCTAGCGCACTCAACCTATCCTCGTACGACCTATTCTCCATTCCAGGCAACATCCTGGTAAATCTCCTCTGCACCCTCTCCAAAGCTTCCACATCTTTCCTAAAATAAGGCGACCAGATCTGCACACAGAACTCCAAATGTGGCCTTGAGGAGAAAGTGAGGTCTGCAGATGCTGGAGATCAAAGTTGAAACTTTATTGCTGGAACAGCACAGCAGGTCAGGCAGCATCCAGGGAACAGGAGATTCGACGTTTCGGGCACAGGCCCTTCTTCAGGAATGAGCAGAGAGTGTTCAGCAGGAGAAGATAAAAGGTAGGGAGGAGGGACTTGGAGGAGGGGAGTTGGAAATGTGATAGGTGGAAAGAGGTCAAGGTGAGGGTGATAGGTCGGAGTAGGATGGAGGCGGAGAGGTCAAGAAGAAGACTGCAGGTCAGGAAGGCGGTGCCGGGCTGGAAGGATCCGGCTGAGACAAGGTGGGGGGAGGGGGGATGAAGAAACTGGTGAAGTCCAAGTTCATCCCCTGCGGTTGGAGGGTTCCCAGTCGGAAGATAAGACGCTCCTCCTCCGACCGTCGGGTTGTTGTGGTTTGGCGGTGGATGAGTCCAATGACCTGCATATCCTCGGTGGAGTGGGAGGGGGAGTTGAAATGCTGTGCCACATGTTGGTTGGGTTGGTTCGTCCGGGTGGCCCAGAGGTGCTCTCTGAATCGCTCCGCAAGTAGGCGGCCTGTCTCCCCAATATAGAGGAGGCCACACCGGCTGCAGCGGATGCAGTAGATGATGTGGGTGGAGGTGCAGGTGAATCTGTGGCGGATATGGAAGTTTCCCTTGGGGCCTTGGAGAGAAGTGAGGGGGGAGGTGTGGGCGCACGTGTTGCACCTCCTGCGGTTGCAAGGGAAGGTGCCGGGAGTGGTGGTTGGGTCGGTGGGGGGTGTGGATCTGACAAGGGAGTCGCGGAGGGAGTGGTCTCTACGGAAAGCTGATAGGGGAGGGGAGGGAAATATATCCTTGGTGCTGGGGTCTGTTTGGAGGTGGCGGAAGTGACGGCGGATGATGCGCTGTACATGGAGATTGGTGGGGTGGTAGGTGAGGACCAGTGGGGTTCTGTCCTGGTGGCGGTTGGAGGGGCGGGGCTCAAGGGCGGAGGAGCGGGAAGTGGAGGAGATGCGGTGGAGGGCACCGTCGACCACGTCGGGGGGGAAATTGCGGTCCTTGAAGAAGGAGGCCATCTGTGTTGTACGTATTTTGAACTGGTCCTCCTGGGAGCAGATGCGGCGGAGACGAAGGAATTGGGAGAATGGGATGGTGTTTTTACAGGGGGCAGGATGGGAGGAGGTGTAGTCCAGGTAGCTGTGGGAGTCGGTAGGTTTGTAGTAGATGTCCGTGTTGATTCGGTCGCCTGAGATAGAAACAGAAAGGTCTAGGAAGGGGAGGGAGGAGTCCGAGACTGTCCAGGTGAATTTGAGGTCGGGGTGGAAGGTGTTAGTGTAGTGGATGAACTGTTCAACCTCCTCGTGGGAGCACGAGGTAGCGCCGATACAGTCATCAATGTAGCGAAGAAAAAGATGGGGGGTGGGGCCAGTGTAGTTGCGGAAGATGGATTGTTCCACATACCCTACGAAGAGGCAGGCATAGCTGGGGCCCATGCGGGTGCCCATGGCTACTCCTTTTGTTTGGAGA
This sequence comes from Chiloscyllium plagiosum, assembly GCF_037043375.1. Lineage (NCBI taxonomy): Eukaryota > Metazoa > Chordata > Chondrichthyes > Orectolobiformes > Hemiscylliidae > Chiloscyllium > Chiloscyllium plagiosum. The sequence continues at coordinate 120,203,258 of NW_028270141.1, read as the reverse complement.
AAGTGGGAGGATTGGAAAGAAAAGTTGTTCAGGATGAGGACCAGTTCGGTCAGTCGAAGGAGGGTGTCGGTGGAAGGGTACTGGGTGGTACGGCGGGAAAGGAAGAAGCGGAGTGCTTGGAGTCCTTCGTGATGGGGGATGGAGGTGTACAGGGACTGGATGTCCATGGTGAAGTTCTTGGACTAATGGGGACAGTTCCCATCCACCGCCTCCAACCTCATAGTCCCACAACCCCGCACCGCCCGTTTCTACCTCCTGCCCAAAATCCACAAACCTGACTGCCCCGGACGACCCATCGTCTCAGCCTGCTCCTGCCCAACCGAACTCATCTCGGCATACCTCGACACGGTCCTGTCCCCATTAGTCCAAGAACTTCACCATGGACATCCAGTCCCTGTACACCTCCATCCCCCATCACGAAGGACTCCAAGCACTCCGCTTCTTCCTTTCCCGCCGTACCACCCAGTACCCTTCCACCGACACCCTCCTTCGACTGACCGAACTGGTCCTCACCCTGAAACCATCACCTCAGGGGACCTCCCATCCACCGCCTCCAACCTCATAGTCCCACAACCCCGCACCGCCCGTTTCTACTTCCTGCCCAAAATCCACAAACCTGACTGCCCCGGACGACCCATCGTCTCAGCCTGCTCCTGCCCAACCGAACTCATCTCGGCATACCTCGACACGGTCCTGTCCCCATTAGTCCAAGAACTCCCCACCTACGTTCGTGACACCACCCACGCCCTCCACCTCCTCCAGGATTTCCGCTTCCCCGGTCCCCAACGCCTCATCTTCACCATGGACATCCAGTCCCTGTACACCTCCATCCCCCATCACGAAGGACTCCAAGCACTCCGCTTCTTCCTTTCCCGCCGTACCACCCAGTACCCTTCCACCGACACCCTCCTTCGACTGACCGAACTCGTCCTCACCCTGAACAACTTTTCTTTCCAATCCTCCCACTTTCTCCAAACAAAAGGAGTAGCCATGGGCACCCGCATGGGCCCCAGCTATGCCTGCCTCTTCGTAGGGTATGTGGAACAATCCATCTTCCGCAACTACACTGGCCCCACCCCCCATCTTTTTCTTCGCTACATTGATGACTGTATCGGCGCTACCTCGTGCTCCCACGAGGAGGTTGAACAGTTCATCCACTACACTAACACCTTCCACCCCGACCTCAAATTCACCTGGACAGTCTCGGACTCCTCCCTCCCCTTCCTAGACCTTTCTGTTTCTATCTCAGGCGACCGAATCAACACGGACATCTACTACAAACCTACCGACTCCCACAGCTACCTGGACTACACCTCCTCCCATCCTGCCCCCTGTAAAAACGCCATCCCATTCTCCCAATTCCTTCGTCTCCGCCGCATCTGCTCCCAGGAGGACCAGTTCAAAATACGTACAACACAGATGGCCTCCTTCTTCAAGGACCGCAATTTCCCCCCCGACGTGGTCGACGGTGCCCTCCACCGCATCTCCTCCACTTCCCGCTCCTCCGCCCTTGAGCCCCGCCCCTCCAACCGCCACCAGGACAGAACCCCACTGGTCCTCACCTACCACCCCACCAATCTCCATGTACAGCGCATCATCCGCCGTCACTTCCGCCACCTCCAAACAGACCCCAGCACCAAGGATATATTTCCCTCCCCTCCCCTATCAGCTTTCCGTAGAGACCACTCCCTCCGCGACTCCCTTGTCAGATCCACACCCCCCACCGACCCAACCACCACTCCCGGCACCTTCCCTTGCAACCGCAGGAGGTGCAACACGTGCGCCCACACCTCCCCCCTCACTTCTCTCCAAGGCCCCAAGGGAAACTTCCATATCCGCCACAGATTCACCTGCACCTCCACCCACATCATCTACTGCATCCGCTGCAGCCGGTGTGGCCTCCTCTATATTGGGGAGACAGGCCGCCTACTTGCGGAGCGATTCAGAGAGCACCTCTGGGCCACCCGGACGAACCAACCCAACCAACCTCTGGCACAGCATTTCAACTCCCCCTCCCACTCCACCGAGGATATGCAGGTCATTGGACTCATCCACCGCCAAACCACAACAACCCGACGGTCGGAGGAGGAGCGTCTTATCTTCCGACTGGGAACCCTCCAACCGCAGGGGATGAACTTGGACTTCACCAGTTTCTTCATCCCCCCTCCCCCCACCTTGTCTCAGCCGGATCCTTCCAGCCCGGCACCGCCTTCCTGACCTGCAGTCTTCTTCTTGACCTCTCCGCCTCCATCCTACTCCGACCTATCACCCTCACCTTGACCTCTTTCCACCTATCACATTTCCAACTCCCCTCCTCCAAGTCCCTCCTCCCTACCTTTTATCTTCTCCTGCTGAACACTCTCTGCTCATTCCTGAAGAAGGGCCTGTGCCCGAAACGTCGAATCTCCTGTTCCCTGGATGCTGCCTGACCTGCTGTGCTGTTCCAGCAATAAAGTTTCAACTCCAAATGTGGCCTTACCAAGGTCCTATACAGCTGCAACATCACCTCACAAAGATCTATGAACATAGACCCCAAGATCCCTCTGCTCCTCCACCTTACTAAGAACCCCATTGTTAACCCTGTATTCCACATCCTTATTTGTCCTTCCAAAATGGACCTCACACTTGATAGGGTTGAACTCCATCTGCCACTCCTTAGCCCAGCTCTGCATCATATCCAAGTCCCTTTGCAGTCGACAACAGCCCTCCTCACTATCCACAACTCCACCAATCTTCATATCGTCTGCAAATTTACTGACCCTTCGACTCCTCTTCCAAGTCATTAATAAAAATTATAAACGAGAGGACCCAGAACTGATCCCTGCGGAACTCCACTTGTAACTGGGCTCCAGGCTGAATATTTACCATCTACCACCACTCTGACTTTGACCGGTTAGCCAGTTCTCTATCCAACTGGCCAAGCTTCCTGACTTTCCACATAAGCCTACCATGGGGAACCTTATCAAATGCCTTACTAAAATCCATGTACACTACCATCCACTGCTCTACGCTCATCCACATGCTTGGTCACCACCTCAAAGAATTCAATCAGACTTGTAAGGCAAGACCTACCCTTCACAAATCCGTGCTGGCTGTCCCTAATCAAGCAGTGTCTTTCCAGATACTCATAAATCCTATCCCTCAGTACCCTTTCCATTACTTTGCCTACCACCGAAGTAAAACTAACTGGCCTGTAATTCCTGGGGTTATCCCTATTCCCTTTTTTGAACAGGAGCACAACATTCGCCACTCACCAGTCCCCTGGCACCACCCCCATTGACAGTGAAGACGAAAAGATCATTGCCTACGGTTCTACAATTTCCTCTCTTGCTTCCCACATAATCCTGGGATATATCCCATCAGGCCCAGGGGACTTGTCTATCCTCATGTTGTTCAAAATGCCCAACACATCTTCCTTCCTAACAAGTATCTCCTCTAGCTTACCAGTCCGTTTCATACTCTCCTCTTCAACAATACGGTCCCCCTCATTTGTAAATACTGAAGAAAAGTACTCATTCAAGACCTCTCCTATCTCTTCCGACTCAATACACAGTCTCCCACTACTGTCCTTGATCGGACCTACCCTCGTTCTCGTCATTCTTATGTTTCTCACATACGCATAAAAGGCCTTGGGGTTATCCTTGATCCTACCCGCCAAAGATTTTTCATGACATCTCTTAGCTCTCCTAATCCCTTTCTTCAGTTCCCTCCTGGCTATCCTGTATCCCTCCAATGCTCTGTCTGAACCTTGTTTCCTCAACCTTATGTAAGCCTCCTTCTTCCTCCTTACAAGACATTCAACCTCCCTCGTCAACCAAGGTTCCCTCACACGACCATCTCTTTCCTGCCTGACAAGTACATACATATCAAGGACACGTCGTATCTGTTTCTTGAAAAAGTTCCACATTTCAAACGACATCCTATGCTCCCAATTTATGCTCCTCAGATCCTGTCTTGCAGCATCGTATTTACCCTTCCCCCAATTGTAAAATCTGCCCTGTTGCACGCACCTATCTCTCTCCATAACCAAGGTGAAAGTCACAGAATTGTGGTCACCATCACCAAAATGTTCACCCACTAACAAGCCCATCACTTGTCCCGGATCGTTACCAAGTACCAAATCCAATATGGCCTCTCCCCTGTTTGGACAATCACATACCGAGTTAGAAAAGCTTCCTGGACACACTGCACAAACACTGCCCCGTCCAATCTACTTGATCTAAAGAGCTTCCAATATTTGGGAAGTTGAAATCGCCCATGACTACTACCCTGTGGCTTCTGCACCTTTCCAAAATCTGTTTCCCAATCTGTTTCTCCACATCTCTGCTGCTATTGGGGGGCCTATAGTAAACACCCAACAATTTCTGACTTCAGCGCATACTACCTCCAAAGGCAGATCCCCCTCAAACTGCCTTTCTGCAGCCGTTATACCATTTCTAATTAGCAACGCCACCCCCCCCCCTCCTTTTTTACCACCCCCCCCTAATCTTACTGAAACACCTGTAACCAGGAACCTCCAACAACCATTCCTGCCCCTCTTCTATCCACCTTTCCGTGATGGCCACAACATCGTAGTCCCAAGTACCAATCCATGCCTTAAGTTCACCCACCTTATTTCTGATATTCCTTGCGTTGAAGTATACACACTTGAGCCCATCTCTGTGTCCGCAAGTATTCCCTGTCAGTGCTACCTTCTCCACAGCCTCCCTACATTCTTGGGCATCCTGAAAACCAGCTAACCTACTTGCTGGACTACAAGTCCGGATCCCATCCCCCTACCAAATTAGTTTAAATCCCCCCCCAAAGAGTGCTAGCAAACCTACCTCCCAGGATATTGGTGCCCTTCTGGTTCAGGTGCAACCCGTCCTGCTTATACAGGTCCCACCTTCCCCAGAATGCAGTCCAATTGTCCAAATACCTGAAGCCCTCCCTCCTACACCATCCTTGCAGCCACGTGTTCAACTGCACTCTCTCCCTATTCCTTGCCTCACTGTCACGTGACACCGGCAACAACCCTGAGATGACGACTCTGTCCGTCCTAGCTTTTAGCTTCCAGCCTAACTCCCTGAGCTCCTGAATGACCTCCCCATCCCTCTGGCACCAACAATATTTGGTAGGAAATGTGCACCACGACTTCTGGCTGCACACACTTCCCCCTTAAGGATTCTGAAGACACGGTTTGAGACATCTCGGATCCTGGCACCTGGGAGGCAACAAACCATCAGAGAGTCTCGCCCATGTCCACAGAACCACCTGTCTGTCCCTCTAGCTGTAGAGTCTCATATAACTAGCACTCTCCTCCTCTCCCCCTTTCCCTTCTGGGCCTCAGAGGTGGACCTCGTGCCAGAGACCCGGTCAATGCAGCTTACCCCTGCTAGGCCGTTTTCCCCCCCCCCCCCCCCAACTAAATCCAAAGCGGTATACGTATTGTTGATGGGAACGACCACGGGATCCCTGCACTGCCTGCTTCCTCCCCTTCCCACCTCGAACGGTTACCCAGCTACCTCTGTTCTCTGGCGTAACTATGTCCCTGTAGCTTCTATCACCCTCTCAGCCTCTCGAATAATCCTCAGTTCATCCAACTCCAGCTCCAGTTCCCTTACGCAGTCTGTGAGGAGCTGGAGCTGGCTGCACCTCCTGCAGGTGAAGTCGGCAGGAGCATCGGTGGTCACCCCTGCCTCAAACATCCTGCAGGAGGAACGTTCCACTGCCTGCGCTGCCATAACTCTACACTTAGTCTCCCAAACAAGAACCTTAAGTAGCTTACCTGTTCAGCCGACTGAGTCCTTTTTTTTAAGCTTACCCGTTTAGCCGACTGAGTCCTTTCCCCTGTACTGTTGGTTTCTGATTTTTTTGGGGGACCTGATTTCTGAACTGGCTGATTTACAAAGTCAGTTTGTTAACTGGTATTCCTTTTCTTTATTGAGGACTGATTTCTAAAAAGGCTGATCTACACAGCCAACATGCTACAGGTATATTTCAGTTTTCTTCAGGGAACTGTTGTTTCACTGGCTGGTTACAGCCTGTGTGTTACTATTTTCTTTTACTTTGAGAAAAGGACTATACTGACTTTGTGGTAGGGCTTAGCCTTTGCACTCTTTTTTTTCTTTTTGATGACCGTGTTAAGCTTGTTCACTTGTATACACTTTAAAATTGGCTTTAGTCAATAACGCCTGCTAAAAGGTTTATAGGCGGCATTTAACGACTTCTCCAGTGACTACCATTACATTGTCTCTGATGACAAAATCAGGGCCAGGGAGCAGGATTTTCTCATTCTATCAAGCAATCAGTATTAGATTGTTTCAAGGTTATAGAGTTCTGATAGAAAATGTCAGAAAAATAATAAATGCATCAACATCAGAATATCTGGTCCAAGTTCACCACCTGGGTCAGTGTAAACTCCAGGTTATGGTGTTACAGCCAGCCGTGCTGTAAGAGGTCAATAATTTTCTTTAGGGTACCATACTCTTGTCTCTGCTACCTCACACTTACTCGGTCTTTGCTACTGGACCTAGCTCCTGCGAAGACTCATATTCTGCAAATCTCAGCATTGCCTGCAACCATTTCTCTCACACTCAGTTCTGCCCCAAACCTGGTCCACCAACACCACGCATCACTAAATCTGCACGGCATTTGCACTGCTTACTCACAGCCAGGTCACCACATCACCTTTCAACCAGCTGCACGAACAGTTGTGACACCAAACTTAATTTTACTAAATCCCTCCCTTTCTCTCATTCCAGCAGAAAACAGTCCATAACAAGGTACAAAGAGGCAGAATGGGTGGAGGGGTGCCTGACACCAGGCTCATCACCCACTATGAGACAGTCCTGTCGGAGAAGACCGAGACCACTGTAGTCTTCATGTAAGGAGAAAGTGAGGTCTGCAGATGCTGGAGATCAAAGTTGAAACTTTATTGCTGGAACAGCATAGCAGGTCAGGCAGCATCCAGGGAATAGGAGATTCGACGTTTCGGGCACAGGCCCTTCTTCAGGAATGAGCAGAGTGTTCAGCAGGAGAAGATAAAAGGTAGGGAGGAGGGACTTGGAGGAGGGGCGTTGGAAATGTGATAGGTGGAAAGAGGGCAAGGTGAGGGTGATAGGTCGGAGTAGGATGGAGGCGGAGAGGTCAAGAAGAAGACTGCAGGTCAGGAAGGCGGTGCCGGGCTGGAGGGATCCGGCTGAGACAAGGTGGGGGGAGAGGGGATGAAGAAACTGGTGAAGTCCAAGTTCATCCCCTGCGGTTGGAGGGTTCCCAGTCGGAAGATAAGACGCTCCTCCTCCGACCGTCGGGTTGTTGTGGTTTGGCGGTGGATGAGTCCAATGACCTGCATATCCTCGGTGGAGTGGGAGGGGGAGTTGAAATGCTGTGCTACAGGTTGGTTGGGTTGGTTCGTCATGTAAACCCCACTGTCAGTGTCATTAATTGCATACCATTTCTAATCATTAGCCACAATGCCTTCTCTCTCGTGTCTTGTAGGCACAGTCAGCATCTCCATGAACTCTATGCCTGACTCTCCCAGAGGACAGCATCTTCACTGCTGAGGTCAAGAGTACCAAGTCTCAGAGGAAGTAATGGCAAGGTTTCACCTGTATCCCCCACTAGCTCCGAACCAGACACCTCATTCAAAATGTCTCATATAGTTTGGTGCCATGCTAGTGGGCACCTCACTCCAAAAGCTCCACAACTCATTGTGGAAGAAGCACCTCAGGCCACCTGGAGGATTACCAGAGACTAGGCTTCCGACAGTAGACGACTTTGTAGTGTCGGCAATTAGGCATTTTGTTTAAATGCATTGTTAGGAACAGGAATAGCAGGCAGATACTTGGAAGGTTTTAGTGCTCACAGCTACTCTATGGTGACTATCTGGAGGTTCCATGGACAGGTTGGCTGCTGCCATGGAAGCCAGATCCAGTAATCTGTTGGATACAGACATAAACAAGCCATGGTCCTCATTACCGAAGGGATATCAGGGAACCCAGTGCACACTCCAGATGCCCCTTCCTGACAAGGAGATAAGTTTGTGCAAGGAGGCATCCATTCAAAGGAGGAACCACAGGCTCCTCAGAAATGTCCACTCAGTACACTCCAAAGCTGACCAAGACCTTACCTCCACCATTGCTCCCTTCTGATTTTTGGAAGCTCACGCCAGTGAGAATCTGTCTGCCCTTCAGCATATGCCAGCTGTCCAGTCATAAATGCCCTGAGCCACCGAATAAAATCTCCTCTGCCAATAAGCTCTACTGTTGAGTTGACTCCCTCCAACCAATTGCAGAACTAGGGACAACATAGGGATCGAGTGGGAGGGACATAAACATTTTTGAGCGCACTTAGGTGGCACGAGTCACAGCACACTGTAAAAAAAAAAAACAAGTCCATATAAATGTGGTCTCATAATGCATCTGCTTGTTTGAGTCGGTCTACCCCTAATTGGTGACTGTGTCACACCATGATACCTAACTTCATGTCCACACAGGAGGCATTGTGGATTAATGTCTAGGTTGAGACCCTGTTGTACATGTGGAAATAAGATTAACAAAACATGGGATTTTCCTGGCACCATTGCCCCTCTCTTGGTCAAACATCCTATTTTCTTCCCTGGTCTCTGCACACAGAAGTGTTAGTGCTGAATGGACTGGTCAGCAAAGTGTAGGTCAGGTAGGTGTACACACAAGGAACCAATGCTTTAGAATCACCAAGGATTAAGGGGCCCACAGATTTGTCAAATGTACAGTGCATTGGCCTGTATTTAATGGGCCTGCTCTAAAGGGCCTCACATCAATGGATCTTGGGGCGTACTCCCTCACATGTCACAATTAGCCTAACCAATCTGGATCTAGTTGCAGCCATTTTCCTTCCCATTGTGCAGCTTCAATTTACAGCACAATGGAAGGTGACATCAAATACTCTTCAGGTTGTGGTTTCCAGCCTCCACCTCGACATGTTGGTGAGGCCCTCAATATCCAGCATCCCTTCCTTATAGTCCTTTCCATGAATTCCCATAGGCTTCATATCTCCCCAGGTTATCAACCAAGTTGCCTGCATGGGCCTGTACTTACCATCCTCCCCAGTCCCTGACCTGAGGTAACAATGCCAGGTATGATCAAATAATATCTCACCCTCACCTCCCTTGAGTGCTTCTGACTGGCAGGCCTAAATCCCTATTAATATGTTTCCTAGTCTCCCTCCCTTGGTAGTGGCCCCTTTGTCCTCTCCCACCACCCTTTTCCTTAGTTTCTCTGGATGAACTTGGCAGATACACAGTGGCCCAGATAGTCAACGGGCTCAAAACATTAACTCTGTTTACTCTCCACAGATCCTGCCAGACTTGCTTGAAATTCTCCAGAAAATTCTGTTTTTGCTTCAGATTTCCAACATCCACATTCTTTATTTCATTTTACTATTGAGGGACCCAATTGGACAATCCAGAGAACAATTGTCCAGACCCATTTGCTGACTGCACATCTCTCCAACTGCATTAGCCTAGTCCCCAGACTGGTTTCCAAGAAGCCAAAGGACTGATCATAACCAATTCCTTGAAATGCATATCATAACTGGACATCCAACTATGGCCTATCCTCGTACTGGTATTAAATGCTGTCCTTTACTAACTGGGCTCGGACTTCCTGTCTGACAGATGACTCCATTGGCTTTGGTGAGGACTACTCTCTCAAAACGTTGAGACATGGGTCCTTGTTTGCTGCTTGTGCAGTGTATTTGCCCCATACTTCTGTTAGGAAGAAGACCAGAATTGCACAAAATACTCCAAAAGTGGCCTAACCTAATGTACTGTACAATCTCAACATGACCTCCCAACTCTTACACTCAATGCTCTGACCAATAAAAGAAAGCATACCAAATGCCTTCTTCACTATCCTATCTACCTGTGACTCCACTTCCAAGGAACTATGAACCTGCACTCGAAGGTCCCTTTGTTCATTAACACTCCCTAGGACCTTACCATTAAGTGTATAAGTCCTGCTAAAAATTGCTTTTCCAAAATGCAGCACCTCACATTTATCTAAATTAAATTCCATCTGCTACTCCTCGGCCCATTGGCCCATCCGATCAAGATTCTGTTGTTCTCTGAGGTAACCTTCACTGTTCACTATACCTCCGATTTTGGTGTCATCTGCAAACTTAATAACTATACCTCCTATGTTCACATCCAAATAATTTATATAAATGATGAAAAGTAGTGGACCCAGCACCAATCCTAGTGGCACACAGGACTCCAGTCTGAAAAGCAATCCTCCACCACCATCTTCTGTGTTCTACCTTCGAGCCAGTGTTGTATGCAAATGGCTAGTTCTCCTGTATTCCATGAGATCTAACCTTGCTTACCAGTCTACCATGAAGAACCTTGTTGATTGCCTTATTGAATATTTCAAGCCAGAGTCTGTCCCCAACAATGAACTTGTGTTGATAAATATTAAACAGTCAGGTAACTGTTTCTCACAGGCTACAGAGCTGTTTTGGTTGATTAGTATGCAACAGACATATTAATGAAGTTGGCCCTCCTGCGTGTTGTTACCTCATGCTCCTGTGGGTGTCTCAAGTGACTTAAGCAAAAAGTTTACTTCCCTCACCAAGAAGCATAAAATATTCAAAATTCAGACTATAACTGAACTTTGAACTTGCACTTTCGCCTGCACTCTATGATCAAGGAATATTTCAGCATTATGTGTCTGCTTCAGGTCAAAATTTTAGTTCAGACAAAATAAACCAGCTCTGAGCTCAGTGGGGTTCTAATTAACATATTGCAATTGGAGACTAAAAACATCAAACCTGCACACGACTGAAACTTAACCAGCTGGAAACCTGCTGCAAGTTAAAATTCTCCCCCACAATCCCAACTCCCACCATTTCACAAAGTTTCAGTTCATAACAGACTCATCTAATTATATTATGAGGTCATTTACGGTACAGGAAGAAAACGCATGGGGAAAAAAAAATCCAAATCAGTTAGGTTATATTGAGTCGAACACCAGCACAATGGTGAGATTGGTGTGAAAATGAAAAAGATCAAATACCTGATGTTGAGGAAAAAAAAACTTGATTTTCCCCTCAAGCTTTTAATAGTGAGTTCTGAATCTTGCCCTTGAATGGAATACACATGTAATGGCAGAGTTAGAGTGAATGCTGTCCCTGTGAGTATGAGAGCAGAAAAGATTATTGACTTTCTTTCTGAACTTCTGGCATTTTTTTTCACCTGGGATACAGCAATGACTCATCATGTTACTCAAGCTGGCTGGGTCTTATGATGAAGCCTCCTTTGGCAGACAGCAGCAAGAAGGACCACCCTCCTCTCATCTACCATTATCTCCGGATCTCTGTCCTTGAAGCAAGATTGCTTTTCCTTTGTGACTCCATCAGGATCAAGCACCTCAATGAGATGGGTAGTTTCTGACTTGCATATCTGATGTCATGTTCAACCAGGCTTTAAATATTGACTGGAGCATGTAAGCCAAAAGGTCTCAAATACTTCTACTGCACAATTCCAAGTAAATGTACTGTGCTTGCGCACAATTCTAAGATTCTGAAAGAATTATCTTTTTAGTCACAATCGTTCTGTTCACATATTCTTTACAATTTTTTAAAAATGCTTCGAACATTGATATTTGAATACATGAGGTAACGTATTCTTCTGTCCTGCATATCTCTAGTTTTTAGGAATGAGCTATGAGGGCGGCATGGTGGCTCAGTATTACACCAGGGTTCTAGGTTCAATTCCAGCCTCTGGCGACTGTCTATGTGGAGTTTGCACATTCTCCCTGTTTCTGCATGGGTTTCCTCTGGGTGGTCAGGTTTCCTCCCACAGTCCAAGGGTGTGCAGGTCAGGTGAATTGGCAAAGCTCAATTGCCCATACTTTTAGGTGCATTAGTCAGAGGGAAATGGGTCTGGGTGGGCTACTCTTCGGAGGGTCGGTATGGACTTGTTGGGTTGAAGGGCCTGTTTCCACACTGTAGGGAATCTAATCTAATCTACACAAGGTTGAATAATTAGATTAACCATTCTATTTGTTAGTAATCCACTGAAGTTTTCATTTCTTTAAAACATGGTCCTATTCTCCTTCAATATTTTTAATTGAATTGCACAATAAGCATCAATAGTTGTCTCATTTGAAGAGTCTTTTTTTTGTAATTACTCCTTCACCAGTAAGCCCACTCTTGCTGTTCTTTTTTACAGTATGTGAAAAAACAATGAACTTATCTTTTTAGCTCAGGCTTAAATGTTAAGAAATGGAACACTAATTTTTCTTATCAGAATTTATTTGTGTTCAGTGTGTCACATTACTAGATTCTGTTTCACCAAGATAGCCCAGTAAAGCATACTTACAAAAGTAAGACTAATTTGTGCACCCCAATATATGTAATACGAAGTACAATGTGGTTCAAATATGTTTTTGAAAAATAAATGCCAACTTTTGAAAAAGACTTGCATAACACCAATGTAAAGATCTAGAGATTAGTGGACCTGGAGTTTGATTCTCCCAATCCTCTCAATTCCTACTCAGTGACTTTGCTGTAAGGAAATGTTGAGCAGTTGCATGATGCCTCACCGGGGGTAGAAAAGAGAATCGGATAATGATCATCATAATTTGATCCAACAGTGTTTTAAAATTATTTGAGCAATCTTTACATCTTTGCTTCTAATTCCAACCTTCTCTTGCCTTCATGAGATCCATCCCTAATTCATCTCTTCCTTTCCTTGATTTCTCTATCTCCATTTCTGGAACAGGCTATCAATAAATATTCATGATTAGCCACAAGTAAAATATTATATTGAAGGTGCTGGAAATTTGAATTATGAAAAATGCATAAGGAAAAACTTCACCAACAAAGAGCATCCGTGAAGAGAAACAGTTAACATGACAAGACCATTGACCTGAAACATTAAATCCTTTTATTTCCACAGATGTTGCCTGACTTTGAGTTTTTCTAGCATTTTGATCATGAAAACCCCACTGACTCCCAAAGTTACTTCGACTAAATATTCTCATTTTACTTCCTGTAAAGATTTCATTCTATTCTTCTAGTTTTTCTGTCTCTAAATCATTTATTCAGATGTCACATCAGAACTACTGTTGTAGAAAATTATGTCTTGTCTTCTTTTCCTCAACCAAGGATTCCTGTCCAAAGCAATTTCCATGAGCAACCTATTTCCTACATGTCTGTTCTCACCCCTTCTTCTTCCTCCCAGAACCATAACAGGGTTGCCATTGTCTCCACCTCCAATCTCACCACCCTTTATATTCAACAGAATACCCAGCATAATGCTACCATCAAACAGATTCTCCCCTCTCATCATTTTGCATTACAAAAAAACTGTTTCCTCTGACACCCTGTGCAACTACTCAATCACTCTCTACACCCTATCTCCTTCCAAGGTACTCTTCCATGTCGGCATACCTGTATTTTTACCTCTTCTTTCCTCAACACCTATGGCCTCTAGTGCTACTTCCCATTGGTGTACATGTTCTTTCAATTTAGCGTTGGGTATTTATTACTCAATACTATCTACTCAACATTTGGAGGAATCAAATTCAGTTACATTCAGTGCTAATTTTCTTACCATTCTTGCTTGAGTTTGGATTTCCAGTATTCACAATATTTTGCTGTTGCATCAAAGGAGGGAACTTTTAGGGGAGGGATAAAAATTACTTTATGAATTGTATACTGCAATATAGCGAAAAAATTCAAAACTAATTTTCTTCATTGTGCTTTTATCTTTTTTAAAAAAAAAAGAAACAGATGAACTGCTTTATTTTATTAACTCCTTACATCTCTGGTATCAGTGTTTGGGAGTGTGTTGGGAATGGAAACCTATTCCCAGATCTTGGTTAATGTTTATCTCTATGCAGGGATTTTTTTGATAACTTTGCAAGAGTTGCTTGTAAATCACATTACATTTCTCTTTCATTGTCATGATAAATTACTTGGTATCCAGTTGATACTATTCACAGACAGTATAACTGAGAAATTGGAAAATGTCATGTGCAAAATTGAGGGCACCAAATTATGATAATACACACCATAGTGTTTAAATGTTTGTGATAATTCATTGACATTTTACACACAGACACAACTGTCAATATTTCCAAGGGTATATTTTAAGATAAAATAGCAAAGTATTCAGATAAAGATAATCAATGCAACAAAATTATACAATTGCACCAATTTATTATTTTTATGGAAAATGGTGATCAGGACTTTTAAACATTCTTATCTGCCAATGTATGAGCAATCCAGACATCCAAAAGTGAAGCACAGAAGTTAATTATATTTAGGCAAGAAGGTGTAATTCAATCCCCATTTCAAAGTAATTCATTCTGTCCTTATCTTTATGTTATACCTTATAAATCCCTATGTCCACACTGAATGGAAGATACCAACATAAACTTGACATTTTATAATTTTTGCCATTACTACAATTGATGCAGCAAAATCTGCATCTCATGCTAGTTCATAAATTTAAAAAAGGAACTAAAAAAAGGAACTGGCTTTAAAAGTACTTTGGCAAGAAACATTTCATTCGGTAAGCAACTGATGAAGAGATCTAGCAAATTTCAGCAGTGCGTGAAGCTAGAATCCCAGTAAATATTTTACTATTGCACAATTGAGCAATGCATCTCTTGTTCAGTTGCTATGTGCCAAAATCGGAGTCAATTAAAGTGCATGGGTGAGAAAGCAAATGTTATAATCAGCTGAAGGTCCACATTTCTAAGACAAATGTTTTGCAGTTTTATACTAATATAGTAGACAGTTAATACTACCTTCATACACAATTCTTTATGAATCAACAAATAGTCAGGCCATACTGTATGCATTTTAATTGCATATATCCTGACATAACTATAACATATGCTGCAATATTAAGAGGCATTTTTAGATTCACTCCTGGAACATTATCACAGTAGCACATACTGCTCCTGCTCTCTGGCCCTGAGAAGTTGGGACTTACACCTACTACAGTGCCAACATTTTGATACAATTGACTGAGACAACTTCAGAGGGCAAGTAAAGGTCAACAACATGAGTATGGGACCAGGAGTAAATGTATGCCAAACCAAGTCAGGAAAAGAACAATCCAATAACTTGATTTTTAAATTACTACTAGGTTTTTTAAAAAGACAATTCAAAATCTGAACTTCTGTGGTGAAGGAAAGATGTATTAATGGCACAGCAACAATAACAACTGCACTATGACAGTATTACAGTATCCAGTCCAACACGTCAGAAAAATAATCACAAATTGCTTAAGAATTTTTGACAATATAATGAAACAAAGGAGAAAATGAGGACTGCAGAAGCTGAAGATCAGAGTCAAGAGTATGGTGCTGGAAAAGCACAGCAGGTCAGGCAGTATCCAAGGAGCAGGAGAATCGATATTTCGGGCATAAACCCTTCATCAGCATTCCAGATGAAGGGCTTATGTCTGAAACATCAATTCTCCTGCCCCTCGGATGCTGCCTGACCTGCTGCACTTTTCCAGCACCACACTCTCGAATGTAATGTAACAGCTGAATCTATATTGGTACAGCATTAACATTACCAATTTTAATTCAAGAAAGGAGAACTTGGTGTTGGAATTTGCTAATTACCTCAAGTTTGCCAGGGACATTCCCAATCATTTGATCGGTGGAACATGTGCAATGATCTTCCAATGTGCAGTCAGTTCAGGTTCATGTTTTGGGCCAGGAGAGAGGATAAATCCATAAAGGATAGTGGTCAGAAGTTAGTGCCATCAGAGAGCTCGAGGACATTATTGTAGAGCAGAACTCTCATTTTTATTACATGTTTCACACAGAGCTGCAGAAATGGTGCCTTGAAAGACAAGCAGCAGGATGGTGGCTATGGTGTGAGGAAGAGAGGCTCCATGTTTTAGAAGTGCCTCCTTTAAAGTTCTTCTGTGGTGCAGGAAAGGGTGCAATTATGTCCATAGGATTGAATGAGACAGACACCCAGCCTCACAAACAAAATCAGACTGCAGATCATCAAAGAAGTGTGCAGCTATGGGACTGTGACATGGACCTGGTAATAATATTGGAAGCATTTCAGTGACCTATAATTTGAGGCCTGGCAAGATGACTGGTATAAACGCTGTCAGGTTTGGATCCCTGCATAGATAATGCCCATACTATGTGCAGTGTCATGGATGACTCATGCACAAGGACTCAACAACAACCAATCTGTGCACACAGACAGCGGTATATTAGATCAGATTCCCACAGTGTGGAAACAGGCCCTACGATCCAACAAGTCCACACCAACTCTCTGAAGTGTAACCCATCCAGACCCATTTCCCTCTAACTAATGCACCTAACACTACGGGCAATTTAGCATAGCCAATTCACCTAACCTTTGGACTATGGGAGGAAACCGGTGCACCCGGAGGAAACTCATGCAGACACGGGGAGAACGTGCAAACTCCACACAGATGGTCGCCCAAGGCTGGAATTCAACCCAGGTCCCTGGCACTGAGAGGTTGCTGTGCTAACCACTGAGCCACTGTGCATGGTAGCGTTATGCCAGTCTACAATGGGCAATAATTAGCTGTTGCAGTACCAATCTTGAATAAATATATGTAGCAAGCCTCCCAGTCACTCAATGATGGACTTTCTTTACATCTTAATTAATTCATGGGATGTGGATATTTCTGATTGAGCTAGCATTTTTTTCCCATCCATAGTTGCTCTTGAAAAGGTGGTGGTGAGCTGTCTTCTTGAACTGCTGCAGTCCATTTGATGTTGGTTCTGTGGAGTTGGGGTTGGGGGTGGGGGGTTAACCCAGCAAAACAGAAAAAAGTGATATATTTCCAAGTCTGGCCGGTGAATATCTTGGAGGGGAAACTTGTAGGCAATGATGCTCCCATGTATCTGCTGTCTTTGTCCTTCTAGATGGTACTATTTGTGAGTTTGGAGGTGCTGTGTAAGGACCCTTGGTGAATTTCTGCAGTGCATTTGCAGATCACACATATTGCTGCCACTCAGCATTGCTGGTGGTGGGACTGAATGGATGTGCCAATCAAGAGAGCTGTTTTGTCCCAGATGGTATCAAGCTTCATAAGTACTACTGGAGATGTGCTTATGAAGATAAGTGGGGAGTATTCCTTCAACTCACTTGTGCCTTGTAGCTAAGGGGCAAGCGTTGGGGAGTCAGAAAGTGAGTTACTCACTACAAGATTCCTAGCCTCTGAGCTGCTCTTATTTGTCATTGTACTTCCATGACTCACCCAATTCACTTTCTGGTCAATGGTAACTCCTCAGGCTGTTGATAGTTGGGGACACACTGAGGACAATGCTTTGAAAATCAAGAGCTATGGTTAGATTCTCTCATTTGAGATGGTCATGACCTGGCATATATGTGGCCCAAATGTTACTTATCATTTATCAGCCTAAACCTGGATATTGGCCACTACTGATCTTATGGAGGGAAGGTCATTGTTAAAACAGCTGAAGATGGTTGGATCTAGGACACTACCCTGAGGATCTGCTGGAGAGGTGTCCTGGAGCTAAGATAACTGACCTCCAACGGGCACAACCATCTTCCCTTGTACCAGATACAAGTCCAACTAACAGAAAGGTTCCACCCTCCCATTTCTATTCCTATTGACTCCAGTTTGCTGGAACGCCTTGATGCTACACTCCGTTAAATTCAGTTAAATGTCAAGGGCAGTCATTGTCACCTTAACCTGCAATTCATCTCTTTTGTCCATGCTTTGACCAAGGTTATAAGGAGGTCAGGAGCTCAGTTGCTCTATTGCAGCTCAAACTGAGCATCGATGAACAAGTTATTAGTCAGCAAATACTACTTCATAGCACCGATGATGACACTTTCCATCACATTTCTGATGATTGGCAGTAGACTAATGGGACAGTAATTGGCCAGCTTGGACTTGACCTGATTTGTTTGTGGATGACATTTCTGGGCAATTTTCCACATTGTCAGGTAAATTTTTAATAACTCCTTTATGGGAAACGACTATCGCTGGCTGGGCCAGCATTTAATGCCCATCCCTAATTTTTGGAGTAGGTTGGTAGGGACATTTCAGTGGGCAGTTAAGAGTTAACCACATTGCTGTTGGGTTGGAATCACATATGGGTTAAATAGGGTATTTTCTCTTAAATATACACCCCCATTATTGAGGATGGAGAAGTTTGCTGGGCTTCCTTTTCCAGTGAGTTGTTTAATTGACCACCATCATTTGTGACTGGATATAGAGTCATAGAGATGAACAGCATGGAAACAGACCCTTCGGTCCAACACATCCATGCCAACCTGATATCCCAACCCAATCTAGTCCCACCTGCCAGCACCCGGCCCATATCCCTCCAAACGCTTCATATACCCATCCAAATGCTTTTTAAATGCTGCAATTGTACCAGCCTTCACCCTCTTCCTCTGGCAGCTCATTCCATACCTGTACCACCCTCTGTGTGAAAAAGTTGCCCCTTAGGTCTCTTTTATATCTTTCCCCTCTCACCCTAAACCTATGCCCTCTAGTTCTGAACTCCACGACTCCAGGGAAAAGACTTTGTCTATTTACCCTATCCATGCCCCTCATAATTTTGTAAGCCTCTATACGGTCACCCCTCAGCCTCCGACGCTCCAGGGAAAACAGCCCCAGCCTGTTAGCTTAGACCTGATCCCTTGGTTGTATAATTATTTAGATCTATTACTTGCTGTTTATGCTTTTTGGCATGCAAGTAGTCCTATCTTGTAGCTTCACCAGGTTAACATTTTAGGTGTGCCTGGTGTTGTTCTTTGCATGCCTTCCTGCATTACTCATTGAACCAGCCATGATCCCCTAACATGATAGTAAATGGTCGAGTTGTGATATGTAGGGTCATAAGGTTGCAGGTTGTGTTGCACCACAATTTGGCTGTAGCTGATAGCCCACATTGCCTCGTGGATATCCTATCTTGGAGCTGCTAGGTCTATACAAAGTCTATTCTATTTAGTGTGGTATCAGTGCAACAAAACATGATGGGGGATATTCTCAATGTGAAGACAAGAATCGGTCTTCACAAGGCCTGTATTGTGGTCACTCTTACTGATACCATCATGGACAGATATACCTGCAGCAGGCAGATTGGTGAGGGTAAGGTCAAGTCTGTTTTTCCCTCTTGTTGGTTCCCTCAGCATCTGCCATACACCTAACTGAGCAGCAAAGTCCTTCAGGACATGACCAGCTGATTTAGTCAAGCTGCTGCCACGTGACCCTGGTGATGGAAATTAAAGCCTCAAATCCAGTGTACACTGTGCACACTTGCCACCCTCAGTGCACCCTCGAAGTGCTGTTCAACGTAGACTGACAATTCAACAGCCAAAGGAAGACAGCGTATGGAAATCAGCAAGAGGTTTCCTTGTGTGGGGTATGGTCATGAATATCACAGGACAGGAACTGTACTGTATCTTCATGCTGTTGTAAGAGAAGGAAATACATAATACAAGAGAGCAAAAGTGCAGGTGGAGGAAGTGAGGCTAGATGATAGTAAATAGAACATCACATAGGGCAAGGTAAGTCTGGAGTTCTGAGAGAGTGCATTTGTCATTTCTGTTTACCCTTCAGCCTCCAATGCTCCAGGGAAAACAGCCCCAGCATGTTCAGCCTCTCCCTATAGCTCAAATCCTCCAACACTGGCAACATCTTTGTAAATCTTTTCTGAACCCTTTCAAGTTTCAAAACATCTTTCCGACAGGAAGGAGACCAGAATTGCATGCAATATTCCAACAGTGGCCTAACCAATGTCCTGTGCAGCCGCAACATGATGTCCCAATGCCTGTACTCAATACTCAATAAAAGAAAACATACCAAATGCCTTCTTCACTATCCTATCTACCCGTGACTCCACTTTCAAGGAGCTATGCACCTGCACTCCAAGGTCTCTTTGTTCAGCAGGGGTGACCTTATAGAGGGTTACAAAATTATGAGGGGCATGGATAGGATAAATAGACAAAGTCTTTTCCCTGGGGTCGGGGAGTCCAGAACTAGAGGGCATAGGTTTAGGGTGAGGAGGAAAAGATATGAAAGGGACCTACAGAGCAACCTTTTCACGCAGAGGGTTGTACATGTGTGGAATGAGCTGCCAGAGGAAGTGATGGAGGCTGGTACAATTGCAACATTTAAAAAGCATTTGGATGGGTATATGAATAGGAAGGGTTTGGAGGGATATGGGCCGGGTGCTGGCAGGTGGGATTAGATTGGGTTGGGATATCCGGTCAGCATGGATGTGTTGGACCGAAGGGTCTGTTTCCATACTGTACATCTCTATGACCTCAGTGATCCATGTTGACCATATGAAACTCAGGATATAAGTTTACTCGCTGAGCTGGAAGGTTTGTTATCAGATGTTTTGTCACCATACCAGGTAACATCATCAGCGAGCCTCCAGTGAAGCACTGGTGGTATGGCCCACTTTTTATTTATGTGTTTAGGTTTCCTTGGATCGGTGATGCCATTTCCTGTTCTTTTTCTCAGGGGGTGGTAAATGGGATCCAATGCAATGTGTTTGTTAATAGAGTTCCAGTTATCAACAAACACATTGACTTGGATCCCATTTACCACCCCTGAAAGAAAAAAAGGAAATGGTGTCATCACATGACATCACCACAGGAAATTACATCACTAACCCCAGGAAACCTAAGCACATAAATAAAAAGCGGGCCATACCACCAGAGCTTGTCCAGAGGTTCAATGGTGATGTTACCTAGTATGGTGACAAAACATCCAACAACAAACCTTCTAGCTCAGTGAGCAAACTTACATCCAGAACCTCAACCTGAGCTACAAATCTACTCGAAACTCGCTAATATGAAACTCAAGACCACAAAATGTCAGGACGAGATTGCACAGGGACATTATTAACAGCATTCTTGTCTATTCAACAAGTACAGCAGATGACATTGGAATCAGCAGAGATTCAGGGAAGGAGACAATATGTGTAGATGCAACATCAAATCAGTCCAGTGTAATCTCCATTCGGGCAAATGCTTTCATAGTGACTAGTCATAAGGCATAGTTCTAATGGGTGGTACGACTGGTGAGAATGGAACACACACAGGAGTAGGTGATAGAAGCAATGACAGCTAAGCCCATTTTCCATCAGAATAATGACGACATACCCAGCAATGCTGAATTCTGCAAAGATGCTGAGGTTCATTGGCCAACAATGAAGCAGGTTCTTAGAGAACAGGAAACATGCAGAGTCTCCAAAGTAATGCATCAATTTAACCCTGATGGGCAATAGGCTTGGATTGGAGGTGTGGGGGCAGATGGCTCAGTGTAGCAAGGATGTGTGGACAGGTTATAGAGAGCTCCTCCAATGTAGGGGAGTGGAGTTGAGCCATGAAAGCTTTTAGGTGTAAATTGCTAAAGTAATGGGTATTTACTCAAAACTGTTCTGACCATGATACTGACATTGTTTCCTTCAATGAGGACAGAGACATAAAGGTTAGGTTGGTGCAATTTGTACTGGCACCTCAAGGAACCCACAACTTAGAAGTAGCTTCACGGACATTTAGTCCACTGGAGTCAGGAGGCCAGCTGGCTGCCGAATATCATCTCAAAAATATTGTTTTTTCCTCATTCTTTCACAAGGTGTGAGCATGTCTAGTTAGGCCAACATTAATTGCCCTTGAGAAACTCGTGGTGAGACATTTCTTGGGCTGCTGCAGTCTATATGGTGCAGGTACACCCACAGTGTTGGAACTCTATGTGAAAACAATCATAATTGAACAAAAAGAAAAGTGACTCGCATTTATATAGTGCTTTCCACAAATAGTGGATGTCTCAAAGCCTTTTACAGCTAATTTATATTTGAAAGCTAGTCACTTTAGCAACAGCAATTTTGTGCTTAATGCATTTACTAAGGGTCATTCATAGGATTGGCTGGAAGTGGTTGTGCGATCTTGCAAACTGCTGCTCCTCATTTGAATAAGACAAGCAATGGATATTTTGTTTGTGTAGCTTACAAATGCCTGTTTTTTGAAGACAAAAAGAACACATGCATACACTGTTTCAACTCAGCAAAATAGCAACAACCAATGGTTCATTTCTCAGGACAACATTATAACTAATGTCTGGTAGTTAACTATCAATCAGCATTAATGGATGCATTCTCTATGACATTGCCTCTACCAGAATTGACTTGCCAACCATTCAACACTCTCCTCTCATGCAATATAAATTATGGCTTTCCATTTGAATTATTATTTCTTGTGAATTGTCCTAATGAGTACAAAGGGAAAAACTTTGATGACAAGTGTCTTTTTTTCAGCAGTCATATTTTTGTGTTCTTACTTCACTGCAGCTAGCAAGCAACTGAAGCTTCAATATACCTCTGCACCTTCAACAAAATTCCCACATTAAATTGTTCTTAATAACACCTTAACCATTTCAAAATGGACACTAGGCCAGAAAGCTCCAGCTACTAACCCTGTAAAAACTGATCAGCAGTGGTAAGACATCAGGATGCATCCCTGACATTTCTCTCTCACTTTTCCCATCTCACAAGCCCTATCACCAAAAAGCCTGGAAATTTCAGATCCTGTTTCTGTTGCCTCAAACAAAGTCTCATTGACAATGGCGCCACCAATACAAAAAAAGAACCATGTCACTTGTTGACAGGACCAAGCAGCCTAAGACCAGAACTTTTAGATCAAAATAACTGACAGTTTTGCAGTATTAATTCATCAACAGCTTATTATACCACTGTATTTTAGACAGAATTATCATTTCACTTCCAAGTGCTATGTTTGGCTATGTGTTGTATAAATAATAGTAACTTAAAATATTTAGATTATGCATGTACCTGCCAAGACTAGTCTGTGTTGACAGTGAGCCCACATGTTCCCTTATGCCAGTAGGCAGGATCATCGTCTCTTCAGCACATTCTGTGCTCTTATTTGCTAAGATTTTCACATTAAACTGCAATAAGGCAGATTCATCAGTATCATGTGAGAAGTCTTCAATGTTGAGACAGGAATCTGAATTTAATCTCCTTACAGCTGCAAGATAAACATAAACACCATATTATTTGACTTGAATCCTCCATCTGTCACCTAGGGGCCATAGTTCATTATCCAAGTGGGAAACTCATGTTGGGACATTTTCCAATTTGGCAATACCAGAGTCAACTTCACTCTGAAAATCTAGCCCCCCACTCCCGATCCCAATATTGACATGGATAGAGGGAAGGGGTAGAGAGCATGTCAGTAGCTAAGAAATACTAAACATTTGGGAAGAGGAGGTTCACCGTATGGGATGGCAGAAATACTTTAGTATATTTTTGCAATTTGTCTTGCAGTTGTCCAGGCTACAGAGAGGTGGGGAAATCTGAAGGAAGAGATGGCACCGTGAAGAAGTGCCACCATATGACAGTGGGACAGAGATTTTAGAAGATAACGTGCTTGAGGGAACAGCAGAAGTACTTGCATACCTCCCAGCCCACAAAGTGGACATATTATTTCCTATTAGATCTAGCAATTTCTATCTCCAACTACCAATTTTCATCCCTTGGGATACTCAAATCACAGTGTTACATCCAAATAGTTGCCAAAATATTAAGTGCTGAGCCTCATTTAAATATTTTAATCTCTGCTCTGCTTTTCCAGCATACACTATACAGGTACCACCAAAATTACCATTCTAAAACTGGTAGTAGCTGCATTCAGGACTGAGTTTGGACTTCAATTTTTATTAATTTACATACCTTTTTTCCAGCCAATCGTGGGGACCTTTACTTGACTTGATTTATTATTGTCACATGTACCAAGATACAGTGAAAGCTCTAAGATTTTTCCAAACATGTCTTTTCCTTCATAAATCCATA
Source organism: Chiloscyllium plagiosum (assembly GCF_037043375.1). Taxonomy (NCBI): domain Eukaryota; kingdom Metazoa; phylum Chordata; class Chondrichthyes; order Orectolobiformes; family Hemiscylliidae; genus Chiloscyllium; species Chiloscyllium plagiosum. Next base: position 120,179,421 of record NW_028270141.1, on the reverse strand, counting down.
TTAATTTTGTACATTTAAACAATTATTTCTAAATCTTCCATGATCACATCCTTTATAATAGATTCTAGTATTTTCCCTTGAATGGACATTAGATCTGTAGTTCCCTACTTTCTCTCTCCCACCTTTCTTAAATTGTGGGTTATATTTGAGACCTTCCAATCTGCATGAGCATTACAATTTTGAAAGACAAACACCAACACAATCATTGTCTCTGTAGCCATCTCTTTCAACATTCTCAGGTGAAGGTCATTGGTTCCCAGGAATTTGTCAACTTATAGACCCATTAATTTCTCCAATACTACATTTTTTTCACAAATACTAATTTCTTTTTGTTCCACATTTTCATGATCCTTGGATTTTAATCATTTCAGACGGAGCTCTTGAATCTTTCTTTGTGAAAACAGAAACAAAGTCCTTACATAACTGCCCTGCCATTCCAATTATAAATTCACCTACCTTTGCTACTCAGCATAGGGCAAATAAAACTATATAAATGCACACACACATTGACAGAGATAGAGGGGAAATGAGGAGTCACCTACTTCCTTCAGAATGAATTTCTTTGTCAGGCAGAAGATTTCCTTGAGAAGCAACTTTAAATAATCGTGCACGAGCATTGCTGACTCTCTTAACCTCTACTGGGTCCAGTGGGGGCTTTGGAATGGGAGATCCTTCATCTTTGGGTGGAGAGGTAGGAATTTTTGGTTTCTGTTACAGGAGAAAACAAGAATTTTAAACCAACAAATTCTTTATAGGTTTTAAAGTTCCAGTAAATGCTACTAAATAGCAAAATTCTGTGCACAACAGTCATCAAAAGAGAAACAAAAGTAGTCATTCTTTGCTCATGCAAACCTCTTAATTAAATTTATATATTAGTATGTGTTCTCCAATATATGAAGTGTCAGATCTAGATAATACATATCTTTTTTCCAATTCAACACCAAATATTGTTAAGAAATACTTTTGGGATGAATAACAGACCACATTCATGTTTCCTCCAATAATGCTCAATTTTTCAAATTTCAGAACAGTAATCATTGCTGCTCAGCGAGATACTTTCTATTTCCTATACCAAACCTCTTATGTGGTCAGCCACTGTGAATTAGCAATTTCATTCTTTAACTTTAAACATAAAATATTCAACTTTAAACACATGAATCGATTTTCTAGAAAGCTGTAATGCTCGCATAAGTGGGAGTCACACATGGGGGACCTTGCGGAATCTTGATCATGACATACTCCAAAAGAATCATCCAGGAAAATGAATTTTCCATTGGGCAACTCATACCCCACAAACCCTCCATCCTGATTAGTAGTTAATCTGACCCCATACACACCCCACACACCCCCAACAACTTAAACCCCAACACCTTGACCCAACACACTCCCACATCATTATCCTGCTACCTTGAAAGCAGCAATGAGCACATACAGAGCAGGTTGTGATGAAATCATGCTATATGATTTTTAATTCTTATACCCCCTTCCTCACCCAATTGCCCACTCATCATGAGGGTATGAATTTGACCCATGTGTCAACATGACATTCTAACATGGAGGACATCAAATAACATTGGCCTAACCTCCCTAACATGTGCCTAAACCAGCAGGAGCAATTTCAAATTGATTAGGGATACAAATTCTGTTTTATATTGCTCTCCTTAACTCAAAAGGAGATCTTGTGACACAGGGATAGTGTCCCTAGCTCTGTGCCCAAAGGTCTTGGATTGAGTCACATACCATATTTTGTTGGCTGTGGAAGGTATATTTATAGCATGGTCAGTAAGGTTGACTGTCAGCCTGTAATTCCTTCCAACACACTGATGGCAGACAGCAAGAGATGGGGGTTTCCTGGTCAACAAAACTGCAATGAGCAATAGCAAACCACTGCGGTATCTGCCTATAAGTGGAGAGCAATCCAATGACCCAACTCTTGAGTATAAAGACAGGAGAACTGACAGACATATTTAACACAGGAGCACTGGGGCCAACAACACTCCCACACTGTGGAAAAATTGTCATTACTGAAGAGGACTGTAACAGATTACAGGGAGAAAGTGAGGACTGCAGAATGCTGGAGATCAGAATCAAAATGTGTGGTGCAGGAAAAGCACAGCCAGTCAGGCAGCATCTGAGGAGCAGGAGAGTGAATAGATTATGCTCAAAACATCAACTCTCCTGCTCTTCAGATGCTGCCTGACTGGCTGTGCTTTTCCAGCACCATATGTTTTGACTCTGCAACAAATTACAGGCAGACATTCATAAATTTGCAGGAATGGATAAATAATTTGAAAATCAAGCTAGCACAGATAAATAGAGTCATAGGGTTAATACAGCAAGAAAACAGACCCTTTGGTCCAACTAGTCCATGCCAACCATGTTCCAAACTAAATTAGTCCCACGTGCCTGTATTTGGCTCATATCCCTCCACACCTTTCAGAGTCATGTTTTCATCCACATGAATGTTGTAGCTGTGCATCCACCTCCTTCCTCTGGCAGGGGTTCATTCCACATACAAAACAATCTCTGTGTAAAAAGGTTGCCACCCAGGTCCTTTTTAAAAACTTTCTCCTCTCACCTTAAAAATATGCCCCCTAGTTTTGAACTCTCCCACCCTTAGGAAAAAAGACCGTTGCAATTCACTTTATCTATGCCCCTTATGATTTTATAAATCTTTGTAAATAAGGTCACCCCTCAAACTCCTATGCTCGCAGCCTATCCAGCCTATTTTCATAACTGAAACCCTCCATTCCAGGCAACAGTCTGGTAAATCTTTTCTGACCAGCAGAGACTGTGACAATGCAGTTTGGCTGTCGGGGTGAAGATTTGCATTGGCGCAATCACCACTACCAGAAGGAGGACCTCAGCAAGACACCATCCAAGGACATTCCTCCAACTGAACTGAATTCATTTCTCCCATTGACCAACCAGGTTGTATCCTCTACTTGTCTTCACCTATCCCCACTTCATCACTCTACCCCTGCCACTCCCTTTATCTACAGTTTCCCCCACATCCAGTCCTGAAGAAGGGTTACACCCAAAACGTCGACTTCTGCACCTTCTAATGCCTGCCAAGCTTGCTGTGTTCTTCCAGCCTCCTGCCTTCTACTTTGGATTCCAGCATCTGCAGGATTTTTGTGTCTCTAATCATCTAAGGACAGGCAGTCACCTGCACTGAAGAACAGGTTGTTGTGGGCCTGCTGCTTCAGGCTCAAACATTACATCGCTATAATGTTTTTTTTCCCTTCCTAGCTTACTCCCATCAAATGTAGAATCTCTGGAGAACAAGATGGATGAACTCAGATCATGGCTCAGCTTCCAGCGTGAACTGCAGGACTGCCATGTACTCGGTTTCACAGAAACCTGGCTCAACCTATCCATTCCCGACTGCGCACTTCAGGCTGATGGTTTTTCTATCCATTGTATGGACCGTACAGTGTCCTCGGGTATGGCAAAAGGTGGTGGGGTTTGCTTTTTAATCAACAACTTATGGTGCATGATCATTGCAGCCCTGGGCAGCCATTGCTCCCCAAACCTTGAACTCCTCACCATCAAATGCTGCCCATCTATCTACTACAGGAATCTCTACCATCAGGGAGAAGGTACAGAAGCCTGAACATACACATCAGCTTGCTTTGCAACAGTTTCTACCCTACTGTTGTTAGAATACTGTATGGACTCTCAAACTCTTAATATTTGTCTGTACCTGTGCTTTTGTTCTTGCCGCTGTTTACCTATTATTTACTATCTATACTACTTAACTACGTGATCTGCCTGTATTGCTCGCAAGACAAAGCTTTTCACTGTGCCTCATTACACGTGACAATAAATTCAATTAAATTCTTTATCATCAGAAAACAGAAGTGGAGGGGTAGAGAGATGTGCTATTGCAAAATTTGTTGGTAGCGGAGTAAGAAGTAAGGCTTTGGCTTGAGAGGCTTTGGACAGCAGCAGCTCAGCAAAAAGTACAGGTGAAGTCATTTTAACTTTCCTTTTTAATTGTACAGCAGTTAATTGCATGTTCCTTCTGCAGGATGTGGGAACTCAGGGAGACCTCCATCATCCCTGATTGATTACACCTGTCGGAAATGCACTCAGCTGCAGCTCCTGGGAGACAGTGTAGGAGAGTTGGAGCTGGACGCATCAGGATCATCTGAGATGCTGAGCGCTTTGTGGATAAGAGTTTTAGTAGTGGTCAAACCTGAGGTGTAGTCAGAGAGTAGCTGGGTGACCACCAGGAAAGACAAAGGGAAGATGCAGGAAACCCCGTTAGCCATTCCCCTCGAAAACAAGTTCACGGGAAAACGGGAAAGCAACGGTAGCCAGGTTGGTGGGACTACAACTGGTTGTGGGGCAAAGTGGAAACGGGGAAAGATAGACAGGATCTTAGTGACAAGAGACTTGATAGTTAGGGGGACAGATAGGAGATTCTGTGGCTGCAAATGGGAATCTAAGATGGTGTGTTGCCTCCCTGGTGCCAGGGTCCAGGATGTCTCAGCGGCTGCAGCACGTTCTCAAGGGGGACGGTGAGCAGCCTGCAATCATTGTGCACATTGGCACAAATGATATAGGTAAAAATAAGGGATGTGGTCCTGCAGAGTGATTATAGAGAGATAGAAAAAAAGTTTAAGAACCATGACCTCGTTGGTGATAATCTCCAGATTACCTCCAGTAGGCAAAAGTGAGTACTGCAGATGCTGGAGATTAGTGTCAAGAGTGTGGTGCTAGAAAAACACAGCGGGTCAGGCAGCATCCAAGGAGCAGGAGAATCGACGTTTCGGGCAAAAGCCTTTCATCAGGAACCTCCAGTGCCATGTGCTGGTGAGGGTTAGAACAGGAGGATATAGTAGATGAATGAGTGGCTAAAGAATTAATGCAGAGGGCAGAGATTCAGATTTTTAGATCATTGGAATCTTTTCTGGGGCAGAGGTAACCTGTTCAAGTGGGATAGGGTTGCACTTGAACTGAAGGCGGACCAATATCTTGGCAGCCAGGTTTGCCAGTGCTGCAAGGGAGGTTTAAACTAGATTGGCAGAGGGGTGGAATCCTTAACAGCAGGGACATAAATGCGAGGCTGGAAGGAGATACATAATCAGAAATAGTAAGTTGAAGAGACAGGTCAGACTGGAGCACGACACAGCAAGAATGCCTGTTGAATTAAATTGCATGTATTTCAATGCAAGAGGGCTAACAGGTAAATTGACGAACTCAGGGCATGGATAAGTATGTGGGATGGGGATATTATACAGATGCTTTTTTTTGATTAAGGCGAGTATCACAGCAGTAATCAGAGATGACATACCTGAAGAATCATCCAGTGAGGCTTTGTGGGTGGAGCTAAGAAATAAGAAGGGGATGATGACCTTATTGAGTTTGTACTATAGGCGCCCAAACAGTCAACGGGAATTAGAGGAACAAATATGCAGGGAGATTTGGAAGACTTGCTGGAGCAATAGGGTTGTCATAGTAGGGGATTTTAATTTTCCTAACAAACACTGGGACTGCCAGTGCGTTAATGGCTTAGATAGGGGTAGAATTTGTTAAGTACATTCAAGAAGGTTTCCTCAAACAGTACATAGAGGGTCTTACTTGGGAAGGGGCAAAACTTGACCTCCTCTTGGGAAATAGGGCAGGACAAGTGACGGAGGTGACAGTGGGGTAGCACTTTGGAACCAATGACTATAGTTCTATTAATTTTAAAATAGTTGTGGAGAGAGGAAAAAAAACTGATCCACAGGTTCAAGTTCTAAATTGGGGCAAGGCAAATTTTGATGGAATTAAGACACGAGGTTGCAGGGGTTGATTGGAGTGGCTTGTTTGCAGGCAAAGGGACCTCTGGCAAGTGGGAGGCCTTTAAAGTGAGATAGCTAGAGTTCAAGGTCTATATGTTCCTGAGAGGGTGAAGGGCAAAGATGGAAGAAAGAGGGAACTCTGGATGGCAAGAGATATTGAGGCTTTGACCAGAGAAAAGGAGGCATGGCTCAGGTACAGGCAGCTGGGATCAAAGGAATCTCTGGAGGTATACAGGAGTTTACTGAAGAAGGAAATCAGGAGGGCGAAAAGGGGCCAGGAGATAGGCTTGGCTGAGAAGATTAGGGTGAATCCAAAGAGATACTTTAAGTATATTAACAGAAAAAGAATAACGAGAGACAGAACTAGAGCCCCTCGAGGACAAAAGTGTACATGTATGTATAGAACTGCAGGAGATGGGCAAGGTTCTCAAAGAATATTTGAGAATTGATGAGGGCAGAGTGGTACATGTGATCTATATGGACTTCAGTAAGGCCCCTCTGGTCAAGATCCTGTTGTAATTTGAGGTAACCTTCTTCACTGTCCATGTCATCGACAAACTTATTAACTGTACCTCTTACGCTTGCATCCAAATCATTTATGTAAATGACAAAAAGTAGAGGACCCAGCACCGATCTTTGTGGCACTCCTCTGGTCACAGTTCTCCAGTCTGAAAAACAACCCTCCACCACCATCCTCTGTCTTCTTCCTTTGAGCCAGTTCTGTATCCAAATGGCTAGTTCTCCCTTTATTCCATGAGATCTAACCTTGCTAACCAGTCTCCCATGGGGAACCTTGTCGGACACCTTACTGAAGTCCATATAGATCACATCTACCACTTTGCCCTAATCAATCCTCTTTGTTACTTCCTCAAAAATCTCAATCACGTTTGTGAGACATGATTTCCCACGCACAAAGCCATGTTGACTATCCCTAATCAGTCCTTGCCTTTCCAAATACATGTACATCCTGTCCCTCAGGACTCACTCCAACAACTTGCTCATCACCGACGTCAGGCTCACCCTGGCTTGTCCTTACCACCCTTCTTAAACATTGGCACCATGTTAGCCAACATCCAGTCCCTCCAAATGTTGTGCCATTATTCAAGAAAAGCTGCAAAGAAAAGCCTGGGAACTATAGATCAGTAAGCTTAATATCGGTGGTGGGTAAGTTACTTGAAAAGATTCTGAGATAAAATATCCATGCATTTGGAAAAACAGGGCTTGATTAGGAGTAGTCAGCATGAGTAGGAGATCATGCCTCACAAATGTGTTAGTGTTCTTTAATGAAGTGACCAGGAATGTTGACAAGGGCAGGGATATGGATTTCAGTAAGGCCTTTGATAAGGTTTCAGATGGGAAGCTGCTCTTAAAAGGTTAGATTGCATGGAATCCAGGGCATGCTGACAAATTGGATACAAAATTGGCTTGATGGTAGGAAGCAGAGGGTAATAGTGGAAGTATGCTTGTCTGACTGCAGGGCTGTGACTAGTGGAGTGCCTCAGAGGTTGGTGCTGGACTCATTACTGTTTATTATCTATAACAATAATTTGGATGAGCGTGTACTAGGTGTGATTAGTACATTGCTGATTACATTAAAATAGGTGGTATCGTGGACAGTGAAGAAAGTTATCAGAAATTGCAGAACCTTGATTCAGCTAGGGAAGTGGGCCGAAAAATGGCAAATGGAGTTTAATAGATAAGTGTGAGGTCTTGCATTTTGGCAAGTCAAATCAAAGTAGGAGTTTCATGGTGAATGGTAAGGCCTTCAGGAGAGTTGTGGAACAGAGGGATCTTGGAGTTCAGGTTCACAGTTCTCTGAAAGTGTAGTCAAAGGTAGACAGGGCAGTGAAAAAGGCTTTTGGCACACTGGTCTTCATCAGTCAGGGCACTGACTACAGACGTTGAGAAGTTGCGTTCCAGTTATACAAGACGTTGGTGAGGCTGCACTTGGAGTATTGTGTTCAGTTTGGTCACCTTGTTATAGGAAGGATATTATTAAACTGGAAAGAGTGCAGAAAAAATTTACAAGGATGTTGCCTGGACTGAATTGTCTTGAGTTATAGGGAGATGCTAGACAAACTAGGACTTTTTTTCTTTCGCGTATAGGAGACTGAGGAGGGACCTTATAAAAGTGTATAAGATCATGAGGGTCATGGATAGGGTGAATGCATTCTGTCTTTTTCCCAGGATTGGGGAATCGAGGACCAGAGGGCATCAGTTTAAGGTTAGAGGGGAAAGAATAAAAGGGAACATGAGGGGCAACTTTTTTTTTTAACATAGAGGTTTATATGCATATGGAATAAGCTGCTAGTGGAAGTGGTTGAGGTGGGTATATTAACAACATTTAAAATGCATTTGGACAAATACGTGAGTAGGAAAAGATTAGAAGGATATGAGCCAAGTGCAGGGTATTGAGTTAGCGTGAATGGACATTTCGGTCGTTATGGAACAGTTTGGGACAAAAGGCCTATCTCTGTGCTGTAGGACTCTATCACTCTATAAATGTCTCCAATTTAATAATATCCTTCCTATAGCAGGGTCACCAGAACTGTGCATAGTATTCCAGAAGAGGCCTCACCAACATCTTCTACAACCTCAACATGATGTCCCAACCCCTGTACCCAAAACGTCTGAGCAATGAAGGCAAGCATGCTAAATGCACTCTTAACTACTCTGTCTACCTGTGACACAATTTCAAAGTATTATGTACCTGAACCCCTAGGTCTCTCTGTTCTACAACACAACCCAGGGCCCGACCATTACTTGTATAAATCCTGCTCGTTTGTTTTACCAAAATGCAATATCTCGCATTTAGCCAAATTAAACTTTATCTACCACAGCTCAGCCCATTGACCCAACTGATCAAGATCTCTTTGTAATCTTAGATAACATTCTTTACTGTCCACTAGTTCACCACTTTTGGTGTCATGCACAAACTCACTAATCATGTCTCTTATATTCTATATCCAAATCTTTTGTGAGGTGGTACATTTTAGGAGGAAGACTAGAGAGGTCTTTATTATTTGGAAGGTGAAAGCCTGAGAGATAAAAAGGGATTTCGGAGTATAAATTATTATCACTTGAACCACGAGTTAGTAAGGCCTTAACACAAATAGGTTTAATTTCTAGAGAGATAGTATTGAAAATTAGATTAGTTTTTTTCTAAAATCTGTATTGTACCTTGCTTGACCTGAAAGGGAGGAGGATAAGTTAGAGGTTGTGACACACATTGATTACAATATAGTTGGGATAAGGTCTTGCACTAAGAGTTCTGGGAGTGAGACAGTAAACTGAAAAGCAGGGCTGCAAAAGTTGTAATCTCTGATGTAAAGTATTAGCGAGTACAGAAATAAAACAGGGAAGATGAATGCATGGCTTAACAGTTGGTGCACATTGGAGAGTTTTAGATTCCTGAATCACTGAGGTTATTTCTGCAGAAGGTGCGACCTATACAAATGGACCAGTATCTAAACCAGTATGGAACCAACCTTTCTGGTAGGTTTGCTAGTGCTGTTGCAAAAAGTTTAAACTTGATCAGTAGGGAGAGGGACAAGGAGTCGAGAGAGGTTGATGGCCTCTACTTTTATGCTAGGAGCATTATAAGTAAGACAGGCGTGTTGAGGATTTGGGTTGAGAAGTGGAATTTCATCCATCACAGATATATGTTTGAGGAAGGGGCAGAATTCACAAATCAATATTCCAAAGTATAGGATCTTCAGGCGAAACAAGTAGGGTGCAAAAGAGGAAATGGTATTGCATTATCAACTAAACAGTTAGTAACTGCAGTAGGAAAGGACGATATCCTAGAAGGATCTTCAAATGCGGCATTGTAGGCAGAGTTTAGGAAAAAGGGGGCAGTCACATTGCTGGGAGTGTATTATAGAACTTCAAACAGTCAGCAGGCAATATAAGAGCAGACATGTCGATAATTCATTGAGGTATGTAATAACAACAATAATAGGGTTTATTAATAAGAAATCCTCTAATAATTTTCTGGTATGTCAAATTCCCCAACATTAATTGGGAGTGTAAAGAAGAGGAAATTTCTTGAAATGTGTTCAGAAGAACTTTTTATTTCAACATGCAGAGAGTCCAACAAGCTGTACTAAATTTAATTCTGGAGAACAAAGCCAGACAGATGGTAGAGGTGGCACTGAAGAAGCATTTTTGTGTTAGCGACCATAACATAGTATAATTTAAGTTTGTTATGGAAAAGGAAAAATATGGTCTGCAAAAAAAGGACTTTGGATTGGGGGAAGGCAGATTTTATCAAGATAGGTTGTATCTGGCTTTAATAGATTGGGAACAAATACTTGTGCGAAATCTACACCAGAACAGTGTGAGGCATTCAAACAGGAAATTGGGACAGCACAGGCCTGACATGTTCCCTTTAGGGCGAAATGTAGGAGCACCAAGCCCAGAGAACCTGGTTGTTTAGGAATATTAGGACTGGGTAAGATGGAAAAGATAGGCTTTTAGTAAGTATAAATGAATTAAATTAATGGAAGCCTAGTGCAAAATAGAAAGTGAAGGGGTGAACTTAAGAAAGTAGTTGGAAGAATATGAAGAGGGAATGAAAAAATACTGTTAGATAAAATTAAGGAGAATCCCAAGAAATTTTTATAAGTACAGCAAATTTTGTTTTACCTGGCGCCTTGTGAACCAGAACTCTCACTAGACCTTACAAGTATAAAAATTATGTACTTTAAATACTTCTTAGGTTACAAGAAGATGGGGGTGGATTGGTCAGACCACAAGATCAGTAGCAGGTCGAATTTAACCCTGGAAAGTCTGAGTTGACACACTTTGGAAGAAGTATCAAGACAAAGGGGTACTCAATGAAGAGCAGGACACTGGAAAGCTCAGAGGAACAGTCAGGTCTTGGGATGCCTGTCCACAGGTCCCTGAAGCTGTCTTGACAGGTTAATAGGGTGATAAGGCATACAGGACATTTATCAGTTGTGGCACAGATTGTAAAAGGAGGGAGATTATGTACAACTTTAGTTAGGCCACAGTTGGAGTACAATGTGCAGTTCTGGTCGCCACACTATAAGAAGGATGTGATTGCCCTGGAAAGGATGCAGAAGAAATTAATCAGGTGTTGTCTGGTTTGGAATATTTTAGCTATGAAGCGAGGCTGGGTAGGCTCAGGTTGATTTCTTTAGGCAGAAAATGATAAGCAGGGACAGAGTGGATAGGAAGCAGTTCCCCTTAATTAAAAGGTCAATAATAAGGGGACAAAATTTTAAGGTGAAGGGCAAGTTTAGAGGGTACTTGTGGAAAGACATTTTCACCAAGATGATGTAGGAAGTCTTGAATGCACTGCCTGGAAAGGCAGTAAACTTCATAACTTTATAAAGGAATGTGGATGAGCACTTCAAATGTCATAATATTCAAGGCTATAAGTCAATTGCTGGCAAATGGGATTAGTGTAGATAGGTTGGCATAGAGTTGATGGGCCAAAGGACTTCTTCTGTACTTTGACTCTATGACCATTAGATTAGATTAGATTAGATTACTTACAGTGTGGAAACAGCCCTTCGGCCCAACAAGTCCACACCGACCCGCCGAAGCGCAACCCACCCAGACCCATTCCTCTACACTTACCCCGTCACCTAACATTATGGGCAATTTAGCATGGCCAATTCACCTAACCTGCACAGTTTTGGATTGTGGGAGGAAACTGGAGCACCCGGAGGAAACCTACGCAGACAGGGGGAGAATGTGCAAACTCCACACAGTCAGTCGCCTGAGGCGGGAATCGAACCCGGGTCTCTGGCGATGTGAGGCAACAGTGCTAACCACTGTGCCACCGTGCCGCCCTTAGTGTACTGTATGCACCATATGGTCATTATAAAGAAGTATTAGTGGTAAATAAGAAGGTAGAAAGAAGATTTACAAGAATGATATCAGAAATGCACAGATGAACATATCAAGAAAGAATGAATATGAACAAAACAATGAATGGACCTGGTGGATGAATTCAGGATATTAAAAGAAGTAGCTACAGAGACGGTGGATGCACTGGTAGTAATCTTCCCAGAATCCTTGGATACTGAAAAAGTCCTACAGGATTGAAAAACTGTCAAAGTTACACATTCATTTAAGAAGAGGAGAAAAAAGAAAACCGGTAACTGTAGACCAGTTAGTTTAACATCTGCTGTTAAGATGTAACAGCAGGTCATTTTGAATATATAATATATTCAATCAGAAGGAGCACGGCTTTATATAGCGAAATCATCTCTGACAAATTTATTAGAATTCTTGGCAGAGGAAAAAAGCAAGGTAACAAAAGGGGAAGTAGTAAATGTGATATATTAAGATTTCCAGAAGGTATTTGATGAGGTATCACACATTAAACTACTTAATAGGATAAGAACCCTCAGCCCATTGGCCCATCTGGTCCAGATACTGTTGTAATCTGAGGTAACCCTCTTCGCGGTCCACTACACCTCCAATTTTGGTGTCATCTGCAAACTTACTAACTGTACCTCTAATGCTCGCATCCAAATCATTTATGTAAATGACAAAAAGTACAGGGCACAGCACCGATCCTTGTGGCACTCCACTGGTCACAGGCCTCCAGTCTGAAAAACAACCCTCCACCACCACCCTCTCTCTTCTACCTTTGAGCCAGTTCTGTATCCATATGGCTCGTTCTCCCTGTATTCGATGAGATCTAACCTTGCTAATCAGTCTCCCATGGGAAACCCTGTCGAATGCCTTACTGAAGTCCACATAAATCGCATCTACTGCTCTGCCCTCATAATCTTCTTTGTTACTTCTTCAAAAAACTCAATCAAGTTTGTGAGACATGATTTCCCACGCACAAAGCCATGTTGACTATCCCAAATCAGTCCTTGCCTTTCCAAATACATGTACATCCTGTCCCTTCAACAACTTGCCCACCACCGAGGTCAGGCTCACTGGTCTATAGTTCCCTGGCTTGTCTTTACCGCCCATCTTAAACAGTGGCACCACGTTTGCCAACCTCCAGTCTTCCGGCACCTCACTTGTGACTATCAATGATACAAATATCTCAGCAAGAGGCCCAGCAATCACTTCTCTAGCTTCCCACAGAGTTCTCGGGTACACCTGATCAGGTTCTGGGGATTTATCCACCTTTAACCGTTTCAAGGCATCCAGCACTTCCTCCTCTGTAATCTGGACATTTTAGCAGGACTTGTATACTTAATGGTAAGGGCCTAGGGAGTGTTGCTGAACAAAGAGACCTTGGAGTGCAGGTTCATAGCTCCTTGAAAGTGGAGTTGCAGGTAGATAGGATAGTGAAGAAAGCGTTTGGTATGCTTTCCTTTATTGGTCAGAGTATTGAGTACAGTAGTTGGGAGGTCATGTTGCGGCTGTACAGGACATTGGTTAGGCCACTGTTGGAATATTGCGTGCAATTCTGATCTCCTTCCTATCTGAAAGATGTTGTGAAACATGAAAGGGTTCAGAAAAGACTTACAAGGATGTTGCCAGGGTTGGAGGATTTGAACTATAGTGAGAGGCTGAACAGACTCGGGCTGTTTTCCCTGGAGTGTCGGAGGCTGAGGGGTGATCTTATAGAGGTTTACAAAATTATGAGGGGCATAGATAGGATAAATAGACAAAGTCTGTTCCCTAGGGTCAGGGAGTCCAGAACTAGAGGGGATAGGTTTAGGGTGAGAGGGGAAAGATATAAAAGACACCTAAGGGGCAACTTTTTCACGCAGAGTGTGGTACGTGTATGGAATGAGCTGCCAGAGGATGTGGTGGAGGCTGGTACAATTGCAACATTTAACAGGCATTTGGATGGGTATATGAATAGGAAGGGTTTGGAGGGATATCGGCCGGGTGCTGGCAGGTGGGACTAGATTGGGTTGGGATATCTGGTCGGCATGGACAGGTTGGACCGAAGGGTCTGTTTCCATGCTGAACATCTCTATGACTCCATGACTCTAAGAACCCATGGCATTGAAGGCAGTATATTAGCACGAATTAAGGATTGGCCAACTACTAGAAGATAGAGGATAGAATGGCAACCTGTAACTAGTACAATTCCAAAGCATTAGGGCCACAATTATTTACGATATACATTAATGACTTGGATGAGGAAAATGAATGTTCTACAATGAAATTTGCAGGCGACACAAAAATACGTAAAAAGGCAGGTAGTGTGGATGACACAGGTCTGCAGGGGGATAATAGATTAAGCAAGTGGGCAAAAACTTGACAGATGGAATACAGAGTGGGAAAATGTGAGGTTATGCACTTTGACTGGAAAAATAGAGGAACTACGTATCAATAAATGGAGAAAGACTACAGAAAGCTACATTGAATTGCTTCAAATGATGGGCATTTTGTTTGGGTTTTGCAAGCATGTGTTAATTGAGCAGGGTCTTGACTTTGTCCATCACAGACAGCCAGAGGAACATGTCTAATGCAATCTGCCAATTGTTGGGATGTATAACTTAGATACCTGATGTGCTTCAGAACTGAAATTCAAACATGACATTGCTTCATTGTGTGGTAGGCAGAACATGTTTTTATACTGAAGTATTAGAAAAAAAACCACTCCATCTCCACTGCATTGCAGCAGTGTGAAGCAATGTGCTTAAACAGTTATTCAATTTTTGAAATACTTTGCCTTTCCAAAATAATTTGAGGTAGACTGTACACTTATTGGGTCTGAAAACAGTGGGCATTTGTTCATTTGCATGATACATAGTGAGAAATTATCTGATCAGGGTAGCCATGATCCCACAGGATAGCTTTAATGTATTCTCTTTTTGTGTCAATATACCGGTCAATGTATGCCATGGGATTCACTTTCTATAAGATTGATCTTATCAATATTCAATTGGGCATTCATTTAGCAGTCCTCGGCGTAAATCACAAAAAGCCAGTATACACATTCAGCAGGTAATTGGGAATGAAAACATGTATTTGCCTATCACAAAGAGAATAAAGTATAAAAATAGGGAGCTTTTGCTAAAACTACACAAAATACTAGATAGACCACACCTGGAACATTATGAACCCTCTTGGACCCATTATCTAAGGAAAGAGAGAGTAGCAATGAAGACAGTTCAGTGAATGTTCACTACATTGATTCCAGATGTAGAGGGTTTTTTTTAAAGGAAGCGAGGTTGAGTAATTAGGCCTGGACACATTGGAGTTTAGAACAAAGACAGGCTACATTATAAAGCATACATGGAAGAGTCTAGGACCATAGGGTGTAATATCTAATTAAGCATTGCCCATTTAGAGGCTAGGAGGAGAAAGTGAGGATTGCAGATGCTGGAGATCAAAACTGAAAATGTGTTGCTGGAAAAGCGCAGCAGGTCAGGCAGCATCCAAGGAGCAGGAGAATCGACGTTTTGGGCGTGAGCCCTTCTTCAGGTCTAAACCTGTCGCCCAATTCCTAAGCATCTCTATCCCTCTCCTACTCCCTGAAGAAGGGCTCATACCCGAAATGTCGATTCTCCTGCTCCTTGGATGCTGCCTGACCCTGCTGCGCTTTTCCAGCAACACATTTTCAGCCATTTAGAGGCTAGTTCATTAAGTATATTGAAGACTGAAATAAGAAGATTGTTAATCAATATGGTAATCAAGGGTTATGGGGAAAAGGCAGGAAAGTGAAGTTGAGTATTATCAGATTAGTCATGATCTCACTGAAAGGTGAAACAGACTCAATGGGCTGTTTGGTCTACTTCTGCTCAGACATCTTATTGATATTAATAGGCCCTTTTCTATTGAAAAACAAAGATGGGGTCATCTAATAGAGGTCTTAAAATTTACTAATGAGAAAGAACGTAACTGGAGACCAGTAAAAGGAAAGGCAATTATCAAGAAATACAACAGGAAATTCAGAAGAAAATGTTTTTACACAAAGGGTGATTGAAAGAATGTGGTTGAAATAATAGACATAAGCATTCAGATTCCGTAGATCCTTCAAAGTGACCGATAGACAATGTGGAGAAGAAGGTGTTTGGCACATGTGCCTTCATTGGTCAGAGCACTGAGTACAAGGGTTGGGACATCATGTTGCAGTTGTACACAAAATTGGTGAAGCCTCTTTTGGAGTAAAAAACAAAGAACAAAGAAACTTTACAACCCAGGAACAGGCCCTTCGGCCCTCCAAGCCTGAGCCGATCCAAATCAAATGTCTAAACCTGTCGCCCAATTCCTAAGCATCTGTATCCCTCTGCTCCCCATCTACTCATGTATCTGTCCAGACGCACCTTAAATGAATCTACCGTGCCTGCCTCTACCACCTCTGCTGGCAACGCGTTCCAAATGCCCACCACCGTCTGTCTGAAGTATTTGCCGCATGTATCCCCCTTAAACTTTTCACCTCTCACCTTGAAAGAGTGACCTCTCATTATTGAATCTTTCACCCTGGGAAAAAGCTCGTCTCTATCCACCCTGTCTATACCATTCATGAATTTTGTAAACCTCATTTAGGTCCCCGTCAATCTCCTTTTTACTAATGAAAATAAACCTAACATACTCAACCTTTCTTCATAGCTAGCACCTTCCACATCAGGCAACATCCTCGTAAATCTTCCCTGAACTCTCTCCAAAGCGTCTACATCCTTTTGGTAATGTGGTGACCAGAACTGTACACAGTATCTAAACGCAGCCGAACCAATGTCTTGTACAATTTTAACATGATTTGCCAGCTCTTATACTCAATACCACGTCCAATGAAGACAAGCATATTATATGTCTCTTGACCACTCTATCCACCTGTGCAGCAAACTTCAGGGTACAATGGATCTGCACTCCCAGCTCTCTCTGCCCATCAACTTTTCTGAAGGCTCTTCCGTTCATTGTATAATTCGCTCTGGAATTAGACTTGCCTAAATGCATCACCTCACATTTGCCTGGATTGAAAACCATCTGCCACTTTTCTGCCCAACTCTCCAGTCTATCTATATCTTCCTGTATTCTCTGACAGTCCCTTTTGCTTTCTACTACTCCACCAATCTTCGTGTCATCTGCAAACTTGCTGATCATACCAACAGTGCCCTCTTCCAGGTCATTTATGTATATTGCAAACAACAGTGACCCCAGCACTGATCCCTGTGGAACACCACTGCTCACCTTTCTCCATTTTGAGAAACTTCCTTCAACTATTACTCTGTTGCTCAACCAGTTCTTTATCCACCTAGCTAGAACACCCTGCACACCATGTGACTTCACTTTCTCCATTAGTAAGGCGTTTGATAAGGTAGACTAAAGTCCATGTATATGACATCAACAGCCCTTCCTTCACCTATCAACTTGGTCACTTCCTCAAAGAACTCTATTAAGTTGGCAAGGCATGATCTCCCCTACACAAAACCATGTTGCATATCACTGATAAGCCCATTCTTTTCTAAATATAAATATCCCTCAGTACCTTCTCCAGCAACTTTCCCACCATTGACATCAGGCTCACTGGTCTGTAGTAACCCAGAATATCCCTACTACTCTTCTTGTACAGGGGGACAACATGAGCAACCCTCCAGTCCTCCAGCACCTCACCTGTATTTAAGGATGTCACAAAGATATCTGTCAGAGCCCCAGCTATTTCCTCTCTCACCTCCCTCGGCAACCTGGAATGGACCTCATTTGGACCTGGTGATTTGTCCACCTTAATAACCTCTAGCCTACCCAACACATCTTCCCTACTTATGTCAACGTGATCCAGACTAATCAAACTTCTATCTCTCATCTAAACATGCATCATGTTTCTCTCCTCAGTGAACACTGATGCAAAGTAATCATTCAAAATCTCACCCATTTGCTCAGGTTCGAAACACAGCCTTCCTTTGTTATCCTTTAGTGGACCAATCCTTTCTCTAGTTACCCACTTGCTTCTTATATAAGAATAAAATGCTTTGGGATTCTCCTTAATTCTGCTCGCTGAAGCTATTTCATGACCCCTTTTAGCCTGCTTGATTCCTCATTTAAGACTTGTCCTATTCTTCCGATATTCCTCCATGGCCCATTCTGTTCTTAGCTGCCTAGACCTTATGTACACTTCCCTTTACATCTTGGCTAGTCATACAATTTCTCCTGTCATCCACGGTTCACGAATTTTGCCTTTCCTATCCTTTGCCTTCAATGGAACGTGTCTATCCTGCACTATGTTTAACCTATCTTTGAAAGCCTCCCACATCTCAAATGTCGACTTCCCTTCAAATAGCTGTGTCCAATCCACATTTCTGAGCTCCTGCCCAATTTTGATATAATTGGCCCAGTTTAGTATTCTTCCCTTAGGACCACTCTCCTCTTTATCTATGAGTATCCTAAACTTACAGAATTGTGGTCACTGTTCCCAAAGAAATCCCCCACCGCAACTTCTACCACCTGTCCTGGCTTGTTCCCCAGTACCAGGTCCAATATGTCCCCTTCTCTCGTTAGAGTATTGACATACTGCTTTAGAAAACTCTCCTGGACGCTTCTTACAAATTCTACCTCATCCAGACCTCTGACACTAAGTGTACCCCAGTCAATGTTGGGAAAATAAAAATCTCCCATCACTACTACCCTATTGCCTCTACATCTTACTGTGTACAGTTCTGGTCGACTTGCTTTATAAATGATTTTAATAAATTGGAAAGGATGCAGAAAAATATTACAAAATGTTACCAGGACTGGAGGATTTCAGCTGTAGTGAGAGGCTGGGACTTTTTTTCCCTGGAGCATAGGAGATTGAGGGGTGACCTTATAAAGGTTTATAAAATCATGAGGAGCATAGAAAAAGTAAATAGTGAAAGTCTTTTCCCTCAGGTAGGGGAATTCAAAACTAGAAGATATAGATTTAAGGTGAGAGGGGAAACATGTAAAATGGACCTGAGAGGCAACGTTTTCACAGAAAGGATGGTTCCTACATAGAATGAACTGCCAGAGGAAGTGGTAGATGCAGGGACAATTACAACATTTAAAAGGCATTTGAACAGGTACATGAACAGGAAAGGTTTAGAGCGATATGGACCAAATGCATAAAAATGAAACTGGTTTAGTTTGGGGAACTTGGTCAGCATGGATGAGTTGGACTGAAGGGTCTGTTTCCATGCTGTTTAACTCTATGACTTAAATATGACTTTAATGCATTTCAATGCATTATAGGCAAGGTTCAACAAACATATAAGGAAGAAGGGAACATGGGTTATGAAAACAAATTTAGATGAGGAAAGATGGGAGGATTTTTAAGTTAGGAATATGGTCCATATGGACTGATGGAGACTCATAACCCATTTTTACCTTGTGGTCTTATGTAATCCTAGCCACTGCCTTTTAGCTTGGCACAAACTTTGTATCCAAATGAATCAGTACAGCTTTACACTACACAATGCCACTCAATAATTGAATAAAGCCCATATTACTGCTTCCATTTATTCCGCTTCTATTTTAAAATAATTTGAAGAAAGTTGACATGGCTTTCTTCTGGTTTACTTACATGATCAAGAGGGGTGAGACGTGCTCCTGATATGGGTCTTGAGTCGCTACCTTCAAAGCTTCGAGCATGGAGACTGTACAAGCAAAGCATGAGATGTATTCTTAAAGATGTGTGTCTTTATTTTGAGCCTCTTTATTGCATTAGGTTTAAAGGCAATTAGAATTAGAATTAGAATCCCTACTGTATGGAAACAGTGACCCACCCAGACCCATTCCCCTACTCTACATTTACCCCTGACCAATGCACCTAACACTATGGGACAACTTAGTATGGCCAAGTCACTTACCCTACACATCTTTGGATTGTGGGAGGAAACCGGAGCACCCAGAGGAAACCCACACAGACACAGGGAGACACTGTGCAAACTCCACACAGACAGTTGCACGAGGGTGGAATCGAACCCGGGTCCCTGGCGCTGTGAGGCAGCAGTGCTAACCACCGAGCCATGGTGCAATGTAAAATGCAATAGATTTAAGTATTACAGCTTTGAATATTAATCCATGATTACTCATTTGCCCGATAGCCAAAACATCACAAAGTCAAGGGAAAACAAACATTGAAAGGAGAATGCTGATACAAACAGATGTTTGGAGCAATCCAGCGGATCTGACAACATTTGTGGAGAAATAGAAAAACTTTGACTGCAGTATGATTCTTTTTCAGGGCAATTAAGAACCTAAAAACCAAATACTAACAGCAACTAATTTCTCAAAATATCAAGGCAATTGTTTTGAGTGCCATATTCATGATAAAGAAGGGAAGGAAAATAGTGATGTAATCTCAGCCACTGCCTTTTAGCTTTGTGGTGTAGCCACTGTCGCCAAATACTTCCACTATGTTGGGTTTAACAGGCTGTGACTGTACAAGATGTTGAAAATTATGAGGAGCAGGCTGAATCCAATCAACACAATAATGAAACTATTTCTGTTCACCAAGATGATGTCATGAGAAATCCTGCAAAAACACAATCATGAAAAATCATGACGTTAAACGCTTCACAACATAACTGACAGATGAAGCAACCATAGATTGTAGATAGTTCTTTAACCAAGGAGTACAAGGAAGATGACTACTCTTATGAGCTCAATGAATGCCCACATATTCACCTAGTAGAAAGTGAGGACTGCAGATGCTGGAGATCAGAGTCAAAACTGTAGTGCTGGAAAGCACAGCAGGTCAGACAGCATCCGAGGAGCAGGAGAATCGATGTTTCAGGCATAAGCCTTTCATCAGGAATGAGGCTTGTGGGTCTACGCTGAGAGATAAAGGGGTTTTGGGAAAGGTAGCTGAGAAAGGTGAGGGAGAAGGTGATTGGTCAGAGGGGGTAGTGATGATAGGTCCAGAGGGCAGTGCCGAGTTGGAGGTATGGGACTGGGATAATGTGAGGGGAAGGGAAATGAGAAAGCTGTTGAAATTCACATTTATTCCATGTGGTTGCAGGGTCCCAAGGCAGAATATGAGGCGTTCCTCCTCCAGGCATTGGGTGGTAACAGTTTGGTGGTGGCCCAGGACCTGCATGAGCTGAAAAATGTGTTGCTGGAAAAGCGCAGCAGGTCAGGCAGCATCCAAGGAGCAGGAGAATCGACGTTTCGGGCATAAGCCCTTCTTCAGGAATGAGGAGGGTGTGCCAAGCAGGCTAAGATAAAAGGGAGGGAGGAGGGACTTGGGGGAGGGGCGTTGGGAATGCAATAGGTGGAAGGAGGTTAAGGTGAGGGTGATAGGCCGGAGAGGGGGTGGGGGCAGAGAGGTCAGGAAGATGCTTGCAGGTCAAGAAGGTGGTGCTGAGTCCAAGGGTTGGGACTGATAAGGTGGGGGGAGGGGAAATGAGGAAGCTGGAGAAATCTGCATTCATCCCTTGTGGTTGGAGGGTTCCTAAGCAGAAAATGAGGCACTCTTCCTCCAGGTGTCATGCTGCCATGGTCTGGCGATGGAGGAAGCCAAGGACCTGCATGTCCTTGCGGAGTGCGAGGGGGAGTTAAAGTGTTCAGCCATGGGGGGTTTGGGTTGGTTGGTGCGGGTGTCCCAGAGGTATTCTCTGAAACATTCCGCAAGTAGGCGGCCTGTCTCCCCAATGTAGAGGAGGCCACATCGGGTGCAGTAAATGATGTGTGTGGAGGTGCAGGTGAATTTGTGATGGATATGGAAGGATCCCTTGGGGCCTTGGAGGGAAGTGAGGGGGGAGGTGTGGGCGCATGTTTTGCATTTCTTGCGGTTGCAGGGTAAGGTGCTGGGAGTGGTGGTTGGGTTGGTGTGGGGTGTGGACCTGACGAGGGAGTCGCGGAGGGAGTGGTCTTTCTGGAACGCTGATAGGGGAGGGGAGGGAAATATATCCTTGGTGGTGGGGTCTGTTTGAAGGTGGCGGAAATGACAAAGAATGATACGATGTATTTGGAGGTTGGTGGGGTGGGAGGTGAGGACCAGTGGGTTCTGTCCTGGTGGTGATTGGAGGGGTGGGGTTCAAGGGCAGAGGAGCAGGAAGTGGAGGAGATGTGGTGGAAAGCATCGTCAACCATGTCGGAGGGGAAATTGCGGTCTTTGAAGAAGGAGGCCATCTGGGTTGTTCGGTATTGGAATTGGTCCTCCTGAGAGCAGATACGGCGGAGGTCAAGGAATTGGGAATATGGGATGGCGTTTTTACAGGGGGCAGGGTGAGAGGAGATGTAATCTAGGTAGCTGTGGGAGTCGGTCGGTTTATAGTAAATGTCCGTGTTGAGTCGGTCGCCCGAGATAGAAATGGAGAGGTTTAGGAAGGGGAGGGAGGAGTCTGAGACGGTCCAGGTAAATTTGAGGTCGGGGTGGAAGGTGTTAGTAAAGTAGATGAACTGTTCAACCTCCTCGTGGGAGCATGAGGGGACATCTCTGGGACACCCGCACCAACCAACCCAACCGCCCAGTGGCTGAACGCTTTAACTCCACCTCCCATTCCGCCAAGGACATGCAGGTCCTTGGCTTCCTCCATTGCCAGACCATGGCAACACAACTCCTGGAGGAAGAGCGCCTCATCTTCCACTTAGGAACCCTCCAACCACAAGGGATGTATGCAGATTTCTCCAGCTTCCTCATTTCCCCTCCCCCCAATCCCAACCCTCGGACTCAGCACCGCCTTCTTGACCTGTAATCTTCTTCCCGACCTCTCCGCCCCCACCCCCTCTCCGGCCTATCACCCTCACCTTAACCTCCTTCCACCTATTACATTCCCAATGCCCCTCCCCCAAGTCCCTCCTCCCTACCTTTTATCTTAGCCTGCTTGGCACACCCTCCTCATTCCTGAAGAAGGGCTTATGCCCAAAACATCGATTCTCCTGCTCCTTGGATGCTGCCTGACCTGCTGCGCTTTTCCAGCAACACATTTTTCAGCTCTGATCTCCAGCATGTGCAGTCCTCACTTTCTCCAGGACCTGCATGTCCTTGACAGAGTGGGAGGGGGAATTGGAGTGTTCAGCGGTAGGGTTGGTGTGCCTACTTCCCTAGCAGAAGCCTCAAAAAACACAGATGTTGTGGGAGTTTGGACCTGTGGTACTGTAAACGTCAGAGCTTTAATAACTGTTCATGGATTGGAATAATCAGCAATAACTCTTCTGGAATAAACTGTTTCCTGAGATGGAAAGGTTGAGGACAAACTGTTATAAAGAAATTAAAAGCAACATACCAATTGGCCATCGATAGGGAAAAAAGGTGTAAACAAACTGTTTCCTGGGACAGAGAAGGTAATATCTGCTTGATAACTAATGGCCTTGTGACAAATGGGCAATTAAATTCTTCTGCAGGCGATCTTAAGGGGTTAATGGCAGGACAGGCTGGTTTCAAACAGACAGCTAAATGGAATGTAACAAGGAACAGAAAAGCTAGGTTGAGAGCAGCTGGCCTTCACTCCTGGTAAAGAAGTTAGCTAGACTTGGTGATTTTAGAAGTCTCATAAATAATCTTGCACGATGGACTTAGCAAGTCAGAAAATCCTATAAGAATTCAATTTCAGTATTCTTGAGCAGCACGACTCCAGAGAACCATAATGCACAGTGATCAAACACTGGGCAAGCAGAGACAGATGCTGTTGGTTGGAATCATAGCTTAATTCCACAACTAATCAGGTAATAGACAAGATGGGTTGTGAGGCTGAATTTACTTGTGCGAGGGGTCTTATTTTGGTTGCTACATGCAATAAAGTTTAAATAATTGTTTCAATATTTGATTGCCTGTGAGATTTCTGAATAAATAGTCAACTTCAATATAGATTGTGGTAATTGATGCACAACAGGCCGCAGCAAAAAAAAATCATGGAAAATATGTTTCACTGCATTTCTAACATGGCTGACTACATCAGACTTGTCCAGTGACAGCACACCAAGCAGAAAGAGATTACTGAGTCTTTCCAGAGCTAACTCAACATTTTTCAGTGTCTTTACTGAACAAGGTCAGGCCCTCCTAAGGTGTAAGTGAAATTGAAACGCAAGTCATTTTTCATATACCTACTGCATCACTGCACTGTGTATTAACTGTTTTGTTCTGACAACATGCGTGTTTGGATACAAATCAGGTTACACAAGGGCTTCTTCAGAAGAAGCTCTGCTTAACATGAATTCATGGGTGGCTCCCCTGGAATTCAATTTACAAGTTTACTGTACTTTGTTGCATAGAAGACAGTGGTTACCTTTTGTTGTTGTTTTGTTATGTTTTCCCTGTTATTCCTTCAGTTCTCTGCCTGAAGACAAGTCCAATCAATGGCACTATGATCTCCATCAGAAAAGCCACAGATGATCTCAAATGTGTCCCAGCCAGAAACAGGATTGAACTCCTAACTACTGTTACCATTTTAACCCATACTGGCTATCCAGTAAACTAAGCTAACCAGCTCTGCAAGCTACTCGAATTGCAGTGGCAACATACAATTTTACGTGCATGTTGTAGTCTAGAGCTTTAGATATTTGGGCAGAGGCCCCAATTTCATGACTGATCAGGAATCCCTCCCACTTTTAGTATCTGCTCTCATGTGGTGTCATGTGACTTCTGACTTTGTCCACCCCAGTCCAACACCACCATCTTCACATCATATACTATAGTGAACCTATACCATTACAGATATACATGGAAGTATATCAAAATGATTACTGTGCTTACCTGAATGCAGAGGGAGGCCTATTATCAGGTGTACGGGAAGACGCAGACCCAAAAAGCTTCCTCTGATCATCTTTAGGGGTAAATGGTCTTTGAGTCTTTAAACTTCTCAATGATGAACGGGCCTCACTAATGATCTCAGCACTGGTCTTTGGTTGAGATGGCGAAGCTCCAATCACGGTGGCAGCTTTTACAGTCCTTTTAGTCCTTGAAGAATGCATCTTTCCTATTACAGATGAGCAGCCCAGGAAATTCTCCATATGAGGATACGATATAAATAAACACTATCTAAAGAAACACAAAATACCATCAAACTTATTCTTCTGTGAAAAAAAATTATGAATGTTTCGTATCTACCCAAGTGCAATTTTCCTGATAATTCAGCATGCAATAAAATGTGTAAATCAAACTAAACCTTTACAAGTATAGCGACCTATATGACCAAAGGATCGAACTGTAATTATGCTAAGATTTATAACTTAACTATTAATCATTCCGCCTTATTATTGGATAAACACATTGAATTTTCATAGGATAATTTATTATTTCACATATTAACATTACTGTTCCAATGATTTCTATTTTTATTTCAGCACTAAAACTCATGGCAAATTGGGATTAGCAAAATTAACATCCTTTTCTTTGGTTTTTGTTATACGTTTTTTAACATAACTGAAATCTCGGGTTGCACAGAGCTCTTGGAGCTGAAGGTAATAAATGAGCCAACAGCAGTTTCTAGGTAAAGATGTGTATGAAGATAGCCCCTGAACAGTCAATGCCCTCAGGAGCTCATCACTTTATACCTCTTTCTTCCTCAATTTCCTCTCTTACAATGTTTAAGTTCTCCTAGCTTTATTGGTGCACACATTAGTCCAAATTACAAGTTAACTATTATTTCAAACTGCCATCTGAAACCATACAGTTTGCATTCCTCAGTGTACATGGAATCTTACCTCAAATTTGACTTTCAAATTTCCAGATATCTCTGGACATGAAGACTACACTCTACAATGTACCACATCATGGGTATAACTCAGCTGCAGTGCCTCTCATGCTTAAAATTTTAAAGTAGCTTTCTGATCAGCCAATGCACATCCCCCAAATCTTGCTGTATCTTTGACTGGTTTACTGGCAGCTACAGTCCACTCCTGACTCAAGATTGAATCTCTTTTCCCTGCCAAAGTACATTTCCCCACCATTTCTAGTTCTAGAAATTGTTGCAGAAGGAAAAAATAATTCTAGAGTCACATTTTTTTTCTTCTGCAACAATTCCACACTGTAGGGAATCTAATCTAATTTCAACACAACTAAATTGTTAAAAATATATATTTCATGGGATGTGAGCAGTGCTGGGAAGGCTAGCATTTGTTGCCTATCCCTAACTAACCTTTAACTGAGTGGCTTCTAAGTCAATGAAGAGGATAATTAAGAGTCAACCACATTCTATGGATCAGAAGTCACATGCAAGCCAAACTAGTTAAGGGTTGAAACTTTATTGCTGGAACAGCACAGCAGGTCAGGCAGCATCCAGGGAACAGGAGATTCGACGTTTCGGGCACAGGCCCTTCTTCAGGAATGAGCAGAGAGTGTTCAGCAGGAGAAGATAAAAGGTAGGGATTTTATCTTCTTTTATCTTCTCCTGCTGAACACTCTCTGCTCATTCCTGAAGAAGGGCCTGTGCCCGAAACGTCGAATTTCCTGTTCCCTGGATGCTGCCTGACCTGCTGTGCTGTTCCAGCAATAAAGTTTCAACTTTGATCTCCAGCATCTGCAGACCTCACTTTCTCCTCAAACTAGTTAAGGGTAACAAGTTTTCTTCCCTAAAGGACATTAGTAAAGCTGATTTCTTTTTATGACAACCAATGATAGCCTCAGAATTAATAGACTTAATTCTGACACTAACTTGCAATTCTATATTTCATTAATTGACTCTACCAGCTGCCATGGTAGGATGTGAGACTGTGTTCCCAGGGCAATGGCCTAGACTTTGGATTACTATTCCTATCTCCTCATCTGTTACTTTGGAAATACTCATCAGTGCAAACTCCATTTCTGTACCTTATAAATAGCATTTGAAATTTAATCTCCCTCTTGTGTTGAAATTTTGCATGTAAACTTTGTCCCTCTGAGGCCTTTCTATTTAACTTTGTGTTCCTTCCTATTGTTCCACCTCTATTCTCCAGTCTAAATGGACTTCAGCAAGGTTCCACATAGTAGACTGATTAGCAAGGTTAGATCTCATGGAATCCAGGGACTGCTAGCCATTTGAATATAAAATTGGTCTGAAGGTTGGAGACAGACGGTGATGGTGGAGGGTTGTTTTTCAGACTGGAGGTCTGTGAGCTGCAATGAGCAGCAAGGATTGATGCTGGGTCCACTGCTTTTTGTCATTTTTTTAAATGACTTGGATGTGAATATAGAGGAATGATTAGTAAGTGTGTCGATGACACCAAAATTGGTGCCGTAGTGTACAGTGAAGAAAGCTATCTCAGAGTACAAAGGGACCTTGATCAGCTGGGCCAAGGAGTGGCAGATGGAGTTTAATCTAGATAAAAGTGAGCTGTTGCATTTTGGTAAGGAAAATCAGGACAGCACTTACACATTTAATGGTAAGATCCTGTAGTGAGTTACCAAAGAGATCTTGGACAGCAGGATCATAGTTCCTTGAAGGTGGAGTCACAGGTAGACTGAGTAATGAGGAAGGCGTTCAGTACACTTGCCTTTATTGGTCAGTGCATTGAGTATAAGAGTTGGGATGTCATGTTGCGGTTATACCAGACGTTGGTTAGGCCATTTTTGGAATACTGCACTCAATTCTTGTTTCCCTGCTATAGGAAAGATGTTGTTAAACAGAAAAGATATACAAGGATGTTGCTGTGGGTTGGAGGGTTTGAGCTAATAGGGAGAGGCTGAATAGGCTGGGGCTACTTTCCCTGGAGCATCGGAGGCTAAGGGATGATCTTATAGAGATTTAGAAAATCATGAAGAACATAGGTTGAATTGCTAAGATTTTTTCCAAAGATAGGGGAATCCAAAGCTAGAGGACATAGGTTTAAGCTGCGAGAGAAAAGATATAAAAGGGACCTAAGGGATAACTTTTTCATGCTGAGGGTGGTGCATGTATGGAATGAGCTGCCAGAGGAAGTGGAGACTGGTACAATTACAACATCTAAAAGGTGTCTGGGTGGGTACATGAATAGGAAGGATTTAGAGAGATATGGGCTAAGTTCTAGTAAATGGGGCTAGATTAATTTAGGATATCTGGTCAGCATGGATTAGTTGGAATGAAGGGTCTGTTTCCATGTTGTGCAGCTCTAAATATATCTTAAAAATGGCAAAACACAACCAGTGGCAATACAGTTGATAATTCCTTGTCTGCGCACATTTGGCTTTTTAAAAAAATCATCCATGGGATATGAGTGTCACTGGCTAGACCAGCATTTATCACCTTTGAATCACAGAGCGGTTGGGTGTAGGAACACCCACAATGCTGTTTGGAAGGAAGTTCCACAATATTGACTCAGTAACAATGAATGCACAGGTATAGTTCCAAATCAGTGTGTGACTTTGAAGAGAATTTACAGAAGGTGTTGTTTCTATGCATCTGCCTCCCTTTTCTAGCTAATAGATGTCCTGGGTTTTGAAGGTGCTGTTAGAAGAAACTTGATGAGTTACTGCAGTATATTTGAAGACAGTACACATTGCTGCCACCATGCATTGGAGGTTAAAGTACTGAATGTTGAAGGTAGTGGATATAACACTGACAAAGCAGGCTAGATGGTGTCAGACATTTTGAGTATTGTTAGAGCTGCTCTTATCCAGGCAAGTGGAGAATATTCCATCATGTTCCTGATGTGCTTTGTACAGAAGCAGACTTTGGGAGCCTAGGGGTGAGTTACTAATCAGAATTCCTAGTTTCTGACCTATGTTTGAAGCTACAGTATTTATATAACTGGTTTAGTTTTGTATCTAGTTAATGGTAACCCCCAGATGTTGACAGTGGGATTCAGTAATGGTAATGCCACTGAATGTCAAGGAGCGATGTGCAGCTTCTCTCTCGTTGGAGCTGGTCATTGCCTGGGACTTGTGTGACATGAATGTTATTTGCCACATGCCAGCCCAAGCCCATGCCCAAAAGTTTGTCCTGGTCTTACTGTATATGGACTTGGACTGCTTCAGTACCTGAAATGAGACAAAAAGATAGCAGATGCTGAATCCAAAATAGACATGCAGGAGGCTGGAAGAACACAGCAAGTCAGGCAGAATCAGGAGGTGGGGAAGTCAACATTTTGGGTTTAACCCTTCTTCAGGAAGGGTTATACCTGAAACATCTACTTCTCCACCTCCTGATGCTGCCTGGTTTGCTGAATTCTTCCAGCCTCCTGGCTGTCTATTTCAGTACCTGAAATGTCATGAATAGTGCTAAACCTCATGCAATTACAAATATGCTTCCACATTTCTAATTTTATGACGGAAAGAAGGGCACCAAAGTATGAAAAGAAAGATTTTCCAGCATCTTTCAATTCTGGAAAAGAGTCATACTCTATTTCTTTTTCTGTGTTTGTTTCAGATTTCAATAATTTGCAGTATTTTCCTTTCTTCTTTTGCACTGATGAATGGAGGATGGCGATATTGGTGGAGCCTCCACCTTCTGTTAGTTATTTGACTGTGCCAGGACTATAGACCTTAGATCTGATTCATTAGTTGGGAGTTTGCTTAGCCCTGTCTATTGCACTCTGCTTCTGTTGTTTAGCATGAAAGTGGTCCTGTGTTGTGAGTCTGAAGTCACATTTAGACCAGACCAGGACATTAGTGAACCAGCTGGGTTTATACAATAATCAACAGTAGTTAAATGATTGCCATTAGCCTTGCTTTTAACTCCAGATTTCATTGCAGCCAAATTTCACCATCTGCAACAGTTTGAAGATTTGCCCCCAAAGTATTAATTGTATTACTAATCCAGTGACAATATCACTATGCCTTTATTTCTAATTTGTTTGTTTGTCCATTTTGTTTCCCTTCATCTCTCCTAGACCAGTGACACCCCACCATCATGTATTCTTTCATTTTTCCTCTGGGGTAATTTGTTCTCTAAATCCCTACTCCAATCTGACAGCATTCCTCTGTCTTCCTACTCTGCTGCTAATTTCCCAGGCCTATCTTCCTACATATTATTTTTCTGTGCTTCTCCTGATGTAATTCAAAAGCAATAAAGGCTCTTCTTGCTCCTTCCTTGCAAGCAGCAACACCAACAACCCATCTTGCCTTCCCATGCTCTTAGTCAACTTGAGGCTGATCATGACAATCTCCTTCCTAACAAAGACATCAACAAACCTGTGTTGAACTTGTGGAGTCTGCCAACAGCTCAGCTTTCACCATTTCTCTCTCTATCTCTCTCCAGAATGACAAAGGTTGACCTGCCAAATATAGATATTGGTAAGATGGAAGATCAGACCAATGTGAATCCTGTGACAGATCTGAAAGACAGCAATAACTGCTAGCCACACCAGCACCATAGAACTTGAGGAAATGGACCCGGGATCAGATGATATAGGTACAGAAGTAGGTAATTTGACACATTGAGTCTGCTCCATCAATGAGATCATAACTGATTATGATAATCCTTAACTTCAATTTTCTGCCTTGTCCTCACAACTATTAATTTTCTTAATGAAGCCTTAAATACACTTAATGATCGAGTCTTGACAGCCTTCTGGGATAAAGAATTCTACAGTTTCAATCCCCTCTGACAGAAGAAATTTCTTCTCCTCTCTGCCTTAATTAAATGAGAGACCCCTTACTGAGATTATAACCTTTGGTTCCAGACTCACCTTCAAGGGGACAAAGTTAAAAATCACACAACACCAGGTTATAGTCCAACAGGTTTATTTGGAATTTCTAGCTTTTAGAGCACTGCTCCTACATCAGCAGCACTCCAAAAGCTAGTGCTTCCAAATAAACCTGTAGACTATAACCTGGTGTTGTGTGGTTTTTAACTTTGTCCATCTCAGTCCAGAACCACATCATTTCAAGGGGAATCAGCCTTTCCACATCTACATTGTCAAGCCTCTAAGAACTTTATATTTTTCAATAATGTCGCCTCTCATTCTACTAAACACCAGTGAATATAAGCCCAACCCATTTAACCTTTACTTCTAAGAAAATCCCTCCATTCCCAAATGAACTTGGTGTATACCTTTCCTTAGATAAGGAGACTAAAACTGTTCACAATATTCTAAGTATAGTCTGACTAGTGTCTTGTAGCGAGAGCTTGAGCAAGTCCTCCCTATTTTGAAATAAAGGCCAACAGGCATTTGCTTTCCCTATTATCCATTGAGCTTGGATGTTAGTTTTTGTGATTCATGCATGAGGACCCCTAAATTCCTCTGTCCAACAGCTTTCTACTGTTACCTCCAAGTTTAATAATATTCAGCTGTTCTGTTCTTCCTGTCAAAGTGCATAGCCTCAAATTTTCCAACATTATACTCCCAGCTGCTAAGTTTTGCCAACCTACTTAACCCATCTATATTCCTTTGTAGACTCTTTATATCTTCCTTGCTACTTGCTTTGCCAATAATTTCTGTGTCATCTACAAACTTACTTTAAACACTTGTGGCCTTGGCAGTGATTCCCATGGTACTTCACTAGTTACAGGTTGCCAGCCTAAAATGACTCCTCATCCCAACTATCTGTCTTCTATTATTTAACCAATTTTCTAACCATGCCAGTACACCACCCCTAGTACCATATCTTACCTTATTATGTACTTATGTGCAGTAGTTCATCAAACGTCTTTTGGAAATCTATACATTTGTTAGATGTACTTTTATATCTATACTATTTGTTACAATTTCAAATAACTGGCAAGCATTTGTTGGGCATTATTTTCCCCTCATGAAGCTGTGTTGACTCTATTGGATTATAGTTTGTATTTTTCCAATTACAGAAGTTATCTGGAAATAATTAACTGGCCTACAGTCCCCCTGTTTTTTTTCCCTTGTCTCCCTCCTTTTTTGAACACATTGTTACAGTGACATTTGTCCAATCCTCTGGGACTTTTCCAGAATCTAAGGATTCTTGGAAGACTTTCTTTAAATCTTAGCATGAAATCCATCAGGTCCAGTGGACTCATAAGCCTTTAGTTCATTACTTTTCCTCGTACATTTCTCTAGTGATAGTAGTTGTATTTATTTCCTGCCCCACTTTAGCCTTTTGATTATTTAGTATATTTTGAATGTTATGTCATGAGGTTGTGGGTGTGTACTGCACCTTTAAGAGTGAGTGAAAGCTGGCAAGGAATAAACAAGCACAGAGTGTGCTGAAAAATTTTAAAATGTAACATTTGGATGTGAAACAAATACCTAAGCTGAGTTGCTATTGTACACAGTAAATTCAAATTTGGCCAATCGGTTTAAATTATGTCCCAAGATATCAAAATCCAATCGAATTTAAATTTTACTGTTTTGATGACATCAAACCAATGAGACGATCCAATATTTTGGGGAATAAAAATCAGGCATTTTGAAAAGGGGCACCAACAAACACAGACTACCTGCAGAACTGCTCTCTGAATGGTACTTGTTCATATGAAATCTGTGAAGCAGAAGGCCGAAGGAGAATCGATACAGCTAACTGGTTTTGAAAATTGATTTTTTGGTAAAACTTAATCAGAGGATTTTATCGGATTGGTATATTGTTATAGAGTGGGAGGTAGATAAACCAATCACTGGATTAGTGGTGCTGGAAGAGCACAGCAGTTCAGGCAGCATCCAAGGAGCAGTAAAATCGACATTTCAGGCAAAAGCCCTTCATCAGGAATACAGGCAGACAGCCTGAAGGGCGGAGAGATAAGTGAGAGGAGGGTGGGGGTGGGGAGAACTTAGCATAGAGTACAATAGGTGAGTGGGGGAGGGGATGAAGGTGATAGGTCCGGGGGGGGGGGGGAGTGGATAGGTGGAAAAGAAGAGGCAGGTAGGACAAGTCATGCGGACAGTGCTGAGCTGGATGTTTGGAACTGGGGTGAGGTGGGGGAAGGGGAAATGAGGAAACTGGTGAAGTCCACATTGCTGCCCTGGGGTTGAAGTGTTTCAAGGCGGAAGATGAGGCATTCTTCCTCCAGGCGTCTGGTGGTGAGGGAGCAGCGGTGAAGGAGGCCCAGTACCTCCATGTCCTTGGCAGAGTGGGAGGGAGAGTTGAAATGTTGGGCCACAGGGTGGTATGGTTGATTGGTGTGGGTGTCCCGGAGATGTTCCCTAAAGCGCTCTGCTAGGAGGCACCCAGTCTCCCCAATGTAGAGGAGACCACATCGGGAGCAACGGATACAATAAATGATATTGGTGGATGTGGAAGACACCTTTAGGGCCTTTGATGGAGGTGAGGGAGGAGGTGTAGGCGCAGGTTTTGCAATTCCTGCGGTGGCAGGGGAAGGTGCCAGGATGGGAGGGTGAGTTGAAGGGGGGCGTAAACCTGACCAGGTAGTTACAGAGGGAACGGTCTTTGCAGAAGGCGGAAAGGGGTGGGGAGGGAAATATATCTCTGGTGGTGGGGTCTTTTTGGAGGTGGCGGAAATGTCGGCGGATGATTTGGTTTATGCAAAGATTGGTAGGGTGGAAGGTGAGCACCAGGGGCGTTCTGTCCTTGTTACGGTTGGAGGGGTGCGGTCTGAGGGCGGAGGTGCAGGATGTGGACGAGATACGTTGGAGGGCATCTTTAACCACGTGGGAAGGGAAATTGCGGTCTCTAAAGAAGGAGGCCATCTGGTGTGTTCTGTGGTGGAACTGGTCCTCCTGGGAGGAGATACGGCGGAGGTGGAGGAATTGGAAATACGGGATGGCATTTTTGCAGAAGGTAGGGTGGGAAGAGGTGTAATCCAGGTCGCTGTGGGAGTCGGTGGGTTTGTAAAAAATGTCGGTATCAAGTCAGTCGTCATTAATGGAGATGGAGAGGTCCAGGAAGGGGAGGGAGGTGTCGGAGATGGTCCAGGTAAATTTAAGGTCAGGATGGAATGTGTTGGTGAAGTTGATGAATTGCTCAATCTCCTCCGAGGAGCACGAGGTGGCGCCAATGCAGTCAGCAATGTAGCGGAGGAAGAGGTGGGGAGTGTTGTCGGTGTAATTACGGAAGATCAACTGCTCTACCAATCA
The DNA here is from genome assembly GCF_037043375.1 of Chiloscyllium plagiosum. Lineage (NCBI taxonomy): Eukaryota > Metazoa > Chordata > Chondrichthyes > Orectolobiformes > Hemiscylliidae > Chiloscyllium > Chiloscyllium plagiosum. The sequence goes on along the minus strand of NW_028270141.1, from coordinate 120,145,939 downwards.
GACAAAGGAGGCTTACAGTGTAGATAGTTGTTGTTTAGTGTTCTCTTTTTTCTTGGAGTTAAAGAATAAATTGTTAAAATTTTTCTTTAAATAGTGGGATTTGGTAGCTCTTTGTCACTCATACTTTTACAGATTACAAGGCGAGGTGAGCTTTTCTGTGTTATTGGTTTAAATTATCAGAGGGGTTTACTCTATGTCGTAACATTTGTTTGTATCCTCTATCATGCAGACAGCACAAGTCCAACAGCCAAGATATGCCATTTCTTGGTTCCCTTCCCCAAACTCATTCTCCAAGGGCCTATGTTCACACCAATCTCTCTGTTCCTTTTTATATGTTTAAAGAAACTCTTTAATGGTGTTCTTAAATTACTTACAAGTTTGTCCTCAGTCTACTTCCTCCTTTTTTTGTCATCTCCTGTTGGTTTTTATTTTTTTTTCCAATCCTCTGGTTTACCACTCCTCTTTGCCACATTGTATGTTTTATCTTTCTCACTGATACTATCATTAACTTCCTTGATTAACCATAGTCAGTTTATCTACTTCCTAGAATTTTTCTTCCTCACTGGGATATATCTCTGTAGAGAGTCCTGAATTATTTTCTTTAGTGGCAGGAATTCGCAGATCAAGAAAAAGACATAACAGGAACACTGCTGTGACTATTAAAGGGTGGACCCTTTAATGAGAGACTGAGTCCTCATTCTTGCCATGGCAAGAAATTTCATAGACTTTCTTATCAAGTCTTTTCAAAATCTTGTTTGTTTTAATAAGATCCGCTCTCATGTTCTGAACTCTAGAGGGTATATCCAATTTTACTCAACTCATGATAGGTCAGTATTCCAGCAAGATAGAGGCAGGGTAGAACACTCCAACTGGAGTTCCTTTGCTCCGCCTGTTTTTTGTTTCTTTTCTTTTTTCTTCTTCTCCTTGCAATTGTCCTGCAGCGGTGTGTGAGAAAACCCAAATACTGAAGCAGTGCGACAAGAACCTGAGTCCTGGAGGGGCACATGGAGTAACCAGAGTTCTGGAGCTGTACGAGTCTTGATACAGTGCACCTCACCAGCACTCAGCTGCAACAAGGGAAGGAGTGGACTGGAGGCTGGAACAGAGCAGGACAGGTGTTGCCTGACACAAGTAGTCAGACCACACGTTGAGCTGCTGCTTTCTGAAATTCTTTACCAGACTGTAATGTAAATCCATTAACTCTGTTATAACTACCGCATTTCTAACTTAGTTTTTAGACACTAAGTAATGTGTCAACTTGTCCTTTTAATCCTCTTTTGTATCCAAGATTTCTACCTAAGTACTTTTGTATCTAATATGGTGCCATTAAAGGCATCCATTATAAAAACGTTTTTACTGTACTCCTGTACTTCTACATGTGACAATAAAGGATAGCCTATTCTATTCTATTCCAGGCCTATCCTCTAACCCGAGGAATAAATGTTGCAATCTTTTGTTTTATTCCTTCATGTGATTTGAGATTCGTTAGCATGGTCAATATTTGTTGCCAACCCCAATATATTTTCCCTCAGAAGTTAGTGATGAACTGTCTCCTTGGGCTGCTGCAAACCACGTGGTGTAGCTACACCAACAGCACGATTCAGCAGGTAGTTCCAAGATTTTAACCCAATAACAGTAAATGAATGGCAATACAATTCCAAGTTGGGACCATATAATGGCTTAAATATAGAAAATAGGCATATGAATAGCCTGTTCAAATCTTCACCCTTTTCTACCAACAAATACGATCATGGTTGATCATCCAACTCAGTATGCTGTTCCCACTTTCTCCTACACCATTTGATCCCTTTGGCCTAGGAACTACAACTCTTAGAGGACAGAGGGGAGAACTTTCACGTACTGGCGTTCTTATGTGTGTTCTGTGCTTATCTAGGTGATAGATGTTGCTTGTTTGGAAGGTTTCACAAAGGATCTTTACAGGGTTGCTGGATTCCATTTTATATATGGTTGTATACTGTGTCTGTGATAGAGGGGTGTCAATCAAATGGGCAACATTGTGCTGGGTGATGTCAAGCTTCTTGGGAGTATTCCATCACACTCCTGACTTGTGCCTTTTGAGCAGTTGGGTGGTGAGTTAATTGCCAAAGAATGTCCAACCTCTGATCTGCTTTTGCAGCCACAATATTTGCCATCTTCCACCCTACTACTGCCTCCAAGACAAGCATATCCTGTCTCAAATATGGAGACCAAAATTGCCCATAATATTCCAGATACAATTTCATCAGAGCCCTATAAATTGTAGCAAGGCCTTTTATTCTTCCATTCCAATTCTCTTGCAAGCTGATATGCCAATTGCCTCCCTAACTGTTGTGTGAATACATCCAAGTCTCTCTGAATGTCAACATTTAAATATCTTTCAATTTATAAAGCAGTTCTTCTATTCTTGCTACTAAGGTAATTATGTTCACACTTAGCCACATGAATCAACAACTATGTTTTCCAACTTACTTAAGGTGACAGTAAAGACTGCAGATGCTGGAGATCAGAGTCAAGAATACAGTGGTGCTGGAAAAGTACAGTAGGTCAGGCAGCATCCAAGCAGCAGGAAAATTGACGTTTTGGACAGGAGCCCTTCATCAGGAGTTCATCCTGATGAAGGGCTCCTGCCCAAAATGTCGATTTTTCTGCACCTCGTATGCTGCCTGGCCTGCTGTGCTTTTCCAGCACCACTGTATTCTTCCAACTATCCTTATCTTGTTTCATTCTCTGATGTCATCCTCTCAGTTTTCATTCCTTTACATCATGATAACTAGTTCATCTTACTGATTCCACATGGAACCTGGAATTATTTTAATTAAAGCCATAATGACACTAAGTAGTAACTATGTACATTACCTACTTGTTGACTGTTCCACACGAAGCACTGGAAATTAATATTCAATGTTGATTAAGGAAAATCCCAAAGCATTTTATACATATATAAGAAGCAAAAGGACAGCTAGGGAAAGGGTAGGTCCATTCAAGGACAAAGGACAGAATTTATGTGCGGAGCCGGAGGTCCTTAACGAATACTTTGTATTAGTATTCATAAAGGAGTGAATGAATGCTGAGTCTCAGTAGGGGTGTGTTGATATTCTAGGACATTTCTATACAAAAAAAAAGGAGCTGTTTGAAAAATATTGAGGTGGACAAATCCCCAGGACCTGATGGGATCTATCCCAGAACACTGAGGGAGGCAGGTGAGGTAATTGCTGGAGCCTCGTTGGAATTCTTTGTATCCTCTTTAGTCACAAGAGGTCCCAGAGGAATCGAGAATAGCCAACATTGTTCCTTTGTTTAAAAAGATCTACAGAGATCATCCAGGAAATGGCAGGCTAGTGAGCTTTACGTCAGTGGTACAGCAATTAATGGATAAGATCTTTATGGATAGGATTTACTCGCATTTGGAAAATATGGACTTCTTATTGATGAGCTTTGTGCGGGGAAGATAGTGTCTGAAATACTTGATTGAGTTTTTTGAGAAAGTGACAAAGATAATTGATGAAGGTATGGCAGTACGTGTTACATGGACTTTAACAAGGCCTTTGATAAGGGGGTCTGGTAAAATAGGTACAGAACTGGCTTAGTCATAGAAGACAGTGAGTAGCAGTGGAAGAGTGTTTTTCAGATTGGAGATCTGTGATCAGTGGTATTCCACAGGGATCAGTGTTGGGAGCACTGTTGTTTTCAATGATATATTAGTGATTTGGAGGAGAATGTAGATGGTCAGATTAGTAAATTTGCAAGTGATACAAAAATTGGTGGAGTTGTGAACAATGAAGAGGATACAGCAGGATAGAGACTTTCTTGGAGAATTGGCAGATACAGTTTAATCCAAACAAATGCAAGGGAAATCTCATGTAGGAGCGAAGTATACAGTAAATAGCAGATTTTTAGTAGCATCAACATTCAGAGGAATCTAGGCATACATGGCAAAAGTTCCCTGAAAATGGCAACACAAGTGGGTAAGTTGGTCAAGAAGACATATGGTATTCTTGCCTTCATCGGTCAGGGCATTGAGTACAAAACTTGGCAAGTCATGTTGCAGCTGTACAGAACTTTAGTTAAGTCACATTTGGAATGTTATGTACAGTTCTAGTCACTACACCAGATACAGAAACAGTTTACCAGGATGTTGCCTAGTTTGTAGGGTATTAGCTATGAGGACAAATTGAACAAACTTGGATTGTTTTGATTTGATTAGATTAGATTCCCTACAGCATAGAAACAGGTCTTTGGCCCAACAAATCCACACTGACCCTCCGAAGAGTAACCCACCCAGACCCATGCCCATACCCTATAGACCCCTGACTAATGCACCTAACATTATGGGCAATTTAGCATAGCCAATTCACCTGACCTGCACATCTTTGGATTCTGGGAGGAAACTGGAGCAACCCACGCAGACACGAGAATGTACAAACTCCACACAAACATTCGCCAGAGGCTGGAATCGAACCTGGGTCCCTGGCACTGTGAGGCAGCAGTGCTAACAACTGAGCCACCATGCCCGCTTTGAATGTCAAAGGAAGAGGGGCAACGTGATAGAAGTTAACACTGTTTCTAATACAGTTCCAGTCCAAAATGATGACAGACTAGGATGCTTCAGCCAGAGCTCATCCACTCCACCCATTCTTTTTCCTTTACTTCTCTTTTTTCTGTGTTCTTTTATTTTTCTTCTCTCTCAGCCTCCGTCTCCCAGCATTCACTTGACTCCCGGCCTCAGTCCAGACACAACGAGGGGTGCTCTTGGCCTGGCGTAGCAGCCTGCTGTAGCTGCTCCTGGCATGGTGTTGTGGCCTTGCCTGGTGTACTCTCAGCCCAGTGTGGAGTTTTCTCAGCCCGGTATGGCTGTCTCTTGGCCTGGGATGGCATCAGCATGGACTCCTGGTTTCAATGTGATTCCAGAGAGATCTTCTGGTCTGACAAACCTTGAAGTAAAGCCCAGCACAACTGCAGGCTAGGTGACAGTGTAGTCTGGGTTGAAAGACCATTGTTCTGAATTTTTTTTTCTGCAGTGCTGGACTTCTTATTTCTCTATTTTTTAAGATTTTGTAACTGGAGAAGCTGTACCGAGGCACGTTTGTACCAAAGATGGTGCTGTAAGTGGCAACTTAGAAACTTTTGAACTGCACTCATTTGGGTTCTTATGACAATAAAGCTAATTCAATTCAAATTATGAGAGGCATAGATGGAGTGGATAGTTGAAATTTTTATCCCAAGGTGGAAATGTCAATTACAAGGGGTCATAAGTTTAAAGGAACAAAAACAGAAATTTCTGGAAAAGCTCAGCAAGTCTGGCAGCATTTTTGAAGAGAAATCAGAGTTAACATTTCAGGTCTAGTGACCCTTCTTCAGAATCGAAAATTTCTGATATTCAGTATCCGCAGTTCTTCTGTTTTTTTTCTCTGTTTAAAGGAGATGTGAGAGTCACATTTATTAAACAGACAGGGTGGTGAGTATGCTGTAGAGGTGGATACAATAGCAACATTTAAAAGGCATCTTAATATGCGAATAGGCAGGGGATAGAGGGCTATGGACAGCGTAGAGGCAAAAGGTTTTAGTTTAGAAAAGCATCATATGTCGGCACAGTCTTGTTGGGCTGAAGGGCCTGATTCCGTCCTGTACTAATCTTTCTCAGTACGATTTTACTCAGTTAGGGAAATTAGACTTATTCTTCATACTTTTTGTCAACTCTTGTATTTAGTATCCACAATTCTTGCATTAATTAATCAATAACCAGTATGGAAAGGTTAACAAAGTTTATTAAAACATCACTGATGAAAAGTTACCAGTGTTTCAATTCAATTAAATTGTGAAAGTTTGGGACAATGAAGAAACTTTCAAATAATACACGCCATTTGATACAGGCTAGGACACAATTTATTCCCAATTCCTCCACCTCTGCTGTATCTGCTCCCAGGAGGACCAGTTCTGCCACGGAACACACCAGATTGCCTCCTTTAAAGACTGTAATTTCCCCTCCCACGTGGTTGAAGATGCCCTCCAACACATCTCGTCCACATCTCTCACCTCTGCCCTCAAATCCCACGCCTCCAACCGCAACAAGGACAGAAACCCCCGGTCATTACCTTCCACCCCCACCAACCTCCGCATAAACCGCATCATCCGCTGACTTTTCCATCACCTGCAAATGGACCCCACCACCAGGGATATATTTCCCTCCCCACCCCTACCCACTTTCCGCAAAGACTGTTCCCTCCGTGACTACCTGGTCAGGTCCACACCCCCCCCCAACAACCCACCCTCCCCTCCTGGCACCTTCCCCTGTCACCGCAGGAATTGCAAAACCTGTGCCCACAGCTCCCCCCTCACCTCCATCCAAGGCCCCAAAGGAGCCTTACTTATCCATCAAAGTTTCACCTGCATTTCCACCAATGGCATTTATTGCATCCATTGCTCCCGATGCGGTCTCCTTTCCATTGGGGAGATTGGACACCTTCTTGCAGAGCACTTCAGGGAACATTTCCGGGACACCCACACCAATCAAACCTACCGCCCCGTGGCTGAACACTTCAACTCCACCTCCCACTCTGCTGAGGACATGCAGGTCCTGGGCCTCCTCCACCACCAACCCCTCACCACCCAAGGAACAATAACTCATCTTCCAAGTTGGAACCCTTCAACCCTAGGGCATCAAAGCAGACTTCACTAGTTTCCTCATTTACCCACCCCCACCTGACCCCAGTTCCAAACTTCCAGCTTAGCACCATCCTCATGGCCTGTCCCACCTGTCAATCTTCCTTCCCACCTATTTCCCCAACCCTCCTGTCCGACCTATCACCTTTACTCCTTCCTCCATCCACCTATTTCACACACAACTACCTTCTTCCCCCTCCCATTTATCTCTCCATCCCCGAGGCTTCCAGCCTCATTCCTGATGAAGGGCTCCTGCCCTAAACGTCGATTTTCCTGCTCCTGAATGCTGTCTGACCTGCTGAGCTTTTCCAGCACCATTCTAATCTTGATTCTGGATACAATTTACGCCACTTCCTGTTCGTTGCCGTGACAACCATTGTTTACCTCCCAGAGTGCCTGGTGTCCCCGTTTCCATAGTGACCACACACAGCCGGCGAGCACGGACAAATGGCGAGAAACCCACAATCAAGATAGCCACTCGACCCATTACAGATTTCGACATCGCAGACTAACGGATTCTAATATTCCCGAAGTGATCGGCGACGGCGGAGAATTCTTATTCACATCCAACACCCCCCCATCCCCCAAAGGAACTTACTCAATTTGCACTTCAGAGTTTCTGGGAACCTGAAACTTCCGATGTTCGAAATTGGAAGTTCAGCATGCAGCCCGAGGTTTGCAGTTGAACTAGCTGTTTGACTATGGTCTCATGTATCTATATATACATACACACATTACTACAGAAATGACTGGTGCTTGAGTTTTCCAGCACTAACTGTCACGCGGCGAATGTTCGGGTGTTCGGTGCTACGCATGCGCATCTGGTCCAATGATGTCACTGGCTCACGGGCAGACGGCCACGTGACAAACTGTGCCGTCAGACCATCTGAAACATTAACTCATTTCCGAGCAGGGTTTATAACGTGAGTTCCGCGTGCTCTCCACGTGTGTTGAGATCTTCCAGTATCTTTTTGGTTTAATTGTAACAAATCCTCATGCGCACTCAAGGTTGACGGATTCTGTGCAACTTTGGAGAAGTAGGACAAATAAATTAAGTCAAACCCCGCAGTTCAGAGTTTCTGGGAACCTGAAACTTCCGATGTTCAGACTTAATGAAATCGAGGGAGTTTTTAGTTACTATTACTGCAGTAATGAAAGGAGTAAGCAGGGTCATTTTCCACGAGAAGGCTTATTAGAATACTTGGAACTTTCTAGGGTCAGATTCATAAATGTTTTGAATAGGTAGGATACCAAAGGATATGGAGCAAAGTTAATAAGTTGAGTTCAGTTTTAAGACCTTTGACCACAATACTTCCGTGGTCTTTGATGTGAAGGTGCCTGTCTTGCACTGGGGTGGACAAAGTCAAAAATCACACAACACGGGTTGTAGTCCTACAGGTTTATTTGAAAGTACAAGCACTGCTCCTTCATCAAGTTGCGAGTGGGGCGGGTTCGTTGGACACAGAATTTATAGTAAAAGATCAAAGTGTCAAACAACGGATGCAATCTATTGAACAAACCTAAATTGCTGTTAAATATTTAATAATTTGAATGGGGATGCAGATTTCGATTGATTAATATGTAAATTCCAGAACTTCTTTCAAATCACACTCCCGAGATAACTTAAGGTTTTATCTGTATGTGAAAAAGCTCAGACAATGCATTAAGGATGTGAGGTTAGAGTCTGTCTGTATTCCAACTTTGGTTCTATTTCCAAAGTAGGAATTTATAAAATGACTCATGGATTGACTGCCTACAAATTGTGTACTTTTTGAGCAAAACAGAATGTATCTGCAAATATAAATCTGCAAATGCAAATTCACCCCATAGACTTATATGTGTACGTGTGCGGGAGAGAGTGTGCACATGTGAGACAGTGTGTGTGCATACTTGATAAGTGTGTGCATGAGTGTGACAGAGTATATGTTGTGAGAGTATGAGAGAGGGTTTATGTGTTTGTGCAAGCGCACACTTAGGCATATACTCCATCACTTTATCAAGCATACACACACACCCTCACTCTGTCACGCACAAGCGCACGCACACACACACTCTCTCTCTCTCTCCCTCACATACGCATGCGCACACACACACACACACATTAGTCTATGGGGTGAATTTGCATTTGCAGATTTGTATTTGCAGATACATTCTTTTTTGCTCAAAAAACACAACAATCTGTCGGCAGTCAGCATGTGTCATTTTATAAATCCCTACTTTGGAAACACAATCAGTTTGACTCAAAGTTGGGATACAGACAGATTCTAACCTCACATCTTTAATGCATCGTCTGAGCTGAGGTATTACTTTTTTAATATACTGATACAACCTTAAGTTATCTCAGGACTGTGACTTGAAAGTTGTTCTGGAATTTACATATTAATCAATCAAAACCTGCATCCCCATTCTAAGTGATTAAAGACTTAACAGCAATCTAGGTTTGTTCAATACATCACATCAGTTGTATGACACTTTGATCTTTTACAATAAATTCTGTGTCCTATGATCTTGCCCCACTAGCTACCTGATGAAGCAGCAGCACTTCAAAAGCTTGTACCTTCAAATAAACCTGTTGTACTATAATTTGGTATTGTGTGATTTTTAACTTTGTTCATGGCCTTTGTTATCTCTACTTCCCATTTACAGTCTTATCAATAGGCCTTTCCTCACTGTAGACTATTTCTACATTTTTCTTTCAAGTTTTCATGTATTTGTTCCCTTGCTTATCCTTAGCAACATTTTTGCCAATTTTGACAAAAGCAGAGATTCAAAGCTAAAATTTTGATAATTTCATTTCAGAGTTCTATAAGCTATTTGAATTTAGAATGCTTTTTATTTTAAATATCAATCAATTGTTGTGAATTTAATCAGTACTTTTAAATAATAGGTACACATACAAAATAGATATCTACGAAGCAGGTGATTGTTTTTTCTTAGCCTGTTAGATTATTTAAATCCTTGCTGCAAGAGATGAATTTTATGCTATTGTAATGCGAATTATTTCATATTAATTAATATTTATTCCTGTTTGAAGAAACATTACTTTTTTTTAAACCAACTCATGGATATAATCATTCATGGCAAATCCAGAAGATGGTGGCAAACCAAATTCTTGAACTTTTGCAGGATACCCCACTATGCTGTTTGGAAGGGTGTTCCAGGTTTCTGAACCAGTGACAGTGAAGAAATGGTGATATTATTCCAGATTAATGTGTGGCTTGATGGAGAATGTGCAGATGATAATACCATGTAACAGCTATTCTTGTCCTTCTAAGTAGGAGAGGTTGTGCGTTCAGGAAGGTGCTGTCAAAGGTTGCTTGATATGTTTCCAAGATGGTATCCTCTGCTGATGGTATTGCCACCACAGCTGCTAATGGAAGAAATACATATGAAGTTGATGTATAAGAAGCTGACCAAGTGATCTGCTTTGTCCCAGATTGAGCTTCTTGAATGTTATTGGAGCTGTACTCATCAAGGGGAGATTATACATATGCAATCTAACTTGTGGCTTGTAGATGGTGGACAGGCTTTGGGGAGTCAGGAGATGAATTCACTACTACAGAATTACCAGCTTCAGACTTTTTTTTGTTACTGGAGCATTTATATGGGTGGTATGGTCACATTTCTGTTCAATGGTAACCCTCAAGATGTTGATAGTATGAGATTCACCAATGATAATACTATTGAATGTCAGAGGAGTTAGATAATTCTCTTTCGATGGATATAGTCATCACCTGATGCTTGAGTGGTCTGAATGTTATTTATCATTTATCAGGCCAAACCTGAATGCTGGCCTTGTTTTGTTGTACGGGGTGGGCACTGTTTCAGTGTCTTAAGGAGTTACAGAATTAATGAGCACAGTGTAATCAACAGTAAACATCCCACTGCTGATCTTCTTGTGGAATGAAAGGCATTGATGAAGCAGAATAAAATGGTTGGTCCAAAGGCAACATCCTGAGAAACTTCTTTGGGGATGTCCTGGCCTAAAATGTTCGGTTTCCAACAACCATTTTGTTTTTAGATATAAGAGGAAGAAGGCGGCTTTTATTAGGATGAGACATGAAGGCTTAGATAGGGCACTTGAGAGTTACAAGTTAGCCAGGAAAGACCTAAAGAGCTAAGAAGAGCCAGGAGGGGACATGAAAAGTCGTTGGCAGACAGGATCAAGGAAAACCCTAAAGTTTTCTATAGGTATATCAGGAGTAAAAGAATGACCAGAGAAAGATTAGGGCCAATGAAGGATAGTAATGGGAAGTTGTGCGTGCATGGAATCCGAGGAGATAAGGGAAGTGCTAAATGAATATTTTTCATCAGTATTTACACTGGAACATGACGATGTTGTCGAGGACAATACTGAGATGCAGGCTAGACGGGATTGAGGTTCACAAGGAGGAGGTGTTAGCAATTCTGTAAAGTGTGAAAATAGATAAGTCCCCTGGGCCAGATGGGATTTAGAGCTGGAAATGTGTTGCTGGAAAAGCGCAGGGAACAGGAGAATCGACGTTTCGGGCATAAGCCCTTCTTCAGGAATGGGGAAAGTTTGTCCAGCAGGCTAAGATAAAAGGTAGGGAGGAGGGACTTGGGGGAGGGGTGTCGGAAATGTGATAGGTGGAAAGAGGTCAAGGTGAGGGTGATAGGTCAGACTGGGGTGGGGGCGGAGAGGTCGGGAAGAAGATCTCAGGTTAGGAAGGCGGTGCTGAATTTGATGGATTTGACTGAGACAGGGTGGGGGGAGGGGAAATGAGGAAACTGGTGAAATCCGAGTTCATCCCTTGTGGTTGGAGGGTTCCTAGCCGGAAGATGAGGCGTTCTTCCTCCAACCGTCGTTTTGTTGTGGTCTGACGATGGAGGAGTCCAAAGACCTGCATATCCTTGGTTGAGTGGGAGGGGGAATTGAAATGTTGAGCTACAGGGTGGTTGGGTTGGTTGGTCCGGGTGACCCAGACGTGTTCTCTGAAACGCTCCGCAAGTAGCCGGCCTGTCTCCCCAATATAGAGGAGGCCACATCGGGTGCAGAGGATGCAATAGATGATATGTGTGGAGGTGCAGGTGAATCTGTGGCGGATATGGAAGTTTCCTTTGGGGCCTTGGAGGGAGGTGAGTGGGGAGGTGTGGGCGCAAGTCTTGCACCTCCTGCGGTTGCAGGGGAAGGTGCCGGGAGTGGAGGTTGGGTTGGTGGGGGGTGTGGATCTGACGAGGGAGTCACGGAGGGAGTGGTCTTTACGGAATGCTGATAGGGGAGGGGAGGGAAATATATCCTTGGTGGTGGGGTCCGTTTGGAGGTAGCGGAAATGACGGCGGATGATGCGCTGTACATGGAGATTGGTGGGGTCGTAGGTGAGGACCAGTGGGGTTCTGTCCTGGTGGCGGTTGGAGGGGCGGGGTTCAAGGGCGGAGGAGCGGGAAGTGGAAGAGATGCGGTGGAGGGCATCGTCGACCACGTCGGGGGGGAAATTGTGGTCCTTGAAGAAGGAGGCCATCTGGGTTGTGCGTTTTTGGAACTGGTCCTCCTGGGAGCAGATGCGGCGGAGTCGAAGGAATTGGGAGAATGGGATGGCGTTTTTACAGGGGGCAGGATGGGAGGAGGTGTAGTCCAGGTAGCTGTGGGAGTCGGTCGGTTTGTAGTAGATGTCCGTGTTGATTCGGTCGCCTGAGATAGAAATAGAAAGGTCGAGGAAGGGGAGGGAGGAATCTGAGACTGTCCAGGTGAATTTGAGGTCGGGGTGGAAGGTGTTGGTGAAGTGGATGAACTGTTCAACTTCCTCGTGGGAGCACGAGGCGGCGCCGATACAGTCATCGATGTAGCGGAGGAAAAGGTGGGGGGTGGGGCCAGTGTAGTTGCGGAAGATGGATTGTTCCACATATCCTACGAAGAGGCAGGCATAGGTGGGGCCCATGCGGGTGCCCATGGCTAATCCTTTCGTTTGGAGGAAGTGGGAGGATTGGAAAGAGAAGTTGTTCAGGGTGAGGACCAGTTCAGTCAGTCGATCCAGATGGGAAGTCAGTCAATCCAGATGGGATTTATCCCAGGATTCTCTGGGAAGCCAGGGAGGAGATTGCAGAGCCTTTGGCTTTGATCTTTATGTCGTCATTGTCAAAGACTGAAGGATAGCAAATGTTGACCCCTTGTTCAAGAAGGGGAGTTAGGACAACTCTGGTAATTATAGACCAGCGAGCTTTACTTCGGTTGTGGATAAAGTATCGGAAAAGGTTATAAGAGATAGGATTTATAATTATTTAGAGAGGAATAAGTTGAATAAAGATAGTGAACACAGTTTTTTGAAGGGTAGGTCGTGCCTCACTACCTTATTCTTTGAGATGGTGACCAAACAGGTGGATGAGGATAAAGCGGTTGATGTAATGTATATGGATTTCAGTAAGGCGTTTGATACGGTTCCCCACGGTAGGCTATTGCACAAAACATGGAGGCATGGGATTGAGGGTGATTTAGCGGTTTGGATCAGAAATTGGCTAGCTGAAAGAAGACAGAGGGTAGTCATTAATGGGAAATGGTCATCCTGGAATTCAGTTACGAGTGGTGTAGCACAAGGATCTGTTTTGGGGCCACTGCTGTTTGTCATTTTTATAAATGACCTGAATGAGGGCATAGAAGGATGAGTTAGTAAATTTGCGGGTGACACTAAAGTCGGTGGAGTTGTGGATAGTGCTGAAGGATGTTGCAGGTTACAGAGAGACTGCAGATAAGCTGCAGAGCTGGGCTGAGAGGTGGCAAATGGAGTTTAATGTAGAAAAGTGTGAGGTGATTCACTTTGGAAGGAGCAACAGGAATAAAGAATACTGGGCTAATGGTAAGATTCTTTGTAGTGTAGATGAGCAGAGAGATCTCAGTGTCCATGTACATAGATCCCTGAAAGTTGCCACCCAGGTTGATAAGGTTGTTACGAAGGCATACGGTGTGTTAGCATTTATTGGTAGAGGGATTGGGTTTCGGAGGCACGAGGTCCTGCTGCAGCTGTATAAAAACTGTGGTGCGGCCGCACTTAGAATATTGCGTACAGTTCTGGTCACCGCATTATAGGAAGGATCTGGAAGCTTTGGAAAGGGTTCAGAGGAGATTTACTAGGATGTTGTCTGGTGTGGAGGGAAGGAATATGAGGAAAGGCTGAGGGTCTTGAGGCTGTTTTTGTTAGAGAGAAGGTTGAGAGGTGACTTGACACATGTAAGATAATCAGAGGGTTAGATAGGGTGGACAGTGAGAGTCTTTTTCCTCAGATGGTGATGGCTAGCTTGAGGGGACATAGCTTTAAATTGAGTGGTGATAGATATAGGACAGATGTCATAGGTAGATTCTTTACTCAGAGTAGTAGGGGCATGGAAGGCACTGCGTACAACAGTAGTAGACTCACCAACTTTATAGGCATTTAAATGCTCATTAGATAAATATATGGATAAAAATGGAATAGTGTAGGATTGATAGGCTTTAGATTGGTTCCACAGGTCAGCGCAACATTGAGGGCCAAAGGGTTATACTGCGCTGTAATGTTCTATTTTCTATGTTCTATAACTCTAATCAATGTAGGCTTTAATTTTGCTCAAACTATTTGGTATTGCATGCTTGATGTCAAAGACAATCATTTTCACCTCGCCATTATTATCTATTCAGTATCTCAATACTATTTTGGAAAAAATTGTTGTGTATTAATTGTCTTCCACATTTCCTATATACAGTACAACATTGTAGACAATGAAGTAATTTGAAATAAAGTGCTTCAAGACACCATATGGTGATGCAACATGTTATATTAATGCAGGTCTTTGCTTCTTTCTCAGGATGTGGAGGTGCCGGTATTGGATTGGGGTGGACAAAATTTAAAAATCACACAATACTAGCTACCTGATGAAGGGCAGTGCTCTGAAAGCTCATAATTCCAAATAAACCTGCTGGACTATAACCTGGTGTCGCGTGATTTTTTAACCCTTTCTCAGAATGTCGTCATCAGTGGCAATACCAGCATTTATTTCTCATCTCCAGTTGCCCAGATATGATACAAATGAGTGGTCAACCGCACTGATGTGCATCTGTAAGCACATGTAAGCCAGGTGGCAGATTTCTGTAGTTAACCATGTCATACCACCACTGCCTACTCAACTTCCTATGGTCATGATAGGACAAATAGTTTCATTTTGTGCAATATATACCTCTGTGTTATTTTCACTAGGCTGTTACTCCAGGTTTCTGGTGTGCTTGATCTGTAGCATAAATCAAATCAAATCAAGATGCCATAGTATTACCTGACCATAGAGTATTCTCTCATTAGAGAGAGATGACTGGTGTTGATTTAACCTGAGGGCCACCATATCTCAAACGAGGGTTGAGAAGAAGAATCTTTCAGGTAACCTCAGCTGGTGATGGTAATTGAACCCACGGTATCACACATACTATCAAATCTCAAAATAAATCAGATGACAAAAATTGAGTGCAGTTTCTAATGTTAATGTGATATAATCAAAGCGATCCTGGAAAGACTAAACTCATAATCATAAAGTGATTTGAGAGACTGATCGTGGCCCTCAAACTCTCGCCTCCCAGACTACCTCGACACCCTGCAATTGTAAATAGGTCCACAGTGGATGCCATTTCCCTAGCCCTACACTTTAATCCCTGGAACATCTGGATAACAAGGACTCCTACATCAGGTTCCTACTTATCGACTACAGCTCCGCCTTCAACAGCATAATCCCTACCAGACTAACCTCAAAACACCAGAACCTAGGTCTTGGCTCCACCCTAGTAACTGGATCCTCAGCTTCCTGACCCACAGACTACAATCAATAAAGATAGACAATGATAATCCTCAACACTGGCAGCCTGCAAGAACGCATTCTCAGCCCCATACTGCACTCCCTATACACCCATGTCTGTGAAGCCAAATTCCAGATGAATGCCATCTAGAAGTTTGCTGACAATACCATGATAGGAGTTATCAAAGAAATGATAACTCAGAATACAGGAAGTATTCTCTCTCTCTCTCTCTCTCTCTCTCTCTCAATGTCAGCAAACCAAAAGAACTGATCATTGATTTCAGGGAGGAGGACATGCCCCTAACTACATCAACGAAGCTGAGGTGGAAGGGTCAAGAGTGTCAAGTTCCTAGGAGTGACAATAACAGACAATCTATCCCAGTCTTCCCACATAGATACGACAGTCAAGGCGGCACAACAATGCCTCTTCTTCCTAAAACAGCTTAGGAAATTTGGCATGTCCATAGGACCCTTTTACAGATGCACTATAGAAAGCATCCTATCCAGATGCATAACAGCCTGGTACAGTAACTGCTCTGCCAAGGACTATAAGAAACTGCAGAGGTTGTGTGCACAGCCCAGACCATCATGGAAGTCAACTTACCATCCACGGACTCGATTCACACTTCTCATTGCCACGGTAAGGCTGCCAACATCATTGAAGACCCCTCCCACCCCACTAATGCAGTCTTCCAACCTCAGCATTCCCTAAGTACATTCACACGGAAGGGATTCCTGATGAAGGGCTTATGCTCAAAACATCGATTCTCCTGCTCCTCACGTACTCCCAGGTCTGCTGTGCTTTTCCAGCACCACACTCTCGATTCTGATCTCCAATATCTGAAGTCCTAACTTTCTTCCAATCTCGCCTGTAGGGTAGAAGATACAGAAGCTTGAACACATGCATCAACAGCTTCTTCCCTGCTGCTATTAGACTGCTGAATGGACCTCTCTAACTTCAAATGATTGTCGATCTTGCTAATGTTGATCCTGCTTTTTGAACCTCCTATGCAGTTGTAACCTTGTATGCCTCACTCTCTCTCAGCACCCTGTGATCTGTATGTCCATATTTGCTGTGATCTGTCTGTACTGCTTGTAAAATGAAGTTTTTCACTGTAATTAAGTACATGTGACTACAACAAATCAAATAAATCAAATCATGGGCAGAGGGGAGGCTGATGGATTTAAAATGGTTAAGTTAAAAATAAGAAGCTGGAATAAGGTATACACATTAAATGATACAAGAGTTGTAACAGCTGAGAAAGGAGATCAAGATACATCATTAAAACTATGTGTTCAGTTTCCATAGGTAATCAAGAAAGCAAATAGAATGTTCCGATTCCTAGATGGAATATGACTTAATTCTAATAAAATCGTATTGAACTTGTATTACCTCCTTGGTTAAGCTGTCCATTTAGTTAATTAGGCCGTTAAGCTGTCTTTTTAGTTTTGATTTCTGTATTGGCAGGAACGATGTGGAGAAGAATCTCATCAGCGTCCTGAGGCAGGAGTGTTACAAAGTCAAAAGCATGTCTGTTCACTTTAAAATAGAAAATGTCTGAATTTTAACATAAACAAAGTGCAGGCTCAGCTTCTTGAATGGAAAGGCTGGAAGGTGAGCTATTTCAAAACAGCAAATGGTTGTTAATTGGATATCTGAGTTTTGGTTGCCCAGGATACTAAAACCCAAACAAGTTTGAATTTATTGTTTTGGCAACATTGGACCAGTGAGACAGAATGACATTGGGGGCTATCAAAAAAAAACGCAGACATTTTGAAAATTGGAGAGAGCAACTGCTATAGAGCTGGAATGCTAACATCTAACATCTTGCTCTCAAAGAAATTAAAAGACGCCCTCTATCAAAGGTACCATTTCATGTAAAACATACTCACAGTAAAAAAGAAAGAAGATCCAGGGAGATCAGCAACCAGAAGATTGAAGACACCGGAGAAGACAGAGACTGTGTGGTCTTAAGATTAAGTTAATATGATATTTGATAAATGTGTTATTGTAATAACATTTTTTATGGAGCTGGGGTCAGATAGTAAGTGGTTAAGAACAAAGGGAGCTTGGATTTGTTAATAGTTATTGTTTAGTGTTCGTTATTAGAGTTTGGAAAATAAATTGTTATTTTTTTCTTTAAAAAGTGGAAATTAGGAGTTCTCTGTCACTCACATTTTAACAGATTAGGAGGAAGGGCGAGCTTTTCTGGGTGTTTAGTTTTAATTAAGAGGGGTTTGACCTCCACATCATAACAGGAGGTTGGTGAAGATTTGACAGACTGGCATTGGTGTTCTATCTAACCCATTCTTGCCTCAGTCATTTTGATGGAGTTGAAGTTGTGCTAGCATCTATCCACTCCTGTCAGGATCATTAATAACAACTGAACTGTCAATGTCCCTGTCAAATGGTGCATTCCAGCCATGTATTTGAAGCTACCTCACTATGGATAAGGGTTTCCAGGGCTATTAGCTTGAGATTAAGTAGAGTTCCTGCTAAAATGTTTGAAATTTAGCCTAGGCTACCCAAACAACTCCAATGTTAGTAACTCCTGTTGTTCACAATCACAGAATTACAAAGCTCTTTAGCCCATCACAACTATGTTGCTCCCTTGTAATGCTCTCCTGCCGGTGATTGAGTGATGCTCACTCAATGATAATGCCACTGGTAGTAATCCAAAGGCCCAGGCTAATGTCTTAAGGGTGTGTGTTCACATCCCATCACATGTGTGTGGAGTTTGCACATTCTCCCAGTGTCTGCGTGGGTTTCCTCCCACAGTCCAAAAATGTGCAGGTTAGGTGAATTGACCATGCTAAATTGCACATAGTGTTAGGTGAAGGGGTAAATGTAGGGGAATGGGTCTGGGTGGGTTGCTCATCGGAGGATCGCTCGTCGGAGGGTCGGCGTGGACTTGTTGGGCCGAAGGGCCTGTTTCCATACTATGTAATCTAATCTGATGGAATATATATTTGTTGACCATGAAATTATTATTGAGTTGTAAAAACCCATCTGATTCACCAATGCCCTTTAGGAATGGAAATGTGCCATATTTATCAAGTTTGGTCTACATGCTACTTCAGATGCAGAGTAATGTGGTTGACTCTCAATTGGTCTCAAGTAGTCTAGCAAGCCAATGTGATGAAGGGCTATTTGAGATGGACAACAGATACGGGTCCTGCTGGTGACACCCACATTTGATGAAAACGTAAAATATTCACATATGCTTAAGCATAGGATCAGAATCTTACATCACATCAAGATAACATAAGACCTAGTTTATATGGATTTCAGATGCAGTTTATATGGATTTCACCAAAATCTTTGACAAGGTCCCACTTAGGACACTGATAAAGAAGGAGAAAGTGAGGTCTGCAGATGCTGGAGATCAGAGCTGAAAATGTGTTGCTGGAAAAGCGCAGGTCAGGCAGCATCCAGGGAACAGGAGAATCGACGTTTCGGGCATAAGCCCTTCGGGATAAAGGCACCTGGGATTCAGGGTAACTTGGCATGTTGGATCTAAAATTGGCTTTGTGGTAGGAAACAGAGATTGATGGTAGAAGTCTACTTGTGTGATTGGAGGCCAGTTTTCAAGGCATATCACAGGGATCAGTGCTGAATCCCTTGCTATTCGTGATATATATAAACAATATCAATGTGAATGGTGGTAATGATAACTAAGTTTGTGATGACACAAAGTTTGGCCATGTGCTTAATAGTGAGAAAGAACCTCTTCGGCTTCAGGAACATACGGACAGGTTGGTCAAATGGACAGGTTGGTCAAATAGACAGGTGGAATATAACCTGGAAAAGTGTGAGGTGATGTGCTTTGGAAGAATAATAAGACAGGGATCAAAGGATATGGGGAAAAAGTGGGAACAGGGTGCTGAGTTGGATGATCAATCATAATCACGTTGAATGGCGGAACAGGCTCTATGGGCTAAATAGCTTCTATAATCTATGTTTCTATGTAAGGGAGTACTCGATGAATAGTAGAACACTAGGAAGCTCAGAGGAATATAGTGTTCTTAAGCTGCTTGTCCAGACTCCTGAATGCAATAGGACAGATTAACAGGGTATTTAAGACAACATACAGGACACTTGCCTTTATCAATCATATCATAGATTATAAGAGGAGGGAGGTTATGTCGGAGCTGAACAAAACTATAGTTCGTCCACAACTGGACTACTCTGTGTAGTTCTGGTCACCTTACTGTAGGAGAGATATGATTGCAGAGGAGATTTACTAAGGTATTGTCTGCAATGAAGCATTTTAGCTATAAAGAGAGGCTGGATAGAACATAAGAACTAGGAGCAGGAGAAGGCGTCCGGCCCTTCGAGCCTGCTCCACCTCTCAATAAGATCATGGCTAATCTTTTCGTGGACTCAGCTCCACTTACCGCATTTTCACCATATTCCTTAATTCCTTTACTTTTCAAGAAAAGTATATACCTTCGCTTTAAAAACCTGAAACAGTGCCAACTACTTCCCTGGGCAAGGAATTCCATAGATTAACAACCCTCTGGGTGAAGAAGTTCCTTCTCAGTTCAGTTCTAAACCTGCTTCCTTCCATCTTGAGGCTATGCCCTCTTGCCCTAGTCTCACCTACCAGTGGAAACATCCTATCTATTTCTATTTTATCGATTCCCTTCATAAATTTATATATTTCTATGAGCTCCCCCTCATTCTTCTGAATTGCAGTGAATATAATCCCAACCTACTCAGCCTCTCCTCATAAACCAACCCCCTTAATTCCGGAATCAAACTGGTGAACCTCCTCTGTGGTGTGGCCTCACCAGCACATTGTACAGATATAACATTTACCTCTCTGCTTTTAAATTAAACCCCTTTAGCAATGATGGACAAAATTCCATTTGCCTTCCAAATTGGGTTTGAGCTGTTTTCTTTAAAGCAGAGAAGGCTGAGGGGAGACCTAATTGAAGTGTATAAGATTATGAGGAGCATGGACTGTGTGGATAAGCAGCAGCTTTTTCCCTTAGTTGAATGGTCAATAATAAAGGGGCATAATTTTAAAATGAAGGGCAGGTTTAGAGATTTAGGAAAAAGAAAATTTACCTCAAACACGTTGGGAATCTGGAATGCAGTACAGGTAGGAAACCTCACAACCCTTAAAATGTACAGAGATAAGTAATTGAAATGTCATAACATTCAACACTATGGGCCAACTTTTGAAAGGTGGGATTAGTGTACATAGATGATTTTGTTTTATTCGGTGTAGATTCAATAGGCCAAAGAGTCTCTTCTGTACTCAATAATCCATCCTGCCTGAAATGCTTTTTGAAAGACTTATACAATTAGTCCCTTGCCTCTATAATGTTTTCCACTTCAGGTCTACTTCCCTTTTAAAAAAAAGAGTTATATAAACTTTATTCAGTTTATTTTGAAAACTGCTATTGTAACTGCTTTCCGACTGCGCATTCCAATTCCAAACACTTTAAAAATAAACGTTGTTGTCACCTTTGGTTCTTTCTCTGCAATAGCCGTGAAATGTTATCCCTTTCAAGTTATTTTCAAGCAGGCATCTACTTCCCTTTTAAAAGAGTTGTATAAACTTCTTCAACAAGCATTTGTAACAAAGAATTTCACATTTTAGCCATCCTCTGTATGAAATTTTTTTCTAACTTTCCATCGATTTACTTCAGATAATTATCTAAACATTATAAACTTGAATTGTCAAATGATTAGAAAAACAAACAAAAACTGCAAAGTGTAAATACATTGATTAAAGATTCCAGTATCTAATCATTTGAATTAAACAAGTGTGTGTATAATTTTAGTGGGGACCGAAAATTGGTGATGACGAATATAAGTGATATGGTTAGTAAGTTTGCAGATGATACCAAAATTAGTGGTATAGTGGACAGCGAAGAAGGTTACCTTAGAGTGCAACAGGACCTTCATCAGATGGGCCAAGGATTGGCAGATGGAATTTAATCTAGATAAATGTGAGGTGATACATTTTGGTAGGGCAAATCAGGGCCAGACTTATACTCTTAATGGGAGGGTCCTGTGGAGTGTTGTCGATCAAAGAGACCTTGGAGTGCAGGTTCATAGTTCCTTGCAGGTAGACAGGGTAATGAAGGAGGTGTTTGGTATGCTTGCCTTTATTGGTCAGTGTATTAAGTAAAGGAGTTGGAAGGTCATGTTGCACAGGACAACGGTTAGGTCACTTTTGGAGTACTGTGTTCAGTTCTGGTCTCCCTGCCATAAGAAAGATTTTGTTAAACTTGAACGGGTTCAGAAAAGATTTACAAGGATGTTGCCAGGGTTGGAGAGTTTGAGCTATCAGGAGAGGCTGAATATGCTGGGACAATTTTCCCTGGAGCATCGAAGCTGAGAGATGACCTTATAGAAGTTTATAAAATCATGGGGGGGGCATGGATGGGGTGAATAGTCAAGGTCTTTTCCCCCAGTGGTGTCCAAAACTAGATGGCATAGGTTTAAGGTTAAAAATCGCACAACACCAGGTTATAGTCCAAACGGTTTAATTGGAAGCACTAGCTTTCAGAGCGACGCTCCTTCATCAGGTGATAGTGGAGGGCTCGATCGTAACACAACACTAAGAGCAAAAATTTAGTGTGATGTAACTGAAATAATACACTGAAAAATTATTCAATGTATAATTTCAGTTACATCACACTAAATTTTTGCTATAAATTCTGTGTTACGATCGAGTCCTCCACTATCACCTGATGAAGGAGCGTCGCTCCGAAAGCTAGTGCTTCCAATTAAACCGTTTGGACTATAACCTGGTGTTGTGCGATTTTTAACTTTGTACACCCCAGTCCAACACCGGCATCTCCAAATCATAGGTTTAAGGCGAGAGGGAAAAGATTGAAAAAGGACCTAAAGGGCAACTCTTTCACAGAGGGTGATACATGTATGAGGAATTGGTGGAAGCTGGTACCATAATAACATTTAAAAAGCATTTGGATGGGTATATTAACAGGAAGAGCTTAGAGAGATATGGGCCAAATGCTGGCAAATGGGACTGGATTAATTTAGGATATCTGGTCAGCATGGACAAGTTGGACTGAAGGGTCTATTTCCGAGCTGTATACCTTTCTGACTCTATGAATTGGACTCCCATTCTACACCCTACCCAAAGTTCCTTTCCATTACCTTCAAATAAGCACGCCGATCTCCGTCACCACGCTTAACTCCACCCCCACGCCGATCTCTGTCACCATGCCGAACCCAGCCCCCACGCCGATCTCCGTCACCATGCCTAACCCCGCCCCCACACCAATCTCCGTCACCACGCCCAACTCCACCCCCACGCCGATCTCCGTCCCCGCCCCCACGCCCAACCCCGCCCCCACACCCAGCTCCCCCACACCAGGTCCTAGCTCCCAGCCCTGCCGTGTTTTCACCATCCCTCCAGAACTATCCCTCTCTGAGGATGAAAGATCAGTCCTCAGCAGAGGCCTCACCTTCATTCCCCTACGCTCTCGGATTAACGAGTTCAACACGCAGCGAGACATCGAACAGTTCTTCTGCCGCCTTCGCCTCCGTGCCTACTTCTTCAACCAATATTCTCGCCCACCCTCTGACGACCCCTTCTCCCACCTCCAACACACCTCATCCACCTGGACACCCCGTGATGGCCTCTTACCCGCCCTCGATCTCTTCATAGCCAACTGCCGCCGCGACATTAACCACCTCAACTTCTCCATCCCTCTCACCCACTCCACCCTCTCACCCTCGGAACATGCAGCCCTCCACTCCCTCCATTCCAACCCCAACCTCACTGTCAAACTGGCAGACAAGGGAGGCGCGGTAGTAGTTTGGCGCACCGACCTTTACACCGCTGAGGCTAAACGCCAGCTCGTGGACACCTCCTCCCACTGCCCCCTTGACCATGACCCCACCTCCCACCACCAAACCATCATCTCCCAGACGATCCATTACCTCATCACCTCAGGGGATCTCCCATCCACCGCCTCCAACCTCATAGTCCCACAACCCCGCTCCGCCCGTTTCTACCTCCTGCCCAAATTCCACAAACTTGACTGCCCCGGCCGACCCATTGTCTCAGCCTGCTCCTGCCCCACCGAACTCATCTCTGCATACCTCGACACGGTCCTGTCCCCCTTAGTCCAAGAACTCCCCACCTACGTTCGGGACACCACCCACGCCCTCCACCTCCTCCATGATTTTCGCTTCCCCAGTCCCCAACGCCTTATCTTCACCATGGACATCCAGTCCCTGTACATCTCCATCCCTCATCACGAAGGACTCAAAGCCCTCCGCTTCTTCCTTTCCCGCCGTACCGACCAGTACCCTTCCACTGACACCCTCCTTCGACTGACTGAACTGGTCCTCACCCTGAACAACTTCTCTTTCCAATCCTCCCACTTCCTCCAAACCAAAGGAGTAGCCATGGGCACCCGCATGGGCCCCAGCTATGCCTGCCTCTTCGTAGGATATGTGGAACAGTCCATCTTCCGCAGCTACACTGGCACCACCCCCCACCTTTTCCTCCGCTGCATCGATGACTGTATCGGCGCTGCCTCGTGCTCTCACGAGGAGGTTGAACAGTTCATCCACTACACTAACACCTTCCACCCCGACCTCAAATTCACCTGGACCGTCTCAGACTCCTCCCTCCCCTTCCTCGACCTTTCCATTTCTATCTCGGGCGACCGAATCAACACAGACATTTACTATAAACCGACCGACTCCCACAGCTACCTAGACTACACCTCCTCCCACCCTGCCCCCTGTAGAAACGCCATCCCATAGTCCCAATTCCTTCGTCTCTGCCGCATCTGCTCCCAGGAGGACCAGTTCCAAAACCATACAACCCAGATGGCCTCCTTCTTCAAAGACCGCAATTTCCCCCCAGACGTGGTTGACGATGCCCTCCACCGCATCTCCTCCACTTCACTTGAGCCCCGCCCCTCCAACCGCCACCAGGACAGAACCCCACTGGTCCTCACCTACCACCCCACCAACCTCCATATACAGCGTATCATCCGCTGTCATTCCGCCACCTCCAAACAGACCCCACCACCAAGGATATATTTCCCTCCCCTCCCCTATCAGCATTCCGAAAAGACCACTCCCTCCGTGACTCCCTCGTCAGGTCCACACCCCCCACCAACCCAACCTCCAATCTCGGCACCTTCCCCTGCAACCGAAAGAAATGTAAAACTTGCGCCCACACCTCCCCCCTTACTTCCCTCCAAGGCCCCAAGGGATACTTCCATATCCACCACAAATTCACCTGCACCTCCACACACATCATTTATTGCATCCGCTGCACCCGATGTGGCCTCCTCTATATTGGGGAGACAGGCCGCCTACTTGCGGAATGTTTCAGAGAACACCTCTGGGACACCCGGACCAACCAACCCAATCACCCTGTGGCTCAACACTTCAACTCCCCCTCCCACTCCACCAAGGACATGACGGTTGGAGGAAGAGCGCCTCATCTTCCGCCTAGGAACCCTCTAATCACAAGGGATGAACTCAGATTTCTACAGTTTCCTCATTTCCCCTCCCCCCACCTGGTCTCAGTCAAATCCCTCGAACTCAGCACCACTTTCCTAACCTGCAATCTTCTTCCTGACCTCTCTGCCCCCACCCCACTCCGGCCTATCACCCTCACCTAGACCTCCTTCCACCTATCGCATTTCCAATGCCCCTCCCCCAAGTCCCTCCTCCCTACCTTTTATCTTAGCCTGCTGGACACACTTTCCTCATTCCTGAAGAAGGGCTTATGCCCGTAACATCGATTCTCCTGTTCCTTGGATGCTGCCTGACCTGCTGCGCTTTTCCAGCAACACATTTTCAGCTCCGATCTCCAGCATCTGCAGTCCTCACTTTCTCTTCAAATAAGCAGAAATGGTGTACATGATAAATAGTTGACCCCTGGCCCCAATGAAGTTGAAATGTTCTATCTTATTCTAATTATAACTCTCCCATACCTAATAACATCCTGGTGATTCTTTCCCATGGGTTCTTTTTCTTATACCGGGGAAGTGGTCAAACCTGTTAACAGTACTCAACTGGACATTAATAACATCTTGTAATGAGGTCACCTGCCTCCTTTTTATTCTGTGTCTCTAAATGCATGTAGAGTTGTATTAGTCTTTTAATTGTTCTTTCTACTTATGTCACCACTTATGGTGAACAGTGTAGCTGCAACATTCTGCTCCTCTGTTTAACATCTCAATATTCCTTTTTGCATTCTTACTTCCAATATGTATTTCTTTGCTTTTATCTTCAAAAACAGCTAGCATCGTTTACCTATCTGTAATAAATTTGTCGTGACTGTTCAATAGATTAAAGTTGAATGCATATTTGTAACAGTTATAATTTTATTTAAACTTATTTAGTACATTACAGTATTTGAATAGCAGTACAAAAGAATAATTGAGAATTATATTACTAGTCATTGTCAATTGGTTGGAGGGCTTGGTCTATTCCTTGTTTTGTCTACTATTATTCATGTTTACACATGTTCAGCCTCCTTCCTGACATACTTGTCATCATGCTGTGGAATTTGATGTCTGCCAATGTCTCCAATTGAGCTCTTAAATTATTAAAACTAGTGGATCCTTTGCCATACAATTAATATTCACATAGACTGGAAAACAAGGCAATTTATTTAAAAGGAAAACATAGACTCTGTTATGAATATTAAGACCTCAAAACACAATTTGGCAACTCAATCTCCTTCTGTAAATTTCAAAACCCAAAACTTAATGATGCCCAATGTATATTCAGCATTAGCGAAGCTGTTACCAAAACTTAAAAAGTAACAACTGTCAACAAAAAATTCTGTCTGCATTTAAAAGACATTGTCAGAGGCAATTGGGTCATTTTACATAAATACAAAAATGCTTCCTTGATTGAAAAAGAATTAGCCTCACTTTGCTTTTGTTCCTAGTGCTTGTAAAATCTGCACATTTCTTTTATCCTCAGCAATTGAAAGTTTATTAAAGCCACAAAAATCATTAGTAAAATCATTAACTTTACAAAGAAAATCTCAGAGAAGACAGCATTTTAAATTCAGTTCCAATAATTTTGAATGCAGTGCTGACAAACTTAGTCATGATCACTGAATGCATCTTCAATTATCTTCATATCCTATCAACTGCATCAGTAGCTGCAGACATTGCTTAATGGACTATACCTTATCACTCATCTAACAACAACCTCTATCAAACAAGGGATTCAAGGCTTTACTTCACTCTACAACTTAGTACTGTGGAAGTCCATATGCATATCTCACTACACAGATACATTGCACACAATGGTAATTTTTCAACCACACTTCCCTCTCTCATATTGAATAAGGAGTTTTACAAAAATACTAACCAGGTCAGTGACTATGCCATGGAACAGATGTGCTCATTAAGTTACCAGTTACTAAGTCTTTGGTCTGTGGTTAGGCTGAAATCATCGAAGACAATATTTCTGTCATATGTAATTCCCCTAACTTTATCTTGCCAAAGTGGTCAATTTCACATTTTCCCACATTATAATCCATTTGTCATATCTTTGCCGATTCACTTAACCTTTCAATTATTTTTGTAGTCTTTTCTCCTTTTCACAATGCTTTTAAGATGTGAGGTTAGAGTCTAGCTGTATTGGAGTCAGACTGGTTTTATTTCCAAAGTAAGAACCAATAAAATGTCACACTGACTGACGGCCTACAGATTGTGTCCTTTTTCTTCAAAACAGAATGTATCTGCAAATGCAAATTCACCTGTGGGAGAAAGAGAGGGACGAGACAGCAAGAGAGATAATACTGTGGTGGGGTCACTTGTAGTGTGACATGAACCCAAGTTCACAATTGAAGCCATCCTCATGGGTACTGAACTTGGCTATCAGCCTTTGCTCGGCGACTCTGTTTTGTTGGATATCCTGAAGTCCACCTTGGAGGACATTTACCCAAAGATCCAAGGCCGAATGTCCTTGACTTACTAAAGTGTTTCCCCACTGGGTGGGAACATCCCTATCTGGCAATTGTTGCATGGTATCCATTCATCCACTATTGTAGCGTCTGCAATGGTTTCACCAATATACCATGCCTCTAGGCATCCTTGCCTGCAGTGTATGAGAAAGACAATGATGGCTGAGTCACAAGAGTACCTGATGCGCATGCGGTAGGTGGTGTCCCTATGTACATTGGGGAGACTGGGCGCCTCCTAGCAGAGCGCTTTAGGGAACATCTCCGAGACACCCGCACCAATCAACCAAATCGCCCAGTGGCTCAACATTTCAACTCCCCCTCCCACTCTGCCGAGGATATGGAGGTGCTGGGCCTCCTCCACCGCCGCTCCCTCACCACCAGACGCCTGGAGGAAGAACGCCTCATCTTCCGCCTCGGAACACTTCAACCCCAGGGCATCAATGTGGATTTCAACAGTTTCCTCATTTCCCCTTCCCCCACCTCCTCCTAGCTTCTAACCTCCCGCAACTCGATCCCCTGACCTGTCCGGACTTGTCGACCTGCCCAGCTCCTTTTCCACCTATCCACTCCACCCT
The DNA here is from genome assembly GCF_037043375.1 of Chiloscyllium plagiosum. NCBI lineage: Eukaryota > Metazoa > Chordata > Chondrichthyes > Orectolobiformes > Hemiscylliidae > Chiloscyllium > Chiloscyllium plagiosum. The sequence continues at coordinate 120,117,996 of NW_028270141.1, read as the reverse complement.
CTCCTCCCTGACCTATCACCTTCATCTCCTTCCCCACTGACCTATTGTACTCTATGCCACTCTCTCCCCACCCCCACCCTCCTCTAGCTTATCTCTACACGCTTCAGGCTCTCTGCCTTTATTCCAGATGAAGGGCTTTTGCCCGAAACGTTGATTTTGCCTGTCCTCGGATGCTGCCTGAATTGCTGTGCTCTTCCAGCACCACTGATCCAGAATCTGGTTTCCAGCATCTGCAGTCATTGTTTTTACCTCGGTGTCCCTATGTGTAATAGTAGTATCCATGTTGACACTTTGACATGTATTGCAGTGGTTGCCAGGACAGGGTTGTACGGTTGTGTTTGAGGTTGTCGTGAAAGCCGGGTGGTTTGCTGCAACAATGGTCTATTTAAGGTTTGGCAGTTATTTAAAGGTGAGAAGTGGAAGCATATGGAAGATCTTGGTGAGGTGCTCATCTTCATCAATAACGTGTTGCAGGCTGCAAAGAACATGATGTAGTTTCTCTGCTCCTGGGAAGTATTGGACGATGAAGGGTACCCTATCAGTCATATCCTGTGTCTGTCTCCTGAGGAAATCATTACGGTTTCTCACTGTGGCACGTCAGAACTGGTGATCGATGAGTTGAGCATCATATCCTGTTCTTATGTGGGCGTCCCTCAGCACCTTCAGGTGTCTGTCGCATTCCTCCTCATCTGAACAGATCCTGTGTGTGCGTAGGGTTTGTCTGTAGGGAATGGCTGTTTTCATATGTTTAGAGTGGAAGCTACAGAAGTGCAGCACTATCTGTGGGCTTGCAGTAGAGTGAGGTACTGAGGTGCTTGATGGAGATGCATGAGTCCAAGAATGAGAATGATTCAAAAGAGTAGTCCAAGGTAAGTCTGATAGCAATATCACCAAGTTTCATCCTACTACAATTGTTTCAGTTGAGATCTCAGCACCAACCCTTATGACACACCACTTACCACATCTTGATTAAAAAAAAATTAATCTTACTATATTTTGGCTAAATGGTATTTTCAATGAGTTTTGTGAAGTATTTCTCTCTTTGATAATTCCAAACTTACCTCGTTGACAACCCACCATTCTCCTATGGTGCTCTTTTCAACCAGTGCAAGCCAGATTCATCCACTTGCCTTTAGCTGGAAGTACTCACCACTACCTGAGTATCCTGTCCAGGCCCTGGACAGGGCCTGGGAAATGAATATTCAAGGCTACACGTGCTATCGTAAGGACAGACTGACGGGCAGAGGGGGTGGGGTGGCCTTGTTGGTAAAGGAACTATTCAGTCCCTTGCACGGGGGGGACCTAGAGTCAGGGGATGTAGAGTCAGTGTGGATAGAGCTGCGAAATACTAAGGGTAAAAAGACCCTCTTGGGAGTCATCTACAGGCCCCCAAACAGTAGTCTGGATGTCGGATGTAAGTTGAATCAGGAGCTGAAATTGGCCTGTCGCAAAGATGTTACTACAGTTGTTATGGGGGATTTTAACATGCAGGTAGACTGGGAGAATCAGGATGGTATTGGACCTCAAGAAAGAGACTTTGTGGAGTGCCTGCGAGATGGATTCTTAGAGCAGCTGGTGCTGGAGCCGACCAGGGAGAAGGCAATTCTGGATCTGGTATTGTGTAACGAACCAGAATTGGTCAGAGACCTCGAAGTGAAGGAGCCATTGGGAAGTAGTGACCATAATACATTAAGCTTCAATCTGCAATTTGAGAGGGAGAGGGTACAGTCGGAAGTGACAGTTGAATAAAGGGAACTATGGAGCTATGAGGGAGGAGCTGGCCAAAGTTCAATGGTGCAATACCTTAGCAGGGATGACTGTGGAGGAACAATGTCGGATATTTCTGTGTATAATGCAGAAGTTGCAGGATCAGTTCATTCCTAAAAGGAAGAAAGATCCCAGGAGGAGGCATGGGTGGCCGTGGCTGACAAGGGAAGTTAAGAAACATATAAAGTTAAAAGAGAAAAAGTATATCATAGCAAAGATAAGAGGGAAAACTGAGGACTGGGAAGCTTTAAAGAGCAACAGAGGATTACTAAGAAGGAAATACGCAGAGGAAAAATGAGGTACGAAGGTAAACTGGCCAATAATATAAAGGAGGATAGTAAAAGCTTTTTTAAGTATGTGCAAGGCAAAAAAATGGTTAGGACTAAAATTGGGCCCTTGAAGACAGAAACAGGGGAATATATTATGGGGAACAAAGAAATGGCAGAAGAATTGAATTGGTACTTCAGATCTGTGTTCACTGGGGAAGACACAAGCAATCTCCCTGAGGTAACAGTGGCTGAAGGACCTGAACTTAAGGGAATTTATATTTGCCAGGATTTGGTGTTGGAGAGAATGTTAGGTCTGAAGGTTGATAAGTCTCTGGAGCCTGATGGTCTATATCCCAGGGTACTGAAGGAGGTGGCTCGGGAAATCGTGGATGCGTTGGTGATTATTTTCCAGAGTTCGATAGATTCGGGGTCGGTTCCTGAGGATTGGAGGGTGGCTAATGTTATACCACTTTTTAAGAAAGGTGGGAGAAAGAAAGCAGGAAATTATAGACCAGTTAGTCTGACCTCAGTGGTGGGAAAGATGCTGGAGTCTATTGTAAAGGATGCAATTACAGCACATCTGGATAGTAGTAACAGGATAGGCCATAGTCAGCATGGATTTATGAAGGGGAAATCATGCTTGACTAATCTTCTTGAATTTTTTGAGGATGTAACTCTGAAGATGGACGAGGGAGATCCAGTAGATGTAGTGTACCTGGACTTTCAGAAAGCTTTTGATAAAGTCCCACACGGGAGGTTAGTGAGTAAAATTAGGGCGCATGGTATTGGGGGCAAAGTACTAGATTGGATTGAAAATTGGTTGGCTGATAGGAAACAAAGGGTAGTGATAAACGGCTCCATTTCGAAATGGCAGGCAGTGACCAGTGGGGTAACGCAGGGATCCGTGCTGGGACCGCAGCTTTTTACAATATATGTTAATGATATAGAAGATGGTATCAGCAATAACATTAGCAAATTTGCTGATGATACAAAGCTGGGTGGCAGGGTGAAATGTGATGAGGATGTTAGGAGATTACAGGGTGACCTGGACAGGTTAGGTGAGTGGGCAGATGCATGGCAGATGCAGTTTAATGTGGATAAATGTATGGTTATCCAATTTGGTGGCAAGAACAGGAAGGCAGATTACTACCTCAATGGAATCAATTTAGGTAAAGGGGCAGTACAGAGAGATCTGGGTGTTCTTGTACACCAGTCAATGAAGGCAAGCATGCAGGTACAGCAGGTTAATAGCATGCTGGCCTTCATAACAAGAGGAATTGAGTATAGAAGCAAAGAGTTTCTTCTGCAGCTGTACAGGGCCCTGGTGAGACCACATCTGGAGTACTGTGTGCAGTTCTGGTCATCAAATTTGAGGAAAGACATTCTGGCTATTGAGAGAGTGCAGCGTAGGTTCACGAGGTCAATTCCTGGAATGGCGGCATTACCTTACACTGAAAGACTGGAGCGACTGGGCTTGTATACCCTTGAGTTTAGAAGACTGAGAGGGGATCTGATTGAGACACATAAGATTATTAAAGGATTGGACACTCTGGAGGCAAGAAACATGTTTCTGCTGATGGGTGAGTGCCGAACCACAGGACACAGCTTAAAAAATTTGGGGAAGACCATTTAGGACAGAGATGAGGAGAAACTTCTTCACCCCAGAGAGTGGTGGCTGTGTGGAATGCTCTGCCCCAGAGGGCAGTGGAGGCCCAGTCTCTGGATTCATTTAAGAAAGAGTTGGATAGAGCTCTCAAAGATAGTGGAATCAAGGGTTATGGAGATAAGGCAGGAACAGGATACTGATTAGGAATGATCAGTATTGAATGGCGGTGCAGGCTCGAAGGGCTGAATGGCCTACTCCTGCACCTATTGTCTATTATCTCAGTATATACTGGCATCACTGGTGCTGGCATTATATTCAAACAGCACTGTGACCTCAGTCAAGTGTTGGTATCAGAGAATCCCTGCAGTGTGGAAGCAGGCCATTCGACTCATCGAGTCCACACCGACCTTCCGAAGAGCATCCCACCTAGACCCACATCTTACCCTGTCACCCTACATTTCCCATGGCTAATCCACCTAGCCTGCACATCCCTGGACACTATGGATAATTTGCATGGCCAATCCAACTGAACTGCACATCTTTGGAGTGTGGGATAAAACCAGAGTACCCAGAGGAAACCCATGCAGACATGGGGAGAATGTGAAAGCTCCACATAGACAGTCAGCCGAGTGTGGAATTGACACTGGGTCCCTGGCGCTGTGCAGCAGCAGTGTGAACCATTGAGCCACCATACCATCCTGATTTGGTAGTCCAGAGTTGTCCTGCCTGTTTACAGACATTCTCCCTGAGCATGACTGAAGAGGAGAAATTGGTACCCCACTTTACAGACAGGGACTTGGAGGTGGTGGTGGACGGGAGTGGCATAGAAGGAGGCCATCATCATTCCAAAGAACTGTCAGAGGACACCTTCCCATCAGACCCTGCCAATGTGTTGAGAGGTTGCAATATCTGTCAGTGCAGTCTCCACAGTCCAGAGGAACATAGAGCAGGATAGGAACAATGTGAATGGCAAGAGGGTGGGCATCTTACTGCATGGCACAATGCTACATTAATCTTTCATCTACATGTGCCAACATCTTATGTGACCAACACACCGCTGTAAACAAATAACCATGTCTCAAAGTCAAAGAAAAGTAGCCTGAGTCAAGTCCAATGAGATACCTTCAGTCACGGGATCCCAGTACAATAGATCAAAGGCAGTCTCTGATATCAGTGCAAAGACCTGGGCATGGTCAAGCATTGCGTCAGGTGATGATATGAGTCTGTCCACTCCCCCCTAGGGAGTGGATCAACAGTCAGCCCTCTGGGTCCAATCCAACTAGTCTTGGAGTGTCATAGGACCACAGTAGAGGAGTTGTACACAAATAAGTCAAGGCTCTGGTCATTCATTATTTGGATTTGTCCAGGTAAGTGGGAAAGGGATCTTTGCGGGGGTGGGAATCACTAACAGTAAGTAGCACCCTGGTTTTCATGAGGGATAGTGAACCAACAGACTGGCATGTTTACTTGATATACCTGGAGCTGGGCAGTAAGATATAAAGTGTGCGATATAGACTCAGGTGGGTTGGGTAGGAACTCAGAAGTGTTAAGACTTTCGATTGTACTTCCAAGTAGCGGTTGATTATGCTTGGGGGTTCATTAACATGGGGAGATGAAGTAGCCGTTGTATATTTGTATGGTTCACACTGCTGCCGCACAGCGCCAGGGACCCAGTGTCAATTCCACACTCGGCTGACTGTCTATGTGGAGCTTTCACATTCTCCCCATGTCTGTATGGGTTTCCTCTGGGTACTCTGGTTTTATCCCACACTCCAAAGTTGTGCAGTTCAGTTGGATTGGCCATGCAAATTATCCATAGTGTAATCGATGCTGTAAGTAATAAATAAAAATAGGTGTAACCACACCTAAAGTGGAAGGAGCAAGTGCTTCATTGTGTGAGGGTGAGGTTTCAAATTTAAGTGATGTGAAACCTTTCAAATGGCAACACCCTTGCATAGACATCCATACACGGAAGCTAAAACACAATTGCAAGCACTGCAAGCTTTGTAAAGCTTCAGCATTATAGTGTGGAGTCCAAATCCTCACCCTAGCTCTCCAAGCACCCCTGACCATATCTTGCAGGAAAATAAATTAATCCCACTAGTGACTGTGACACAATAGCAATCTTTGTCTATCTGGAATGATGCAGCTTAAGTACTGAAGTAGCAATCACCTGCAATTTACTCATTGTCTGCATATTGTACAGGAGCTGTTCAATTCACACATTGGACCATCGTACATCGTATAGCATTAAGAATATACCTTCAGTATTGTGCTTGTGGTTAAACAGAGAAATGCACATTCACAAATGATGGTAGGTTGAAATCCTTTATCCACAAATCTTGGGACCAACAGCTTTTCATATAAAGGATATTTTCAATTTTGGGATATTTGATTGAGGAATGTGCAAACTCCACACCGACAGTCACCGGAGGCTGAATTGAACCCAGCAGCAGTACTAACTACTGTGCTACCCCTATGGTCAGTCATGAGGTCAGTAGATAAACCTTGTCACGTAATAGCAATCCTTTAGTTTACCATGATGGTTCAAACACAGATGGCTAGGTGAACTCCCACAGAATGAAGGGATTTATGTCCACTACAGGATACTGCATGTGGTTTCGTGTTAGCTGGATTGAAAGAGTGGAATCCTTTCCAATTGAAATACATGTTAGAGCTCACATGTGCATTCAAGTACAAAGTGCAGCATGGAGGAGCCTGAAATCCTTGAAAAACCATATGCCAACTCTGCTTGCTATCTGGTAAAAGGGAAATGTGGACTCTGCATAGAAAATATCACTGACTTATTTGATGTAGTAGCAGATAACACATAGAAATACTATAAATATCTCCAGTTCTAGCCTGGAAGGATTAGGACAGGTAAAAATTATGGCAATAGGTCTTTTTCTGAGTGGCACAGTAATTAGTACAGTACCACAGAGATCAGTGCTTGGATCTCAGCTGTTCTCAATATATAAATGACAGATTATTACCTGAATGACAAGAGATTGGCAAAGGAAGAGATACAATGAGACCTGGATGTCTTTGTACACCAGAGATATAATGAGACCTGGGTGTCTTTGTATACCAGTCACTGAAAGTAGGTATGCAGATACAGCAGGCAGTGATGAAGTCCTTCATAACACAACAATTCGAGTATAGGAGCAATTGTAGAGGCAGTTGGTGAGACTGAACCTTGAGTATGTATGCAGTTTTTTCTCCTTATCTGAGGAAGGATATTCTACCTATGGAGAGAGTGCAACAAAGATTTACCAGACTGATTCCTGGAATTGCAGGACTGACATATGAAGAGAGACTAGATTGGTTCAGATTATATTCACCAGAGCTTGGAAGAATGAGGGATCCCATGGAAACTTACAAAACTCAAACCTAACAGGGCAGGATAAATGTAGTAAGGTTCTTCCCAATGATTGGGAAGTCCAGTATAAAGTCCAGTAGGCCATTTAGGACTGAGATGAGAAATTTCTTCTCCCAGAGAGTGGGGAGCCTGTGGAATTCTCTGCCACTGAAAGCAATTAAGCCCATTGAATCTTTTCAAGGAGGCGTTAGAATTAGTTCTTAGGCCTAAAGGGAATCAAAGGTTGTGGTGAGAAAATGGGAACAAACCACTGAGTTGGGTGGTCAGGCACGATCATATTGATTGGCCATGAAAGCTCAAAGGCCAAATGGCCTACTCCTACTCCCGTTTTATAAGTTTCTATGATCCCTTTTACAACCAGTTTTAACATAGTTCTCATCCATCTGAGTTGTAGTAGGTTTCACAATAATCACTGAACGTGCCCAGTTGAGCTTCTTATGTAACTAATTAAAGACTGCCTTCTAACTTCACTACTGGCCCACTTGCTGAACTACCAACCCTCTTATTTGGGAAGGACCACCATTTTTAATTGGATAGCAACCCTGGCAGTGGCCACTCAATTGGTCACCACTAGGAATATGCCTCTCTAGGTCCTGCTGCTGGTTGACATTTAGTAATCTTCCACTGGTGATGAAATGTCTGTCATGCTAGTAAGATCCAGCCCACATGTATTTTTTGATGTCTTCTCTTTCAATCATGTAGTTCTGGACATTGGATAATGTAGGGTAAAACAGATACAAATCCAGAAATGATAATCATGATATAAGACTTGGAAATTCAAGCCAATAGGTTGACAAAATAAATAATAGCCTAAATATGGGCTAAAAATACATATGAGCTCAGAGTATACATTCTACTGTAAGCACCAATACAAATAATTATTTGACGCTGGAGTGAATTCAAAAAGATTGTAGAATATTAAGGAAGGATTCTTACTAATGATTTAAATTGCAGAAATGGCTTTAAACCTTACACTGTTACATTGCCATCATACAATTTGAGTTTCGATGATTTGCTTTAGAATTAGCCATCACTATTATCTATGGCTCATATGAAACTGCAAAAGTAATAAGAACTTTGCATTACATCATTGCCTGATTCAGAGCCCTATCACGTGCACCTTTCAGCCAACTGTTTTTTTATTTTTCATTCTCATCCTCCAAATGTGCAGGCTTTTTTAATACTGATGCAAATATACAGATCAAGAATAAAATAAAATTAATTATAGGTCACATTTATTCAACTGATCTATTGTTCTAAATATAATATTCTAATTTGAATTACCACAACATATGGGGTACTTAGCCTGTGGTCATCTCTACTTGGTTGCTGCTCACAGAGCTGTGAATAATTCAGATAGACACAGTGCTTTCAGATGATATTATTCAACTTCAGCTGTTTGACGTACTGCTCAGGCAAGCGCAGCGCTTCCTATATTTTGAGCAGGCAAAAATAGCTTCACATGACTCATTCCCTTAGATACAGAGCTTCTCATTCGTCTTGGAGGCCTTCTTTATCAGCCAATAACCATTGTACCTTACTTTCTGCATGTCTAATTGGCAGTCTAATTTCAACCAATCATTGAAGACATGCCTTTGTTCTAGAAACCAATAGCATTTCTGTTGCTGGGATGGAAAACAAAGTATGACACTGACGAAACAATTACAATCCTTTTGTTTTATCTTCAATTACTTTGCGTTGAGCAGAATTGATAAGGTTGCAGGTATTATCTAAGAACATAATCCACATCATAATCCTTATATATTGGTTCTGTTTTAAAATTAAAATCTTTTAAGTCAGAAGGTTGAAAATCAAGGAAAATTCATATTCAATATTATTGCCAAAGTAACTAAAATAAACTGGCAGGATGCAACCATTTGATAACATGGGCTGTGTTCTAGGGGGTGGAAACATATAACTTGATGAAAGATAAAGGCACTTGCATGTAGGAGAATTATTACATTTAGTTCAGCGATATTAATAAATTACTTGCATTTGGAATAGAATTAAAATTAAATAATTTGCCATTAGCATCTTTTCCAAAGTGAAGGATTTTTAAAAATGATATATTTTCAAATTTCAAAATAACTGGGTAAATTATTACAAATGGGAGCTAAATATAGCACCTCACTTTCAGCACTGCTGCATTGTGACCAGCAATTTGTGTAAATGGGTGACCAGCACTTTTAGATATCTCAAATATATAAACTGGAACGACACCAATGTAGAACTTCAATTTCAAAAGATAAATAGGCAGTGGAAGTTTGTAGGAAGTGGGAGGAATCAAACCAAAGGGGTAGCCGTGGCCACCCGTACGGGCCCGGGCTATGCCTTCCTCTTTGGAGGATTTATGGAACAGTCCCTCTTCCACAATTACACAACCTCTTCCTCTGCTATATTGATGACTGCATCAGTGCTGTCTCATGCTCCCACAAGGAGCTCGAGCAGTTCATCAACTTCGCTAACACCTTCCACCCCACCCTCAAATTCACCTGGACCATTTCTGACACCTCCCTCCCCTTCCTGGACTTCTCTGTCTCCAAATCCAGAATTTCAAACCCACTGACTCCCACGCCTACCTCGGTCACACCTCCTCTCACCCCCCCCCCCCACAAGAAAACTATCCCATACTCCCAATTCCTCTGCTGCATCTGCTCCCAGGATGAGGCGTTCCACTCTAGGACATCCAAGATATTGTCCTACTTTAGGGACCAAAGTTTCCCCTCCTCAGTAATTAAGAATGCCCTCAACTGTATCTCTGCCATCTCCTGCACTTATGCTCTCCAACCCCTTTCCCCAACATGGATAGAGTCCCCTTAGCCCTCACATACCAGCCCATTAACCTCTGAATCCAACGCATCATCCTCCAACATTTCCGTCACCTACAATCAGATCCCACCACCAAAAAGATATTTCCTTCCCCATCCCTGTCCACGTTCCACAGGGACTGTTCACCCCGCAACTCCCTCATCAACTCTACACCACTCACCAACTTCTCCACCAGATCCAATACCTTTCCCTGCAACCGCAAGAGGTGGAACACCTGCCCACCCACCCCCCCATACCTACCCTCTCACCTCTGTCCAAGGCCCTACACAATCCTTCCAGATCCAATAGAGATTCACTTGCACTTCATCCAACCTCATCTATTGCATCCATTGCTCCCAATGTGGTCTCCTCTATATTGTGGAAACCAAACATTAGACTCGAGGACCAGCTCGCAGAGCATCTGCTCTCTGTATGCATCAACCCACTCAACCTTCTGGTTGCCAACCATTTTAATTCCCCCTCCCACTCTTCCAGCGATATATCCATCCTTGGCCTCCTCAGTGAGGCCAAATGGAAACTGGAGGAACAACACCTGATATTTTACCTGGGAAGCGCCCCGCCCCGCCCCGCCCAACCCAACCCAACCCAACCCAACCCAACCCAACCCAACCCAACCCAGCCCAGCCCTCTCTAACCTGTCCATCTTCCTACTTATTTATCCACTCCACTCTTCCCACTGACCAATCACAATAACCCACTACTTGCATTCACTTATCACCATCCTACCTACCCTTCCCCAGCCCCACCTCCCTCTATATATGTTCCCAGTTCTGAGGAAGGGTTTCAGCCTGAAATATTGACTTTCCTGCTCCTGCTGTCCGACCTTCTGTGCTTTTCCAGCTTCACAGTTATTGACCATTGGTGACCATTCTCAGAAAAACTCTTGGGCCTTTTCTTCTATTTTGCTTGATCAGGAGGACCAGATTTTACTTTCTGCCCAATTCCCTGAGGTCTGGCTGAGTGTAGGAACCGAATGTTTTGCATCCTCCTCTTTTCCCCTTCAGTATTTTACCTTTTGTCTCCCCTCTGTAAGCCTGTTCTCTCATTTGTTGCCATTCTATTTCTTCTGCCCTTCCTTCCTTCTTTCGCTCTTTCTAATCCTGCATTACTTCAGTTATTTTCCTCAGCTACTAAATCTGCTTAAACAAAGCAGAAATTGTTGGAGAAACTCAACAGATCTTGCTGCATCTCTGGACAGAAAGCAAAGTTAACATTTTGAGTCCAGTGAATCTGCTTGGTCTCAGTTAATTAATTAGTTACTTGAAGTGTATGTTATTTATTTAATTCACAGAACAACTGTCAAACAGGATAGAAAACCAAGAAGCAATAAAAAATAATTTACATTTAAAGTAAATGAAGCTCATAATACTTCACACATTACAAAAAAAGAAAGAACTGCAGATGCTGGAAATCAAAAACAAAACCAGAAATTGCTGGAAAAATTCAACAGCTCTGAGAGCATCTGTGGAGAGAAAACAGAGTTAATATTGAGTCCAGAACTTCAGAACTCCTTTGCAGAAATATTTTGCATATAGTTGGTGTTTCAGCTTATGTTGTACAACAAGCACCATCGTATTTCCTCATTTGAAAGAGTGCACTTCTTTTCTCCAATATAACTAGGTCTTCAGGTCAAACGTGTAACTGACATCCAACCTTCTAACTTCCAATCTTCAGGCCATCAGTGGAACTGTTACTGAAAGTCTTTAAAGGAAAGTATTTAATCATAAGACTAAATGATTTCTATACTGCAATAAGTAATAAACTGTATTTATTAAAGTAAGTACCATGCACTTAAATGCCTCTAATCAGTTTTACAGTAATACACTGTGGTGAGATTCAGTTTGAATGAGAGGAGAATAAGATAATTAAATTAAACTGATATGGAGAATGTACTATGTGCGTGTGATTTTGGTGTACATATCATAATCAAATCAACATTGCATTTTCGTTAACCTTGAGATATAGAAAGTCACCTCATGTGATGGAGGAAAGCAAGCAGTATTGTTGTATCAGCCACATATTATACTGTTTTTAGTGCCTGACACTTATTTGCTTTGATTGCAATGGTACAATCGGACACTACACATAACAATAGCCAATCTAATACCATCCTTTTTTCACTATCACTGTGAAGTATGTGCAGATGCACAGACCCTTGATGGAGTATTAGAATATTTTGTACAATTTTAGTCTCCTTACCCAAGAAATGATTTACTTGCCACAGAGGGAATGTAACAAAGGTTGACCAGACTGAGTCCTGGGCTGGCTGTGAGGAGATCTTGAGAACATTGGACCTATATTCTCTAGAATTCAGGTGAATGACAGATGATCGTGTTGAAATACAAAATTATTACAGGACAAGACAGAGTAAATGCAGTCGGATGTTTCCACTGGCTAGGGAGTGGCAGGGTCTAGAACCAGTCTCAGAAGTCTCAATACTCAAAGAAGTGGGCTATTTTGGATTGAAATGAAGAGGGAGTTTTTCATTCAGTGAGTGGTGAACCTTTAGAATTCTTAGAAAGCTGTGAAGGCAGAGTTTGATATATTTCCAGGTATTAAAGATATCAAAAGATATAAGGGTAGTGTGAGAAAATGGCATTCAGATATCTAGTTAAATGGTAGAGCAAGCTCAATGGGCCAGTTAATCTGTTCCTATTTCATTTGGTAAATTGGATTATTTTAATTTGCAGTTCCCATTTTTCTTGAATATTACGAACTCAAGTGAGTCCTTGAAATTGCTAACAGCTTCCTACTATAATAAGCAACCCCTATTCAGTGTATTTGATTGACAGATACTTGCTCTTCAAGTCAAGTATAAGTAAAATTGCCATAGTCTTCCTAGGCTCATAGGACTGCTCTCTCATTAGAGAGAGATGATTGGTGATGGTTTAACTTGAGGGCTACCACAATACACACTGTAGGTACTATGGTGTCTATTAAAAACTGCAATCAAAGCTCTAACAGAAAAACCTATACTCTACCTTCCGAAATACTTACAGATTGACAAAGATCTTTTCTCAATTTTTCACAGATCAAATCTTGGTAAGATTAAAAAGGGAACTTGCAGTGGATGTGTTCTTACCATTCCCGTCTCACTCATGAGGCAGCAGCTCTTTCGTCCGGTAGGACTAGAGCGATTTTATTTTTTACTCCCAGGCAGTTTCTCAACTCGTTTTCTGTTTTAAAATTCTAAGGCAGCATCAGAGGCAAAATCTAAGCTTCAGCGTGAAAAATAACTTACCTGAGTGTACCCCACCTGCAATTCCCAAGTTAACAATCATACTTCATCCTACTCAGGCCTCATGCTCCATGATCCCGTATGCCCAGCAAAATCTAAGTAAATTACAACAGAGAATAACTGTCATCAATCCTCCCATCGGTCCGATCTAAGTACATGGATTCATTAAGGGCTTATGTGGTCTAGTATGTGGAAGGGTAGCCAATTTATGGTCGAATTAGAAGAGACGTGTTGAGTGAACCAAAGTGTAATTTGCTGCATGTCTGCAAGCATAAAAGAATGGACGAATGGACTCTACATTACAAAGAGTGTTGGCAGGACCTAGACTTAAGTGTATGTCCCAAATTAATTGTTGCCCTTTATTTGTAAAGGAATGAAATATAAAAATGGGAAGTCTTACTACTCCACAAGGTATTAGTCAAACCATATCTGGAATATTGTGAACAGTACTGGTCCCCTTATCTAAGGAAAGACATACCCCTGTACTAGTATCAGAGACAATCTCCTTTCTAGAAACCTCTTTTCTCACTGGGATGCATCTTTGTGATGAGCTATGATTTATCTTCTTAAATGTCTGCCATTGTTCCTCAAACCTTTTTTGCTGCTAAACCCCCTTCCTAATCCACTCCAGATAGCTGTGCATCCATTCATTTGTAATTATCCTTATTTAATGTTGTTTCCAACTGAATTTTCTCATTCTCAAATTGAATGAGGAGAGGTTGTTTCCACTTGTGGGTGAGTCCAGAATCAAAGGACATGATCTAGACCAGCAGAGCTGCCAATTAAATCAAAAAATGAGGATTTTTTTTTCTCTCAGAGTTGGTGAATCTGTGGAATTCGTTAGTGCAGAGGAGTGTCAAGGCTGCGTTACTAAGTATATTCAAAACTGAGATAGATTAATAATCATTAACGATTAAAGTATTATGGAAGTAAGGCAGTAAAGTGGAATGGAGGATTACCAGATGAGATACGATTTCATTGAATGGTGGAGTGGTCTTGATGGGTTGAATGGTCTACATAGAGATGTATAGAATGGAAACAGACTCTTCAGTCCAACTCGTTCTTGCTGACCAGATATCCTAACCTAATCCAGTCCCATTTGCCAGCACTAGGCTCATATTCCTCTGAGCCCTTCCTTTTCATTTACCCTTCCAGATGCCTCTTAAATCCTGTAATTGTACTAGCCTCCACCATTTCCTTTGGCAGCTCATTCAATACACAAATCACCCTCTGCATGAAAAATTTGCCCCTTCAGTCCCTTTTAAATCTTTCCCCTCTCACCCTAAACTCATGCCCTTTGGTTCTGGATTCTCCCACCCCAGGGAAAAGACCTTGTCTATCCATGCCCCTCATGCACTTCTACTCTGACATCTTATGGTCCTTGTGACCTAATTCTCTGGAATGCATTTCCTCGGCTCTGTTGTGTGGCATGTGGCACAGGAGAATGTAGCTGATTCTGCTGTTTGCATTATTCCTGCTACTACTGGTGTTAATATTACCTACCTTCTTATTTTATATCAGAGGTACATCATAAAGCTGCATAAGTTACTCCCATGTTATGGTGCAGGCTAGCAGCAAGGAAGTAATGCTGAAGGTGAATAAAATACGAGGGTAAAGTGATTTCCAAGAAGTCAGTGGTCATCTGACAAGCACAGAACACTCTCTCAGAACTGTGAACAGCAGCCACTCACCTGGCTCTGACTTGAACTCTTCAATTTCACAGATCAACCCAGTCCCAGTGCGTCAGTTTCTATGAAGAAGCATTCCCTGGTACATTGCTGACAGCTCAAAAACAAGATTCCAGAGTATTTGAATATCTAAATACCTTACTGCTCAAGCATGCGAATTCCTGTCTTCCCATCAGATGCATCCGGGAGAAACCCAGAAGAGGGAAGAATGATGTCAGGATCCTGACCTATGTTAACTTTCAGGGGTTTGTACTTTCCAAAGACCTACAAATCCACCTTCTCTTGCCTGTAGACGCCACTCAAAGAAACTGGGTTTCCTTAACAAAATGCCAAGAAAGAGCATGGAAGACCAGAGGCCTAGAAAAAGACTTGCATTTTTATTTAGTCATAGAGATGTACAGCATGGAAACAGACCCTTCGGTCCAACCCGTCCATGCCGACCAGATATCCCAAGACCATCTGGCCCATATCCCTCTAAACCCTTCCTATTCATATACCCATCCAGATGCCTTTTAAATGTTGCAATTGTACCAGCCTCCACCACTTCCTGAGGCAGCTCATTCCATACACACACATTCCTCTGCGTGAAAAAGTTGCCCCTTCAGTCTTTTTTTTATCTTTCCCCTCTCACCCTAAACCTATGCCCTCTAATTCTGGACTCCCCCACCTCAGGGAAAAGACCTTGTCTATTTACGCTATCTATGCCCTTCATGATTTTAGAAAACTCCGTAAGGCCACCTCTCAGTTTCTGATGCTCCAATGATCAGTCCCAGCCTATTCAACCTCTCCCTATAACTCAAACCCTCCAACCCTGGCAACATCCTTGTAATTTTTTTCTGAACCCTTTCAAGTTTCACAACATCCTTCTGATTGGAACGAGACCAGAATTGCGTGCAATATTCCAACAATGGCCTAACCAACATCCTGTACAGATGCAACATGACCTCCCAACTATACTCAATGCTCTGACCAACAAAGGAAAGCACATCAAATGCCTTCTTCACTATCGTATCTACCTTTGACTCTACTTTCAAGGAGCTATAAACCTGCACTCCAAGGTCTCTTTGTTCAGCAACAATCCTGAGGATCTTACAATTAAGTGTATAAGTCCTGCTAAGATTTGCTTTCCCAAAATGCAACACCTCGCATTTATCTAAATTAAAATTTTGTCCGTCACTCCTCAGCCCATTGGCCTATCTGATCAAGATCCCATTGTAATCTGAGGTAATCTTCTTCACTGTCCACTACACCTCCAATGTTAGTGTCATCCGCAAATTACTAACCAAAACTCCTATATTCATCTCCAAGTCATTTATATAAATGACACAAAGTAGAGGACCCAGCACCGATCCTTGTGGCACTCCACTGGTCACTGACCTCCAGTCTGAAAAACAACCCTCCACCACCACCCTCTGCCTTCTACCTTCGAGCCTTGGTACTTTTTGTGACTTCATTGTGTCTCAAAGTGCTTAGTCAGTGAAATACTTGTGAAATGTACTTAGAAATAGAATATATAACAGTGAAATATCTACACTATCTACAACACCACCAACCTTTGTGTATTCAGCAAACTTACTAACCCTCCCTTCCACTTCTTCATCCATATTATTTATAAAAACTACAAACAGCAGAGGCCCAAGTACAGGTCCCTGTGGGACACCACTGGTCACTGACCTCCAGGCAGAATACTTTCTATCCACTACCACCCGCTGTCTTCTATTGACCAGCCAGTTCTGTATCCAGATAGCCAGATTTCTCTGTATCCCATACCTGCCGTGGGGAATCTTGTCAAATGCCTTACTGTAGAGAAAGATGGCAAGGAATTTGTTCTCAGAGATCTCACAAACAGAAAGATAAATGAATAATAAAGCAATTTTGGCAATGTTGGCTGAGATTAAAAACAGTGGCCTAGATTCTAGCGAAAATCATCTTCTCCAAATGCTGTGGGATCATTTATGTCAAGCTTCATGGACATTAGATATTCATCTTATCTGAAAGATGGCACATTCAACATTACAGTACAATATTAGATTTGTCCCAACAATGTCCAACATCTTATGTTCCAGAAATAGCCATATTCCTAGCCATGCTGTTGCAGTGTTGCTGCAACACTGGCATCTATCCAACAATGTGGAAAATTGCCGAGGTTTGTTGACAAAAAGCAGGACAAGTCAATCCAACCACAAGCTCTCCAATTTATCTACCCTTGATAAAGTGAAAGGAGGCGTTATTGACAGTGCTATCAAGCTGCATTAGCATGGCAATAACTTGATCATTGGCATTCAGTTTGGTTTCTGCCAGGGCCACTCAGCTTCAAATTTCAATAGAGCCTTAGTCTAATTCTGGCAGAAAGAGCTGAGCTCCAGAGGGAGGTAAGAACGATTGCCCTTAATATCCATGCAACATTAAATTGAGTGTGACATCAAGGAGGAGAAAGTGAGGACTGCAGATGCTGGAGATCAGAGCTGAAAATGTGTTGCTGGAAAAGCGCAGCAGGTCAGGCATTTTCCAAGGAACAGGAGAATTGACGTTTCGAGCATAAGCTGTGACATCAAGGAACCTTAGAAAAATTGAAATTGGTGAGAATTGGGCAAGTCCTCCATTTGTTGGAGTCATACCTGGAACAAAGGAGATGCTTGAGATTGTTCAAGGCAAATCACCTCAGGGTTAGAGTTCTAAAATTCCCTTCCCAACAGTACCATGGGTATAATTGCACCAGATAGCAGCACTTCAAGGAGGCTCATCACCATCTTCTTAAGGACAAAGTTTGTTTCAATAAAGATAATAACAAAATCATTGTCAATTGTAAAATACAATCTGGTATATGGTATACCTTTAGGAAAGCAAATCTGCCTAAATTGACCAGAGGAAAGTTTTCCACCTCACCATTCTTAAACAATGGATTGAGTTCTGATGTTTCTAACTGAGAACCAGCTCAGACACAAAAGACTAAATCACTTATTTTCTTCTGCTTAAACCATTCACGATGCATAGAAATTTCTGCAATCCCAATTTCACCATTGTTTGTAAAGGCTGGCACAAAATACGAATTTAACATTTCCATCACATCATGATTCAAATAACTTATAAAAGTAACATGCTTGTGTCTTTGCTATTTCCTTTAATCCACCAGCCTTTTCTCACATTCCTCACATCCCTTTTGGTTCTTCAATCTCCCTTTTCATCTACACAATACATTTTCTATGCAAATTATAGGTGTGTTGTCTTTTAACCTTGAGCATTATCCTAAAGCACATTTACATAAACATTTGGCTATTTTAACCATTGTGCAAGAACACAAAGTTAATAAGCATTCGGATAGATGCATGCAAACATACAAAATGAAAATTATTCAAATAGGCCTCAGAGCTCTAATAATGCAAGTATCAGTTTATTGAGGATGTGAAATAATCTTGCTGGTCAGGTATCAATTTACTGTGCAAATATAAAGTGCACATGATATTTCAGTCATAAGACAACTTTCATAATAGCATAATATGCATTTATTATCAGTTTACAAACTTTGGGGCAATTCATTGGGTTCATACTGAAGGGTAACCTGCTGTTCCACTTATCCTAGCACTGAAAACTATTATTGTGCAAATGTAGTTTTAATAAGGATGTAGAAGCCCAACAAAGGAATTGGCAGTGCATGAATATAGCTGGACAGATGGAAGGACTGTAGGATAGCATCTTAGTTGTAATATATATAATTAAGTGTGATTTACCATAGCTTTGGAAAAGAACAGAAATAGATCAAGCGCAAAGATTATAAATTAGAAATGGGTCAATTTCGCAAAGTTGTGGGATTTGGCCAAAGTAGGCAGGAAGATTTCTAGCCTCTGACCAATGCTAGTAGTCACATGCAGTGATTCAAGAAGACAGTTCACCATCATCTTCTCAAAGGTAACTAGGATAAACAATAAATGCTAGCCCAGCCACTGACACCCACATCCCAGGAGTGAATATAAACAGTTAAGTGTGATAGAGCAATGGGAGTGATTCAAGGAAGAGAGGCAGCAGGTTCAAAATCATCAGATTAGACGTTCCAATTGGCATTGGAAAGGATGTGCCAAACACTGACTGCAATTTAATCGAGTCATAGAGTCATAGAGATGTACAGCACAGAAATAGACCTTTCAGTCCAACCCAGCCATGCTGACCAGATATCCCAACCCAATCTAGTCCCACCTGCCAGCACCCACCCCATATCCCTCCAAACCCTTCCTATTCATATACCCATCCAGATGCCTTTTAAATGTTGCAATTGTACCGGCCTCTACAACTTCCTCTGGCAGCTCATTCCATACCCATACCACCCTCTGCCTGAAAACGTTACTCCTTAGGTCTCTTTTATATCTTTCCCCTCTCACTCTAAACCTATGCCCTCTAGTTCTGGACTCTCCCACTCCAGGGAAAAGACCTTATCTATTTATCCTATCCATGCCCCTCATAATTTTATAATCTCTATAAGGCCACCCCTCAGCATTTTACGCTCCAGGGAAAACAGCCCCAGCCTATTCAACCTCTTCGTATAGCTCAAATCCTCCAACCCTGGCAACATCCATGTAAATCTTTTCTGAACCCTTTCAAGTTTCACAACATCTTTCCAATAGGAACAAGACCAGAATTGCACACAATATTCCAATAGTGGCCTAACCAATGTCCTGTACAGCTGCAACATGACCTCCCAACTCCTGTACTCAATACTCTGACCAAAAAAGGAAAGCATACCAAATGTCTTCTTCACTATCCTGTCTACCTGCAACTCTACTTTAAGGAGCTATGAACCTGCACTCCAAGGTCTCTTTGTTCAGCAACACTCCCTAGGACCTTACCATTAAGTGTATAAGTCCTACTGAGAGTGGTTTTCCCAAAATGCAGCACCTCACGTTTATCTAAATTAAATTCCATCTGCCACTCCTCAGCCCATTGGCCCATTTGATTACGATCACATTGTAATCTGAGGTAACCTTCTTCGCTGTCCACTACACCTCCGATTTTAGTGTGATGTGCAAACTTACTAACTATACCTCTTACACTCACTTCCAAATCATTTATATAAATGACAAAAAGTAGTGGGCCCAGCACCAATCATTGTCCACTTTCCATTTTATGCTTGCACCTTCTAATGCTGGGTTCACCAGAGTTTTCAGGTGAAGATATATGGGAGGCCAATTGTATGTAATTGTAGCACAGACACAATCCCATTTCTTGTTGTGAACTGAAGTCATACCACATAAGTTCTGTCTTCAGTTCATTGACTTAAATGGTTTTAAATAGTTAAAGATCAGACAACACCAGGTTATAGTCCAACAGGTTTATTTGGAAGCACTAGCTTTCAAAGCACTGCTTCTTCATCAGGTGGTTGTTGAGCAGAATCATATGACACAGAATTTATAGCAATAGGATTGCAGTGTCATGGAATGAAATATTAAACAAATTTCACTTAAGTCTTTCATTTTTAGAATGATCATGTCAGTTTTGGTTTCACCATATGAAAATCTCAAAACTTTTCAAGTTACATTCTCGAGATAGCTTTAACAAAAAGTGCCATCTCAGCTCAGATAATGCATTGAAGGTCTGAGATTAAAGCCTGTCTGTGTCCCAATGTTAGGTCAGACTGATTCTATTTCTAAAGTGGTACTTACAGAATCTTACATGGATTTGTGCAGTTTTTGAGCAAAATAAAATGTAATTCTGCAAGTACAAATTCACCCCACAAACTTATATATATATGTTTTTGTGCAGGGGAGACCAAGAGAGTGCGTGCATGTGGGTGTGTGTGTGGGGGTGTGACTGTCTGTGAGAGAGTATGTATGTGTGTGTGTGAGTGTAATAAGGTATAAATCTGTGAGAGGTGCGTGTGTGGGTGTATGGGAGGAAGTATATGTGAGTGTATGAGAGAGAGCTTGTGTATGAGAGAGGGTCTGTGTGAGTGTGAATCTGTAGGAGTGTGCGCATGTGTGTGTATATATATATATATATATATATATATATATGTAGCAGTGTGTGTGTGTGTGTGAGAGAGAGTGTATAGTGCAGTGGGGTCACCTGTAGTGTGACATGAACCCAAGATTCCAGTTGCGGTCATCTCCATGGGTACCCACAGCCTCTGCTACAGCAATGGATGAATGGACACCGCACAATCACCACCCAGGAGTGTTCCCTCCCAGTTGGAGAACACTTCAGTGGTCCAGGACATTCAGCCTCGGACATTTGGGTGACCATTCTTTAAGGTGGACTTTGGGACAGGCAACAATGCGAACGGGCCAAGCAGAGGCTGATAACCAAGTTCGGTACCCATGGGGACCTTGGGTTCATGTCAACTACAGTTGACCCCACTGCACTATACATTCTCTAGCACACATTAACACAACTGTGTGTACACACATACACACACACACACTTGTACAGACCCATACACTCATGCAGACCTTCCCACACATACTCCCCGCACACACGCACTAACTCACAGATTTATACTCCATTACACTCACACACGTATTACACTCTCTCACAGACACTCACACCCCCCACACACACACACAAAAAAAAATACATTTGTGGGTGAATTTGCACAATTACATTTCATTTTGCTCAAAAACTGCACAAATCCATGTAAGATTCTGTAAATCCCACTTTAGAAATAGAATCAATTTGACCTAGCACTGGGACACAGACAGGCTTTAACCTCAGACCTTCTGAGCTGAGATGACGCCTATTGTTAGATCTATCTTGAGAATGTAACTTTGAAAAGTTCTGGGATTAACATATGAAGGAACCAAAACTAACATGATCATTCTAAAAGATGAAACACTTAAGCTAAATTTATTTAATATTATATTCCATGACACTGCAATCCTATTGCTATAAATTCTGTGTCATATGATTCTGCTCAACCACCACCTGATGAAGAAGCAGTGCTTTGAAAGCTAGTGCCTCCAAATAAACCTGTTGGACTATAACCTGGTGTTGTCTGATTTTTAATTTTGTGCACCCCCGTCCAACACTGGCACCTCCACATCATGGTTTTAAATAGAACAGTCAACCCCAATTCTGAACAACCTTCCCTTACTGACAGTGCTAATTTCTCCTCAACCCTTGTCAGTTTTCACGTCGCTCTTTCGCCCCCCAACTATGTCTATGCTCTACCTCACTCCCCTCCTCACCCACTCTCAGTGTTTACTTCTTCCTCGCCAACAAGATTCAGCCCTTCCTTCATTTATCTTGACAGTTCAGCTATTGTTACCTCAAAGACAACACAATCCCCCAACTCGCCTCCCACCAACAAACCCCCAGTGTTGGTCCCCAAAAAATGCTGTTCATAGGAGCCACAATTCTGGGTTCTAAGTCAGGAGAGAGAGTGAGCACTGACTTAGCACAGGGTAATGATGTCAATCACCTGGTGAAATGTGGGGCTGCTGTTGGTGAACATTTTTGGGATGCCAGGACAAAGGTTAAAGGGTTATGAACATTGTCGGGGCAGAAACTAAACATTATTGAGGGTGCAGGAGTGCTTCACACCTGATCTGTAAAACTCTACATAAATCAATATAAAAACCAAGTATAGCACAAATAATCCAAGACTTTGTGGTTCTCCAAATCAGTGAGATACGCTGAGTCAACCAATTCTCCCATAATCAAAAAATATGTTCCACAATGAAATGGGTGCAAAACTAGAGCTCTATGCATATCAAAAAGGGTTTGGATTACGGAAAAATAAAAATAAAGCTTATATCAAATGCTGAGAACCCAAAATTGCAGAAAGCCGAGGTGAATGTAGAAAGTGTGTGGGGAAAATTAGAAAGTGAATCAGGAAGGCAAAGAGACAGCATGAAAACATATTATATTACATTATAGCGTGGAAACAGGCCCTTCGGCCCAACATGTCCACACCGACCCGCCGAAGCGCAACCCACCCATGCCCCTACATTTACCCCTTACCTAACACTACGGGCAATTTAGCATGGCCAATTCACCTGACCTGCACATCTTTGTGACTTTGGGAGGAAACCAGAGGAAACCCACGCAGACACAGGAAGAACATGCAAACTCCACACAGTCAGTCGCCTGAGGTGGGAATTGAACCCGGATCTCAGGCGCTGTGAGGCAGGAGTGCTAACCATTGTGCCACCGTGCTGCCCAGTATATATATATTGCCAGGTAAAATCAAAGAAACCCTAAAGATGTTTTATAGTAAGTAAAAGAGTAACAGGACAACTCAGAAATAAATTGATCTATTAGAGTCTATAAAGGTAAGCTGTTTGAGAGAGATAAAAGATATGAGTACTGTTCTTAATTTATACTTTGCACATATTTTCACATAGCAGAAGGACAGTGTAAACATTGTAGTTAAAGAAGAGTGTGAAGTATGGGATGGGATAAACATTAGTAATACAAAAATGTTTCTGATTTTAACACATTGCTGGGCTCAGACAAAATATCTGCTGAGAGAAAAAAAAGAAAGAAATCATGGATGATCCTCCAATCACTTTTGAATCCTCTCTGAATACAACTGTTTTGTCAGAAGACTGAGATGCTGTAAATATTGTACTGCTGCGTATAAAAGGACGAAGGGATAATCCAGACTAGCTAAGCTAATTTTGATGTTGACTAATTAATGGGAAAAAATGATAGTATAAATTTCATTTTAAAAGAAATGGATGAATAAAGAGCAGTTTGGTTTGGATTTGTTAAGGCTAGTCACATGACTAATTTGATTACATTTTGATAGCCATGTAACACATTTACTGTTGTCTACACAGATTTTAGCAAGAGTTTTGACAAGATCCACGAGACATAATCAGATCTGCAGTCCTGCCACACACACCCTGTCATGAATTGTGGTGGACAATTAAACAACTACCTTAGGAGAGGCATCTCCACAAGTATCTGGAGACAGAGACAACTGAGCTGCCTTCCCAGTCTTTCCCTCTACCTTCAACATGTATTTTATTGCGTCTGTCTGCATGTGTGTAGGAGAAGGTTTATAAAGGGGTTAGAGTTTTAACTAGTAGAGTTACAATCCAATGCTTCCTAACTGTTTATGTATCTAGAATCTACTTATTATGATAAACAGTTATTAAATACAGAAAACTGGTCTGTGCTTTCTATCAACTTGGGTCTAAAAGACAGATAAATTGGGGAATTTTACATACTTGTATAAAATCTTGCATTTTTGTGACAACTTTGGGAATAGTGTGGCTTGATTGAATCTTACCATTGCCACTTGGCATTCAATGGGATTACCATCATTCAATAAAATAGATGCCCCCTAATAAATTATATAAACTAGGTTAACTGATGATGAGCACATCTTTAGATGGATAGACAGCATCACGACCAGTTCTCTCGTGAACTAACATTGAACCAAAGCAAGAATGGGTAACTTGACATTTCAAGCCTACTTTGTTATTCACTGAGATCATGGTTGACCTGTTGGGGTCTCAACTGCACATTCCAGACTGTTCTGTTGTGGGGAAAATCACCAGTCTTGGAGTCAGAATCGGAATTTAACAACAGAGTTTATTGTACAAAGGAACTAGAGCTCTGGGGAGAGAGATGTCCAGCAGCACGGTTGTCAGCTCGAGCCTTCTGTAACTCTCAGAGCACATATCACAATGTTTTATCCATTTCATGGTATAATGGTCCAAATATGGAGTCTTTGTTTGTGCAGCATGGTTTGTTTACAGAAAACATTACAGAATCATTGTCAGTTTCAGCAGCTACGCAGAAGTTCATTGCTGCAGTAATTGGTCGTGATCGTTCATCCTGAGAAGGAAGATCGTTTTCCATTACTGCAAAACTGAGGTATCAACACTTGTATACAAGCAGTCTCAGGTATTCTTTCCCCCACCCACCTTAAACTAATTATCTATGTTCTGTGTTGATTGTGCTGGTATCCAGTTGGCCTCAGGCAGTATCTGTGTATGCTTTGCTGTACTTTTCCATGTAATGGCTCAGTGGCCATCTTGTGTCTATGTGCCCTGTGTCAGCATGCCCTGTGTCAACTCCTACTTCAGTTCCTAACAGTCCCGGACTAACTTACCTATTAAAAATCGAACTCTGCCTTGAACAGATTCAATAACTCAACTTTCACTACCTTTGGAAATATCAATAGCATATTTATTGTGAGACAGTTTGTTTGTCAGCATTCCTGAAGAAAAGAATGAGCTTTGCCAGGCTCCTAGAACAGTGCATCTGTCACATTTTGAATGTTGTCACCATGTCCAGTCCAAAATAAACAATGTTACTCCTGATATCTGAAGTCACTTGACTCTGTCCCTTTCTTTATATAAGAACATGACTTGGCCCAGAATCATTGTTGCATAAGGCATGCTTGGCCTCTTAAGAAATACAAAGCGAGTTGTTGGAAAACCTTCTATTGTAAAAGTCTGCTTCAGGGTAGCATAAAAAACAAGCAATACTGAAAAGTTGGCTCTACACCCAAAAAATTGAAGACTTTTTTTTCTTTTTAAAATGCTAGTTAGAACTCACAGTTGAATTAAACTTAACACTGAGACCCATTCTAAAAGTATAATATTGCATAAATAACAATTACTAAACCTTCAAATGGACTTAGGGCCGTTAAAACTCAACATCAGCATAAATATTTTGTGAATCCAGCTCATTGCTAAGTCACCCTTCCTGATAAGTGACTCCAAAATAAAATTTAGCTGGAATAAATAGAAAAGCCAGAAAATACATTATTCTCTGAAATGGTTTTATTTTAATAAAGATTCTGATGCAGGACTCCCTCTTAATGAAAAATTGCAAGATCATGTTATGTAACTAAGACACTAGGGACTTTTTTTTCTGTAAACCAGTTAGTGCTTAACTCATGGTCTCAAACTAAAAAATGGCTTTAGTGAGCTGTAGAGTTTCCACTTGCATTAGACATTGAGGTATGGCATCATGTTTTCGATAAACTGAGTAAAGGTTGATCCATTAATAATTCAGTTGCAATTGTACTTGTCATTTCACCAAACATTGTTTTTGCATTCATTCTCCTGATCCATGTTTCACATGAATTTCTCTCCCAACAGCACAATTCATGCCATTGAGAAATGATCCATTTTGCACTTTCTAATATCTTAAATTTATGCAAAATTAATTTTGTTGTATGAACACAGTATTCCTGTTTCTTGAACAAATAGTCAGCTATAGATTTTCAAACACATACAGTATTTGGTTTATGTTATGTTTTGTATTACTCAGTTTTGTTTGACTTCATGAAGAAATACAGGTATATCTGATTCACAAAAGGAGGGAAAATAATTGTGTCAATTTGCCTCAGTAATTACACTTTCCCTCCAAGATAGAAGCTTTTGGATTTCAGCTCCACTCTTAAGATATAAAATTTTCCTGACCTGGAGCAATGGCTGACAGAGCGGAGGTAACATTGGGACCAGAAGGTTGCCGGGAAGGTAAATACTTACCTTTGAAGCCCGTGGCCTTTTTCCTGTCTGGGAGCAGCGGGAAGCAGAGAGGAGGTGACACTGCGACCAGGAGGTTGCTGGGAAGGTAAGAACTTAGTATATATTTGGGCAGTAGCTAAATACTGGGGAGCATCCGTGATGCTGAGGAGGTCGTGGATAGCACGCTTAGTGAATTGGTCACACCGCAGATTAGAACTGCTGAGGGAGACAGTGAATGGGTGACCAAAAGGCAGAGAAAGAGTAGAAAGGCAGTGCAGGTGTCCCCTGCAGTCATCTCCCTCCAAAACAGGTATACCATTTTGTATACTGTTGGGGGAGATGGCTCACCAGGGGAGTGCAACGATTGCCAGGATCATGGCACTGTGGTGGGCACTGCTGTTCAGAAGGGCAGGAAAAAGACTCATAGGACCATAGTCACAGGGGATTCTATTGTAAGGAGAATAGATAGGTGGTTCTGTGGCTGAAAACGAGACTCTTGTATGGTATATTGCCTCCCAAGTGCTTAGGTCAGGGATGTCACTGATGGGCTGCAGACATTTTGAAAGGGGAGGGTGAATAGCCTGTTATCGTGTTGCATATAGGCACCAGTGATAAGTAAAAAATGAGATGAGGTCCTGAAAGCAGACTTCAGAGAACTAGGAGAGAAGTTAGAGGAGGACCTCAAAGGTAGTGATCTCAGGATTGCTACCAGTGCCATGTGCTAGCCAGGGTAGAATCGAAAGAACAGGCAGGATGAACACATGGCTTGAGGGATGGTGTAGGAGGGAGGAGTTCAGATTTGTGGGACAAATCAGATTGGTTCTGGGGATGATGGAACTATTTTACAAATTGGATGGTCTACACCTGAACCAAACTGGAAATAAAGTCCTTGGGTGAGTTTTTGCTACTGCTGTTGAGGAGGGTTTAAACTAATGAGGCAAGGGGTTGGGAACCAGAAGAGAAGACTAGTGGACAGTGAGGTGGAAACTAGAGACTGTAAGGAACAGGATCACAAAGTTAGCATTACCAAGGGGAAGAGTAGGCAAAGAGCAGATGAACTGGTGGTCTGAAGTGCATATGCTTTAACGCAAGGAGTATAGTGGGTAAGGCTTAGGGCTTGAATTGGCGCCTGGGAGTATGACATTATTGTGATCACAGAGACTTGGTTGAAGGAAGGGCATGTTTGGCAACTAAATATTCCAGGATATAGATGCTTCAGACATGATGGGGAGGGGGGTATAATGGACTGGGGGGGTGGGGGGGGGGGGGGATGCATTGCTGATCAGGAACAAAATCACTGCAGTGTTAAAGGAGGCTTGAGTAGTGAGGCATTATGGGTGCAGTTACATTGTTGGGGCTGTATTACAGGCCTCCCAACAGTGAGCATGAAGTAGAAGAACAAATAGGTACACAGATGATGGAAAGATGTAGAGGCAACAAGGTGGTGGTGATGGAAGATTTTAATTTTCCCAACATTGACTGGGATACACTTAGTATCAGAGGTCTGGATGGGGCAGAATTTGTAAGGAGCATCCAGGAACATTTTCTAGAGCAGTATGTCAATAGTCCAACTCGGGAAGGGGCCATATTGGACCTGGTGTTGGGAAATGAGCCAGGCCAGTGCGGGATTTCTTTGGGAATAGTGACCACAATTCTGTAAGTTTTAGAATACTCATTGACAAAGATGAGAGTGGTCCTAAGAGAAGAGTACTAAACTGGGCTAAGGTCAATTATATCAAAATTCGGCAGGAGCTGGGAAATGTGGTTGGGGGCAGCTATTTGGAGAGAAGTCCACATTTGATATATGGGAGGCTTTCAAAGATAGGTTGAAGGTAGTGCAGGATAGGCATGTCCCTTTGAAAACAAGGGATAGGAAAGGCAAGATTCGTGAATTGTGGATGACAAGAGAAATTGTGCAACTAGCCAAGAGGAAAAGTAAAGCGTACATAAGGTCCAGGCAGCTAACAACAGAACGGGTCCTGGAGGAATATTGGGAGAGTAGGACCAGTCTTAAATGAGGAATCAGACCGGCTAAAAGAGGTCATGAAATAGCTTTAGTGAGCAGAATTAAGGATAATCCCAAGGCCTTTCATTCATATATAAGAGGCAAGAGGATAACTAGAGAAAGGGTCGGTCCATTATAAGATAATGAAGGAAGGTTGTGTCAAACCTGAGAAAATGGGTGAGATTTTCAATTATTACTTTGCATCAGTGTTCACTGAGGAAGGGACATGATGAATGTTGAGATTAGAGATAGAGGTTTGTTTACTCTGGATCATTTTGATGTAAGGATTTAGGATATACTGGGTGGGCTAAAGGATATTAAGGTGGACAAATCCCCAGGACCGGATGGGATCTATCCCAGGTTGCTGAGGGAGGTGAGAGAGGAAATAGCTGGGGCCCTGACAGATATCTTTGTAGCATCCTTAAACACAGGTGAAGTGCCAGAGGACTGGAAAGTTGCTAATGTGGTCCCCCTGTTCAAGAAGGGTAGAAGGGATATTCCAGGTAACTACAGACCAGTGAGACTGTCATCAGTGGTGGGAAAGTTGCTGGAGAAGGTAGTGAGGTATAGGATCTATTTATATTTGGAAGAGAATGAGCTTATCAGTGATAAGCAACATGGTTTTGTGCAGAGAAGATCGTGCCTTACCAACTTGATAGAGTTCTTTGGGGAAGTGACTAAAATTGATAGATGAAAGAAGGGCTGTAGATGTCATTTACATGGACTTTAGTAAGGCATTTGATAAGGTTCCCCATGGTAAATTAATGGAGAAAGTGAAGTCACATGATGTGCAGGGTGTTCTAGCTAGGTGGATAAAGACCTGGTTGAGCAACAGGAGACAGAGAGTAGTAGTTGAAGGGAGTTTCTCGAAATGGAGAAAGGTGACCAGTGGTGTTTCACAGGGATCAGTGCTGGGGGCACTGTTGTTTGTGATATACTTAAATGATCTGGAAGAGGGCATTGGTGGTCTGATCAGCAAGTTTGCAGATGACATGAAGATTGGTGGAGTAGCAGAAAGCAGAGGGGAATGTCAAAGAATACAAGAGAATATAGATAGACTGGAGAATTGGGCAGAGAAGTGGCAGATGGAGTTCAATCCAGGCAAATGTGAGGTGATGCATTTTGGAAGGTCTAATTCTAGAGTGAACTATACAGTAATCGGAAGAGTTTTGGAAATAGTTGATGGGCAGAGAGATCTGGAAGTTCAGGTCCATTGTACCCTGACGTTGGCTGCACAGGTGGATAGTGTGGTCAAGAAGGCATATAGTATGCTTGCCTTCATTGGATGGGGTTTTGAGTATAAGAGCTGGCAAGTCATGTTAAATTTGTACAAGACTTTGGTTCGGCCACATTTAGAATACTGTGTACAGTTCTGGTCGCCACATTACCAAAAGGATGTGGATGCTTTGGAGAGGGTGCAGAGAAGGTTTACGAGGATGTTGCCTGGTATGGAAAGCGTTAGCTATGAAGAGAGGTTGAGTAGGTTAGGATTGTTTTTCATTAGAAAAAAGAAGATTGGGGGGGACCTGATTGAGGTCTACAAAATCATGAAGGTTATACACAGGGTGGATAGAGATAAGCTTTTTCCCAGGGGGAGGGATTCAATAACAAGAAGTCACGCGTTCAAGGCGAAAGGAGAAAAGTTTAAAGGGATACGCATGGAAAGTACTTTATACAGAGGGTGGTAGGTGCCTGGAACACGTTGCCAGCAGAGGTAGTAGAGGCAGGCATGGTGGGTTCATTTAAGATACATCTGGACAGATGCATGAGTAGGTGGGGAGCAGAGGGATACAGATGTTTAGGAATTGGGCGATAGATTTAGACAGTGGATTTGGATCGGCGCAGGCTTGGAGGGGCCAAAGGGCCTGTTCCTGGACTGTAAACTTTCTTCGTTCTTTGTTCTTTATAGGATTAGGAATGGTGCTTCAAACACAACATTGAAGGAAGATTGGATTTTCAAGGTGTTGTCTTTCAGCTGAGATTCCACAAGGACGTCTGCTTGCTTGTTCTGATGAAAGCAAATATCTTTTTGTTCTGTTCAAAAAAAGCTCATAGGCAGAATCTTAGTTGGGAATATATGGTGAATTTGGAAGAAATGATGTTGAGACAAAAAATAGTCAGATTCTGCAACCAGGTGTTTGAACAGTGACATGAAAATTGCACACTGTTCAGCACCATTTGCAACATGCAAAATAATGAAGCAGTCCATGCCCAAAATGCACCGAGACAATTTCCAGGCTTGGACTGACAAGTGGCAAGTTAAATTTGTGCCACAGCAGTGCCAGGCAATGTCCATTTCCTACAAGAGACATTCTAACAATCGCTTCTTGACATTCAATGGCATTACCATTGCTGAATTCCCTACAATCAACATCCTGGCGGGGGGGGGGGGGGGGGGGAGGGTTGACCATTGATCGGATATTGAACTGGACCAGCCATTTGCATACTGTGGTTATATAAGTAGATCAGAGGCAGCAAGTAACTCAACTCCCATTTACCAAAGTCAGTTTACCAGTTACAAGACAAGTCAGGAGTGTAATGAATACCCCCACTTGTCTAGATGACTGCAGCTCTAACAATGCTCAAGAAGCTTGACACCATCCAGGATAACACAATCCATTTGATTGGCACAACATTCACAAACATTCACTCCCTCCACTGCTGAAGCATAGTAGCAGCAGTTTGTACCATTTATAAAATGCAATGCAGAAATTCACCAGATCATAAGATGTGGGAACAGAAGTAGCCCTTTTGACCCATTGAGTCTGCTCCCCTATTCAATGAGATAATCATTGATCTGATAATCCTTAATTCCACTTCTTTTCCCTTATGCCCATAACACTGGATTCCCACATTGCTTAGCGTCTGTCTCTCAGCTTTGAATATTCATAAGGTATGACTTTATGACCCAGGCTTGACAGAATCTGTGATAATAGTTTCATGGTTTCAGTGCCCTCTGAAAGAAACACTTCCTCACTATCTTTGACTTAAATGGATGACTTCTTATTCCGAAATTATGTTCTTGGCTCCTTATAGAGAGTACCATCCAAACCCACAACTACTCCCACCGAGAAATCCAAAGGCAGCAGATATGTGGGAACAACCCAAGTTTTCTTCCAAGCCACTCACCATCCTAACTTGGAAATACATCAATGTTTCTTCAGGGTTATTGTGTCAAAATCCTGGAATTTCTTCTCTAACAATATTGTGAGTCTATCTACATCAAATGGACTGCAGCAGTTCAAAAAGGCAGCTCACCATCACCTTCTCAAGGGCAACTAAGGATGGACTGTAACGCTGGGCCAGCCAATGACATCTATGTTCCATGAGTCAATAAGATGATAAATCTTGCTAGCAAATGGTAAGAGGTCTATTTGCATGCCTCTTGTGCCTAATTGCACCTGATAGATATGCAGCTTTCTATTTTCCCACATGTTGGAGAGAAACTAGATGCTAACAATTTCTGACACAAATATCAGAGCAGGTATTAGCAACTCCGGTTTGGCACTTTCTCCTCCAGGCCCCATCTTGGACAGCAGTCACCAAAATTTCAGATTATGCTCCCCATGTAGTGAACCCCATTCACAACCCCATCCATCAATAAAGGTTGGAATTAGACACATACCAGTCTTATCACGTCATAATGGCACAACTCAAACCCATTTATAGTATGGTTCTCGACTTCAATACTACACTTTGGAACACACTGGTACCTTTTATTGTAACATGCGCATGGACACACAGCCTTCTCGTGGAGTGGGCCAGATTGCATCTCAGGGTTCCTCGCTTGCTCTCTTAGCATTCAATCATTTTATGCCTCTTTGAATGCTCATAGCATGTCTACTTCTGCTTGCCTTCTTGGCATTTTGCTATCTTGTTCAAAACTTGAAGGCTAACAGTAATTCTGTTTTGCTTTGCTGTCTAGCCAGACAAAAGACAATCAGTTTGTCATGTTTATCAACAGTGACCAGTTAAAGGAGTGAACATGTTACTATATAGCACCTTGTTACAATATTACATTGACACCATATGTCAGCAGCTTATGCAGCAAACACCGTATGTTATAGAGGCATACAGCATGGAAACAGACCCTTTGGTCCAACAAGTCCATGCGGAACATAATCCCAAACTGAACTAGTCCTATCTGCCTGGCTCCAGTCCTCAATCAGGACAAGGAGGTAGCTTTCACGATGTGTTATTCCACAGGCATATATGATGGCTTCTTGATTGATTTTCTGAAGACATCAATCAGGGCCACCTTTTCAGTTCACCTGAGGAATCAGTGATACATATCACTTATTTTTTTGTCCTCTGAACTTCCAATAACTGAAAACGTAAGGTTAGACAGGGAGCTTTCAAACCTTCAAGCTGCAGCTTCAATAACCAAACTCTTTCTTCCAGAAACAGTTCAAAAACTAGTTCAAGCTCTGGCCCTCCTTTTATTTAACCATCATGTTCTGTTCCAGACTTGCTTGTACTAATTACAGGTACTGACTTTTGTTAATGGCAAAATAGCTTTTATCTAGTCAAACAGACTGTTTTCGCCCAGCGTTGGAGAGTTTATGAATCCTTATGATAAAGAATCAACCTGCAATTAACCTTCAGGTCTAGCCTCACAAACAATAGCATTTTTGTTTTTTTTCTCCTTCATTTTTAACACATGCTCACAGTACTGTTCTTTGCTCCAAATAAAATTGATAAAAGAATAAAATAGAACTATTGAAAACACAGTCAGGATTTTAATGTTGTGTAGCATTTTGGGAAGGATATAAAACCTTGTTCTTGCCAAATCCTACCATCCTGATCTTAAACTCTAGGACTGACCTCTCAACATTTCATAACTACATCATTTGTGCATACCCAATGCTAATTTTAGGGACAGAGAAGGTTACAAAGTTAGGGAGGAGCAAAGCCATGAAAGGGTTTAAAACATGGCAATTAGAACTTTGAATTTGAGGCATTGTAAGATAGGATTAATGTAAATCCATGAGGATCAGAGTTCCGTCTGAATGCTGTTAATGCAGAATACAATGACAGGCAGCAGTTTTAGATAAACCGAAACTTCAGAAGGGTGGAGGACAGGGAAACTAGTTACAGAATGCTGAAATAGTCAACTTTAAAGATGTAGCAGAGTTTCTACACAAATATGCACAATAATCCACTAATACTTTTCACAATAGTGCATGCCAAACCTGATTTAGTTTGATCTCTAAAGTGTATTCACTCTTATCAAGATCACAGGTAACCTGGTAAATGATGCTTATAATTATACTTAAAACTATGGAAATCCTTTAAGTCCCACAATCACTGCATTTAATAAATTCTCATTGTGTTCTATTGAAATAGAATATAGATTTCTCCCAGTGGTTTTGGCTGGCATGGAATGAAGCACAGACCAAGAAGGTCAAGTGTATTCCAGGAATGGATGTAGGTTTGCTTGCTGAACTGGAAGGTTCATTTCCAGACGTTTCATCACCCTACTAGGTAACATCTTCAGTGGGCCTCCAGGCGGAGCACTGCTGATGATTCCTGCTTTCTATTTATATGTTTGGGTTTCTTTTGTCATTTCCTATTCGGGGTCTAACTCGATGTTTGTTGATAGAGTTCTGGTTGGAATGCCATGCTTCTAGGAATTCTCATGCGCGTCTTTGTTTGGCTTGTGCTAGGATGGATGTGCTGTCCCAGTCGAAGTGGTGTCCTTCCTTATCTGTATGTAAGGATACTAGTGAGAGAGGGTCATGTTGTTTTGTGGCTAGTTAACGTTCATGTATCCTGGTGGCTAGATTTCTGCCTGTTTGTCCAATGTAGTGTTTGTTCAAGTTCTTGCATGGTATTTTGTAAATGACATTAGTTTTGCTTGTTGCAGAAAACTAGCCACCAGGATACATGAACATCAACTAGCCACAAAACAACATGACCCTCTCTCACTAGTATCCTTACATACTATTAAGGAAGGACACCACTTCGACTGGGACAACACATCCATCCTAGCACAAGCCAAACAAAGACGCGCATGAGAATTCCTAGAAGCATGGTATTCCAACTCTATCAACAAACACATCAAGTTAGACCCTGTCTACCACCTCTGAGAAAAAGAACAGGAAATGACATCACCAACCCAAAGAAACCCAAACATATAAATAGAAAGCAGGAATCATCAGCAGTGCTTCGCCCAGAGGCTCACTAAAGATGTTACCTAGTAGGGTGACGAAACGTCTGGAAATGAATCCTCCAGCTCAGCGAACAAACCTAAATCCAGAACCTCAACATGAGCTACAAATCTTCTCAAAACTCGTATTCCAGAAATATCAGGTTTGGTGTCTGTTGGCCCAGGCAACAGAAGGAAATTAATCCGTTCGGCTATCCACTGATCTCTGCTGTAAAGTGTGCGCATCTGGTGAACCTTGGGTGAATGGCATCATGTCTGTCTGCAATCCTTCCCAACAGAACCATCATGTCAAAACAATCTCTGTAACCTCTCACATAAAAATGGCAACTTGGTCCAAGAGTCAAATGGCTACCAGTGTAGCTGAAGTAATACATAAGGCCTTCAGGAAAGGGACAGCAAATGCTGGTAAGGAAAAATAGAAATGAAAGGATACCACATTTGCACACGAGAATTAATAAATGAACACATTGAATTAAATAATTCATTGTACCTTCTTGTTCAGTGTCCTTGAGGTATATCCCAGTACCTAATTAGCCTTTTTGATAATTTATTCATAAGCAATAATCACAAACTTATTTTTACAGTACAAACAAAATGATAAAGACAAGTTAGTGTGAGTTGCCAGATATTGATGAGTGTTCCGTCAATTTAAATAGAAGCTGTCTGGAGCCTCGAGTTTCCTATCAACATCCTGTTGTTTGGTTCTGAGGCCTAAGTAAAGTGAAGTTGTTAGACTCTTTCCATTACTCAAGCTGTCACCAACATTGAAAAGAAAAGTTAAAATATAGAATTTGCCTGATGTTATAAACTTTTTGTAACAGATGCTGGTGGCATTTAATCATCAGTTAACATGTATAAACTTGGAGTTTAGAAATTGCAGCATGTGCAACAATTATTCTCGGAAGGAAGTGAAAGCTTTAAAGAGGCTGTTGATAAGATTAATGAGTACCTTTTCCAGGGATGAGGGACTTCCGTTATGTGGATCGATTGGAGAAGCTGAGGTTGTACTCCATTGAGAAAGTTGTGAGGAGATTTAATAGAGGTGCTCAAAATCATGAGGTGGAGAGCCAGAATAAATAAAGAGTAACAATTTCCCATAAAGGTCACAAACCAGTAAGCACAAATAATGAGGTGCATGGTGAAACAGTCAATAGAAGCATTTTCTTTCAATGACTGCATTGCTTCAGTGAGACAGAGACAGATTCACAACTATCAAATGGAAATCAAATAAAGAATAAAGAATATGCTCGCAGGGTTACAGAGAGAAAAGGGAATGGTACTCTTGCAGCGGGTTGGCACGCATGACATGTCAAATGGCCTCCTTATTCTGTAACTATTCGATGGCATGTTTCAAGTTGCATGTGCAGCTCAAGCTTAGCACTTATTTTATACAATTATAACCAAAATCCAACACTGCAACTGTTGGCATATTGTATGTTGAAATAACCAAGGGTGGGTACGTCTCAGCTCAACAGTAAAGTGGACACTGCAATGTTCAATAATTTGCTTATAATTAGACTGTTAATGCAAAAACCATCCCCTGTAGCTTTACAGCTAAGTGCCAAGTGCTGTAGAAAGATTGGGAGAGATGGCAAAAGACATTATTTTTAGAAAGATTACACAAATGGGGAGGGAAAGGTGTTTCAACAGAATTCCAAAGAGCAAAGTGAAAGAGAGTGAAAGTGTCATCTTTGAGATTGCAGAGGAAGCTGCATAGGGAGCCACTCAGATTATTGGAGCAGGAAACAGTGCAAGACATAAAAGATTGCAGAAACAGGTTGGCATGAGGTTGAGGAGGGATCTGTATATAAGGATGAAACTTTAAACTTGTTGGCATTATCAAGCCAGTTTCTGCCAAATAGCATATAAATGGTGACAGAGGCCTTAGTGCAAAATATAATGCGGGCAACGCACAGTTCAGAGGGTTGGGGTTGGAAAGGTGGCAAGGACAGCATTCTGGGCATTGAATCAAGAGGTATAAAAAGCATGGATAAATGTTTTGACAGATGAAGTGAGGTAAACAATGTGGAAAAGATGGAGGAAATGTTCTCAATAATTAATAGATATGGTTTTGAAGTTCAATTCTGGGTTGAACAGTTGGATGAGATTGTACTTAGCTCAAGGTCGCTATGTCAGAGGACTAGTAATACAAATATCTAGACTTAAAAACACGAGAGATACAAGTTCAATTATCATAACGGAGGAAAGAATTTGAATATAGTTTTTGAAAATTCTTTAAAAAGATATTATAAGTTACCATGCATCGATCATATTGTCATAAACAGGACAACAACTCTCCGTCACCAAGAGTGAGAATCCAGAATGCTGTTAGCTGTGCAGTACCAAAGTTTGATATATCTGTTCTGGATAGGTTTAGGGTGAGAGGGGAAAGATATAAAAGAGACATAACGGGCAACTTTTTCACGCAGAGGGTGGTACATGTATGAAATGAGCTGCCAGAGGAAGTGGTGGAGGCTGGTACAATTGCAACATTTAAAAGGCATCTGGATGGGTATATGAATAGGAAAGGTTTGGAGGGATATGGGCCAGGTGCTGGCAAGTGGGGCTAGATTAGGTTGGGATATCTGGTCAGCATGGCCGGGTTGGACTGAAGGGTCTGTTTCCGTGCTGTACATCTCTATGACTGGGGATTAACATGCAGTGGGAGTGGAGAGATCCAGTTGCCATGATCCATGTAGGTACCAATGACATTGGCAAGAATAGGAATGAGCAGTTAAGGAGAAAATTTTTTAAAAAAGCAAAAATTATTATTTCTGGATTACCTTAGTCACAAGCAAATTAAAAATCAGGGAGTTGTATGCATAACTCAAATGTCTATTCAGGCAAAATAGGGTTTGACTCAAAGGGCACTGGAACACGTGAGAAAATTAAAGCTGTACTTTGGGAAGGCCGTCATCTGAACTGTGCTAACCCCTTCGTTCTGGCAAGTCCAATAAGTCATAGAGAGAGATTTATATTAAACAGTTTGTGGAGACAAAAGATATTGTAAATTAGAGGGAATGGACAAGACCATATTGCAGGATACAAATAAGGATAATGAAAATGAAAACAAAGCAGAAAAGGGCAAAACATACAAACTCAAGAATGTGCAGGAAGGCTAGAGTACAGGGGTTGGTTAGCTCAGTTTAATGGATGGTCATTGCAATGCAGAGTGACAACAACAGGGCAGATTCCATTCCCAACTGGCCAAGGCCACCAAAAAGGCCCATCATCTCATCCTCACCTCTTGCCTGAAGTTAAATTTACCATGTCATCTCTGACTCTAATAAGAGATTATGGAACTATGGCGACTTTTGGCAAGTCCAGACTTTGTAAACACAGTAAAAACAGAACTAAAGATTCTATATTTCAATGTGCATAGCATTCATAACAATTAATTGACAGCACAAATAGATATAATATGCATAAATAACCATTAGAGGAATGTGACTACAGGTGGACCAAGACTAGGGCTTAAAAACTGACTCTTGACATTTTGGTAGGAGAGAAAAATAAGTAAAGATGGCAGATGAAGTATATTATGGGCAAATGTGAACTTGTCCACTTTGGAAGGAAATATAGAAAAATATATACTTAAATGGAGACAGATCATAGACTTCTACAAATCCTGGTACATGAACCAGAAAAGGCTAATATGCAGGTTTGACAAGTAATGAGGAAGAATGTCTTTGTTTATGCAAGGGGAATGGAATTCAAAAGTTGAATTTTTGCTACAGTGGTACAGGGATTTGGCAAAACCATTTTGTATGCTTCTGCTCTCCTAACTTAAAGTAAAGATTGAATGCTTGCATTTGTTGGGGGAAAGAAAAGTGTCTAAACCTTACATTTGTACAAACCTAATTTGGCTTAATTTAAACTATCATTTGAGGTTGGCATTAAAATGAAACCTGCACTTTAAAATTCTGTAGTTGCAAGCTTTGAATATATTTTCAGAGCATGCATCGAAAGACCAGCCTAATTAAGAAAGGACTGAAACTGGATCTTCATTAAGAAAAGGGCTCACCTGACTCAGTTGAATAAAAGGGAGCATATGACTTCAGCTAAGGGTTTGGTGGCACAGTGCTAGACGAGCTGAGTCTGAGGTATAGATATTAGACCATATCAGGGAGGGAAAAATATATCTGTACGCTTTGTTCCAGGGGGTAGTCATGCCCCTTAGACTAGGAATTGCAAACTTGGTCTGTGATTAAGAATAGGAGTGTATGATTGTAAGAGAATGCTGGAGAAATTCAGCAGATCTAGTAACATCTGTGGAAAGAGAAAGGTGTCAGAATTATTTTTAAAAAGCTTTCGACAAAGGTGGAGGAGGAGCAATAGGGCAGGTGGCATAGAGGCTAGTACAAAGGGGTTAATAATAGTGAAAAAGAAAAGATGCAAATGAAGGTGTGAGAGGAAGAGAATGGGACCTCTCTACCAAGAACAAAGTTAGCAAAGCACAAACAAAGCTGTGGGGTTAGGGTGAGGGATAGCGAGAATAGTGTGCAAGGAAAATGGGAACAATTGTAATGCAGTCAGTTTCTGAAGTTATGGAATTCAAAATTGAGACTGCAAGGGACCATTCCCTTTGCTAATCCTTGGTTCACGCCAGTCTCCCCACCAACACTCCCGAACGCCCAGGTACCTTCCCCTGCAACTTTAAAAGACGCAAAACCTGCCAGCAGTCCATTCCCCCTCACCTCCATCCAAGGCCCCAAACAATCCTTCCAGGTGAGACAGATGTTCACCTGCCTCTCCGCCAACCTGGTTTACCGTATCTGGTGCTCCCGATATAGTCTTCTCTACATCAGGGAGGCCAAATGTAAACTCAGGGCATATTTCACTGCGTACCTTAGCCGGGCACACAGGGACCAACCTGACTTCCCAGTCACAGTCCATTTTCAATTCCCCCTTCCCACTCCCTGTCTGATATGACCGCCCTTGGCCTCCTCCATTGCCACAGCGAATCAGACCGAATATTCGAGGAACACCACCTAATCTTCTGCCTGGGCAGCCTACAGCCGGAGGACTCAACATTGAGTTCTCCAATTTCAAATAACCTCGCTTCTCTTCCACCAATTCCCTTCCCAGCCCCTCCCTCTCCCTTCTATTTCTCTGATCAACTCTTCCTTCCAGCTACCAACCGGATTTATTCCTCCCATCAACTAACTAGGTCGTACCCTCTACTCGCGTTTGCCTATCCCTGCCTCACCACCCCTCTCCACCCGCCCCCTCCCCCCTTTATTTACAGCTCCTCATACACCCACCTCCTGATGCTGCCTGGCTTGCTGTGTTCTTCCAGCCTCCTGCTTGTCTACCTTGGATTCCAGTATCTGCAGTTTTTTTTTGTCTCCCAGCAGAAAATACGCTGTTGTTCCTAGAGCTTGTGTTGTGTTTCATTGGAACATTATAGCAGATGCAGAACAAAAATGTTAGCATTCATGGTTTAAGGAAATGGCAGGCAACTGGGAGATCAGGATCATTCTTACTGTCCTGGCAGACGGTTAATGTAAAGGTGTCATCTACTCTATATTTGGTTTTGCTAATGTAAATGTGACCACATTAAGAGTAGTGCATACAGTAGACTAGATTGAAAGAAGTATAAGTGAAATGCTGCTGCCCCTGGAAGCTTTGGACAATGAGGAGGGAGATGGTGAACAGGCAAATATTAAAAGGTGCCAAGGGGGAGTGAATAAGTATTAGGAGGGATGGAGGACCCAGGTGTTAGAAAGGGAACAGTCCCTGTGGAATGCTGTCAGTGGAGAGGAGAGGAAGATGCTTTTGCATTCTGTTGGAGATAGAAGTAGAGAAGATGATCCTCAAACTGCAGAGACTAGAGGAATGGAAAGTGAGGACAATGGAGACACTATCATTGTTCTGAGGGAGAGGGGAAGGGGTAAGGGCAGAAATGTGGAAGATGGGTCAGACATAGTTGAAGAACCTGTCAATCACAATGGAGGGGAATCCTCAGTTGAGGGTAAAGGTCATGTAGGACAAAGCCTGATGGAAGGTGGCATCATCGGAACAGATGTGGCAGAGACAGAGAAACTGGGAGAATGGAATGGAATCCTTGCAGGAAGCAGGGTATGAGGTGGTATAGTGGAGGTAACTTTGGGACTCATTGGGATTGGAATGGATATTGGTGATTTGACTTGATTTATTTATTGTCATGTGTATTTATTACAAATACAGTCAAAAGTGTAGCCATTCTCCAGCTCCATCTTAAAACTCAGAAAATATACCAAAACACATAAAATATACCAAAACACAGAATGTGAAGAAAAATAAAACAATAAAGTTCATCTTATAATCTTATCTCAATAAAGTTTGCTGGTCTTTGAAACAGCTCACAACTCTAGCTTAGCTGTGGGTCTGAATCTGGGCTCCTCCTCCCCAGTGCCTCAAGTTCCTGTTGCTGAACTGTTGACACTTCTGAAACAATGCTTTACCACGCCATCGCTGCTGGAACAAAGAGTTGTCTCCACCCAATGCTATCACTGCCATGAGTTCATGCTGGGCTGACCTTGTTGATGCAGCTGCCACCAATGCCATAGGGTTCTGTGCTGTGACCAAACTCGCCATCTTTGCCATCAAGCGCCCGAGCCGAGTCATGGACCTAGAGCCTTGGCTCAGCATTGGAGTCCAGACTGGGGATTAAGCTGGGAGACCTTTAATTTGGTAGAGCTGTGTCCACAGACACCTCCTCCTTCAATATTTATTAGGCATCGCTGTTTCCTGGGCCTGCGCAGCCATCTTCATCCACCATTCTGCCAAGGGCCCACTCTTCCCAAAGCTGCCAGCAATGGCACTGCAACCGAGGTGAAAAGGTAAGAGAAAAGACTTTAAATTTTTTTTAAAAAGCAAAAGTAAAAAGGAAGAAAAAAGGTAAAAGAAAACAGAAGTGGAAGAGCCTTGGGCTCAGTAGCACAAATGCTTGAGTCTTACATTTGAACAGCCGATTCTCAGGCATGGAAATGTTGATGTCAAGGAGAAGGGAAAAGGAAAAAAAAAGTCAGAGATTGACTAGATGAAGTTGAGAGAGCACACGCAGGCAAGAAGATGCTCAAGAGAAAGAGCTCAAGTAAGCATAAGATGGAATTTGGAAGCAAAATTGATGAAATTTTTCCAATTCTGGGCAAGAACAGAAAGCATCACCAAAGATATTGATATATCAGGAAGAGAGTTGTAGGTAGCGTCCTCTGAGTAGGAGTTCCACAGATCCCACAGAGACAGGTATTGGTGAAAGATGAGGAGGCTATGACCAGAAAATTGGAAATTCTGGAACTAACATGAAGTAGACAATCATGAATGTAAGCAGAAGACATTGAACTAAGCTGGGGGTTGGGGCAGAAGAGTAGAGTCAAGACAAGTTCAGCTTGATGGGCCTGCCAGGGCAGTCCTGTCTGTGGATGCTTGAAAGAAAGTAGAAGCAGTCTGTACAGAGTCAGGGGACTGTGAGATGGGAAACTGCAAAAGGGAGATTTCCAGAGGTGATGAGGTCAGTGACAGGTCTGGAAATTCCAGCCTGATATTCAATTAGATTAGATTACTTAGATTACTTAGTGTGGAAACAGGCCAACAAGTCCACACCGCCCCGCCGAAGCGCAACCCACGCATACCCCTACATTTACCCCTTACCTATGACTACGGGCAATTTAGCATGGCCAATTCACCTGACCTGCACATCTTTGGACTGTGGGAGGAAACCGGAGCACCCGGAGGAAACCCACGCAGACACGGGGAGAATGTGCAAACTCCACACAGTCAGTCGCCTGAGGCAGGAATTGAACTCAGGTCTCTGGCACTGTAAGACACCAGTGCTAACCACTGTGCCACCGTGCCGCCCTAATTGTGGATCACTATCTAGGGAGAAGACAGGAGAATGCAGCTAGATATCTGTATGCCAGATGACAACCACCTCACAGTGTTGGCAGCTTCGATAACAAGGTTGGGCTGAACCCAAAAGAACAGAGTGCAGCAAGTTCGGAGAGAGAGATACATTGGAATAGGTGAGGGAAGCAGAGAAATTAAGGTCACATTGGCAGTCCTCAACAAAGAAATTGAGTATAGGTAAAGGGCCAGAGGGAGCGGTCTAGATGGAAAGTATTGGGGATAGCTAAAAGGGTCTGTGTGGCAGGGAGGGGAATCCCTGTCCAAAGTAGGTCTGGAAGTGAAGACGACAGAAGAAGACTTCAGTGTCACGTCTGCCCAAAATTCATTGAGGTGGGATCATAAAGGGATAACACCAAGTCTTTTCCTGGATAGATAGGTTCAGCAGTGAGGTGTGTTTGTGGGTGGGTGGGGGCAGAGAGGGTGGCGGGGAGTGGAGAAACAGTAACATAATGGTGGTAGGGTGGAAGATAGAAACTATTCTCCGTAGGTGCAAGTGAAAGTCCTAAAGGCTATGTTGCCTGAATGGTGTCAAATTAAAAGGACATTGTCCTGGGTCTGCAGAGGAACTCACCATAGGAGGGGAGGAACCAGTTCTCATTATCCACTTTGGTATTCTGACATTAATAGGTCTGAAAAAGAGTTTCTGCTGAAAGGTTTTGTACAGTTAGGAACTAAACCAATAAGCTCAGAATTACTACCCAAGCCAGGGGCAAACTGCCAGAGTGTAAAAGAAGTCAAGGAGTTAAGTTCATAACTTAAAATTTGACGTGTGAGGAATGGGTTTCATTCGTGGGACATTAGTACTATACGAATGTAGAAGGGATCTGTTCTGGTCACGGGTTTCATTTGAACCATATTAGCACCAATGTCCTAGCAAATTGAATAACTAGATCTATAGAGGGTTTTAAACTCATTAGAAGGAGAAGAGTTTTGGAGGAAGGAGGCTTACAATGCAAATAGATGTGGCAGCATTGGATATGATTATCAAAATAGATATTTTGGAATGGGACAGGAAGGGTCAGAGGGTATGAAAAGAGCAGAAAAAAAAGTGAAGGGGCTCTTTACCTAATTATGCATATTATTTGGAA
Organism: Chiloscyllium plagiosum; assembly: GCF_037043375.1. Lineage (NCBI taxonomy): Eukaryota > Metazoa > Chordata > Chondrichthyes > Orectolobiformes > Hemiscylliidae > Chiloscyllium > Chiloscyllium plagiosum. Next base: position 120,074,648 of record NW_028270141.1, on the reverse strand, counting down.
CAAATTAAATGAATTAATGGCACAAATGGAAGTTAGTAAGCATGATCTTGTAGCCATTACGGAGACATGGTTACAAAGGTATCAAAGCTAGGAACTAAATATGTGACCTTTGAAAAGGACAACAGGAAGGAAAGGGTGGCAGGTAGCTTTGTTAGGAGATGGAATAAATACATTAGCAAGAAACAAGCAGTCTCGGAACAAATGGCATAGAATGTATATGGGTGGAGGTAAGAAATAAAAAGGGGAAGTAGTCACTGCAGGAGCAGTCTGCAGGCCCCTGATAGTAGTTGTTCTGTACAACAGAGAATAAATCAGGAGATATTGAGGACGTGGTTAAAAAAGGCAATATATTAATGAAGAGTGACTTTAATTTTCACATAGACTGTGAAAATCATATTGGCAAAGAGAGACAAGGAAAACTTGTAGAGTCCATTTGGGACAGTTCTCTAGAACAATATGTTGTGGATCTAAGCAGGGATCAAGCTGTTTTGTATCTGCTAATGTTTAATGAGGTAGTTTTAATAAATTATGTCAGAGTAAAAGATCCCGAACAGAACAATGGTCACGACTGGATAGAATTTAACATTCAGTTTCAGAGGAACTTAGGTCAGAAAGAACTAGTGTGAAATATAAATAAGGCTCAGTGGAATGAGGGCAGAGTTGGATGGAGGGAGATTTCTGGTTTCAGTTTTGAGTGGGGAGGCCAGTGAAGTCCTTGGATAAGGATAGCTACATTGACCACTATTCTTGAGAATGGAAAGGTATGGTGCACTAGGTCACTTTTGAGTAATGTGTTAATGTTACTCCCAGACCAGAAATTTTGGGATAAAACCATGATGAGGTTACTTCAAGCTGGGTACATTCAAGTTCAGGTGTATTGTATTCTGTAGTTTCAGTCCATATGTTAAAGTCACAAGTAACTTAAACCTACCAAGTGTTAGATACAGAGACAGGAGTATTTTTGGTACTTTGTAAAAGGAGGTTTTTCTACTGATTTATAAAGGAGATGTTTTGAGATTTGAAGAGATATTTTTTAACAGTCTTTGAATTTGTATCGAAGGTAAATGGCTTATTTATTCCATTTTATCTTCATTTCTTTTATTAAGAGATTTAATTATTTTTAAAGCAAAATCTGCAATATTGCATGATTACATTTTAACAAAAGATCCCTTTGTTAAGGCCAAAACAAATCAAAAGATCAAATCAGATTTTAGTCTAAAGTTATCACTCCGGAATTCAGGGCATAGTCTGAGAATTAGGACCAGACCATTCAGGACGGATACAAAGGAGCACTTCTACGTGCAAAGGGTCTTAGATGTTTGGAACTCTCTTCTACAAATGACAATGGATGCTGGATCAGTTGTTAATTTTAAATCTGAGATAGGTAAATTTTTGTTATGCAAAAGGTATCAATGGATATGGGTCAAAATTAGGAGTATGGAGTTAGGCCACACATCATTCATGATCTATTTGAGTGGTGGAACATGCTTGAATATTCCTATTCCTTTGTTCTAACATCTGGCTTGTCCAGTAACAACATTAGCTGGGATCAAGACACAAGATAATTAGAAACTTCTTGCCGCAGGCTGTTAAAAATCAGACTATTCTGGTGGGGTCTACTAATGTCTCAAAAGCTTGGCAAGGTTGCCATTTTTAGTAGTTGTTTCTGGTTTTGCCTCAATGCTTTTACTTCTTTTTTGGAGCTTAATTCTTAAAGGGCTCACTTAAGATTTTGACAATATCCTATCCAAGACAGGCATGTGAAAACTTACCTCTTCCCACCTACAGCATGAGTAGCCAGGACATTTTGATATGAAAGAAGACATCTGTTTACAGTGCAAAGGGAGATCTCATTTTGATATTTCGTAGTTGACCATCTTGACAACATAACCCAACTTATTTAAAGGTTTTCTTGCTTCACACAAGAATTATTTTATAAAAATATAGTTGACAACTCTAAGATTCTATTCCGCGGGTTTTCACTACCAGTTGGTGAATGCTCCAACTGACCATCTATGTATATTCCACAGCAATGCCAAGCAACATATTCTAGCATATGATGCATCAAATCAATTCGTATGGATCTGTACCAACTGTTTTATTTGGAAGGGTTTCAGTTTGTACAGCTGGTGAATCATTAGTCAGCACCTCCTAAATCCCCAACCAAAGATCCTGATGGGAGTTTCCAGTGTGGTAATGATTGGGTTATAATGAAGAATCAACTAACCAGCAATTAAGTTCTAACATAATTAATCTGATAGTGAGAAATTAAAATATGCAGTCAAGGTAGAGGGAAAAGCTTTGTATCACTCCTTCATACAACATTAAATGATTGCATTAAGTTCAGATTTTGCATTCTATTGTTCCACAGAAATTGCAACGATTGTCTCATTGAATCAAAATACCAATAAATTTCTTTTGCAAGAACATTTGATGAAAATGTGACTGAAATAGACTAACGACAGAGCTTTTAGGGTTGGAATCCATTGGAATTGCGAGGAAATTAGCCTGTAATTCATGACAAAATTTACTGCAAATCTGATCATCGCAACACTGATTTATGAGTTGCATTTTTTAAAAAAAAGGACATTTCCTATATTTGGCTAAAAATTCTCAGATAGCCCACTACATTTTGTATACAATAAACCCATCTTACAGCTATTATATACTGTAAAAACTGAGAAAAGCAGTTAAAGCGACCCTTTAAAAAGAACTTTGATTTTATTTACTGTAAAGACTGTTACATGGATAATGGGCATTAAACAGCATTAAAAATTAGACATATGCTCATCTTCAAAAGCAACCAAGTTCCCAAGCGTTCCTTAGGATTTATTTTTCAACTCACTCTCTTCTTATCCTTAAGAGGATTATTAGCAATTTTGTGAATCTGAAACTGAAGGCACTACACCTCATTTTGAGGTGCCTCAAGGCAGGGAGCCTGTCTCACTGCTCATAGGAACTTGTACCCTGTTGAACAATGAAGCCAAATGGCTAGGCGGCTGTGATTTCATATTATTGACAGATTATCAGTAAGAGCTGGGTAGGACATAAGGGGAAGGGGCTGGAGGGTTGAACCACACATGCAGGATAATGTGTGTGAAGGAATACTCCCCACTTATGGGGCAAGTGTGACTCCATCAACACAACACACTTGATATCAGAACAAAGTAGCCCAGTTTATTAGCACTCTATCCACCAACTTCACAAATCAGAGGGGTGATAGGACAGGAGGCCTTTTTGCCCAACGCATCTGCACCAGCTATTCAATGAATATTGACATAAAGCAATTCTTCTGTTTTCTTCCCCTGACCTTTGTACATTGTTACTATTCATAGAGTCATAGAGATGTACAACATGGAAACAAATCCTTCGGTCTAACTCATCTATGCCGACTAGATAGCTCAACCTAATCTAATCCCATTTGCCAGGACTTGGCCCATATCCCTCTAAACCCTTCCTATTCATATACACATCCAGATGCCTTTTAAATAATGCAACTGTACCAGCCTCCACCACTTCCTCTGACAATTCATTCTATACACACACCAACCTCTGCGTAAAAAGACTTGGGCGACTGTCTGTGTGGTATTTGTACATTCTCCCCGTGTCTGCGAGGGTTTCCTCTGGGTGCTCCAGTTTCCTCCCACAGTCCAAAGATGTACAAGTTAGGTCAATTAGTCATGCTAAATTGCCCATAGAGTTAGGTGCATTAGTTAGGGGGAATGGGTCTGAGTGGGTGACTCTTTGCAGGGTTGGTGTCGACTAGTTGGGCCGAAGGGCCTGTTTCCATACTGTAGTAAATCTAAATCTAAATCTAAATAAGGCAGGACGGGTGACTTAGGTGATTTTTCCTGCTCCTCGGATGCTGCCTGACCTGATGTGCTTTTCCAGCACCACTCTAATCTAGACTCAGGTGACTTAGGTGTCAGTGGGGGAGCACTTTGGGGCCAGCTATATTAGTTTCAAAATAGTGATGGAAAAGGATAGACCAGATCTAACAGTTGAACTTCTAAATTGGAGGAAGGCTAATTTTGACGGTATTAGGCAAGAACTTTCAAAAGCTGATTGGGTGCAGATGTTCGTAGGTAAAGGGACGACTGGAAAATGCGAACCTTCAGAAATGAGATCATGAGAGTCCAGAGACAGTATGTTCCTGTTAGGGCGAAAGGAAAGCCTGGTAGGTGTAGGGAATGCTGGATGATTAGAGGAATTGAGGGTTTGGCTAAGAAAAAGAAGGAAGCATATGTCAGGAATAGACAGGAAAAATCGAGTGAATCTTTAGAAGATTATAAAGGCAGTAGGAGTATACTTAAGAGGGAAATCAGGAGGGCAAAAAGGGGACAGGAGATAGCTTTGGCAAATAGGATTAAAGAGAATCCAAAGTGTTTTTACAAATAGATTAAGGACAAAAGGTAACTAGGGAGAGAATAGGGCCCCTCAAAGATCACCAACGTGGCCTTTGTGTGGAGCCACAGGAGATGGGGGAGATACTAAACGAGTATTTTGCAACCGTGGTTACTGTGGAAAAGGACATGGAAAATATAGAATGTAGGGAAATAGATGGTGACATCTTGAAAAATATCCATATTACAGAGGAGGAAGTGCTGGATGTCTTGAAACACAAAGGTGGATAAATCTCCAGGACCTGATCAGGGAAGCTAGAGAAGTGATTGCTGGGTCCCTTGCTGAGATATTCGCATCATCCATACTCACAGGTGAGGTATCAGAAGAATGGAGGTTGGCTAATGTGATACCATTATTTAAGAAAGGTGATTAAGTACAAGCCGGGAACTATAGACCGGTGAGCCTGATGCCAGTGAAGGGCAAATTGCCGGAGGGAATCCTGAGGGACAGGAATAACACATGTTTGGAAAGGCAAGGACTGATTAGGGGTAGTCAACATGGCTTTGTGCGTGGGAAATCATATCTCACAAACTTGATTGAGATTTCTGAAAAAGTAACAAAGAGGATTGATTAGGGCAGAGTGGTTGACGTGATCTATATGGACTTCAGTAAGGCGTTTGACAAGGTTCCTTGTGGAAGACTAGTTAGCAGGTTAGATCTCATGGAATACAGGAAGAACTAGCCATTTAGATACAGAACTGGCTCGAAGGTAGAAGTCAGAGGGTGGTGGTGGAGAGCTCTTTTTCCAGATTGAAGGCCTGTGAGCAATGGAGTACCACAAGGATCGGTGTTGGATCCACTACTTCTCGTCATATATATAAGTGATTTGGATATGAACATAGGAGGTATAGTTAGTAAGTTTGCAAATGACACCAAAATTGGAGGTGTGATGAACAGTGAAGAAGGTTACCTCAGATTACAAGGGATCCTGATCAGATGGGCCAATGGCCTGAGAAGAGACAGATGGAGTTTAATTCAGCATTCAACACTCCAGGGATAACAGCCCTAGTCTATTCAACCTCTCCCTATAGCTCAAATCCTCCAAGATTAGGTCAAGTTTTGCATTTATCTAAATTAAACTCCATCTAAACCTTTAATACTATGGCAATCCCGGTCTACGTTTAGAGAGTTAAAATTCCCTACCATAACCACCCTATTATTCTTACTGAAAACTGAAATTCTCCTTACAAATTTGTTTCTCAATTTCCCGCTGGCTATTAGGGGGTCTATAATACAATCCCAATAAGGTGATCATCCCTTTCTTATTTCTCAGTTCCACCTAAATAACGTCCCTGGATGTATTTCCAGGAATATTCATCCTAAGCACAGCTGTTAGGCTACCCCTTATCTTGCCTCCCCCTCCTCTCTTGCCTCCCTTTCTATCCTTCCTATCGCATTTGTATCCTGGAACATTAAGCTGCCAGTCCTGTCCATCCCTGAGCCATGTTTTTGTAATTGCTATGATATTTCAGTCCCGTGTTCCTAACCATGCCCTGAGTTCATCTGCCTTCCCTGTTAGGCCTCTTGTGTTGAAATAAATGCAGTTTAATTAATCAGTCCTACATTGTTCTCTGCTTTGTTCCTGCCTGCCCTGACTGTTTGACTTGCTTCTTTTCTCAACTGTACCAGTCTCAGATTGATCTCTTTCCTCAGTATCTCCATGGGTCTCCCCCCTCCTGAGCAGCTCTAGCAAATCTCTCTGCCAGTATATTAGTCCCCTTCCAATTCGGGTACAATCCATCCTTCTTGTACAGGTCATTTCTACCCAAGAAGATATTCAAAATGATCCAAAAATATGAATCCTTCTCCCATACACTAGCTCCTCAGCCATATATTCATCAGCGCTATCCTCCTATTCCTACCCTCATGAGTTTGTAGCACTGGGATTAATTCAGATATCACAGATACCCTCAAGGACATCCTTTTTAAATTCCTGTCTAACTTTCTATATTCTCCCTTCAAAATCTCATCCTTTTCCCTTCCTATGTCGTTGGTTCCAATGTGTACAATGACCTCCTCTGGTCCCTCACCCCTTTGAGAACATTCTGCACCCTCTCTGAGACATCCTTGATCCTGACACCAGGGAAGCAACACACCATTCTGATTTTTCACTGCTAGCCACAGAAACGTCTGTCTATATTCCTGACTAGGGAGTCCCCTAACATAATCAATCGCTTGGTACCAGTTTCTAATCCCCTCCACAAGTGACTCTGCCCTTCAACATAATTTTAGGCTCTGGATGTATGTTTGCTCACTGAGCTGAAAGGTTCATGTTCAGATGTTTCAACAACATACTAGTTAACAGCTTCAATGAGCCTCCAGATGAAGCATTGTTGATGATTCCTGCTTTCTATATATATATATATATGTTTGGGTTTCTTGGGCACATTGCTTTTTACCCAATTTACCACTCTGAGAAAAAGAACAGGAAATGACATCACCACAGGACATGACATCACCAACCAAAGAAACACAAACATATATATAGAAAACGTATGAAAAGTGGGCTAGGTTTAAAATGCAATACCTAAAATAGTTAGCTCGTTTTCAGAAGATTGAGGTTCTGGATGCAAGTTTGCTCGCTGAGCTGGAAGGTTCATGGTCAGACGTTTCAGTTTGGGTTTCTTGGGCACAGAAACACGGAAAGAACAGGAAATGACATCACCAACCAAAGAAACCCAAACATATAAATTGAAAGCAGGATTCATCAGCAATGCTTCATCTGGAAGCTCACTGAAGATGTCACCAAGAATGGTGACGAAACATCTAACCATGAACCTTCCAGCTCAGCGAGCAAACTTGCATCCAGAACCTCAATCTTCTGAAAATGAGCTAACTATTTTAGGTATTGCATTTTAAACCTAGCCCACTTTTCATATGTTTTTCTCTCAGCACATTTGCTCAGTTTGTAAGTCACTTTAAATCTGTCTTCTTCTCTATCCTTTTACAAGAAGGATTGGTTTCTCTCTATCTATTCTCTCAATTTTGAAAACTTCTTCTGAGATCTCTTCTTATCCAACGTCTCTTCAAAAAAAAAAAAAAAAAAAAAATCCCCTCTCCTCCAAACTGAAATCTTATGTCCCTGGAACCAGTTTTGTAAATTTCTTCTCTGCACTCTTTCCAACACATCGACATAATTCCTATGCATGGTGTCCAGAACTGAACACAATACTCTAGTTAATGTCTAACAAGTGCCTTGTATAAGATCAGCACAGACGTTCTGGCTGTTGTACTCCATGCTACTCTCAATGAAGTCCAGGATACTTGTACGCTTTATTAACTGCTCTTACCATCTGGCCTGAAATCTTTAGGTGACATTTAAGAGGCATTTGGATAGGTATATGAATAGGAAGGGTTTAGAGGGACATGGGCCAGGTGCTGGCAGGTGGGACTAGATTGGGTTGGGATATCTGGTCGGCATGGACGGGTTGGATCGAAGGGTCTGTTTCCATGCTATACATCTCTATGACTCTATGATTTATGTGCATATAAACTCAAGATTGTCTCTGCTCCCGCAGCCCCTAAGTACTGAACCACAATTTTCTTGTGTGCTCATGTCCATTCTGCCAAAATGCATCACCTCAAGCTTCTCAGCTTTTGATACTTGCCACTTATCTGCCCTCTCCGGCAACTTGTATATGTCCTTTTGGAGTTCCAAACTGTCCCTCAGTTCCCAATGCTTCCAGGTTTTATATAGCGTCATACAATCAGAGATACACAGCATGGAAACAGACCTTTTGGTCAAATTTGTCCATGCTGACCTGATATCTGAAACTAATCTAGTCCCATGTACTAGCACTTGGCCCATATACCTCTAAACCCATCCTATTCATATACCCATTCAGATGTCTTTTAAATGTTGTAATTGTACCAGCCTCCACCACTTCCCCTGGTAGCTTATTTCATACACGCATAGGATCTACCTCCACGGTGAAGAAAATGCAAAATACTAATTTTGTACCCCAGACCTGGCTCTTCCCTTCATATGAAAATCCTTCATTTAGGTTCCTCACACCCAGACTTTTACTGTTGATATTTGATAGAAGACTCTCGAGGGTGGCTGCTCGTGTTTTCTCATAATTCCTCTTTGCTTCTCACATGTGCTTTTTTTGACTCTGGTCTGAACATTCTGTATTCCACTTGGTTCTCAATTGTATTTTCTATCTGACACTTGTCATAAGCATTCCTACTTTTCTTTGAATTTCTAACAACTTTTTCATCCAGAGAACTCTGGAATTGTTTGCCTTCTCTTTCAATGGAAGATACCTGGACTGTAGCTGAATCATCTCTTTCAAGATAAACCATTGATCAGCTACAATTATTTTTCCAATCTAGTCTATCTAGCCCAGCTCTATTCTTGCCCCCACTGAAGTTGGCTCCCCCTCCCCGGTAAATTATTCATACTCAGGATTGCCTAACAGCATCCTAAACCTTATGCTATAAGGATCACTATCTCCTAAATGTTCCACCACTGAAATGATCTATTTAGCCCAATTTCCAAAATCCAGATCCAACAGTGAGTCTCTTCTAATTTGATTGGGCACATTGTTGTTAGAGTATGTTCAGGAAAGGTTCTAAGAATGTTTGCCCCTCTCCATCCTTAATACTACTACTGTTCGAGTCTATATTCAGGTAGCTAAAGTCCTTTGCTATCATCACTTGATAATATTGACACCTTTGTCATTTCTCTGCAGACCCTTGATCTTTTATGTTCTTCCCAGTAGTTAGTCTGCAAACTTCACTGAGCAATATAACTGCATCCTCTTTGTGCCTTCACTTTATCAAGTTTGATTCTGTCTTTTGCATTGGGATGCTGTCCCTAACTATTACTGCCATCTTCCTCGCACCCCCCACCCTCCCCACTAACCCCCACCCCAACCTTTCCTATGTTTCTGAACACCTTGTAGGAATATTTGACAGTCTTGCTGATCCTTAAACTAGGTCTTGTCACCATGTCAAAATTACTCCTTTAACTCCCCAATCTTACTCATTATACTCCATGTGTTCACTCATGTACACTACACCTGATTTACACATCATTACTTTCTCCCATATTGTAAATTCACATTGAATTTATATTCTTAAAGATTAGTGCTATATATCTTTCAGTATTTTGTGCATCTGGATATTCCTCCAATATAATCTTCATTCCCACATCCCTGCTCTTTCCCTTACACCACCAGCAAAATGCCCCACATGGAATTCAGCCCAACTCTGTTCACGTGCAAGTCATCTGGCTTGTACAAGTGCTATCTTTCCAAGTGTCCCAGGAATCAAAAGCTCTCTTATCTCTGCTTTATCCTTCTATTTTCATTCTCGCTTGCACATGGCTCTGGGAGAAATCTGGAGATTATGATTTTTTGAGGTTTCACTTGCTAATTTTCCACCTTCCCTCAAATTCGGATTGCAGGACCACATTTTCCCATCCTATCCAAGTCATTTGTACCCATTTGGATAATGAATTCTGGCTGTTCATCCTTCCCCAGAAGTATATCCAACAGCTGCTCTGTGATATTCTTGATGCTAGTACCAGAGAGTTCACATACCATTCTAACGTCCAGAGCCTGTCTGTTCAAGTAACTAATAAATCCCCCATTTCTATTACTCCTTTCTTCTTTCTCCCATATTGTACAACCAAACTATTTGCTGTGTCAAACTTGGCTGCGACAGCACAGTCTTGAGGATCAATACACTCGCCTGTTTCCAAAATAGATGACTCATGCACGACTTTTTTTTTGGGTCTGCCTGGAAAGTCACCCATTCCTTTTCTGGTTCCAGGCCCTGAAGCTGAACATCCCATCCATAGCTCTGAGCCTCACCGATATGCCGCACTGACTCCAACCACTGCCTAATTTCAGAAACCAAAAGTTCAAGTTGCAGCAACTGCCAGCAATTCCTGCATGTGATTTTTAGGACACTGGTAGGGTCCATGACTCATATTACAAACTACAAATTCCACTCGTGAGCGGTGCTAACAGGGCTTAAAATTATTTCCTTACATTAACTTTACTCCATTTTGAAATATGAGTATTAATTATACTGATCCTTTCACTTATTCCAGGTTTTTCCTCAATAAAATCCAAGTGTAACCACTACTTTAAAAGTAAAACTTTTTTAATGGGCAGCACAGTGGCTCAGTAGTTAGCTGTGACAGGATAAAAATCCTCAAACTTGGTTTGTAACAGCATTGTGAGCGTATCTCTACTGATTAAACTACAATAGCCCAAGAAGACTGACCTTTGAGAGACAGGTTAGTTTTACCCTACTGATGCATTGTTGCAATAGTTATCCTGCTCAGTCCAAGACAAACTGCAGGTTGAGACATTTGGTGTATGTGCTTTGCTGACAAGCCAATGGTGTGAAGCTCCCATTTTGTGGGATTATGATGAATGCCTCTAAATCAGAATCGCACCAAAACAATTATATCTTTGCATAGCAGATCACTGGTTGGCCTGGGATAACTGACTCTGGTCACTGCCATTCAATTCAGTGCAGGAGATATATGGGAACACCACCAAATTCAAGTTCCCCTCCAAGCAACTCTCCACCTGACTTGGAAATATATCATCATTCCTTCACGGTTGCTGGGTCAGAATCCTGGAATGCCCTCCCTAATGGCATTGTAGGTCAACACACAACAGCTGGACTGCCCGGTTCAAGAAGGCAGCTCATCACCACATTCTCAAAAACAACTAGGAACAAGTAATACATGTTGGCCAGCTAGCGACACCCACATCCCACAAATGTATTAAAGGAGCTTGGATATATGGGCACCGTCTCTCTGCCATAAACGCACTACATGTTCATGGGAACCTGGTGCTAAATCATTCACAAGAACATAAGGTAAGAACTTGGAGCAGGAGTAAGCCGTCTGGCCCTTCGACCTGCTCCACCATTCAATAAGATCATAGCTGATCTTTTCATGGCCTCGGCTTCACTTACCTGCGCTCTCACTATAACCCTTAATTTCTTTACTTTCGGATAGTGGGGGCTACCTATATCTTTTTGAGCAGTAAAGTGCTCCCCGGAAACCTTTCGTAAGCCAAAAATGGTTTAAAGTGAAGGTACATGATTTATATGGGAAAAAGTATTGTCATTTTTCATAAAAGCGAAAATCCTCTTCAGATTCGTGAAAACAGGTACCAATATAGGTCTTTCGTAGAAGTAAAATTGGGTAAAGTGAACGTTCGAAAAATGGGGGATACCTGTATTGATCTCAACTTTGAAAACATTTACTGAGGAAGCCTCAACTACTTCACTGGGCATGGAATTCCATAGATTCACAACTCTCTGGGTGAAGAAGCTCCTCCTCAATTCAGTCCTAAATCTGCTTCCCCTAATTTTGAGGTTATGCCTTCCTTCTAATTTCCAATGAATATCATCAGTCTATTCAGTCTCTGCTCATTACCCAACACCTTCAACTCCAGAATCAACCTAGTAAACCTCCTTTGCACCCCCTCGGAGTGCCAGCACATCCTTTCTCAAGTAAGGAGAACAAAACTGCATGCAATACTCCAGGTGTGGCCTCACCAGCATTCCATATAGCTGCAACATAACCTCCCTGCTTTTAAACTTAATCCATATAGCAATGGAGGACAAATTCCATTTGCCTTCTTAAGTACCCATTGCACCAGCAGACCAACTTTCTATGATTCATGCATAAGGACACCCACGTCCTTCTGCACAGCAGCATGCTGCAATTTTTTTACCATTCAAGTACTAGTCATTTTTACTGCTATTCCTAACAAAGTGGATGACTTCATATTTATTGACATTGCACTCCATCTGCCAGACCTTTGCCCATTCACTTAAACTATGTAGAAAGGAGGTCAAGATATCAATGGGAACAGATTGGATGTGTAGGACAGTGATGGTGGTGAGGGGTCAAGGTATGCGAAGGGGGAAAAAAAATTCTGTTGGTTACTGATTCTAGGATCAGACATAGTAAAACAAATCAGAGCCAGACTTGCTAGTGTGAAGTCACAAACCACTTCAACATGCAAATGGTAATAATTAAATCTTTGACATAATTGATGGATTTATGATTAACAATTGACCTGAATGATAGATTTTGTTTCAAGGAATTGAGATGTGGAAGTGTGTCAGTCACAGGACAATTATATCACTGAAGGGCAGAACAGAGTTTCCAGTTTCCAATTCAGAGGAATCATACACCTCAGGAACAGGTGGGACTTGAACCTGGGTCTCCAGGTTCAGAGGTAGGATTATTACCACTGCAGCACAAGTGCCCTCTCAAGAGGCATGAGGCAGAACAGGCTAGAGAGCTTCATGGCCTACACTTGTTCATGTTTTGTTGCCACTGTTCATTCGATCATAATATTGTTGAATAATAGAACAAACATGAGGGATAAGTGGCCCACTGTCTTGGCTACTTTTCATTTTCCCATGCCAAAATTAAAGTGACCTCTGCTGCAAATCTTATACAACTTGCCTTTGGCTCTGAACATCCTAACCAGATAGTGTGATCACTTTCCCAAATGGGTAAACTCTGCTTTGTGGGAAGGAAGTAATATCTGTTAGTCGTAGGAGTACCAGTCTAACAAACTTGAGATTGTACTTGTTCAGTGCTCAGAGAGGCTATTAGCCAAAATCATTTAATATTAAAATCTTGTTAGAAAACAATTTAATGTCAATGCATTTACATACTCTAATTTACAAGAGTCCATGCACAATGTACTCAATTTTCTTTCTATTCTATGATAAATTTTGCACAATGGGTTAGTGCTGTATACGAGAGGTTAGAATTCTTAACAGAAAGCTACAGGGCTCAGTCTGAACTAAAAAATCTAACACTTAGCTCAGCATTTGCAAAAGCACTTATTGCTAAGCACACAGGTTACATTAGGAAAGAAAGTCAAAAGGGGAAGACTGAGCAATAGCCCTTGACATGAAAGCTGCATTTGACAGACTATGGCATTAAAAAGCTCCGGCAAAACTGGAATCAACAAAAATCAAGGAGAAAATTCTCCACTGGTTGGAGTCATACCTAACACAAAAGGAAGATGGTCATGATTGTTAGAGGTCAAGTCACTGCAGCTTCAGGACATCTCTGCAGGAGTTCAAAGTAGGTCCTAGGCTCAACCACCTTCAACTGCTTAAATGATCTTCCCTCCATCACAAGGATGAAGTGGGGATGTTTGTCAACAAGTGCACAATTCATGACTTCTCACATACTGAAACAGTCCATGATCAAATGCAGCAAGATCTGGACAATATCCAGGCTTGAGCTGAAAAGTGGTAAGTAAAATTTGGATCAATTACCATATCCAATAAGAGATACTAACCAGCCCTCTTGACAGTTTACCATTCACCAAAAGTTCAATACAGTAACTTCAACAGCAGGTCAAAGCCTATGAATACTGCAGCAAGTAACTCACCTCCTATCTCCTCAAAACTTGTCCACAACCTAATGGACACAAGTCAGGAACGTGATAGCATATTCTCTATTTGTCTGATGAGTGCACCTCTAATATCACTTGAAAAGCTTGACACTATCCGGAACAAAACTGCCATCTTGATTGGCACATTGACAATCACTCACTCCTTTTCCCCCGCCAACATCAGTAGTGCACACTGCTGCTACCGACAAGATGCGCTGCAGAAATTTACTAAGGGTCTCTAGATAGCACTTTTGAAATCCAGGATCATTGTCCTTCTACAAGGAAAAAAGAAAGCAGAAGTGCCAAATGGATAATCATCTCAGTCTTATCCACTTAGGCTGTACTGAAAGGTTAAGGAAGAACAGGCTGAAAATAATTAAAAATACGATACAGCTGAAGTTAAAGTCCCATTGTCACAGATGCAAGACATCACAGCTGTGATTCGAGAAACCATCCTATACTTCAATACAGTGCATTCCCTCCAACTTGCTGAAATGCTGAGAGATAATCTCAATGAGGTATTAAAATATTATCTTTTGAATAAGGGGATGTAACCTTTGGGATGTAATGGGAAAGCAATTTTCACACAAAGGTAGACAAATACTCTCAAAATGCATGGTTGCTGGAACAATTGAAGCTTTCAGGGTAGACAGTTAAATAGAGTTAGATTGCGATAAACTGAGTTTTAATTAAATGCAGGAGCATTTCAACAGTTTCAAGGGGTTTAATTACTTATCCCTTTCTCATGCTTCAATTATCTTCCAAGTGCAGAATATTGATGACATTTCCAGTGTTCAGCTTTAAAACAATTCCTTTTGAAAATGAAGGATCCCATGTTTAGCAGTCAGCTAAACTAAACTCTAACAACATGTAAGTTTTGGCTGAAAAGACCCCATTTGTGTCTTCCAGTTGCTGATCATGAGAAAGTTCTATTATCTCTGCAACCTTCAACATACCATTGGCAAGCTTCCTCATATTTACTTTTGAGAAATACCATCGATCAGATTAGCTTCATCAACAGAAACTACAAAATTAGGATAAAGATTTTCCACCATCTCTACCATTTACATGAGTCATGGCATGAGTTTGCAAATGGAAGGGTGATACATTACAAGGTTTGTATTACAGATGCCCCTATGCTGGACTTGGTGTCGAGAGCACACAAAATCTAAAGATTAGCATGCAGGTATTCAAGGCTAATTTGATTTCACCACTCTCTCCAGTGATCTATATTAATAGAACAGCAGCAAAGCCATAAGAATACCAACACCTTCAAGCCAGACAACAATCTTACACGGAACTAGAACACAGTTTTATCATGTTTCTGATGAAGGGTCATTGGACTTGAAACATTTACTATGTTTTTCTCTTTACAGATTCTGCCAAAGCATCGTCTCTCCAGCACTCTGATTTGTTTGTGATTGCTGGGTCAATATCCTGAAATTCATAATACCATTTAAGGGCACTAAAATAACAACAGTAGCTCTTGGATAATGCTGATCAACTTTTCAAGGCAGTTTATGCATGGCTAATAAATAGACTTTCCCAGCCATGCCAGATTTGATTTTTAAAAATTAGAATAACCAAGAGTCACTTTAACAACTATGCACAGACAACATAGTCACTCAGTGGTGAGCATTGCTGCCTAACAGCGCCAGGGACCCAGGTTTGATTCCATCCTTGGGCGACTATCTGTGTAGAGTTTGCACATTCTCCCAGTGTCTGTGTGGGATTCCTTCGGCTACTTCAGTTTCCTGTTAGTCCAAAGATGTACAGGTTAGATGGATTGGCCATGGGAAATGTAAAATTACAGGGAGAGAGTAGGGTCTGGGTGGGATGCTCCGAGGGTTGGTGTGGACTTGATGGGCCAAAGGGCCTGTATTCCACACTGTAGAGATTCTTAAAAAAAAAATCTAATTTCATGCCCAGCAACCTGATGGGAAGAGCAGCATTAGCCCTTAATAAACACAATAGGTCTTTTTTTTTTGCTTTGTCAGACTTAAAAGTTCTGATGCTGAGTTATTAACTTTTAGCAGTAAAATGTTCAGGCAATCGTTTCATTGTTGGCAATGTCATGAATCATGCCATGAATCCAAATAACTAAATTATAAATTTTCAGGCATTACCCATCAAAATTACATATGCCTTCCTAAATTGTCTTAGGGTTGCCTTACTTTGGCTGGGTACTAGCAAATAACTGGAATGTTGTTCATTCTCCTGTGGACACTATCCTTCTGTTAAGACAGTAGAATTTAAAGCAGCCTTGTTAGCACCCTTTTTAATTCTTGCCTTCATAAAGGCTGCTGACATTTGAATCTTATTAAAGTTCTGAAACAATGGATAATTCTTACTTTCTAAACACAAACCTCAGGTCTTAACAAAACAGCAGCTTCTGACTAATGAAGATTTTCTTGGCAAATAGTGCTACAGGGATAATGGTACCGCATAATCTTATGTTGTGTGTTCTTGATGCAGGAATCCTTCATATTTAAAAAAAAATAAAATTACACAGTTTCACAACCCAACACTAAACTCCTTCTTGGAATCAATGAAACTCAAGTATGAAAATCAAGTTACCATGTTTGGAACAATTTCTACACATAAACATGATCCATGATATCCTAAACCCATGGAATGTTTTGCAATTTCATTTGCATTAAGGCTTTCCATATCGATCTTTTAAATTACAAAAATGTTTTGCAAAACCAGATCCTCTATCAATCGAGAATATATTTTATAGACCAGATTAAGAATTCTCGGAGCCTAGGGACCAAGAACATTTGAGGCATTTCTGTCCTTCCTCTCTAATCCATCATATTTACACATTTATATTATGATGAATTTATACAGGAACAATTTGTGGGAATTCTTCCCTTACAGGAAGTCATTTGAAACATTTGAAAGGGTGCAGGAACAAATTCACCAGACTTCCCGGATGAAGTTGAAGTTACCAAGAAAATGCTTGGGAAAAAAACTGGAATTTCACTCCAAACAAAAAGAAGTTGTGTTTTGAATAATGCAGATAAAATATAAGTTGCACTTTCATTAGCACACAGATTAGGTAACACTGTGGCAAAGACTCAGGAAAGATGACAAAAATCAAAAACAACTTTCACGTTATTCGAGTAGGGTCAGCTTTAGCACAGTGAACATTGAGGTAGTGACTGGTAGGGAAATGAAACATCAATCAATAGCTCCAGTTGAACAGGTGGCAAGGTAAAATGATAATGCGTTGTGCAATAATTCTTACGGTCGACCATTTAGAATAATCTATGAACTAAATTTGAATATGAAAATGAATGCTATTAGGGACCAAATTCAATTCAATAGTGTTATCAAGCTTTATTTTACATGCGTACTCTTTTAAGAGCACAGATTAATGAAATACACAGGGCAATACATACCAATAATTTATGCAATTAAAAACCCACAATTCAAAAGAACCATCCTTTTCCTGTTAAAACTAACATTTGAGTGTGAGTTGGGGGTGTGAAGAAATAAGAGAAGATAGTATATTCATCTGTACCATTACACAGTATACCTTTTCTCAATATAGTGGTTTTACAGACTTCTTGCAACTCAAAGTATGCATTGTAAAAACAAGTTGTAGGGCATTTACAACTCAATTTTAACCAATGCTAAACACCGCAAAATCTGAATAACATATATAGGCTGAATTAACCGAAGGGTGGACATAAAAATAAAATATTGCATGGCCTGTTTCAGAATCTAGAACTATGGCAGCTTCATCAAACCAAATATATTTAACCAAGAGGCAAGTGATTGGTGATGTGAACCATGTTAGAGTGAGCTAAGGCAGTAATTTGGCTACAAAATTTAAATCTTGCACAGGATACATGAGTTTTAAAAGGTCAGATTAATATGAAGTAAGTTTAAAATTAGTTTGGTTTTGTAAGTGTTTGCAGTGGAAGTATTTTTATTTTACACCTGTCAACTGGTCTGTCACTTCCACGAATATACTTGCATCATGAAGAAGCTGTGAGAATGTGCATTTGCTGTAGATCCCTGCAGAATCTTCTCTCCACATCCTGAGATGCCAGCCTGAGATTTGCCAAACCTTTACAGCCTGGATGAGAACTAAGTGGCTGATTCAATTTTAGTAAGACCCAAACATAGCATATCAGGAACATAAGCAGTTTAATTGCTATTCTACCATGCAAATTCAAGAAAACTGACTTGTGCAGAACTCTCCAAATACTGATTTAGAAGTTACTTAAATATTACAAATTTAGTGAAAATGCTGAACAGAAACAGCTAGAATGAATATACCATCTTAAACTCATTTACATTTGACAAAAATAATTCAGTGATCATAATTGATATGCTATCATTCTACAAATAGAATAGTAAATTGCATGATGAAAGGACTAGTATCCATTTATACGAGACGGCCAAGTTATACAACAATATTCAATCACATTTTGTTTCACTGCTAGCTCTCCAGGGGCACTAACATCAATGAGCGTGACAACCTGGAATTTCATGCAATGAACTGAGACAAACTAATTTACCTACTGAATAGTCATGCATAATAATGATTTGTCTCTGCCCATAAAATATAAATGTGCATCACCCTTTTGTATACAGAAAATCTTACACAAGTTTGAAGAAATATGCATAAATTGATGTAATCTGAGCTGGTCTGTATTTATATAGAAACTCTTCAAAAACATGATAAAGATTACACAAAACTTCCAATAAATGTACAAATGCCATACAGAAATGCAGTATGCAAATCAACTGAAATGTAAGTGTATCTACAGAAAAAAATACATTACAGTTGACCAAGGTGGGCTCTGTTCAGAAGGGAGGCAGTTTGTTATCTGCTGATATGATTTGTCCTTAGAACAGATAAATCTGTACTCAATGGGTAAGAAAGAAAATTTTTAAAATTGCATTAAAAAGATGCACTTCTTAGAAAGTTCTCTACAATGATGGATGTGTATATAGGTCAAATTTTCCAATCTTGCGAATACACTTTAGATTTCAATTCATGCAAAGATTACTTCAGAGAGAAAATTTTGGCTGTTCTCTCTAAAATAAGATAATTTGTAAACATATGAAAGTCGCTCCTCTTCCAACTACTTAACTCTCTCAAGATAAAGATTTGTTCAAAAGATTGCTTTGTAAAATTAAGCAAAAGATTTACAAGCAGTATTATTCTCAATTAGATGCCATGTTGAAATATTAATGCTTTTTTTTAAATCATCCCTTCCCTACCCACTACCACTAAACTGGGCTCCTTGACACTATTATAAAAGACCAAACAATGTAGGGTCATAAATTGTAAAGTTCAAAGTCACACTTCAACTTCTATTATTAAGGTCATGCAGTTTCAAATTACTTAAAAATACCTGTTAATCAACTGCAGATTAGCAGATTAACAAGGATGGAAACCTTCATCTGTATAATAAATCTTCTGGCATTCTGATGATGCCAATTTGTCTTGTTTTATTCAGTAAGTATGTGTTCATTTCTTCATCAATATTCATACCTTTGATGACACTGTTCATCAGTCCCATTCCACCAATACTTCAATGATAGCTATACAATGGAGGCTGTGGGCAGATGCTGATCTCAGACAGGAATACTAAAACTTAAAATATGCACCTACCCGTATCAATCAACAATTTTTACAGGGTTAAAGATCATGGGACACCAGGGAAACTTTACAACAATTTCATTTTCAGACAGTTCAGGATTCATTTTAACTTGAGTTCGCATTCTTCTGGTTTACAACTTTTGTATTGATATGCAGTTCCAAGAACTATCCCCTTTGCAGATGAAATGTCAGATTTACAGCTGTCGAATAAATTTACTATAATCAAATTCATACTATCTTGACAGCAGATTTGGCAAAAGTCTTCAGTTCACTAACCTAGAGAAAAGGGAGAAAAAGACAGACAATAAAAGCTCAAAAACATATTTCTTACTCTCCAACTTCTCCAAAAAAGATCATATGCACCTTTAGATAATTCAGCAGGAATTCCCTTAAGACAATATGCAATTTAATGTTGGAATGACTAGAATATTTCAGACAAGTCACTACAAACATCCAAAACTCTTTTGAATGAGGAAACTGGTGTTATTCGTTTTGAAGACAGCTAATTTAGATTGTGCTGTCAAAACAAAATATACAGAAACTCAACTATAAAAACAAATTCATGGTTTAATTTTCACAATACTTTAGCTGTAAGTAATGTAACCTTTGTTTGCAATGTACAGGTGATTTAAACATATAACCCCTTTAATTTTCTGCCTAGTAACTTAAAAATCGCCAAGCTGTGCTTAGCCTGTGTGGAGACATTTAGCTTTAGTAAATTTCTTCCATTAATCCAGAGACTTGAGGATCCAAATATAGGCTGACAGTTCAGTACAGTACTTTGGGAATTCTAAAAATCTCATAGTACTATTAGAAGTGTGCGGGAGTTCTCTCTGGCCTTCTACTTTATATATATCGCTCACTAAACATACAAATAGACACAGTCATCATCTCATTACTGCTTATGGTACCTTACTGTTAACTGGCTGCCGTATTTTCTAGATGACAACAACGAATAGACAATGTTTTACTACTGAAGTAGAGTGGTTTTGACATTCTGAGGCGAAAGGACTATAACACAAGATCTTTCTTACCCAGTGTTCAAAGACAAAATACAATGAAATATATGTTGAAATGCATTTACATATTTATACAACGCTTGGTTTGAGAAATTGAATTTGAAGACGGTCAAAACTGAAGTCTGAAAGAAGCACAAGTCTTAGGATTTTGGCTGTCCTATGAAGGTTAGTCAGGGAGCTCACCACCCACCTTGACTACTTTACAAATATGCAAGTAAAAGTGTCAGATGTCATAAAAATGAGATACATTCCAATAGTACAGACTCTTATATAAAAGAATTTCAAAAAAACATTTAAAAATTTTGCATTTATACAGCACCTTTCATAGGCACTGAACATCCATTAGATAATAAGGTACTTTTGAGACACAGATGCTGCTTTACTGGGGTGAATGAGATCTTCAATATCACAATAATATACGGACTTTAGAAAACAATCTTTAAATAACCACTATTTTAAAACAATTATTTCAGGTTAGTTCTGTATGAGTATTCTTAGTCAGATAAATAAGGTGGCATACAAAAGGAAATATGCTTAATAATTGATTGAATGCACAAACATGTGCCAGTGAATATATTTGGGAAAATTTGGCAAAGTGCTAACCACACCATTATTTTAAAAAATCTGTACAGTACTATTACATGGATTACAATATCTAATCCCTATTTAACTATTTGATGATTGACCCCCAAATGACCATTAGGTCTGTGAGGGGAATGATCTATCAGGTGAAACAGCATCAGCCATTGCCCAGGGCAGAGATAAAAATTGTTGGAATGAAACATTGAGAGAGAGGATTCAATTGTGAAGTGAATAGAAAGGTTTCTCTGTGGCCACAAACAAGACTCCAGGTGGCATGTTACCTCCCTGGTGCTAGGGTCAACAATGTTTCAAGGGGCTACACAAATGTTAGGGGGGGGTGGGGGTCAGGGGCACAATGGTACAACCAACATAGATAAAAGAAAGGGATAAGGTCCAAAAGCAGAATATACAAGTTGAAAAGTAGTCTCAAAAGGTAGTGAAGTGATCACAGAATTAATACCAGTGTCAAATGCTACTCAGAAGTAAAAATTGCAGCATATGTCAGATGGTGGCTGATGAGATGGTATGAGGGAGGCGGTTTCAGATTCCAGGGACATTGGGACTGTTTCTCAGGGAGGTGAGACTGGGATTGGTGTCCTTGGGAGAATAAGTGGTTGGGGAGGCTTCAAACAAAAATAGGAGGAGGGTGGGAACCCATGAGATGAGTAAGAGGGAAGGGAAATCAAAGATGAGAACAGAAGACAGTAAAAGGAATAAGAAATGTTATTGACAAATAAATCAAGAATGAGGATCAAATAGGGATGCAGTAAAAGAAAATGATCAAAATGGGACAAGTATGCCAGAGGAAGTGGTGTAGGCTAATACAATTGCAACATTTAAAATGCATCTGGATGGGTATATGAATAGGAAAGGTTTGGAGGGATATAGGCCGGGTGCTGGCAGGTGGGACTAGATTGGGTTGGGATATCTGGTTGGCATGGACGAGTCAGACCGAAGGGCCTGTTTCCGTGCTATACATCTCTATGACTCAATAAATGTTAAAAAGTTAAATCTTAAGGCTTTGTACTTTACTACACAGAGCATTTGCAATAAGGTGGATGAATTAAGCACACACATAGATGAAAACAGGTTTGATATAGTTAGGATTACGGAGACATAGTTGCAGGGTGACCAGGGATGGTAAACATAATATCTAGGATTATTCAGTATTTATGATGGACAGACAAAAAAGGAAAAAGGTGGAGGAGTTGTACTGCTGTTTAAAAGAGGAAATTAACACAATATTGAGGAAGGATATTAACTCAGATGCAAAATTGTATGGGTAGAGCTGATTAACCACAAGGGGCAAAAAAACATTAGCTAGTGTGGTACTTAGATCCCCAAATTGTAGGAATGATTTAGGAATGGAATTAAGCAGGAAATTAGTCAAAGTTAAAAATCACCCAACACCAGGTTATCGTCCAACAGGTTTATTTGGAAGCACTAGCTTTCGGAGCGCTGCTCCTTCATCAGGTGGTTGTGACAATCATCTGATAAAGGAACAACGCTCTAAAAGTTAGTGCTTCCAAATAAACCTGTTGGATGATACAACACCAGGTTATGATTTTTAACTTTGTACAATCCAGTCCAACACCAATACCTCCAAATTAGGAAATTAGTCAGGTATGCAATAAAGGAACATGTGTAATAATGGGGTATTTTAAGATTTGCCTAATTAGACAAATCAAATTCGTAAGGATACTGTGAAGGAGGTATTCCTGGAGTGAACACGGGATGGTTTTCTCGACAAATACATTGAGAAACGAACTAGAGAATACATCATCCTATTCTGAGTATTATGTAATGGGAAAGGAAGAATTGGCAATGTAGTTGTGCAAAGTCAATTGGGGATGAGCAAGCATAAAAAAGTTCCTTGTCAAGATGGAAAGTGAAGTAGTTGATTCTGAGCCTGAATTGGAAGAGAGAAAATTAGGATGCTATGGAGGTACAAGTCGGCAATGATAGATTGGGGAATGTTACTTAAAGAAATGACTGTGAAAAGACAATGGCAAGCATTCAAAGACTGCATGGGTGAACTGCAACAATGATTCATTCTTCTCTGGTGCAAACGTTGAACAGGAAAGGTGGCCAAACCATGACTTACAAGAGAAATTAGAGATAGTATTAGATCCAATTAAGAGGCATTTAAAAAAGACCTGAGGAGTGGGAGCAGTTTAGAATTCAGCAAAGGAGAACAAAGGAAAAGAGTAGGAGAGTAAGATTGCAGGGAGCATTAAGACTGGCTGTAAAAGTTTCTATAGTTATATGAAGACAAATGTAGGTCCCTTACATCCAGAAGTTGGGAATTTATAATGGGGGGAGAAAAATAAATGGCTAACCAACTAAAAACATACTTTGGTTCTTCGTTCACAAGATGTACATAAGTAACATACCAAAAATATTTGGAAACACAGGGTTTTAGTGAAACGGAGGAACTGAAGGGAATCACTATTAGAATCATAAAATTTTACAGTACAGGAGGCCATACAGCACACCATGTCTATACCAACTTCTGAAAGAGCTATCCAGCTAGTCCCTTTCTCCAGCCCTCTAAAGCAATTACTTTCAAATATTTATCCAGCTCTTTTGAAAGCTCCTTTGGAATCCATCTCTGCCACTCTTCCAGGCAGCACATTCCAAATCCTAACAACCAAATGAAGAAATTTCTCATCTCGTTCCTAGCTCTCTTACCGTCAAATACGAAACTGACACCTAGTTACTGACATACCAATTAGTGGAAACAGAATATCCTTCTTACTCTGTCAAAATAGGTCATAATTTTAAACATCTCAATCTTCTCTGCTCCAAGGAGAATAATCCTAATTTCTCTAACCTTTCCTTTGTTCTAAAATTTCTCATTCCTTGTATCATTCTAGTAAATCTCCTTTGCACTACCTCCAGGGCTTTAATGTCCCTATTAGTAAGAAAATGGTGTTGGGGAAATGATGGAATTGAAGGCAGATACATCCTGAGGGCCTGATGATCTACATCCCAAAGTACTTAAGGAAGTGGCCTGGAAATAGTGGATGGATTAGTGGGCATCTTCCAAGATTCAATAAACTATCACAGTTTCAACAGATCAGCTATTCTCCAATGTAATCGCTCTATTTAAAAAACAAGGCAGAAAGAAAACTGGGAATTATGGACCAGCTGGAAATCAGTAGTAGGGAAACCCCTAGAATCCATTATGAAACATTTAATTCAGAGCACTTGGAAACCAGCGGCATACGGGACAGAGCCAGCATAGATTTATGAAAATCTACTGGAATTTTGAAAATGTGACATGTGGAGTTGATGAGAGGGACCCAGTTGAAAAAGTTTATTTGGGAATTTCAAAAGGCTTTCAACAAATAGGGCTGCACAGTGGCTCAGTGGTTAGCACTACTGCCTCAGTGCCAGGGAGCCGGGTTCGATTCCAGCCTTGGGCAACTGTCTGCGTGGAGTTTGTACATTCTCCTCATGACTACATGGGTTTCCTCCCACAATACAACAAATGTGCAGGTTAGGTGAATTGAACATGCTAAATTGTCCATAGTGTTCAGGGATGTGTGGGTTAAGTGCACTGGTCAGGGTAAATGTAGAGTAATAGCATAGGGGAATGGGTCTGGGTGGGTTGCTCTTCAGAGGGTTGGAATGGACTTGTTGGGCCAAATGGCCCATTTCAACACCATGAGGATTCTATAATAAGTTCCCACATGAAAGACTAGCATGTAAAATTAAAACATACTAGATTGGGATAGTATATTGAAATGGACAGGAAATTTAATGGCAAACAGGAGACAAAAAGTGTAGGAATAATTAGCATGGCCAATTCACCTGATGTGCAGGTCAGGTGAATTGGCCATGCTAAATTGCCCGTAGTGTTAGGTATAGGGGTAAATGTAGGGGTATGGGTGGATTGCGCTTCAGCGGGTCGGTGTGGACTTGTTGGGCCAAAGGGCCTGTTTCCACACTGTAATCTAATCTAATCTAAACAAGTCTTTTCTTCCACCAGTGACAGGCAGTGACTCAAATTGGGATTGGAATAGTTTTGTTGTTGTTTTTGACTGGTGTGGACAAGGGCCAAAGGAATTTTTTTCTGAATAGTAGATCTCTACCATTCTATGACTAATGGGGTACCGAGGGATCAGTGCTAGGACCTGAGCTACTCAACATTTATTAATGATTTGGATGAAGGAACTAGATGTAATATCTCCAAATTTGCAGCTAACATAACTGGGTTGGAGAGTGAATTCGGAGGATTCAACAGATATGCTTCACTGCAAATTAACAAGTCGAGAGGGCAAAATGCATTGTGGATGTAGTATGATAAAGGTGAAGTTATTCACTTTGGTTACAAACCAGAAGGCAGATATTATCTGAATGGCTATACATGGAAAGATAGGAATTTGCACAAGACCTAATTTCCTCTCACACCAGTCACTAAAGGTAAGCATGAGGGTGCAGCTGGTGGTCAAAGTGGCAAATTACACATTGGTCTTCATAGCAAAAGGATTCTGGTATGAGCAGGACTGCTTGCTGCAATTATTTGGGACCTTGGTGAGACCACACCTGCAACCTTACATGCAGTTTTTTGTCTTCTTATCACAGGAAGGATATTCTTGCTATAAATGGCATACAGCAAAGGTATATGAGCCTGATTCCTGGAATGACAGGACTGATGTAGGAGGACAGGTTGAATCGCTAAGAATTATATTCACTGGTGTTCAGAATAATGTAGGTGGTGGGAGCATCTCAATCTACAAAATTCTAACAGGATGAGACAGTGTAACTGCAAAATGGATGTCCCCAATGATGGGCAAGTATAAACCAGGCCCCGCAATCTAAGCATGAGGATAAGTTTCTTCACCCAGAGGCTGAGGAGCCTGTCGAATTCCTTACCACAGAAGATAGTCAATGCCAAAACAGTGTAAGATTTCATATGGGAATTGGTTAATCAGTCAGGTCATAACAAATGGCCAAATGACCTTCTCCTGATGCTGTTTTCTATGTTTCAATATACCTTGTTCAACATCATTTTGATAACCATAAAACCTTAAGGTGAAGGAACCCTGAGAAGGCAGTGATCATATGTTTGAATTTACTCTGCAATTTGAGAGGGAGAAGATAGAATCAGCGGTAGCAGTGTTACAGCTTAATACAGGCAACTAGAGGAGCTGGGCAGATTGACTGGGAGAGGAGCCTAGCAGGAAAGACAGTAGAACAGCAATGACAGGAGTTTCTGGGAGCAATTCAGGAGGCACAGTAAATATTCATCCCGAGGGGAAAAAAAAGCATGGTACAGTGAAGATGGTGCAACCATGGCTGACTAGAAAAGTCAGGGATAGCATAAAAGCAAAAGAGAAAGCAAGGGTAGTGGGAAACCAGAGAATTGGGAAGCTTGAACACCAACAGAAGGCAATAAAAAAAAAATTAGGAGGGAGAAGATTAAATATGACAGCAAGCTAGCCAGTAAAACTAAAGGAAGACTGTAAGAGTTTCTTCAGATATATAAAAGGCAAAAGAGAGACAAAAGTGGACACTGGACTGCTGGAAAATGATGCTGGACAGACAGTATTGGGGAACCAGGAAATCACTGAAGAGCTGAGTAATTATTTAGCATCAGTCTTCACAGTGGAACACACAGGTAATATCCTAAACATTCGCGAGAGTCAGGGGGCAGAGCTGAGTATGGTGGCCATCACCAAGAAGGTGCGAGAAAAACTGAATGGCCTGAAGGTGGATAAATCATCTGGACCAGATGGACTATACCCCAAAGTTCTAAAGAAGATAGCTGAAGAGATGTGGAGATGTTAGTGGTGATCTTTCAGGAATCACTAGAGTCAGGGAGGGTCCCAGAGGACTGGAAAATTGTTAACGTGACACCCCTGTTTAAAAAGGGAGCAAGGCAAAAGACAGAAGGTTACAGACCGATTAAACTAACCTTGATCATGGGTAAGATTTTGGAATCCATTGTGAAGGATGAGATTTCCAAATACTTGGAAGGATATGGTAAATTAGGGCAAGTAAGCATGGTTTCATCAAGGGGAGGTCATGCCTGACAAATCCACTAGAATTCTTGGAGGAAGTAACAAGCAGGTTAGACCAAGGAGAGCCAATGGATGTTAACTATCTGAACTTCCAGAAGGCTTTCTATAAGGTGCTGCATAGGAGGCGGCTAAGAAAGATAAAGGCCCATGGTGTTAGAGGTCAGGTACAAGCATGGATAGAATATTGGTTGTCTGGCAGAAAGCTGGGTTAAAAGAGTCCTTCTCAGGATGGCAGCCAGTGACTAGTGGTGTTCCGCAAGGCTCAGTGTTGGGACCATAACTTTTCATTTTATATATTAATGATCTAGATGAAGGAATGGAGGGTACTCTAAGCTTGCACACAATATAAAAATATGTAGAGGGACAGGTAGTATTGAGGATGCAGGGAGGTTGTAGAAGGATTTGGACAGGTTAGGAGAGTGGGAATATAAGTGGCAGATGGAATACAACATGGAAAAGTGTGAGGTCATGGACTTAGGTAAGAATAGAAACATGAACTATTTTCTAAATGGGTAGAAAATTCATAAGTCTGAAGTGCAGAGAGACTTGGGAGTTCTTGTCCAGAATTCTCTCAAGGGAAACTTGCAGGTTGAGTCAGTAGATAGGAAGGCAAATGCAATTTGTTTTGAGACGTTTATTTGGAGAGTACTTGAATTGAAAAGCAGGGATGTACATCTGAGGTTCTACAAGGCTCTGGTCAGGCCACATTTGAAGTATTGCGCACAGTTCTGGGCCCCATATTTCAGGAAGCATGTACTGGCCCTGGACCAGGTTCAGAGGAGGTTCACGAGAATGGTCCCAGGAATGAAGAGCTTAACATATGAGGAACGTTTAAGGGCTCTGGGTTTATACTCAATGGAGTTTAGAGAGATGAAGGGAGAATCTAATTGAAACTTATAGAATACTGAAAGGCCTGGACAGAGTGGATGTTGGGAAGATATTTCCACTGGTAGGAGAGACTAGGACCAGAGAGCACAGCCTTAGAGTAAAGGGAAGGATTTTTAGAATGGAGATAAGAAGAAATTTCTTCAGCCAGAGAATGGTGCATCTATGGAATTCAAGGCAGGCTGTGGAGGCCAGGCCCTTCAGTATATTTAAGACAGAGATAGATAAGTTCTTGGTTGTAAAGAGGATCAAGTGTTATGGGAAGAAAGTTGGAGAATGGGTTGAGAAACTTATTAGGGAAGAGAAAGTGAGGACTACAAATGCTGGAGGTCAAAGTTGAAAAGTGTGGTGCTAGAAAAGCACAGCCGTCAGGCAGCATCCGAGGTGTAGGAGAGTCGACATTTCAAACATGAGCTCTTCAAGCTCGAAGAGCTCATGCTTGAAACATCAACGCTCCTGCTCCTTGGATGTTGCCTAACTGTTGTGCTTTACCAGCACCACACTTTTCAACTCAAACTTATCAGCCACGATTGAATGACGGAGCAGACCTGATGGGCTGACTGGCCTAATTTCTGCTGCTATGTCTTATGGTCTACAATAGCTACTATCTAGGAGCCCCTCAACCAAAGCTAACCAAGGCTTACCACTTCTAATGAAATGTATTAACTAGAGAGAAAAAAAGATGCCTGTGCACTCAATGCAAATCTTATATTTCTATCACAACATTTACAAATTAAACTAGTTTGAAGTTGAACATTTACAGCAAAATAAAAAAACCCACCAGGTTTACAGTAAATGCATGTATCTGCAGCCAAAACATTTTTCAGATAAGCAGTTGCACTCTTAGAAGAGCTGAAGGAGCAAACAAGCTACCAATCAAATCTTATAAGCTTAACTCCAGTATGGTAATGAAGGTAATCTGCCATTATTTGCTTAATAAATGACAATGCAGAGACTTAAAAATAGCAGAAACCACACTGTTAAGCCAAATTAAATTTTGGGGATAGGACAAGGATAAATACCACATCTGGTATTATGGTGCCATTTTGGCATCTTCACCAAAGTGGGAGAAATGAAAACATGAATAGAAAATGAGTATCCTTCTAACATATTTAAAATGTCTTGAGCTCAAATGCTGCAATCCCTATTAAAGAAAGGCCAAGTAACAACAGATTTAGGTTCACATTCTGATTTACCGAGGACTTATTGAATACAGGAAAGATTTGGTGGTTTACTTTACATGAGCGAAACAATTAACTAGTTTACAATCTTTCATAAATTGACCAGTGCTTAATGTAGGTTGAGCATGGCAAGAGTTCTGGCAGTTCTTTTGACAAATATGAACTGAAAGAGAGGGGATTTGATTCACCGGATAATTGATACACCATATGATCTTGAACGCACAACAATGGTTAGGAATGCTAATTGTACTGTGTCATGTAGTTGATGAGATGAGGCTCAGAGCCTAATACACCTAAATGCTGTCATTGTTGGCATTTCCTTTGAAATATATCTACAGACTATTATTCCTAGGCCAGAGTAAAGACTTAATGGAGTCACAGCGTAAGAAGTTTATTCAAAATAAAGAAAGGAATGGGTCACGATTAACAGTTGTATTATTTGTGAAATCAAGGATCCATTTTATTCAGAACTAAAAATCACAAAAATAGTAAACAGCTTCAAAATC
The DNA here is from genome assembly GCF_037043375.1 of Chiloscyllium plagiosum. Taxonomy (NCBI): domain Eukaryota; kingdom Metazoa; phylum Chordata; class Chondrichthyes; order Orectolobiformes; family Hemiscylliidae; genus Chiloscyllium; species Chiloscyllium plagiosum. Next base: position 120,045,018 of record NW_028270141.1, on the reverse strand, counting down.
AAGAGTGTTAGCACTGGGCAGTTTAAGCACCACCAGGAATTGTAATAAAACAAAGAAGTGCAGATAGAGATCGGAAATAAAAGCAGAAATTGCTGGCAAAACTCAGCATGTCTGGTAGTATCTGTGGGCAGAAAGCAAAGGTAATGTTAAGTCAGTTGACTCTTCATCAGAGCTGATTAGTCAGAAGTGGTCTTTATGTCGAAGATGAGGTTTTTGGGGTGGAATGGATAGGTAGGGATGGAATTGAGAGCAAGAGAGCAATATTAATATGGTCGGCAGATATGGGGATTATAGCTCGTAGGCTAGGACAGACAAGAAACTGAACAAATAGTAATGGAAGTGGAGATTAGGAGAGAGTGGGTAGACCGTGCTGAAAGCAACCATGACAGAACAAGGGTGTAGGGGTTGGGTCAAAAGCAGGGAAGGATGCAAAAAGGCTCTAAAGTTATTGAAATTCAATGTTGAGTCTGAGAGGCTCCAGGGTCCCTAAGCAGAAAATGAGATGCTGTTCTTCAAACTTGCGCTGAGACTTACTGAAAGACTATAGCATGCCTGTGACAGAAAAGCTGGTATAGGAACATGGTGTGTTGAAGTGGCAGGCAATTGGAAGTCTGAAGTCATTTGTAGCAGACTGCTTTGCAGAACACCTACATTCTGTCACCTAATCCACATTTCGTCTCCCTAATGTTGAGAAGACTACACTGGAACAGTGAATATGTAGACTAGATTGAATCAAGTACAGGTAAAGCCCTGCTTCACTAGGAATTGCTACAATTTTTATTGTCTGAAGTGCAGCAAAACACACTGTGCAGAACAGCACCTAATTAATAGGTTAGAAGATCTCCCAGTTGGTGAGTCTCACAGATAATCTGAACTAAATTGCCCCGAAGTGACAAGTTACAGATGAAATGCAATGGGCTATTATGCATTTAAAGCATGCTAGTCTTGATGCCTCCCAACTGGGACTCAAGAACTTCCAAAAAGAGGATTTGTAAATATTCAGAATCACTGGCAGACAAAGAAAAATGTCTTTTTAATTCCTGGACTGGCTTTCCTATCCTAGAATGAAAACATATGGTGACAATTTTAAATTAGAAGCTAATTAGAAGACAATTAGAAGCTAACAGTATCGAGATATTTGAAAAAGCAAAAAGCCTTTAAGGTCCTCAGATTCACAAATGACAGTGTTCAGTCAACTGGATTTACTCCACAAGGTGAAAAAAAAACAGGTGAAGACACCTTTCCTGCAAAGCTAAAGGCTGTCTTTAAAATCTGAACCCTACTCAAGAGACTTGTGCTCTAGAACTAACTGCACCCTTAGTCAAGCTTCTTTAACAAACACTGGCACCTTTCAATATGGAAAACTTCACAAATTCATCTTGTACACAAAAAGACAAACAAATTCAATTTGGACGTTTATTGCACCTTCAGTCTAAACTAAGTGATGGAAAGAGTTGTCAACAGTAGTATCAATCAGTGTATGCTTGTCAATAATGTGCTTTCTAATGTTCAATTTAGGTACCAAGGCAACTCAGCTCCAGGCATCATTAAACATTGTGCCAATATGGGCAAAAAGGCATTAATTCTAGTCAGGTAAGAGTGACATCTAGGAGTCAGGGTGAAATAGTTCAAATTGGTTGAAGTTTTGCATAGGAAAAGAAAGATGGTTCTGGCTGTTGGAGGCCAATAATTCTTTTTACATTTCTTGTTATTGATGGCATGTGGGTACTGCCGGCTAAGCTAGCACTTATTGCCCATCACTAAACCCTCAGACTCAAGTCACTGTGGGCCTGCAATTACATGTAGGACAGATCACATAAGGATGACAGATTTTAAAGAGAATATTAGTGAACCAGATAGATTTGTGTAACAATTGACAATGGCTATATGGTTGACATTAGGCAAGCTTTTTATTTTAAATATTAGACTTTTTTTAAAAATTGAATTCAAATTTCACCATATTTCATGTTGAGATTTGAATCTGTGTCAAAGGACATTAGTCTCAGGATTGCTAGTCAAGTAGCATTATCAATATGCCACTACCTCCCCAATCACTGCAGGAGTTCCTCAAGGCAGTATCCTTGGCCCAACCATCTTCAGCTGCTTCATCAACAGCTTGTCCTCAACAGTTCATCAACAGTTAGAAGTGGGAGATTTGCATATGATTGCAGAGCAACACTGGACAACATCACTACCAACATCCTGGGTGCAACCACTGACCAGAAACAGAATTGGACAAACTTTATGAATACTGTGGCTACTGGAGCAGGTCAGAGGTCCAGTTCTAAAATCTCTTTTTTAAATAAAAAATGTAAACGTGTGAGAAAGCACACAAGGATCACAATTAGGAAGGTCAGCTTGAAAATAACAGCTGTTCAACAACTTGTTTTCAGTGATTAGGGTTGGCAACAGGCACATTGCAATGTAATTTAGGAGATGACTATAGAATATGGACTATTGATAAAACCTGAAGTAGAGATGCTGTTGGGATTTATGAGGGCAATAAGCAGGTAAAAATTATGAATTAATTATAAAACAAAAATGTAAATTGGAAAAGCAGACACTGAACTATTCATTGCATATTACTTTTCACAGCTTCAACACAAACTGAAATATTGCTATTTTATTATTAACATGTATAAATGGTTATAAACATTTGGCTGCAAATAAATACATTTCCTGCTCCACCAAAAATTAAATACACACGGTTTAAAATGGTATTGTTTACACTGATGCTGAAACATGGATAGTGAGTGGAGTCTCCAATGACACACACAATGCAAAATAAAAGATGTCATGAGCCATTTATAGGAAGAAATAGTTCTCTACATTTCTGTGGGGCCTTTTGAGTTCCCCAGAGATTAAAAACAGCAATTCATCTTCCTATGATTTGAAAGAGGATGCCAAGTTTGACATTTGAAAACATGCCTTGCTCTTCTGTGTCTAATTTTGATGATAGGTTAATTTTGCAAGTTAAGACACTACATAATTATTTAGAATACAGAAACTTAAACTGTTACATAAATGAAATTTAATTCGTAACTTGCAAATTGAATAGCTTGAATACTGGACACCATTTACCACGTGAAAATTGGTCTATTCTGCCAAAAGGCATTTTTCCCATTAAGATCAGCTGTGCCACTACATCCTAGAGCACATAAGCAAATCAAAAAGATCTACAAATGTATCAATTTTGTTTTGCTACTTAAATGAACATATCAGGCTTTTATTCAATATCACCCGAGAATATCACTGGGACTGATCAAAATTTTAAAGCTTAACAAATCTAACATGATAGCATTTCATTTTGCATTCAAAACAAAAGATGACAGAACAGACAAGTAATTACAGATCCTTTAATTTAAATACAATTTTATGTAAAATACGAAGGCCAAACAAGGATTATCTTACATGACATGGAAAAATAAATAGCAGCCAACATAAATTCAGCAAGGAAAAAATTGCTCAATTTCAAACTTTTAAGGAATTATCAAGAAAATCATAAAAAATGTGATGCATCTAGATTTGCAAAAGGCCACATCTTCCATAAAATATTCAATTTATTGATGCAACTAACAGAACAAATCAAATTCCTCACAGTCCTGTAATTCAATAATCTTTGAGCCAGAAGTAGCTCCTAGACCACAGAAACAATGCTGCAAACCCTACAACTTAATAGCATATGCACACAGTCGTAGCAAAATGGTTTGCAATGGCTAACAATTAAGTGGGAGAGGGAGGTGAAACCAGATAGAGATCCAAATCTGGAATTGATTCTCAAAATGTTGGTTTAGACTTTATAATAAAAATGGTGGCAAAATTGTTGGCAATTGTCATAACTCCACAAACTAAACAATTTTTGGGGTTCACACACATGCACAGAATAGCCTATAAATTCAGAAGCTGTCATCAGTGATTGTATGAGCCTCTTAATGGTGCAATGCTTAGGATCTCGATCTCGATCACGATCTCTCTCTCCACCACACCCCAACCAGTCAAATCAATAGACAATCCACACATTCTAAGAATGGAAAGTCGAGTCAATGTTATTTCCACTGCAAACTCCTTGAAATAATACAAATCTTATTGAATGAGATATGTTTGGGTTTTAAAATTGTCATATAAATTTTATAAGATTGAAAAAAGATCTAAAGTGGCATCAAAAAGTTCTCATTCACAGAATGTCAAATTTTCCCAAGGTGAATACACCACTGTTCTCAAACAAATCAAGTTATCTTTATTTTAGCTTTTACCTGAATATAATCATGCATTCATTTCACTCACTTAAGGTAAAACTAAAGGGATTCAATGCATTTTGGAGAGAGTCATTAAATTTAATTGACTGCTTACACTATTTACTGACATCACTACTACTTGCACATATTACATTTCCCTTGACTTGCGCCAGAATTAACTGCATCCACAACACTAAAGATCACGAGAACAGGCAGCATTCTTACAAATTTGTTACTTTTAAACTGGTCAAGGTTATTATGTACACAATGTAGATTTCCCAATACTGAAACAATGCTCTTACTGACCTGCTTCCGCCATTATTAGGCGATTTCAACCTGGAACCCAACTCTGTGTTGATGTTTGTTTAGCACCAGTGAAGGTTCCCACATTCAGATTCACAACATTCTGAGCAGATATAAGTGAATCAAAGTTAAAGTCTAACCCATCTGCATCCATGAGTTCATTGCGAATGATGGATTCCACATCACAGTCTAAACTTCCATTAAACATATCCAAGTCCAGATCACTAGGGAACCTATCTTGACCCACAGCAGGAAGAATCATGCTACCAGGATATGACAGAGGGCCAGATAATGTGTCTGACAATCCTATTTGCATAGACTGATTGGCAGATGACTGCAGCTGATGCTTACTAGAGTTTGTGTTAGAGTCTGTTGGTAAAGCTACATGACTCATGGAGTTTGACAAGGCACTATTGCCACTAAGTGCAGAACTCTGAGGTGGAGACTGGCGATGCAGTGGATTATGATTTGCTGCATTAGATTGGGTGGGGAACGATGACATCATTGGATCATTGTGAAGCAGATTTCTATGTGAATTTTGTAAAGACACTGCCGAACTCGCTTGTGACATCAGAGGATCGGTCTGAGTCATCATAACATCACTGTGACTTAAAGAATCAGATGCAAGAAGATCTTGCAAAGTTTGGCTGCCAAAACGAGAAATGGAAGAAAAAGTAGCTTGCTTATTTTCCTGAATGGTTTGCATGGGAGTCTGACGTAAAGCATTCAAAGCAGGTGGCCCAAATATTGAATTACTGAAACCGTTTGAAGAGCCCAAAGCAGAACTCTTTGAGCCGTAAGTAAAACTTGAGCTCCTTTGCACAAGACCTCCTGGTGATGATTGCTGAGTAGGAGTCAAGCTAATGTTATCCAGTAAATCATCCATCAGGTGTTCTGCCAATCCATCATTCAAGTTCATGGTTCCAGCCATGTCAGTCAACCTAGGCAGCTCAACAGAACATGGTTTACTTGCAGTGGGGGAAACACTGGATGGACTGGAGTACAGCATGGGAGACAATGGAGCAGCATCATCATCTTGCACATGGTCTAGTTCAGGATTGGCTATTATAGGAGAAAGCCGCCCACTCAAAGTACTAGCATTTGAGTTTGTACGAGAACGAAAGTCTGTCCATGCATCAAATTCATCGCTACTTCGGGATGTTGGGCTACCAGGCCATTTTGTGTGTTGCGATGGACTTTCAGCATTAGCCTCTTGTGCAGCTTGCAGAGCTGCCTTTTTCTTTGCTGCTCTTCCCCTGCTTTTTACGTATTTGTTGCTATTGTCCATAGAAACAGCACGTCTTCGTGGAGACTTTCCACCTTTTCCACCGTCTGGATTGATCATCCACCAAGAACTTTTGCCTGTACCTTCATTCTGCACCCTGATAAATCTGCTATGCAATGAAAGGTTGTGGCGGATTGAATTCTGAAAAGGGAAAATAAAAAAAAAATTACTTGCACAGCACAAAGGCAGCATGATGAACTTCTTTTAAAAAAAACTGTTGACGAAAACAGAGAAATATCATGAAATAAAATTAATAAAATTTTAAATAAAAACTCCCTTTCAGACAAATGATAAATGTTTTGGTTTCATATGTCCAGATGCAGTGACATATTGTAAAATAATCACACGATGTAGAAAATATCCAAAGTCAATAAAAGTCGAGGTGGGAAGGAAGTGACAGATTAAAAAGGAGTGATTGCTGAAGCATGATCCCACAAGTTACAAATGAACAAAAATTTGGTAAGCTTTTAAAAAGTCAGAGGCTGCACAGTTGAGAATTGGAGTTCCAGGGAAGGACTAAGTCAGTCAGAGTCATAGAGATGTACAGCACGGAAACAGATCCCTCGGTCCAACTCATCCATGCTGACCAGATATCCCAGCCTAATCTAGTCCCACTTGCCAGCACCTGGCCCATGACCCTATAAATCCTTCATATGCATACACCTATCCAGATACCTTTTAAATGTTGCAATTGTACCAGCTTCCACCACTTCCTTTGGCAACTCATTCCATACACGCATCACCCTCTGCGTGAAAAATTGCCCCTTAGGTCTCTTTTATATCTTTCCCCTCTCACCGGAAACCTATGCCCTCTAGTTCTGGACTCCCCCATCCCAGGGAAAAGACTTTGTCTATTCATCCTATCCATGCATTTCAAGATTTTATAAAGCCCTATAAGGTCATCTTTCAGCCTCTGACGCTCCACGGAAGAGAGCCCCAGCTTATTCAACCTCACCCTATAGCTCAAATCCTCCAAACCTGGCAACATCCTTGTTAATCCTTTCTGAACCCTTTCAAGTTTCAGAACATCCTTCCACTAGGAAGGAGACCAGAATTGCTGGCAATATTCCAAAAAAATGGCCTAACCAATGTCCTGTACAGCTATAGCATGACCTCCCAATTCCTGTACTCAATACTCTGACTGATAAAGGAAAGTATATCAAACGCCTTTTCATCATCCTATCTACCGGTAACTCTACTTTCAAGAAACTATGAACCTACACTGCAAGGTCTCTTTGTTCAGCAACACTCCCTAGGACCGTACCATTAAGTGTATAAGTCCTGCTAAGATTTGCTTTTCCAAAATGCAACACCTCACATTTATCTAAATTAAACTCCATTTGCCACTCCTCAGCCCATTGGCCCATCTGATCAAGATCCTGTTGTAATCTGAGGTAACCTTCTTCATGGTCCACTGCACCTCCAAGTTTGGTGTCACCTGCAAACTTATTAACTATACCTCCTATATTCAAGTTAGCAGGATGGCTGGTCTGCAATACAGAGTAATACCGACAGATTGAGTTCAAATTCCACACTGGTTGAGATCATCATGAAGGACTCTCCTCAACCTCCCCCCTTGTTCAAGATCTCATTACCTACTACCAGTTGTGTTTCTAATGGGAGAGCAGCTATATGGTCCAGAAGGACTATGGCAATTTTACTTTTTGCCCTATGAGAGAAGAGAAAGCAGGTACAACATCCCCTGAGCAGCTACGTAGTTTAGAGCTCTGTGCTGTATGGGCTGGACACACACTGAGACAAACATCAACTATGCCTGGAAGATCACCAACTCGCTGAAAGAAACTCTATGCCTTTGATTACAGCAATCTCGTTCTGTTGAAATAGTGTACTGCTTTTCTATTCTGCCGAAGTTGACAAGTTCACAATTACTTCATCGGCCAAACTTTTGCCCATCCATTTAAGCTATCCATATCCTTTTGCAGCTTCCTTAGAGCCTCTTCATAACATATTTTCCTACCCTGTTTGAGAAATCAGCAAATTTAGCAACCAGACATTCAATTCCCTCGTCCAAGTCATAGTAGAGTTAGATAGTCAATCAGCATGGAAACAGACCTTTCGGTCGATGCCAACCATGTCACCAAACTGAACCAGTCCCACTTGTCTCCATTTGGCCCAAATCCCTTCAAACATTTCCTATTCATGCATCTTTCCAAATATCTTTTGTAACTATACCTGTATCCACCCTTTCCCTTGGCTGTTCAGTCCACATATGTACCACTGTGTAAAAAAGGCTGCCTTCATATCCTTTGTAAAACTATCTCCTCACGCCTTAAAAATATGCCCCCTAGTTTTGAACTTTCCCACCCTAAATAGTTAAGATCTCCACATTGATTTGTTTGCCACTTGACTGATCACACTAAGTGAATAAAAGAAAGCAGCTTGTGGTACACCAAGAATTTGGGAGTTAAAGCATGTGCAGCATTAATCTCAGTCTCTGCAAAATGAGCAGTGTATTTTAACTTTGCTCTATTTCCCCTACTGTCAAACAAAATCCACATGCAAATTATTGTGACTATTCTTGAATAATATTGCAGCCTGAGGTTTGCAGCTGGAAGCAGTCTGTAAAAAGCAACTGATATTACAGTTTCCAATAAATATGCAGGAATAAGGTTTGGAACCCATCATATTGCTTAGAGCAGTCAAGAGTTGAGCCTAGCAGGTGAATGAGGGCTATATTTCATATATTGCATACTGCTTGAGACAGTAATCTTTATTCTGTATAAAATGCCACTGAATTAACATAATTTTCCTGATGAAGGGCTTTTGCCCAAAACATTGATTCTCCTGCTCCTCGGATGCTGCCTGACCTGCTGTGCTTTTCCAGCACCACTCTAATCTAAAATCTGGTTTCCAGCATCTGCAGTCCTCACTTCTGCCTACTGAATTAACATAAGACTAGTCTTAACCATAAGCCAGATGTTTGTGACAAATCAACAATACTACAGATGTTTTGAGCATGTTAATGCCCTTTTCATTGGGAGACCACAAAGTTTGACCTTAGTGATTGGTTTTGGCACCTGTGTTCATTATCATCTAATTACTGCAGCTTTATTCTGAGAATGGGGAATAATGTTGACTCGTACTATGCTGCCATGTTCTGACAACTAAATTAACACAATACATCAGATTATAGGTTATCAATCCAGTGAAAGTTTTCTGCTCCAGTCAGCTTTTTTCTCGCTCTTAGATTTGAAATGCCTAGAATATACTTGTTTTCTGCAAGATTTGCTATGTAGAAATTACAATGGAAGCATGCCCAAAGATAATCAAAACTGCCTCAGCAAATAATCCTTATTTTAGTGAGCAAAATTCTTTGGAACAAATTAAGTCTTAAACTGGAGTCAGTGAAGGTAACAAAAATTCTGATAGCAAAACCATTACCAGAAGCTTCACATAGACAGAATAAACAAGGGTTATAATACTTGGGACATGGAAAGTGAGCTGTGATGCATATTTTATTCACTGCTTAAACCTCAAGCATTCCCCAAGAACCATGTTTAATCAAAATCATGCACACCAATATAAAAATATAAACTTGAGAATGGCACACGATTTGCCAAGTTAAAGAGAGAGTGCCAAATTTGCTTTTTGGTACAATGGATATGTATTGGATAGTGTGATTTTTGAAATTTCATCTCCAAAATTTGTCAAAATTGTCCTTAATGCTTGAGTTTTTTCCCCATAATATAGGCACCAGCTGCAACTCATTCAACCAGAAACAGTAGCTTTTTTGTTCTAGACCAACATATGGTATTAATTTATCATTCTGTAATGTAACAAGGAAACTACTCACTTTGAAAATAAAAATGCAAGCTCTGCAAAACCAAACTCAAAAATTTCTGGAAGGGACAAACTTTTCCAAAACAAAGTGATGCTTGAAGTAGTTGTCGTAACAGTTACATGCTATTCGAGTAATTTCACAAGAGAAGTATTTACACCAACAGTTATGCTGGCTTTGTGCTTCAAAATAATTTGGCGAAATGAAAACTTTTAAAATTCCCTCTCGAAATTTGATTTTGTTCACTTGACTGGAATCAAATCTTGGGTTTTCACACAATACAAATGACAAGTGAAATAGATTTCAAAACTAATTCATTGGCTGTACAGTGCTTTGAGGCAAAGTAAGGTCACAAAAGACATATTATAAATCCAAGACTTTTTTTTTCAGAAGTCTATGAATACTTAACTTCATGGCCAACATAGCAAATTTTCCAATTGACTTTACTTATGTGAAAACCTATCAATACATTTCACTGACATGGTAATGATTAGTACGGTGTATATTACTTTGTAACTGCAAAAAAAAAGAGAAAATAAAATGAGTGCAATATATTTAAGTTTCATCCCTTCCAATTTCTCCAAACAAATTAAATTACACCAGTACATTATGATGTCTTCAAAGTTTGAAACAATGTTTTTCACAATTGAAGCAGAATTTAAAAACCTCATACCCACTATCACATTCAAATGAAATCCAGTGAGTTCAGTGTACACTATTACAAATCAGATCTGCATATTGAATTTGTAAAATGTTAGCTAGTACATATCCAAGGCTTACATAATGTATTGTCATCAAATGTTGAGAGATCAGAATGATCAACGTTCCTGGACTGCTTTCACTTCTCTTCATACCTCCAATTTATCTGTCTCCAGGGTGATGGTGACCTAATGCAAATATCACTGAACCATTAATACAAGGGCTAGGGCCAAGGCCAATACTCTGGGGGTCACAGTGTTCAAATCACAGCATGGGAACCAGTAGAATTTAAATTCAATTAATAAATCTGGAATAGAAAGCCAGTCTAGCAATGGTGACCATGAAACTATCAATTGCAGTAAAAATCTACCTGTTCATCCTAAAATGATTCAGAACTTTTAACACTTAATGCAAACTAAGATGAGTATTTTCCTGATAACTTGTCTTCTGAGATAAAGTTAGCTAATCCCACACACTCTCAGTTCTGTGTTTGCACAACTTAATAACTATCCCAAAGGAGAAGCAGCTGCTCGAGAATGTTGTCTTCTTTTGGATAGCCCTCTTAATTTTAGTAAGTGTCAGTTATTCTAAAAACATGCCAGTTATTTTAAGGGTCCAGGAGTTCTATTCAGAACATGCGTGTCCTTATGTGGAGAACAGTAAAATAATAGAGTTCATTTGTTGAAAGAGAAAAAAAATTAGATTTCTTACTAATTTTAAAATTTAATTAAAAGTGTACTGCTCATTAATTTTAAGTGGACTGGATTGAGACTTAAAACTGCAGCTGTGCATTTCCAAATGCAACTCCTAGACAATATCCAGGTTTGGGCTGAAAAGTGGCAAGTGACATTTGCGACACTTCCAATCAAGATAGAAACTAACCATTGCTCCCTGAGATTCAATTATATTGCCGTCACAGAATCCCTCTTATCAACATCCTTGGGTTTACCATTGATCAGAAACCTGAAAGGGACTAGCCATATAAAATCTGTTGCTCGAACAGCTGGTCAGCGGCTAAGAATCTTGCTGCAAGTAATTCATCTTCTGACTCCCCAAGCCTATCGACCATCTATATGGCACAAGTCAGGAGTGTGATGCAATATTCCCCACTTCCCTGCATCAGTGCAGCTTGTGAAGCTTGATACCATCCAAGAAAAAGTAGCCCACTTGACTGTTTGCAGATATGGTGCCATTCACTCCCACTGCCATTGACACTGTAGCAGTCTGCACCATACACAACATACTTGACAAAGATTCACCATAAGATCCTTAGACAGGAAGTTCCAAACCCACAATACTTCCATCTCAAAGGACAAGAGCAGCAGCAACATGGGAACACCACCTCCTGCAAGTTCCTCTCCAAACTATCCAGAGTTGGAAATACATCAAATTTCCTTCAATGTCTTTAGGTCAAAACCTTGAAAGCCCTCCCAAATGGCATTGTGGGTATACCTAGATAAAATGGATTGCAGTAGCTCAAGACAACAGTTCACAACTGCCTTCTCAAGGGCAACTAGAGACAGGCCCAGCCAGTGAGCGAGTGAATAAATTCCAAGTAATAATATCACAATACCATAAACTATCAAAAGATGCAATTCAGTATAATTATCACCTTTGAAATTTCATCTTTTGTTTGCACTCTGAGCGCAAGTCAAAAGGTTTGCCAGCATATCTCTTTCTACCACTACTCATGACCTCTATTCCTGCCCTCCTCTTCTCAAAGATTTGCCTCATCCTCTCACTGAAGAATAGCATTAAATGTTTGAAAAAGAACATGTGATTGGTTACTTGCAATATGTAATTAAATCTGTCTTACATCAGCATTTATCAGTCATTTTGTATTACAATCCAAACAAGTTTTCACAATACGGTATCTCAGTCAGAATCTGATTTAATCACTTTGAAGATGGTAAACCTGAAAATCAACCCTGTTTGCATTTAGGAGAAAGTGAGGACTGCAGATGCTGTAGATCAGAGCTGAAAACGTGTTGCTGGAAAAGCGCAGGTCAGGCAGCATCCAAGGAGCAGGAGAATCGACGTTTCAGGCATGAGCCCTTCTTCAGGAATGAGGAAAGTGTGCCAAGCAGGCTAAGATAAAAGGTAGGGAGGAGGGACTTGGGGGAGGGGTGTTGGAAATGCGATAGGTGAAAGGAGGTTAAGGTGAGGGTGATAAGGTGAGGGTGATAGGCTGGAGTGGGGTTGGGGGCGGAGAGGTCAGGAAGAAGATTGCAGGTTAGGAAGGTGGTGCTGAGTTAGAGGGTTGGGACTGAGACAAGGTAGGGGGAGGGGAAATGAAGAAACTGGAGAAATCCGAGTTCATCCCTTGTGGTTGGAGGGTTCCTAGGTGGAAGATGAGGCGCTCTTCCTCCAGCCGTAATGTTGCTATGGTCTGGCAATAGAGGAGTTCAAGGACCTGCAGGTCCTTGGTGGAGTGGGAGGGGGAATTGAAGTGTTGAGCCACGGGGTGGCTGGTTTGGTTGGTCCGGGTGTCCCAGAGGTGTTCTCTGAAACGTTCCGCAAGTAGGTGGCCTGTCTCCCCAATATAGAGGAGGCCACATCAGGTGCAGCGGATGCAGTAAATGATGTGTGTGGAGGTGAAGGTGAATTTGTGGCGTAAGGAGGCATGGGGTACAGGGAAATTTAGCTGTCTGGACACAGAATTGGCTGGCCCATAGAAGACAGAGGGTGGTAGTAGGTGGAAAGTATTCATCCTGGAGCTCAGTGACCAGTGGTGTTCCGCAGGCATCTGTTCTGGGACCTCTTTGAGAGTTTTATAAATGACTTGGATGAGGAGGTGGAAGAGTAAGTTAGTAAGATTGCTGATGAACCGAAGGTTGTGGAGTGGTGGATAGTATGGAATGTTGTAGGTTGCAATGGGACATTGACAGGATGCAGAACTGGGCTGATAAATGGCAGATGGAATTCAACTTGGAAAAATGTGAAGTGATTCATTTTGGAAGGTCAAATTTGAATGCAGAATACAGGGTTAAAGGCAGGATTCTTGGCAGTGTGGAGGAACAGAGGAATGTGGGGATGATGCACACCTCCCACACCATTACATCACATCCCCTAAGGATGTTTCTTTGGCTCTTCCTATTTCTCATCGACATTCTGCCAGTTCACGTTATCCCAAAGCAGCGTTTCATTTTAACTTAGTGTTTTTAACATAAGGGCGAAAGTGAGTACTGGAGATGAGTGTTAAGATTTAGAGTGGTGCTAGAAAAGCACAACAGGTCAGGCAGCATCCGAAGAGCAGGAAAATTGACATTTCGGGCAAAAGCCCTTTATCACTAAGCTCTACTTCACCAATGATTAGATTCACCCACTTTTACTAAGCTTAATCAGACAGACATCCATTACTGAAAGAAAAGGAATTTCCCCAGTTAAATATAAGAAAGACTGAAACAAATGTTTTTTGGTCCTCACACCAAATTTCATTCATGGTCGACTTCATCTTTCTCCATAGCAATTGGTTCAGACTTAGCCTGTTACCAATTTCTTTGCGATGCAAATGTCAGATTTGACCCCAGGATGGGCTACTGATCATTCACTTTTTCCGAAAACCATTAACTTCAAATGTGTTGTTATAAAGATGGAGGTAGTTATCGGAAAGAAGACAGTCTGCAAAAAAAAAAAAGTTTTGGATTGGGATGAGGAAGATTTCATTAAAATAAGGCAGGATCTGGGTAGGACTATTGGACATAGTGGGAGACACTTGAAAAGCTACTGAGTGGGACAGACTCAACGTGTTGCTCCTAGATTTCATCATAAGGGGAACAAGTTCAGAGAACTATGACTACTGAGGAACATTCGGCATTGGACAAAAAAAGAGAAAAGATTAGAGTTTTTAGATTAGATTCCCTACAGCATGGAAACAGGCCCTTCGGCCCAACCAGTCCACACCGACCCTCCGAAGAGTAACCTATCCAAACCCATTTCCCTCTGAACAATGCACCTAACAGTATGGGCAATTTAGCATGGCCAATTCACCTGACCCGCACATCTTTGGACTGTGGGACGAAACCAGGGCACCTGGAGGAAACCCACGCATTCACAGGGAGAATGTGCAAACTCCACACAGGCAGTCACCAGAGGCTGCAATTGAACCTGGGACCCTGGTGCTGTGAGGCAGCAGTACTAACCATTGAGCCACTGCGCCGCCCCAAAAGATGAGACATACAAGAGACAGATCCATCCAAAATGGCAGCAGAGTAGGATACTTCAGTCAGAGCTTGTCCCTTTCTATTCTTTTCCCCTCTCTTCTCGGCAATATCCTGAACTCCTGGCTTTGGTACAGACCCAGTGAGGCAGTCCCCTGGCCCAGTATGGCGGTCTCTCACCTGCTAGTGGTGCAACATGGATTGGATGGATTGGAAGGACTGGGAAACAGGGAGGAAATTACACCAGCCCAGACCTAATTCTTTCCAATTGTCTCTGGCCACGACTCTAGTACGACTGGAGGATAGCTAATGTGGTTCCATTTTACAAGAAGGGCAAATCAAGATAAACACTGGATACAGGTCACTGAATCTAACATCAGTGGTAGGGAAATTATTGGAGAAAAGAGTGAAGGTGAAAAGTCATCTCCATTTAAATAGATAAAGTGTTATGGACCAGGCCAGACCCCTTCAAAATATTTAAGGTAGCCTCGACTCTTACTTTTTCTTATTTTAAAAGCAAATGTGAAGTGAATATTCCAGGTGTGATACAACTGGTCAAACTACTCGGCTTTAAGCAAAGCAGAGTTTATTTAAACATTACTGAAACATGATCAAAAGAAAACAAAATTTAGAATAACCATTGGAAAACTTAACCAACTTGGATATAGCAACCTAACTAAGGAGCTGCTCCAATCCCACAGCATCCCACAAACACACCTCTTAGCAAAAGGTAAATTCAAACACTGGTTCTTACAGGCAGGATGGAACAACTTCCAAAGAGATTTCAGAGAGAAATGTCAATCAGGAATCATCTGAAGTTTGGGACCAATCTGTACTACAGCAGCTTCTCACTGCTACATCTAAAAACCAAACCAGCAAAAAAAAAACCTGAACTGGGAGAACTTGGCACTCCCGTGCCATTGTTAAACTGGGCTCTTTCCAGGCCCCTCAGTACCTCTGCCTTTACGACCTCTCTTAAAATAAGCCCAAGGACAAAATAACCTTGTTAAAGTGACAGCATCACCACAAAGGTTTGAGCAGGCATAGTTGGCATAACTTTGTCAGAGGGAGGTCATACCGAACAAAGCTAGTGGAATTTTGAGGTGCAACCAATGTTTGGATAACAGTAGGGTAGTTAATGTAGTTTATATTTATTTTAGCAAAGCCTTTGACAAGGTCACATGTGAAACTGATAAAGGAGGGTAACTTGACAAGATGAATCCAAAATTGCCTTTGTGGTAGGAGACAAGATGTGAATGCTGGTAAAAGGCGTTTTTGTATGACTGGTGCTCGTGCACAGGTGTCGCACAGGGATTAGTGCTGGGTCCCTTGTCATTGATAATATTCATAAATGATGTGCAAATGCACATGTGCAGTAAGCTTACAGATGACAAAGATTGGTTAGGTGATTTACAATGAGGAAGGTGTCTTGGGTTGGAGGAGGAGGATATAAATGGATTGGTCAGATGGGCAGATTACTGCCAGCTGTAATTTAACCTTGATAAGTGTTAGGTGATGCACTTTGGAAGAAGTAACAAGTTAAAAGATTAAATAGCAAGGTAAAAGGATGATGAGAGGAACAGAGGAATATTGGGTGCTTGTCCACAATTCAATGAAGATTGCAGAACAAATTAATAGGATAGTTAGAAGGCACTGGGATGCTTGCCTTGATCAGTCATGGCAAGAGATTACAGGAGCAGGGAGGTCATGTTGGAATTAGGTATAAACAATGACTGCAGATGCTGGAAACCAGATTCTGGATTAATGGTGCTGGAAGAGCTCTTCCAGCACCACTAATCCAGAATCATGTTGGAATTGTCTAGAACTTTGGTAAGGTGAACATAGCTTGCGTACTGTGTGTAGTTCTACAGCAAGATGTGATTGCACTGGAAGGGATGCAAAGGGGATGTGTGTGGACCTTGAGAATATTTCAACTGTTCTGTGCAATGAAGGATTTCTGATGGTAATATGAATGGTCTTACAATACCCACTGAGAATAGATCATATGCAGCACTGCAAGAGTACTGCAAGCTAGTCAGTCACATAGTAGCAGGAGTATAATTCACATAATTATTGAGCAGATTTAATCTTAAATCATGATTCATCGAAGGAGAGTGTCCTTGATAAAGCTAATATCACTCCATGGTACTTACAAGAAAAAAGATGAAGGCACTGGATACTGCAAAGACACAAGCCCTGACAACAGTCTGGCATTAATATCGAAAACCCGCGCTCCAGAATTAGTCACAATGTGGGGAATTACCCAGCTATATGCTGCCCAAAAACAGGATTAATCCAACCTCATTTCATTAGTATGATTTCAATCAAAATAATGGAAAGGGTGCTAATAATACTATTAAATAACACTTACTCAATAACAATCTGCTTGTTAATGCTCAATCTGGGTTCCACCAGGGCCCCACAGCTCCTGACATCATTATAGCTTTAGTCCAAACATGGACAAAAAAAACTAAGCTTCAGTGGAGAGGTAACTGCCCTCGACATCAAAGCAGCAGGTGACTGAGATCAATGGAAATAATGGGGAAAACCTCAACCAGTTGGAGTCATACATGTGAGCTGCTGCATTCTGGAAAGCAAGTCTTAGCAGGACTTATACACTTAATGGGAAGGCCCTGGGGAGTGTTGCTGAACAGAAAGACCTTGGACTGTAGGTTCATATTTCCTCGAAAGAGGTGCTTCAGGTAGATATGATAGTGAAGGTGGCGTTTGGCATGCTTGCTTTTATTGGTCAGTGCACTGAGTAGAGGAGTCGGAAGGTCATGGTGCTGCTGTACAGGACATTGGTTAGGCCACTATTGGAATACCGAGTTTGATTCCAGTCTCCGCCATAGGAAGGATGCTGTTAAATCTTTTGTGAATCCTTTCAAGTTTAAGAATGTTACCAGGGTTGGAGAGTTTGAGCTAAGGGGAGGCGCTGAATAGGCTGGGGCTATTTTCCCAGAGGCTAAGGGGTGACTTTACAGAGATTTATAAAATTTTAAGGGGCATGGGTAGAGTAAATAGACATGGTATAGGATAGGGATGGAAAAGCAGTTCCAGGATTTGGACAGTGACAGTGAAGGAGTAATGAGTTTCAAATCAGAATGGTGTTTGGCTTGGAAGGGTCTTTGCAGATTGTGGTGGTCATAGGTGTTTGTAATTTGTGTTGGAGGTGGCTATGGATTTGAAAGGGGATATGAAAAAATATTGGTGACTTACTGTGAGTACATTTTAATGGATAGGCACATGTTACAGCCTCAGGTGGAGGGAGTGAACTTTGGAAGTAATGAATGGTTTGCCAAGAGTTGCAATATCCTGAATGGTATAGAGCTTGAAGTGTCATTGGCACTGCATTCATCACACTCCTGAGTTGTGCCTTACAGATAGTAGATACATGAAAAAAATCACAAAGTAATCACAGCGGCAGAAAGTAATAAAGGGACACTTTGTTGCAGATTCAAATCAAGGGCCGCTCAGCTTTTGGGGCAAAGGGGTTTAGTCACCAAAAAGGACTAAACTTAATTTTTTTCCTTTTAGGGCAGCTGCCTTAATACAGATATTTCATTTACTTGCCATATGCATTCTGTGAATTTCATGTTACTTGGGCGAGTCAAAGCCAATAACATTCTAAAATGTAGACGAGCCAATGTTTCATCACTAATACTTTCATATGCCAGGCTCTATTTCTGAAATCCAAAATGTTCTATTGCCTCAGTTTAACAACTTGTGCTTATTTGCTAAATAGCACTGATTATCTAACTGAAACCAATGAAGTTTGCCTCCAAGAAACATCAATAAGCAAGGCATGTTTTTGTGGCAATTTTCCTTTATTCTAGTCTCAGAATAAGTGGAGCATTCATTAAGAGACAACCAAATACCTTAATGTGATTTTGTAAAAATATATCAAAAGAAAATAAAAAGCAAAAACTGTGGACGTTAGAAATCAAACAAAAATAGAAGTTCATAGGAAAACTCAGCATGTTTGGCTTCATCTGTGGAGAGAAAGCAGAGTTAACATTTCAGGTCCTGTGACCCCTTTTTCAGAACAAATCTGGGTTACCCTTCTGACTACACCTTCTAATTAACTGCAACTTCCAAACATGACTGTTTCATGTCCTTGAAAAATATACTTTTTTTGAAAAAACTTGAATGAAAAATTGAGTTGTATGCATGTTTAAAGTAATTCTTTCACGGAAGAACTGTTCAATTTTTAAACAAGAACCAAAGCAATCATATACTCCAAATTTGATGTTGTATTTATTCCAGTTTAACAACTCTACCTTTTAGAAACTGCTGCATATAATTGAAGAATGATCAAATCAGCAGATAATATTTTGATTCCATTTGGTCATCTTCAAACTTGTCTGAACCCAACAGTACTCTCAATGTCTCTGATCAAACTTGAATAAAAAGTAAATGGAGAGGAGATACGAGAATTTTAAGTTATGAATGTAATGAAAAAGAAAGTAACGTGTAAACTGCATGTAAAGATTAGATTAGATTTTCTACAGTTTGGAAACAGGCCCTTCGACCCAACAAGTCCACACCGACCCTCCAAAGAGGAACCTACCCAGACCCATTCCCCTACCCTATATTTACCAGACTTGGCAATTTAGCATGTCCAATCCACCTGACCTGCACATCTTTTGGATTGTGGGAGGAAACCGGAGCACCCGGAGGAAACCCACGCAGACACAGGGAGAATGTGCAAACTCCACACAGACAATTGCCCGAGGCAGGAATCGAACACTGATCCCTGGCACTGTGAGGCTGCATTGTTAACCACTGAGATACCGTACCACCCCAACCCTGTATAGAAATCAGAACTCAGCATGTTATATGTTTTATATATTAATTTAGTTTGCAGAATTTTTACTTATTTTTACTTATCTTCAGATTTTGGTGTAAGTAAAGAAATGCTTGGTATGTTAAAAAGAGATACACATGATTAACTTTTCCATGACATGTATGAACTAATTATGTTTGACTAAACAATGGAACAGCATTTACAGCAAAACACCCCAAAGTGCAGTCCAAATATAGGAAAGTAAATGGGGAGAAGGATACTACTAAGTTAAATGAGCAGGCAAAACATTTATCATATGAACTTGCGCTAGCCATCTTAACTGTACTCGAGCGGAGTGGCTTGCTAGTGCAATTTTACCTGGTTGGTGTGACTCTCAGGCAAGGATAGCAAATTTCCTTCCTGAAATACAATTGTGAACCAGGGGTTTCCACATGAATTGAGGGTTATGAATCGGAGCAGGGCTGTGCCTGAGTGGGATATTCTTTGGAACGTCGTTGCAAACTCAATAGGTCAAATGTCCTCTTTCTGCACTTTAAGGATTCCATGATGATTCTGATGATAGTTTAAATTTCACCAGTATTAATCCATCCAGCAACATTACCACGACACCACGTTTTCCCCAGATACGGTGGCACAGTGGTTAGCACCGCTGCCTCACAGCACCAGAGACCCGGGTTCAATTCCCGCCTCAGGCGACTGTCTGTGTGGAGTTTGCACATTCTCCCAGTGTCTGCGTGGGTTTCCTCCGGGTGCTCCGGTTTCCTCCCATAATCCAAAGATGTACAGGTTAGGTGAATTGGCCATGCTAAATTGCCCGTAGTGTTAGGTAAGGGGTAAATGTAGGGGTATGGGTGGGTTGCGCTTCGGTAGGTCGGTGTGGACTTGTTGGGCTGAAGGGCCTGTTTCCACACTGTAATGTAATCTGTAAATCTGTAATCTGTAAAATCTCACTTTCTGTTAGGAAAATCAGTGTTCTTTTCCCTTTCATCGAGAGGATGGAAACTGCTGCTCTCACTAAGAATGCAGAGTTGAAGGCAGCTCAGGAAGGGAGCATCAAAAGCATTGTGCCTGGTCTTGGATAGAGTGGCTTGGAAATTAGTGTGTCTGCTGTCTTACACATCTCCTATGGCTCACATCTCAGTCTCTATATTTTCAATATGCCAGCACTCATTTCCTACCATACAACTTTCAGCATAGGGAATCAAATCTAATAAGTAAAGGCAGGCCTAAGTGCGGAAACAGGCCCTTCAGCCCAACAGGTCCACACCGACCCTCCGAAGAGTAACCCACCCAGACCCATTTCCTTCTGACTAATGCACCTAGCACTATGGGCAATTTACCATGGCCAACTCACCTGACCTGCACGGTGGGAGGAAACGCCACGCAGACACTGGGAGAATGTGCAAACGACAGACAGATAGACAGACAGACAGACACCCAAGGCTGAGAATCTAATCTGGGACCCTGGTTCTGTGAGGCAGCAGTGCTATCCACTGAGCCACCGTGCCTTATGCGCTTCTTCCTTTACCCATTACCACTTGCATAAGCATAGATGGGGAAGGGGGGGCATGCAATACATGATTAAGACATCACCAACAGATGCAATGTAGCCAGCATGTCAATATCTGAACAATCTAATCAATGTCTGTTTTCTCACCCACTGCACAAAAAAAATTCAAGACAAAAATGGAACCAGCCTAAACTTGACTGCCATAAATTGCTCAGGTAAGATGCAGAAAGTCAAGTACAGGACGTTGGTCAGGCCACTTTTGGAATATTGTGCGCAATTGTGGTCTCCTCCCTATTGGAAGGATATAGTGAAACTTGAAAGGGTTCAGAAAAGATTTGCAAGGATGTTTCCACAGTTGGAGGATGAGCTAAAGGGAGAGGCTGAATAGGCTGGAGAGGTTTTCCCTGGAGCGTCAAAGGCTGAGGGGTGACCTCAGAGGTTTATAAAATCATGAGGGGCATGGATAGCACAAATAGACAAAGTATTTTCCCTGGGGTGGGGGAAGCCCAGAACTAGAGGGCATAGATATAGGGTGAGAGGGGAAAAATTTAGAGTGAAAGCTAAGGGGCAAATTTTTCACACAGAGGGTGGTGAGTGTATGGAATGAGCTGCCAGAGGAAGTTGTGAAGTCTGATACAATTACAGCATTTAGAAGAGGATCTGTGCAAGGACTAATCCCCAGGAGAACACTGATTCTAAGGATGCACCATCACAAAATGTACACCCATAAAGTCAGGCTTTTACAGTGCTGCCCCTTTGTCAGGTGAAGTGATTTTAAGTAAATCTGTTGGGCGATATACTGGTGTTGAGACTTGAGATTTTGTCATCCCAGTCGAATAATGGCATCTGCACATCAACGTACAGTCAACACCATAGAGTCAGAGATGTACAGCACAGAAACAGACCCTTCGGTCCAACTTGTCCATGCCGACCAGATATCCTAACCTAATCTAGACCCATTTGCCAGCACTTGGCCCATATCCCTCTAAACCCTTCCTATTCATAGACTCATCCAGATGCCTTTTAAAATGTTATAATTGTATCAGCCTTCAAGACTTCCTCTGGCAGCTCATTTATACATTTACCACCCTCTGTGCGAAAAAGATGCCCCTCAGGTCTCTTTTATATCTTTCCCCTCTCATCCTAAACCTATAACCTCTTGTTCTGGACTCCCCTACCCCAGGGAAAAAGCCTTTGACTATTTATGCTTTCATGCCCTTCATGATTTTATAGCCCTCGATAAAAGGTCACCCCTCAGCCTCTGACACTCCAGGGAAAACCTCCCCAGCCTATTCAGCTTCTCCCTTTAGCTCAAACCCTCCAACCCTGGCAACATCCTTGTAAATCTTTTCTGAACCCTTTCAGATTTCACAACATCCTTCCAATAGGAAGATCAGAATTGCATGCAATATTCCAAAAGTGACCAACCAACATCCTGTACAGCAGCAACATGACCTCCCAACTCCTACACTCAATGCTGTGACCAATAAAAGGAAAGCATACCAAAGCCTTCTTCACCATCCTATCAACCTGCAACTCCACTTTCAAGGAGCTATGAACCTGCATTCCAAAATCTTTGTTCAGCAACACTCCCTTGGACTTTACCATTAGGCATATGAATCCTGCTTAAGATTTTCTTTCGCAAAATGCAACAATTCACATTTATCTTAGCTCCATCTGCCACTCCTCAGATGGGCCAGTGAGCTGATTAAGATTCCATTGTAATCTGAGGTAACCTTCGCTGTTCACTACATCTCCAATTTTGGTGTCATCTGCAAACTTACTAACTACACCTCCTATGTTCACATCTTAAATTAGTCTGGACTACCTGCCACCCCACAAGTTTCAGGATACAGCTCATCATCCTCTGCCATTTCTGCCACTTACAGTCAGACCCCACCACAAGAGGTATATTTCCCTCCCCACCACTATCAGCATTCCACACAGACCATTCCCTCCACGACTCCCTTCTTAGG
Organism: Chiloscyllium plagiosum; assembly: GCF_037043375.1. Classification (NCBI taxonomy): domain Eukaryota; kingdom Metazoa; phylum Chordata; class Chondrichthyes; order Orectolobiformes; family Hemiscylliidae; genus Chiloscyllium; species Chiloscyllium plagiosum. Next base: position 120,022,244 of record NW_028270141.1, on the reverse strand, counting down.
TCCACACCACTCACAAACCCACCACTCCCAGCACCTTCCCTTGCCACCACAAGAGGTGTAAAACAGACACCCTCACCTCCCCCCTCATCTCCATCCAAGACCCCAAAAGGATCCTTCCACATCTGGCAGATATTTTCCCGCACATCCAAATGCCTCATTACTGTGTCCGTTGCTCTCAATGTGGTCTCCTCTACGTTAGGGAAGACAGGATGCCAACTTGCAGAAAACTTCAGAGAACATCACTGGGACACATGCACCAAACAACCCCATTGCCCTGTGTCCGACCACTTCAAATCTCCCTCCCACTCTGCCAAGGATGTGCAAGCCCTGGGTCGCCTCCACCACTAAATCTAAGCCACCTGAGGCCTGGAGGAAGAATGCCTCATCTTCCACCTTGGGACCCTCCAACCACACTGCAATGTCGACTTCACCAGTTTCTTCATCTACCCTACCACCACTCTGCCGCCAGCCCCCACCCCCCCCCCAACCACCTCATCCCAGATCCAACCCTCTTGAATTGTCCTAACTGTCCATCTTCCTTCCCACCTATCCACTACACCCTATCACCATCAGTCCCCACCCACATCTACCTATCACCTTCCTAGCTCCCTACCTCCAGCCCCAACCTCCCCCTACTTATCACTTAGGCCCTTTCCCCCACCTCTTCCACATTCCTGATGAAGAGCTTATGCCAGAAACAATTCTCCTGCTCCTCAGGTGCTGCCTGACTTGCTTTGCTTTTCTGGTGTTTTTGGACTCTGATCTCAGTCATCTGCAGTTCTCACTTTTTTCTATTAATCTGAACCAGTTGGTTAACCATGTAGAAAAAGGGTACAGCTGAGGTACAGTTGGGAAAAGCAAATCTTGTATCTTAGCAAGACAATTAGTCATTATTAAAACATTTAAATATTACTCAGGACACTGAAGTATCTAAAATTTGAACAAATGCTTAAAATGAGTTTTATCTATTACATCTCCAATCTATTCAAAAACTGTTTAAGTCATATCAAAATGCCACCTCAGCCAAAGCAACTTCCAATAAAAGCTGTCATTGCCCTCCATGTGGCTGCTCCTTGGGTGCATTAACAATTTTAAACTCCAAAGTATTTGTACAAATTTTCCATCAATCAACTATGACTTAGCTTTCTGCAAATGAAAAAACCAAACCAAACCATCTCTTATTTGGACATAAGACCATTTCTTGAACACTTCTGGAGCTTATTGTAAAACACAATGAACTAGTATCAAAATATAATTTAATCAAATGCAAGGCCATAAAAGGAATGAAGAAAAATAAACCCAAGGCCCATTTCTATGCTGGGGGATTGACTCTACAAGGCATTTCAAATTTCCAGAATGTATGTTACATAGCATTTACAGTAGGGTGATATATGAACACAGGCTCCATGTTGCAAGCATGTCACCAACTCCAAGAACATAAGAACTAGGAACGGGAGTAGGCAATTCAGCCCACTGAGCCTGCTGGAGAACGTCGTCATTGTAATAGTAATAGTAGTAGTAATAATAAAAAAATAAATTAGTAGAGGAACTGAACTGGTACTTTGCATTAATGTTCATGGTGGAAGATACGATTAGCATATCAGAACTTTAAGACAGAGGTAAAAACAATGACTGCAGATGCTGAAAACCAGATTCTGGATAGTGGTGCTGGAAGAGCACAGCAGTTCAGGCAGCATCTAAGGAGCAGCGAAATCGACGTTTCGGGAAAAAGCCCTTCATCAGGAATAAAAGCAATGAGCCTGAAGCGTGGAGAGATAAGCTAGGGGAGGGTGGGGGTGGGGAGAAAGTAGTATAGAGTACAATAGGTGAGTGGGGGAGGGGATGAAGGTGATAGGTCAGGGAGGAGAGGGTGGAGTGGATAGGTGGAAAAGGAGATAGGCAGGTAGGACAAGTCCGGACAAGTCATGGGGACAGTGCTGAGCTGGAAGTTTGGAACTAGGGTGAGGTGGGGGAAGGGGAAATGAGGAAACTGTTGAAGTCCACATTGATGCCCTGGGGTTGAAGTGTTCTGAGGCGGAAGATGACGCGTTCTTCCTCCAGGCGCCTGGAGGTGAGGGAGCGGCGGTGAAGGAGGCCCAGGACCTCCATGTCCTCAGCAGAGTGGGAGGGGGAGTTGAGACGTTGGGCCACGGGGCGGTGTGGTTGATTGGTGTGGGTGTCCCGGAGATGTTCCCTAAAGCGCTCTGCTAGGAGGCACCCAGTCTCCCCAATGTAGAGGAGACCGCATCAAGAGCAACGGATACAATAAATGATATTAGTGGATATGCAAGTAAAACTTTGATGGATGTGGAAGGCTCCTTTAGGGCCTAGGGTAGAGGTGAGGGATGAGGTGTGGGCGCAGGTTTTACAGTTCCTGCGGTGGCAGGGGAAGATGCCAGGATGGGAGGGTAGGTTGTAGGGGGGCGTGGACCTGACCAGGTAGTCACGGAGGGAACGGTCTTTGCGGAAGGCGGAAAGGGGTGGGGAGGGAAATATATCCCTGGTGGTGGGGTCTTTTTGGAGGGGGCAGAAATGTCGGCGGATGATTTATGCAAAGGTTGGTAGGGTGGAAGGTGAGCACCAGGGGCGTTCTGTCCTTGTTACGGTTGGAGGAGTGGGGTCTGAGGGCGGAGGTGCGGGATGTGGACGAGACGTGTTGGAGGGCATCTTTAACCACGTGGGAAGGGAAATTGCGGTCTCCAAAGAAGGAGGTCATCTGGTGTGTTCTGTGGTGGAACTGGTCCTCCTGGGAGCAGATACGGTGGAGGCGGAGGAATTGGGAATACGGGATGGCATTTTTGCAAGAGGTAGGGTGGGAAGAGGTGTAATCCACGTAGCTGTGGGAGTCGGTGGGTTTGTAAAAAAAATGTCAGTGTCAAGTCGGTCATCATTAATGGATATGGAGAGGTCCAGGAAGGGGAGGGAGGTGTCAGAGATAGTCCAGGTAAATTTAAGGTCATGGTGGATCATGGTGGAATGTGTTGGTGAAGTTGATGAATTGCTCAACCTCCTCGCAGGAGGTGGCGTCAATGCAGTCATCAATGTAGCGGAGGAAGAGGTGGCGAGTGGTGTCGGTGTAATTACGGAAGATCAACTGCTCTACGTAGCCAACAAAGAGACAGGCATAAATTGGGCCCATACGTGTGCCCACGGCTACCCCTTTGGTCTGGAGGAAGTGGGAGGATTCAAAGGAGAAATTGTTAAGGGTGAGGACCAGTTCGGCCAAACGAATGAGAGTGTCGGTGGAAGGGTACTGTTGGGGACGTCTGGAGAAGAAAGAAAACGGAGGGCTTGGAGGCCCTGGTCATGGCGGATGGAGGTGTAGAGGGATTGGATATCCATGGTGAAGAGGAGGCATTGGGGGCCGGGGAAACCGAAGTCTTGGAGGAGGTGGAGGGCGTGGGTGGTGTCTCGAACATATGTGGGGAGTTCCTGGACTAGGGCGGATAGGACAGTGTCAAGGTAGGTAGAGATGAGTTCAGTGGGGTAGGAGCATGCTGAGACAATGGATCGGCCAGGGTGGTCAGGCTTGTGGATCTTGGGAAGGAGGTAGAACCGGGCAGTGCGGGGTTCCCGGACTATGAGGTTGGAAGCTGTGGGTGGGAGATCTCCTGAGGTGATGAGGTTCTGTATGGTCTGGGAAATGATGGAAGACAGTCAGGGGCAGAGGTAAGTGAAGTGGCCATCAATAAGGACAAGATATTGAGGAAGCTAAAAAAAAGGTATGAAGGTTAAGTACACCCCAGAGCTCTGAAGGAGATAGCTAAGGAGACTGTGCAGACAAATTGATGGTGATCTTTCAAGAATCACTGAAGTCAGGGAGGATCCCTGAGGACTGTAAAATGGCTGATATATAACTTGTTAGAGGAAGAGGAAAAGAGGCAGAAGACAGGAAATTATTTCTGTCAGTGAGCCAAGTGCACAAGGTCTTTAGCACCCCTGCAGATAGACTGCAGTGTAGATACACCTGGTCATGGCCAAACAAATCTATCCGCTCAAGGATCAATTTCCTGCTGGAGTCCTAAACATTCTTGGTCAGATTCACCAACATCAAGCTGGTGTTCGTCTGATCATTGGGTCCTGCTGACTAAGATCTACAGAATGACCAGCAGGTTGGGAATAAAATGTGGAAGTGGGAATGTGAAACTGTTGTACCCAGAACGCAAGAAAATGATTACACAGGTTGGAGAACCATGAAACCCCTCAGTGTCCAGCAGCCGGGTGGGAAATTCAGTCAAGGGGAACATCAAGAGACTCTTTATTCACAAGAAGGTGTTCAGCAGACAGGAAGGAGAGCGAGGAAGAAATGAGGGGAAAAAAAAAGGTCAAAACTCCAGAAAAGCATGCAGAACCTACTCCTGCTGCAGATAATGGGGTAAAATGGCATGGAGGATCTCCAGGTGGTGAAGAGTCAGCAAACTTATCTCTTTGCCTTGGTGGCATCCAAGGAAATCCTTTCGCCCAAGGTCCGTCGCATGGAGCAGGATGAGACATGCTCACATTTCATTTACCAGAAAGTGTACAGAGATAGCTGTGTTAAGCAGCCCGAAGGAAGGTGGTGGTTTGGTAACATCATCACAGTCTAATATCCCAAGGATCAGTAAATCCTTTTATGCCAGATTGTATGACATGAAGCCCATTGACAAGAATGGCTTCCCAAATGTTCCTGTCCCCTATCAGGGGGGTCTTAGATGACAACACACAGGAAGCTGAAACAGTCATTACCTCTAGACAAGGTGACAAAGGCCCTCAAGTCCTTTGAAAAGAACAAAACTCCCAGAAGTGACAGCTTACCAGCAGAATTATATTCTGCTCTATGGGATTGATTGGCAGGAGCAAAACATTGCAGCCAGAGTCAAAAATGGCTGAGAAATTGGATTTTTTTTTAAATCAAAAGGTATTTAAAAATCTAGTGATTGAGCTGGAAAGAAAAATACCAGTTATAGAGTCATAGACACACAGCACAGAAACCACATTCTGTTGGCCCCCCCCTTCAACCCACCCTCCCCCTGCCATCATGGGAACTGCAAAACCTGCACCCACACCTCCCCCTCACCTCAGCCCATGGTCCCAAACGATCCTTCCACATCCAACAGAAATTAACCTGTACTTTCTACCGGAATCATTGTACCTGATGTGGTCTCCTCTACACTGGGGAGACAGGATGCCAACTTGTGGATCATTTCAGATGACATCTCTGGTACACCTACACCAAACAAATCCACCACCCTGTAGCTGAACACTAACTTCCCCAAGGACATGCAATTCCTGGGCTGCCTCGATCACCAAAACCTAACCACCCGATGCCAGGGCAAAGAATGTCTCATTTTCCGTCTTGGGACACTCTAACCACATGGGATCAATGTGGATTTAACCAGTTTCCTCATTTCCCACATCACCCCCCACCTTATCCCAGACCCAACCTCCCAACTCTGCACCACCCTCTTGAATCCTACCTGTCCATCTTCTTTCCCACCTATCTGCTCCACCCTCCTCTCTGACATATCATCCCCCCCCCCCCCCCCCCCCCACCGTCATCTACCTATCGCATTCCCAGCTACCTTTCCCCCATTTATCTCTCAGCCCCCTTAGCCAACAAGCTTCATTCCTGATGAAGGGCTTATGCCCAAAAAGTCAACTCACCTGTTCCTCAGATGCTGCCTGACCAGCTGTGCTTTTCTAGCAGCACACTTTGATTCCTCCTGGAAACAACTTCGGTCCAACTCATCCATGCTGACCAGGTATCCCAAATTAATCTAGTCTTCTTTGCCAGCATTTGGCCCATATTATTCTAAACCCTTTCTATTCATATACCCATCCAGATGCCTTTTAAATGCTGTAGATGTATCAGTGTCCACCACTTCCTCTGGCAGCTTATTCCATATACACATCACCCTTGGTGCGATAAAGTTGTCCCTTAGCTCCTTTTTAATATCTTTCCCCTCTCACCTTAAACCTATGCCCTCTAATTTTGAACTCCCCTACCAGAGGGAAAAGACCTTGGTTATTCACCCTATCATGCCCCATATGATTTTATAAACCTTTTAAGGCCACCTCTCAATCTTCAACACTGCAGGGAACACAGCCCCAGCCTATTCAGCCTCTTCCTGCAAGTCAAACCCTTGCAACACCCTTATCAGTCTTTTCTGAAGATTTTCAAGTTTAACAACATATTTAATGTAGTAGAGAAACCAGAATTGAATGCAGCATTCCAAAAGTGGCCTAACCAACGTACTGTAAAGCTGCAACGTAACCTCCAACTCCTAAACTCAATGCACTCACCAATAAAGGAAAGCATACCAAACCCCTTCACATCTTATCTACTTGCAATTCCACTTTAAAGCAACGATGGACTTGCACTCCAAAGGTCTCTTTGTTCGGCAGCACTCCCCAGGACCCTGTCTTTGAGTGTATAAGTTCTACCCTGATTTACCCTACCAAAACATAGCACTTCACACTTACCTAGATTAAACTCCATCTGCCACTCCTTGGACCATTGGCCAACTGATCAAGGTCCCCTTGTTCCGAGATTACCTTCTTGACTGTCCACTACATCACCAGTTGGTTGTCATCTGCAAACTTACTACGCATGCCTCCTATATTTACATACAAATAATTTCTGTAATGACAAAAAGCAGTGAACCCAGTATTGATCCATGCCACACACTGCTGGTCACAGGCCTCCGGTCTGAAAAACAATACCCTCCACCACCACCTCCCTGTCTCCTTTCAGCCAGTTATACATCCAAGTGGCTGGTTCTCCCTTCATTCCACGTGATCAACTTTATTAACCAGTCTTCTGTGCAGAACAGTGTCAAACACCTGAGTTCCATGTAAGGAATGTCCATCACCCTGCCTTTATCAATTCTCTGTCACTTCCTCAAAAATCTTTTGATTTATTTATTTTGAGAGATTTAAGCAGGAAGTAGTAATGATTTTCTCCCACCACTCTGCCTTCATAAATCCTCTTCATCCTCAAAAGAAAACTCAATCAAGTTTGTGAGACATCATTTTCCGTGCACAGAGCCATGTCAACTATCCTTAATTAATCCTGGTCTTTCCAACTACATGTAAATCCTGTCCCTCTAACAACTTGGCCACCACTGGAAGTCAGACTCACCAGTGTATAGCTCCCTGGCTTTTCCTTACCACCTTTCTTAAACAATGGCACCACGTCAGTTGACCTCCAGTCTTCCGGCACCTCAGCGGTGGCTAGCAACAATACAAATATCTCAGCAATCAGCCCAGCAATCACTTCCTTCATTTCCTACAAAGTTCAAGGGTACACCCGAACTGGTCCTGCGGATTTAATCACCTTTGTGTTTTAAGACATCCAGCACCCACCTCCTCTGGAATATGGACACTTTAGGATATTGCTATTTATTTCCCCAAATTCTCTAGCTTCCATTTCCTTCTCCACAGAAACATGGATGCAAAAATACTCATTTGGTATCACACCCATCTCCTGCAGTTCCAACATAAGTGGTCCTTTTCTATCCCTAGTTACTCTTTTATCCTTTAAATCTATGTTAGATCCCGTTGGATTTTCCTTACCCTATTTCCCAAAGCTATTGCATGCCCCCTTTTCACCCTCCTGATTTCCCTCTCAAACATGGAATATGACTGCCATAATGTTAAGGGCTTGGATGGAGAGGAATTTGAGTGTGTGCAAGAAAACTTTCTTCTGCATGTGGATGTACCTACTAGAGAAGGAGCAAAACTTGACCAACTCTTGGGAAATAAGACAGGGTAGGTGACTGAGGTGTCAGTGGGGGTGCACTTTGAAGCCAATGATCATAATTCTATTAGTTTCAAAGTAGTGATGGGAAAGGATATACTGGATATAAAAATTGAAGTTCTAATTTTGGAGGAAGGCTAATTCTGACACTATTATTAGGTGAGAACTGTCAAAAGTTGATTGGGGACCAATATTTGCAGGTAATCCCCTACCATTATCACCATATTATTCTTACAGATAACAGTACTTACAAAATTTGCTTCTCAATTTCCTGCTGACTGCAGGAGGGGTGTCTAGATTACAGTCTCAATAAAGGTGATCATCCCTTTGCTTTTTCTCATTTTGACCCAAATAATTTCACTGGACGCAATCCCCAGATTATGGCTGTACCCGAGGAAGATACTGTTGTCCCTAATCAAAAAAATGCCATTCCCCCTATTCTCTTGCCCCCTTTTGATCCTTCCTATACCATCTATATTCTGGATGTCATACAAACCACCCCAGTTTAAATCCCGAGTGGCTACAGGAAATCTCCCTGCCAGATGGGATACATCCTAGGTTGCTGTTAAAAAGGGTGAAGGTGGAGAGATACTGGTAACAATCTTCCAAAGCCCCTCAAACATGCGAGTAACATCTGAAGACTGGAGGATTATGAATGTCATACCACTAACCAAAAACAAGATTAAAAACTTAGAATTTTCTATTAAAATTTGTTCATCAGATATGACGTTCACTATCAAGGCATGCGCTTATTGTCCATTTTTAAACAACCATCCAGAAAGTGCTGGTGAGCATCTTGAACTGCTGCATGTTTATGTGGTGCAGATCCTCCTCAACAGAATTTAGGGATGGAGTTCCAGAATAATGACCCAAAGTACCAGAAAACAAACAATTAGTTTACAGTCAGGCTGGTTTTGAGCTTAATGGAACTTGTAACATTTGTGATGTTCCAATGTGTCCTTGTCCTTCTAGGTGTTGGAGGTCACTATCAAAAGGTAATTTGGTGAGTTTTTGCAGGATATCTGGTCAGTGTAACACAATGCCATCACTATGTGGAGACTATGACTATTAAAGCCAATTGATGGAATGCCAATCAAGCAGACTCTCTTGTTCTGGATAGTATTGAGCTTCCTGAGCGTTGTTGAAGCTGCATTCTGAGCAAGAAATATTCCATCACATTGCTGATTTGCATCACAAATGGTGGACAAGTACAGTAGAGTGATGGGTGGGTGGGACAAAGTCTTGCTGCTGCCCTCCAGACTCAGACTTGGTTCTCTGGATATACGGTTTATCTTCATTATTGATGCACTAGCCTGGGGAGAGTGTACTTCATTTCCCCAAAATGGTTAAACTTTGAAATACAACATTCTGTGGTCCTTCAGCTTTACTCGACCAATAAGTCAGCAGGCTGAGCCAAAAGCATGAAGCTGTATTATAACTGGTTGTGAAGCGCTTCTAAAATTCTAATTGTTGTTTGACAATAGAAAACGTCTCCACACATATATAGTACTTCCAACATTCCATATTTTATTTGGGTGAATAAAACCTGCTGACGAAACATCAAACTTTTCCATGGCACTGTTATTTCAGTTTTTAATACTGTAATAAAATGTTTCCTCTATTAAAACAAAGTTCACAGCACATGTTTAAAAGGTTGAGCTGGGATTTCAACAGGTGATATTTCCAAGTTGAATCACCCAGTAGTTCATTGCATCAACCAAGACCAACATATCCAAAAGTTTGCAAAATTCCAATTACACGCAGTTTGCCAAGTGCATTTCAAATACTCAACGTTATAAAAACATAGATTACATAACCTACTCTAACTGAACACACAATTATGTGTGTAAAATATTAGATTTATCACAATCCCTTATCTAACCAACACTGAAGTTAACAATGCTCATAAGCCCTGGGGTAGGCCACAACTACACAGTTGTGACCCACAATCAAACTTTACATTGCAAGTATACCACATGTTGAAATGCCGTTTCATTAAGCATGTACAGTTCTGCCACATCAAGAATGATGTCGAAAAAGAAAGAATTAACCCAAAGCAGTGTACTATTTCAAATAATTTATGCAAATGCATACATCACTCTTGGGAATGCATATTGATTATCCAATTATATCTTTAGGGAGGGGTGAATAAAAGTTTGAAAAGGAGAGCCCCACATGATACAGGGGAAGATAGAGAATCTAAAAGAAAAAGCTTGCATTTTTACAATTGTTTTCATAACCTCTGGCTGTAAAAAATGTTTTAAGACATCCTGTAAATATAACCTGCTTTCACCCGCAAGTATAATCCACTGTTACAATAGAAGGAAATACAGCAAACCAGTTAGCACAAGGCAGAGGCCATGAAGTGAGAGATTATCCAATTATATTTTCAGTGCGATTCATTAAATCGGCCACAGATTAATGATTGGGTTGCCAGGGCAAGAGATCCTCTCTGTTCTTCTGCAAATATTGTGCCAGATTGATTGCACTCTCATAACACGATGGAGAGAAGTCCACAACACAATCTAGATAGTTGAGGGCAATATATGATAACATTTTGAACAAAGTTATCTCCTTTTAAAGGTCAGACAAAATTAAACTCAATTAAAATGCAAAATTTTAATTCGGCCCATCAAGTCTGCTCCCCTTCAATCCATTCATGGTTCATCTAATAATCCTAAATGACACTTTTCTGCCTTTTCCTCATAACACTTGGTTCCCTTACTGATTCTAAATCAGTCTAACTAAGCCTTGAATATACTTAACGCAGACTCAAAACCTGTGGTAAAGAATTCCAGAAATTCACTTCCATCAATATTCCACCTCATCTGCCTTAAAGGAATGACACCTTATTCTGAAATCATGACCCCTGGTTCTTGACTCTCCCATAAAAGATAGATGCAGGTGCTTTCCCTTAAGTCCACAAAGAATCTTGTACATTTCAATATGGTCACCTCTCATCCTTGTATACGCGAGTGGGTACGAACCTAAAGCACTCCTCTTAAGATAGCCCCTCCATATCTGGCATTTAACTTAGTGAACCGTCTCTAGACAGCGCCCAATTTTAGCAAGACCTCCCTATTTTCAAAATCCATTTCCCCCAAAATAATATCCAACATTCCACTGGCCTTACCTATTACTTTCTGAACTGGAGGCTAGTTTTTTGTGATTTATGCAGGAGGACCCCAAGCCTCCATAGTTTTATACTCCAATCATCTAGAGTATATAGGTCAACATTTGATGTAACATTCCACTTACCAGCCAAACCTTTTTGGTGAATCATGGATGGAGACTCCTAAACCCTCTTGTTCTGTAGCTTTCTGCAGTCTCCTCTATTCTTCTTGTAAAGCGCACAACCTCATTTTCCCACATTACATTGCACCTGCCACATTATTGCCCACTTACTTTACCTGTTTACATTCCCCTGCAGGCTTTTTCATCTTCGACCCTTGCTTTCCACCTATTTTGGTGTCATCCACAAAATTTGGCTATAATACATTCACTTTCCCTTATTTTGCTCTAAATTTATTAGACATAATTGTGGCCTCAGCACCGATCCCTGCAGTAATACACAACTTTGACATTGCTATCCTGAAAATGCCCCTCCTTATCAGCCAATTGCCTGGGCACACTAATATACTACCTCCAACACCATGGGCTCTTATCTTCAGGAGCCTAATGCACAGCACCTTATCAAGCACCTTCTGAAAATTCACATCCACTGCTTCCACTTTAGCTAACCTATTTGTTATCAAGGATTTCTAATAAATTGGTTATGCATTATTCCCCCTTCATGATGCCATGCTAACTCTGCTTCTTCACTTTATACATTTCTAATTACTGTTGTGGTGCTGTTCGCCGAGCTAGGAATTTGTGTTGCAGACGTTTCGTCCCCTTTCTAGGTGACATCCTCAGTGCTCGGGAGCCTCCTGTGAAGCGCTTCTGTGATTTTCCTCCGGCATTTGTAGTGGTTTGATTCTGCCGCTTCTGGTGGTCAGTATATTGGGTCCAGGTCGATGTGCTTCTTGATTGAATCTGTGGATGAGTGCCATGCCTCTAGGAATTCCCTGGCTGTTCTGTTAGGCTTGTCCTATAATAGTAGTGTTGTCCCAGTCGAATTCGTGTTGCTTGTCATCTGCATGTGTGGCTACTAAGGATAGCTGGTTGTGTCGTTTCGTGGCTAGTTGGTGTTCATGGATGCCGATCGTTAGCTGTCTTCCTGTTTATCCTATGTAGTGTTTTGTGCAGTCCTTGCATGGAAATTTGTACACTACATTACCCAGCATGAGCAAAACCAATGTAGTGTACAAAATCCCATGCAAGGACTGCACAAAACACTACATAGGACAAACAGGAAGACAGCTAATGATCCCCAGCTATGAACACCAACTAGCCACGAAATGACACAACCAGCTATCCTTAGTAGCCACACATGCAGATGACAAGCAACATGAATTCAACTGGGACAACACTACTATTATAGGACAAGCCAAACAGAAAACAGCAAACAGCCAGGGAATGCCTAGATGCATGGCATTCATCCACAGATTCAAATCAATACGCACATCGACCTAGACCCAATATACCAACCACTGCAACGGACAGCTGGAACTGAACCAGAAGCAGCAGATTCAAACCACTATAAATGCCGGAGGAAACATCACAGAAGCGCTTCACAGGAGGCTCCCAAGCAATGAGGATGTCACCTAGACAGGGGACGAAACGTCTGCAACACAAATTCCTAGCTCGGCGAACAGGACCACAACAACGAGCACCCGAGCTACAAATCTTCTCAAACTTTGAATTTCTAATTACTCTATTACATCCTTTAGGATATATTAACAGTATTTTCCCATTTACAGATGTTAAGCTAACTGCCCCACAGGTTAGCTGTTTCTGTCTCTTCCCTTTCTAAATAAAAAAGGTACTGCATTGGCAATTTTCCAAATATCTAGGCCAGGTCCAGAATCCAAGTAATCTTGCAAGATTACTATCAGTATGTTGATTACCTCTGTAGCTACGTCTTTTAATATCCTAGGATGCATCCCATCAGATCCAGAGTGCTTATCGGTCTTTAGCCCTTCAGCTCCCCAACACATTTTCCTCTCACAACAGTTATTTCCTCTCCTGTTCCTTTTGATTATTTAGCATTTTTCAAACCCTACATGTATCATCGACTGTGATGCAAACTGTTTATTCAACTTACTTCTGTCATTTCCTGGTTTCCCTTATTTCCCCAATGTTATTCTTAAGAGACGTCCATGTTCACTTTGGCATCTCTCTTTCTTTAAACTCTTGTTATCCATTAATATTACTTGCATATTTACCCTCAAATGTTTACTCACATATTCTTAATTGCTTTTTTGTTGACTTTTGGTTTTATAACTCCTCTCAAATTCATAACTTGCTTCATGAACTGACTGGACCTCTATTCCCCATATTCACTGCTATTCCCTCAACTTTATAATTTACTGGGACTTGAACATGAGTAAGACAAATTCTCTGGCTGCCTTCCTCACCACACTAGTTAAATAATTTGAGGGGGACATAGAGTTTATTTGCAGGATGTGAAAGAGATTTAACAGGTCTCAACTAAATTGGAGTGTTTTTCAGTACTCAAATGTTCCCCTTCCACACCAATAATTTATTCAAACACTCCCATAACTGCCTGTAAGATCCTTGTTCTCAAGTAAATCTATGCCCATCTCAGTAGTACTTCAGGTACAGTTTCCATCTTTGATCTCCAAAGTCCAATGGATATAAACTCAAAACATTTTTCAACAACTATTTTAGACTCAGCTGCCTTCTTATTATAGCAGCCCACTGTTTTAATATTATTCTCAAGAACAAAAGATAAGGATTAGCCGAATACCTTGTCCATTTTTTTTTTAAAACGTTAATTTGTGGAAAATGGGTGTCACTTGCTGGCCAGCATTTATTGCCCATCCCTCTATTGAGAGAGAGGAAGGGTTTGACCATTGCATGTATTTATTCATGACAGTTCTTTCTGCACCCAATCACTAAACTAAATTGAAGGCCATTCACATCCTAGCCCCAGCTCAACTAATCCTCATCTTGCTTTCTTTCCTCTCAAGTGGATTATCACTGCTCATTTAATCCTATTTTCAATATACAGTAGCTCATCTACTATCCACTTTACTCAAATCGCTTTCACACAGCCCCTCTTACCCTTCAAAACCACTGCCACTTCCCATACTTTGCACAAATTTCATATTCTAGTGCATCTCTACCATTGTCTTCTCAAGCTCCCAAATTTTTCCTCACCCTATCTGATCCCACAGGTCACTTCATCTATGATCAGACTTGAGACCGCTTAGAGATTTTGCGCATATTTTTTGTTTAGATCTGATAAGCATCAAGACTTGCTTTTAACCATTACTGTCCTTACAAACCCAGACTAATTTCAATTCACACAAGCATTTTAAAAGGAGTTCATCTCAAAAGCCTTAACACTCTGCAGTATCAATTGATTCGCCTACTTCCACAATCTCTAGTGAAATTTAAAATAGAAAAAAGGCCAAACGAAACCATTTTCTTTCCATGTCCTCTTCAGAAATTACTTCTGACTAAGCTTTTAAAATTACCCTTCCCAATTATAACTAACTGGTCATGATATTAAATTCCTTGTTTCTGAAATGTGTTCTGATATTTTTTCTATTGCCATACAAGTGGTTAAAATTTTACATACAATCTTCCTAGGCATTTAGTAAAATCTCTGCTTGTTACTAAAACAAAATTTAGTCTGCTTACTCAGTTGAAAAAAAATCTAAACCATCCTCAACATCAGACTCTCAAAGCAGCAAGCCTATTATGCAATCTATATATTAAGGCAGTTGACAAAATGCTTGGAATGAACACTAAAATGTTGAACTCGCCTACAGGAGTACTACAAAAAAAAAATCACAAAGCAATAGCTGTAAAATCAAGTGTCATGAGACAGGAGGTGAGCTGACTAATCCATGGTCAAAAAGAAGTGAAGTAATGGTGTGGCGGGGTAGAGTGAGGAACAGAAGATACAACCAGCAAACTGATCTCAATAGCCTTCAGAATTTTGGAGATGGAGGATAATATGGAGGCTGGTATTGGCACAGTCATGAAGTATTTGGCAAACAAGAATGAGTATTTTAAAGATGACATTTTCATGATTGGAAGGCAAAGTAGGTCACAACTACATTAGAGGTCAAATGCGTTGACATGCCAATTGGCATGGAGGGAACTTCCAAGCAACTATTCTGCTTAAGAGGCACCATCTGTCAGTAAACATATGAAGTTACAGGAGTGTGTTAAGATGTGGGCAGAATTTTAGATTACTTCAAATTTAGAGGGTATAGACTAGACAGCAGTGTATTGGAACACAGTCAAGACATAGGGTCCTCAAAGAAGCAGAGATGCAGTCAGGAAATGTTAGATGTGGAATTAGGCACTGTAAAAAAGGTGATCATGCAAAACAAGTCACAAGCTTAGTGTTGTGTGTTACAGCAGGTTCCAAATAGGCTGATTTAATCGGTGTTGGCAGGAAGACGAATGCAGTCAATAGGAAAATTAGGAGTGAGAGGGAGGTGCTGGAAAAGTACAGCAGATCAAGCAGCATCCAAAGAGCAGGAGGATGGACATTTCAGGCAAAAGCCCTTCATCAGGAATGAGGCTGAGCGTCAAGGGGATGGTGAGATAAATGGGAGGTAGCTGAGAGTGCGATAGGTAGAGCAGGTGGGGGTAATGGTGATAGGTCAGAGAGGAGGATGGAGTGGATAGGTGGGAAGGAAGATGGACAGTTAGGACAGGTCACGAGGGCAGTCCCACGTTGGAAGGCTGGAACTGGGATAAGGTCGGGGTAGGAAAAAAAGAGGAAACCGGTGAAATCCACATTGATGCTGGGTGGTTCCAGGGCCCCAAAGGTGGAAGATGAGGCGCTCTTCCTCCAGGCATCTGGTGTTCAGGGCATGGCAAAGGAGGCGGCCCAGGACCCGCATGTCCTTGGTGGAGTGGGAGGGGGAGTTGAAGTGTCCGGTCACGAGGCTATGAGGTTGGTTGGTGCGGGTGTCCTAGAAACGTTCTCTGAAGTATTCTGCAAAGGTCCGTTTGTAGGTGGCAGAAATGGCAGAGGATGCCATTGCTATCACGTACAAAACAGACCCTAGAGACATATTTCCATCCCCACCCCTATCTGCTTTCCATAAAGACCATTCCCTCTGCAACTCCCTTATCAGATCCCCTCCCCCGCAACCAACCCATCCTCCTCTCCCAGCACTTTCCCATGCCATCGCAGGAATTGCAAAACCTGTGCCCACACCTCCCCTTTAGCCTTCCACATCAGAGTTTTACCTGCACTTACACACATCATTTTCTCTATCCGTTGCTCCCGATGCAGTCTTAGATTAGACTCCCTACAGTGTGGAAACTGGCCCTTCGACCCAACCAGTCCACACTGACCCTCTGAAGAGTAACCCACCCAGACCCATTTCCCCGTGACTAATGCACCTATCACTATGGGCAATTTAGCATGGCCAATTCACCTGACATGCACATCTTTGGACTGTGGGAGGAAACCGGAGCACCCAGAGGAAACCCACGCAGACACGGGGATAATGTGCAAACTCCACACAGACAGATAGTTGCCCGAGGCTAGAATTGAACCTGGGACCCTGATGTTGTGAGGCAACAGTGTTAACCACTGAACCGCTGTGCCGCCCACTTCTCTACATTGGGGAGACAGGATTCCTACTTGCAGAGCGCTTCAAACATTATCTCCGCAACAACTAACCCCACCACCCAGTGGTCGAACACTTCAACTCCCCCTCGAACTCCGCCGAGGACATGCAGGTCCTGGACTTCCTCTATCGCCACTCCTTAATCACCCGACGCCTGGAGAAGACCCCCACACCTTCCCCCTCGGGACACTCCAGCCAGAATGCAATATGGATTTCAACGGCTTCCTCAATTCCGCCCCCCCCCCCAACCTTATTCCAGTTCCAACTCTCCAAACTCGGCACTGCCCTCATGACCTGCCCACCTTCCTTCCCATCTATTCACTCCACCCTATCAGCATTAACCCCACTTCCATATTGCACTCAGCTACCTTCCCCCACCCCTTTCCCATTTATCTCACCACCCCCTCAGCTCACAGCCTCATTCCTGAGGAATGGCTTTTGCCCAAAACGTTTATTCTCCTGCTCCTCGGATGCTGCCTGACCTGCTGTGCTTTTCCAGCACTACACTCTAATCTGCAGTCCTCATTTTCACCTGGAAAATTATAAGCGGCATTCAATGGCTTCAGTCTTCCCAGTATTCTATCAAAGAAGGTTTCTGCTTGTCAATATTAGAGGTCAGCTAAGCAGTGCATTAACTTGCCATTAGGAATTAAAAGAGATGTTGCTGAGGTAAAGGGGGCGTTGTCAGCACACAAGTGAATATTAATGCTATGCCTTTGGCTGATGTAACCAAAATGCACATTGATGAAAATTAGGTGTGGACCAATATTTAATTCTTGGCTATACCAAAGATAATGGCAATGAAACCAGGTAGAGAACACACAGTAAATTACTCCCTGGTATTAGTGTGATAAAGGATGGAACCACACAAGAATAATTCCACCTAGCTGGAAGACAGACGGAAAGGACATAGAAACATAGCGGATAGGGCCGAATGGTCGCCCCACTCCTTTGAGCCTGCTCCACCATTCATCATTATTGTGGCTGAATATCCAACTCAATATCCTAATCTTGCTTTCTCTGCATAACCTTTGATCCCATTCACCCTGCTATATCTAACCATCTCTTGAATACGTTCAATGTTTTGGTATTAACTACTTCCTGTGATAATGAATTACACAGGCTCAGCACTCTGGGTGAAGAAATGTCTCATCTGTCCTAAATGGTCTACCCAGAATCCTCAGACTGTGATCCTGATTGTGGACACGCCCACCAATAAGGTACATTCAGGAAGGATGTTCCCATCTGGTCTTGTCAGAATTTAATAAGTGTCTGAGATTCCCTTCTCAGTCTGAACTCCAGCAGAAACAGTCCGAGCCTGGTCGGTCGGTCGGGCCGGACTCTCCTCATACATCAGGACATTGAAAGAACAATTGTGCCAAAACGGCCAAGGGTCAAGGAATCTTGACAGGCAATCATATTCATTTTGTTTTAATTTGAAAAGAATGGCTTCGATGCCAGGGTTATCTACAATACTTAACTACAGAATCCTACAGAAATGTTCAAGTCCTGCAGATCCCAAAGCAGCTAATTTAGAGAAAAAGCACATAGATTACATATGCACAGGGGGCTTACACTGACATCATGACAGTTTGGTTCAAATTTGACAAAAGGAGCTGAAATCTAGAGGGGAGGCAAGAGTGATTACCTTTGAAAACAAGACAAGACTGCATTTAACAACGTGGAATCAAGAATCTCTAGCAAAATTCAACAGGGATCATAGAAGCTCTGATCATCCAGAATCATATCAGACTCAAAAAGGAAGATGGTAGTTGTTGTCAGATGTCAAATCATCTCCACTCCGGACATCTCCATAGGGGATCCTCAAAGTAGTGTCCTAGGCCTAACTATCTATCTTCAATGACTGACTGACTTTTCATTCATCAGATCATAAATGAGGATTTTGCTGATGATTGCACAACATTCAATGTAATTCACAATGCCTCAAGTCTTGAAACAGTATATCTGTATGCAGCAAGAGGGGGACAATATTCAGTTTTCGGCTCACAAGTGGCAAGTAACATGCGCACACAAATGCCAGACAATGACCATCTCCAACATTAGTATTAGCATTCCTAAGCATTCAATAGCATTACCAGTGAGTTCTCGAACAACCAGGCTCGGACTGTTTCTGCTGGAGTCACTATTGATAAAAACTGAACTGGATCAGCAATATAAATATTGTGGCTACTAAAGCAGGCTTGAGGTGAGCAATCATTCAACATGCAATTCACCTTCTTACTCTCCAAAGCACAAGTCAGAAATGTGATGGAATACTGCCATTTGCTTAGACAAGTACAAATTTCAGCAAGTCAAGAAGCCCAACACCAAGACTTGACTGGTGCCACATTAAACTTTTATTTCCTCTACCACTGTAGCAAATGTATAATCAAAGATGCACTACAGAAATTCAACAAGACACCTGTGACAGCACCTTCCAAATTCAGGACAACTATTGAGAAGAATAAAAAGGGAAACAGGCAGACAGGAACAACATGCAGCAAGTCACTCACCATCCAGACTTGGAAATATAATCATTATTCCTTCAGTGACACTGGGTCAAAATCATGGAAATCATTCCCCAACAAAATTTGGGTCTACCTTCACCAAATGAACTGCACCAGTTCAAAGAGAGAGTTCACCACCTCCTTCATGAACAACTAGGAGTAGACAACAAATGCTGGCCTAGCCATCGACACCTACATCATGAATGAATCAAAAGTAGTCCCATTACAAACTGTCCATTTTACATGGTAAAATTTATAACAGTCACTACATTTTCCTTAATTAAAATTAGTGCCAGTTCAGCAAGCAAATTCATGAGTCTAGCAAAAGTAGAACAAATATTGATACCTTATCTACATGTATGCTTGAAACATTTAAAAAAACAGTTAACATATCCACACATCAGATATCAATATAAAATAACTGTGCAGTACTTCCTACTACCTAGCCTCTAAACAGAACTACATTCTAATCATGGGCTAGATTAGAGTGATGCTGGAAAAGCACAGCAGGTCAGGCAACATCCAAGGAGCAGGGAAAAAAAACAAACAAACAAACAAATAAATAAGACGTTTCAGGCAAAAGCCCTTCATCACATTCTAATCGTGTTTCATTCAAATGTCAGAATGTATTTTAAAAACTGCTGTACTCGAATGGTACTTGCACCAGACAGATACAATGTGACCTTTGCACCCAATTGTCTGAGGGAAAAATTTACTATCTTCTTTGAAACATGGAACAGCATATGCTCCAAATGCAGATGGCTGCATTTAAAAATTATAAAATGTAACCACTACCTGACTTTTAATATTTGTTTCCTCCCCAGTCCTGAAATTCTCATAAGGCTAACTCAGCAACATTTGGCCATCACAATCTCAAGTTATTTAAGTGGAGAACGTTTCTCAACTTTTTTTCCCTATCTTGCCACTAACATTTCCTCTGGTGCTCTCTGGTCCATACATTAATACAAGACTCAAACTATGATCGATTGTTAATATAATCCTAGGACTCATACATTAAAAACAGCTGTAAAGCATGTTTCTTTTTGCAACTTCATCAGTGAATGTAGTATATTATAGGTTAGTTATATGTTAGCAAACGTAGAGGTACAGATATCAGATCAACAAGAAACCATAGTTAAACAGGGTTTGCTTCAGCACTTCAATCTAAATACTCAGTTTCCACAGTAAAACAAAGTTCACAAGAAAGTAAAACACATTGAAACTTGCTTACTGTTGCATATGAAGGAAGCTCTGGGTATATATTTTCAAGGCAGCCTATCTATCCACCTCCAACCAATGTGATGTGCAAGTTACAGTCAGTTAGCAGAATGCTAGAATAGCCAACGATCCTGCTAGGTTCTTCAAGACCTCTGTCTCAACCAACAAATGGATAGCTCAGTATGTTACTGGACTAGTAATTCAGAGGTCAGAACAAAGTGATCCACTGACCACAAATTCAAACCTCAAAATGTGGAATTTATTGTAAACTTTTTCTTAAACAAAAATGTAACAAATTTCCATACACTGCTTACTAAAGATGTGCTTTTTAGGGAAGGAGATCTGATTTCAGCTGATCTTTATATTTGACTTCAAATTTATAGTAACATTGTTCACTCTTAACTGCCCTCTGAAAAATCTAAGTGAGTAGCCATTTTTTTTTAAATCAACCTGTTCACATTATGATAGGCATCTCAAGCAGGAAGAACTTGAACCTGGACCTCCTGAGTCAGAGGTACATACATTACCACAACCCAAATGAGTAAACCTCTCAGCTTATTCAAGATAGAGGCGCACTACCACCAAAGACAATTAGAGATTAACAACTAATGCTGCCTTTGCCAGTAATACCCACATCCTATGGACAAATAAATGCTTACAACACTGCAGTCCTTAGACAATCCAGTGATATAACTTTCATCTCCAAGTCTTAAGTCTTTTTGCACTTAGTATATGTGTGCGTCTATTTTCTACTCAAGCTGTTCAGAGGTTATATTACACACCCCCGGAACCTCAGGCCTCTGAGTTCAAAGACAGGGATACTAGCACATCACAAAAGCCCAAATGCTAAGGGATTGATACTTCATTAAAAAGGGGTAAAAACAATGACTGCAGATGCTGGAAACCAGATTCTGGATTCGTGGTGCTGGAAGAGCACAGCAGTTCAGGCAGCATCCAAGGAGCAGCAAAATCAGGTGCTACCTTTTGGATGAAAAATTTTATTTAAAAAAAAAAGACAAACCTCACCAAAGACAATATTGTAACCCGTAGCATTGTTTCCAAAACAGGAGTGTTATTTGGTACAAACACCCGATTACCAAAAGTCTGTGGGATATACCCCCACAATTGATAACGCGCTACAAAAAATCCTTCGCTGACTGTCAAGTACTGAGACGCCCTGACGCCGTTGAAGCAACATATTGTAAATACATGCACGCTACTTCGCTCAGTACTCATACCAGCCAATACAAACCAGCTAAATACAAATACTAAGCACATTGGCTTAAAAAGTAAAATAATCCCAAGTATGTACTAAAGGAGTACAGACACCACCTCAACTCCTGGTTAAAGCTTCCGTCCAAATAGCGGGTGCGGTGGCAACAAGTTATCTCCGATTGAAACCCCATTTACAGCCATTTCAAGAAGAACCGGTCTTAAATAATCGCTGACTACAGTTTACACACTGGATCCGTCTTGAGTTATTTTTTAATCACTAAAGCGACCATGTTGCGAAATACACAAGAATGCAGCTCGAACATTGCTGAACTGTGAACACAAATGGGTGAGTGTAGGGTTGTAATTACGGAAGACTGTACCTTCCAGCCGGCCGAACTGTTGCTGTCTCCTTTATCCTTGAAGTAGGGCACGGAGCGGACCATCCAGTCGTAGATCTGGGACAGGGTTAGTCTCTTGTCTGGGGAGCTCTCAATAGCTTTCGTGATCAGATCTGCGTACGACATGTTGCCCCAGGCGTTCCTGCGGGACGAGGCTTTCCGCTGTTGGGGCCCCGCGCCTCCTCCTGCACTGAGGCCGCCGCCTCCGGGGGAATGGGCCGAGGATGGAGAGCGAGAACCTCGGGGGCCGCTCAGCCCCGCCGGTTGCTGCTGCTTCTTCTTCAAAGCGTCTCCTCCAGGCGGCTCGGACTCCGGCTCCGGCTCTCCCGCGGCAGCGGAGCCGAGCAAATCTTCTTCATCCTCTTCTTCCTCCTCGGGGATCATCTGGGCAGCGTCGGTGGGCTCGCTCTTGCCCGGGGAAGAGGAGGCGGGCAGGTCTGGACGGGGCAGGGGCCAGGTGCAGGAGCGGGGCCGGCTCTGCGGCTCGAAGTCCGGGTCGATGTCGATGTCCAGCGGGGAGCCGGCCGTGGCGGAAGCGGTCCCTTCGCTCATGATGGGGAGACTCAGACGCTGCCCGAGTGGACGGAGAGATAGGGGGAAAGGAGGCTTGGGTAGGAGGAGGCTATCGGCGCCGGGACGCCCGGCTTCGCTTCACTGCAGGATCGTAATCACAAAAAAAAAGTATTAAAGCCGTACCCCGTGACTCGGAGCCATGGCGGGGTGAATGTGGAAATAGGGGTTTCACAAACTCGGACTGCGGCGGGGTCGATGCTGTTGAAAGGGGGTCCTGAGAAGGGAGATGTGCGCCGCTTCACTCTGCACTCTCACAGGTCCGTCGCTGCCATCTTCTCACCCTCTCGAACCCATTTGCTTGGGGGGGAAGTGAAGAGAAAGGAGGTGCCGTTGTCAACCCCCCCCCCCTTTTTTTCCTTAAAATAAACCCCACTCCGCCCCACACCCCCAACGCTGTCCAGTCCCTTTCAGAAGATTTCTCCGCTCCCAAACCAGGATTACTGCAGGGGAATGAAGTTGTGGAAGGGAGGGAATCAAATGAAAGGGGGAGGGGGAAATCAGAGCAGGGTAAGTGTTCCCTCGTATCTCCCACACTCCTCCCTCCCCCTCCACGCTCTCGCGCACCAGCAGTTGGCCTCGCGCCGTCACTCCGGGAAACGGACGCTCTAGAACGGCCGGCGGTTAATCGGCAGCCGACAACAGGATTCCCACTCGGTGCACGTTCGATGTTGGCGACGTCCACTCCTGGCTTTGCTTCGCCGACCACTTTTTGACAGGAGAGAGGCGCTCACACATCCACTCGCTCATATTCCTTCGCTCTTTTTTTTCCACCCTCCGTGAACGGGCGAGAGGGTGGGCCAAGCGAAACAAAAGTTAAGCGACGCCAGGAGAGCGTAACCCAGCTTTACTATCGTCTTCGCCCAGCCCAATTCCTCCCCTCCCGCCTGCTCATTGGATCGACCCATGCTTACGTCGCCGTATTCTCCCACCCAGCCAGCATTGTGGAGGCAGGGAGAGAGGAGGGTCCGCGCGCTCGATTGGTCGAATGGGGGAACTGTCCATCATCCTCTTCACGGAGACCCCGCCCACCGGCCAGGTTCGGTTGACGAGGTGAAATACGTTGCGTCATCTCTGCGATTGAGGGAACGGGACCTTCCCCAGCCAGCTCTCCATTGGTCCGAAGTGGATGCCACTCAAGCCGAATAGTCATATCAATGCTGAGCTTTGTATGTGTGTTTTGGGGGAGGGGAGGTATAAAAACAACAACTGTGGCTAGAGAATTTAATAATTAAATCCCATCTTCGATGCACGTGGATAGGAACGGTGTGGGGAGCGCGGGGGAGGGGGGGTTGCGGTTTACTTCATTTACTTGTGGCTTTTCTGTCTGTTTTTTGTTAACATGTGTATGTGTGTGGTGACGTCCATCTGGAAAGCAGCAGGGCTGTGAGCTGTCGTTTCTGGTGACTTGCTGCCCTCAATGTTGTCAGTTCGAGGCGTGCTGCAGCCATGCTGCATTATTTTCAGCGTGTCATCGCAGCACGTGTGCAGTGTTGTCAACCCAGCTTTCTCTCTCTCTCTCTCTCAAACAAAGATCCGCGTTGTGTCCTGCATAAAATCCAGCTTTGCTTTCCTTCTCTAGAAATTTAAAACCAACGTAGTTTGAGGTCAATAAAAGTGCAAGATTGGAATTTGTTTTTGCAGCGCATTTAATAGACCTGAAGGAGAGAGTTGGAGATATGAAGGAAGGGCAATATTAATCTAAACGTTCTTACGGCGGTGTTTTGATGGATTTATGTGGGGGTGGGGGAGAACTGATCCGCCCCTCGCCACGATAATACCATAGCTGCATTTCCCCTAATGAGTACAACAACCCACGTACCTGACCATCTGTTTTAATCTTCACAAAGAACATTGTGTACATCATGTGTTCGTTTGTATTTCGCTTCAACATTTTAATCAACAAATTATCTTAACTTTAAAGGGGAGGAGTTTAATCTAAACTGAGCCACTGTGTGGGACTGTTTGCAGTTAAATCTGCAATCTATTATGATCCATTAGGGTGACTGTAAAACGCATGATAACATTTGAATGGATTGTGCACTGCACATGCGTTGCTATGTAATTTGACCTACATTGCGATGTCTCTCGAGAAGCCTGACTATGCAAACAAAGGAGGAACAAAGTTAATTCGAATCAAGGAGATTTTAATGTCGAACGGCAATAGATATACAAAAAATTCAAAGCTTAGTTCTTTACATAATAACAACCAGAATAGATAAAACGCAGACAGGATAATCTGATACATCATACCTGGAAGTAAATGGATAAAATGGCTCCGTACTTTCAAATGAGTCGTCGCACATTCTATTTAGCACAGAAATAAAATGCATATCCTAAAGTTTGCCTTTCTCAGCAACGTTTGGTTTACAAATAGTCTGAATTTTACACTGTGGATGAGCTTGCAGTAACTCGTTAATAAATGTCCAATATACCAAAAAATATTTTTTAAACTGGTGCCTAGAATACAAAGTTGCTTGTGGTATTGCAGTAGGTTTTGAGTTCAAATATGCAATAACGAGCTTACACTTCAAATGTTCGTTTCCAATCAAGGTCACGCTATCAAGGACTTTGCCATATCTTCGGCTTCAATAATGTGGCACTTATTGGGTGTGCACCAGCAATAAATTAGTTACGTTTATTTTACCCAGGTTTCCACCCACTTTGGTACCCGCTACATTTTCTAATAACATTTGCGATGGATTCCTCTCACCACACTCCACCTCCCCCCTCGCCACGACCTTGTATTCGCAAATGCTCAACAAACAGTTATAGGGGTGTCAACATGCAAACTCTTCTGTAATAACGTCATATATTCCATTTTATGTTTTTCTATTTAATTTGTTCTGAATCAATTCACTTCTCATGTAAACTAAACATCCAGGGTTGTCAGCAGCAAGATTAAAGAGAATTTGAAATACCTAGGTTCAATACCAGCAGACCTAGTTAAAAGCTTATTTATCCATACATTTCATGTTTTCTTTTACGTTTGCTAATTCATTAGACCACTGTATTTTCTCTCCCATTTCAAATAGGACACATGGATTTTCCATTGGGAATTCCTCTCAAACAGCATTTTGCAAAAAAAAATGTAATGTAAAGATGGCATCTTACTAAAGAATCATCAAGAGGATAATATCTTCATGCCGCTAATTCCACTACACTCAGAATTTCTGACAAAAAATATTTTCTAAATCTGTAACCAGGCATGTTATATATCACATGCTCTCTTGCACCAAAAATCCACCAAGGGTCTTTAAATTTTGCCAAATTTCTAGTGCTACATGCACTAGTTTGAATAATAGGTGCCTGCCGTCACATTCAATATAAACTGTGTAAGGACACCTCAGTATTATTGCATGTCATGTTAACCCAAAGTAATTTACATTCAGAGTTGTAGGGCTGAACTTACAAATTGGCATCTTCTGGAATAAACAGGTTGTTTGATGAGTAAACTTTGTATCAGCTAGGTTTGTATGAATTTAGAAGAGTAAGAGCAATATGATTGAACTATAAAAGATCCCGGGGGCGGGGATTACAGGATGGCTGCGAGGATGCTTCCTCTTGAGGGAAAATCTAAAACTAGGGATTACATTTAATAATAAGGGGTCACCTAATTAAGAAAGAGAAGGCAATTTTTTTTCTCTGAGGATTTTGAGACATTGGAATTCCCAGCTAGTCCCATTCCCCCAATTCTATGCCTGTGATCCTGCAAGTTTACAATCCTGTTTCCTTCTAAAATTCTTTTTTCTGCTTCAACCACCTTCATAAGTACTGAATTCCATGTTGTTTACCATGTCATTCCCATGTCACTTGCTGCATAAAAAAATGCTCTTCTGCACATCCCTACAGCATCTCTTGCCCAAAACATTATTATTTCCAGTCCTGGTAAGATCAATGGAAATAACAATTTTTGATCTTTGTCGAGGGCAAGACAGGTTATCACATGAGAAAGGAATCAGTTTTTAGTTGTGCAAACCTTTGTCCTTTTACTCTGTAAGGGAGAACATTAGAAATAGCAGCAAGAGTAAGACATTTATCTCCTTAAGCCTATGCTACCATTCTATAAAATAATGCCTGTTCTGTCTCAGGTCTCAACTTCTCTTTTATGCCAACCCTTAACTTCTCAGTATTTCAAAAATTTATCTACAATCCATTTAAATTCTTTTATTTAGTAATCTAGTCTCTGCAGCTCTATGAGGTTGAGAATTCCAGACATTCACTACCCTCTGAGAGAAGAAATTCCTTTGCATCTCAGTTCTAAATAAATTTACCCTTATTCTGTAACTGTATTCCTAGACTGAAATTCCTCCACTAGTGAAAACAATTTCATAACATCTAGCCTGTCAAGCCCTAGAAAAATCCTGTATCTTTCAATAAGATCACCCCTCATTCTTCTAAAGTTGATTGAATTTCTTTTGAACCACCTCCAACACCAGGGTATCATTTCTTAAATATGGAGATCAAAATATCACACTGTACCTCAAGTACAGTTCATCAACACTCTGTACAGTTATAACAAGTCTTCTCTATTTTAAACTCCAATCCCAGCAAAAATTCCATTTGCCTTCTTAATTACTTGCTCCACTTGCATGCTAACATTTCATGTTTCATGCACAAGAATATTCAGATCCCTATGTTTAGCGCTTTTCCGGAGTTTCCGTCCATTTACATTATAGTTTGCCTTTTGATTCATCCTAGCGACATGCATGAATCACACTTTCTTATTAAATCCATCTGCCAAGCTTTTTCCCACTCACTCACTAAGCTTATCTATTATCCCCTTGCAGTTTTTTTTTTGTCTTCATCAAAAATACCCTGTGTGTGAACAAATCTGGACACATCTCACTGTGCCCTCTGTTCCAAGTTAAATGAAAGTAGTAAATAAAGGCCTAAGACTGATACTTGTGACACTTTGTTAGTAACATTTTCCAGACATTGACAAAAGAGCTGAATTCTAGAGATGAGATGGGATGAGTGAGCTTGACATCAAGGCCATATTTGACTGAGTATAGCATCAAGGAGTTCCAGCAAAACTGTAGTCAATGAGAATCAGGAAAACTGTCTGATATTTGGAATTATAGCTGGCACAAAGGAAGATGGTGGTGGTTGGAGGTCAGTTATCTCAGTGCCACTATATCTCAGTAGGGTTTTCTCAGGGTAATGTACAAGGCCCAATCACCTTCACCTCCTTCATCACTGACTTGCCTTCCACCATAAGGACAGAGGTCAGGATATTCACTGATGATTATACAATGTTCAACATCATTCGCAACTCCTAGATACTGAAGCAGTCCATGTCCATATTCAGCAATACCAAGACAATATGCAGGCTTGTGCGGAAAAGGAGTAGGAACAGGAGTAGGCCATTCAGTCCCTCAAGACTGATTCACCATTCAATGAGATTATGGGTAATCAGTGGCCTAACTCAATATACCTGCCTTTGGCCCATATCTGTTAATACCTTTGCTTAACAAATATTTAATTATCTTAGACTTAAAATTAACAACTGATCTAGTATCGACTGCCATAAGCAAAAGAAAGTGGCAAATAACATTTGCACCATACAAGTGTCAGTCAATGATAACCTTCAATGGAAAAAAATCTAACCATCATCGATTAACATTCCAATGGTGTTAACATCACTAAATCACCCACTAACAATAGTCTGCGGATTACCATTGACCAGAAACTCAACTGGACTAATCATGTAAGTATTGTGGCTACACAGCAGGTCAAAGGCAATAAACCTTGCAATGAGTAACTCACCTTCAGATTGCCCAGAACTTGTCCACCATCCATTAGGCACAATTCAAGAACATGATATAATATTCCCCACTTGCCCAGAAGACTGCAGCTCCATCAACACTCAAAAAGCTTGACACCATCTTGGACAAAACAGCCGTCTGGGACTGGCACTGCACTCACAAGCATCCACTACCTCCACCTCCAATGCTCAGTAGCGGCAGTGTGTACCTTTTACAACATGCACTGCCGAAACTCACCAAGCACCTTCCAAACCCATGACCAGTACCATATAGAAGGACAAGGACACCAAGCACATGGGAACATCACCACCTGCAAGTTCATTTAAAGCTGCTCACCATCCAGACTTGAAAACTATTTAAGTGTTACTGTATCAAAATCCTGGAACTCCGTTCCTAATGGCATTGTAGATGCACCTATGCTAAATGGACTGCAGTGGTTAAAGATGGCAGTTTACCACATCCTCAAAGGCAAGTAGGGATGGGCAATAAATGCTAACGCAGCTGCAAAGCCCACATTTTGTGAGTGAATTAAAAAAACTTGAAAAAAACCTGAAATTCCAAATTTCTGTCTTTTATATATTATCCAATCCACAATCCATACTAATGCATTCTCCGAATGCACCAATCTGGGGTCAGACCGAGACCTGGATGGGGGCCCAAGTGCGTGGCCTCTGAAAGCCACCCTCCTGCTCTTGCTTCTGAACCTCTCCACATGATGCTCATCCTTTGATAAAAGTAGAAAAAAACTTAGCCACTTGTCACTGGATCCTCTAATGAGTAGGCTTCAACTTTAGGGCCAGAAGCTACCATCCTCTGATTGCCAGTGTTGAGGCCTTAATAGGATGAGTTAGCCAGAGGAGTGAACACTGGCTAGTGTGCAGAGCTTGGTGACCCAAGAAACAAAATATGATTGACAAGCAGCTAGGAATATTTTACTATTTACCAAAGGATTGGCTCCAGGAACATTGACAATAGAAACCACCATGACCAAAATCTAAAGGTCGGTGATTCTTTATGGAAGTCAAGAATGCTGTGATTATGGCTGGGGTTGCCAAATTGAAAAGGAACATTTTATCCAGATTTCCATAGTTAGTGACTGAGTTTTGTGAAAGCATTATACAAGTCTGATTAACAATAATTGTTGTCATCAAGTTTGCTTTTCCACAGAAGCATAGCTATTATTTTGGTGGAAATGGAGTGTATAATAACGTTGCCTTTCATGATGGCAGCTTTTTCCCATCAACCCCCTCATATGTGTGAGTAAAATAATTCAGGGTTGCAGTTTCTAAAAGGTCTGTTCATACTAGTTTTGGGAAAATGTGAGACTGGATTTCATAGTTGGCCTATATTATGCTTGGATGCCAGATTTATTTAATATGCCGGTAAATTAAGCTATGTAGATACCAGCTGGTGACAAGAGTTTGAATTCAATTTGACCTACCAATAATTCCAAAGTTGTCCTTATTTTATTTCTTCCAACCTTCTGAGCTTCAATCTTAAAAAATCTCATTTCTTGTTTTCAAATTCCTTCATGCCCATTCACCTTTCTTTCCGTCACAACCTTTACCACCCTCATGTGAGTATGATTTAGATATAATTTCCTGCAGGCCAGAAAGTTGAAAAATGGTAATGCTAGTATACTTTGTTTCAAAATATGTATTTTAGTTCCATTCCTATCAGTTTGATTCAGGATGCCATTGTTAGTCACAAAAACCAAAGGCAGAAAATAGGACAGGGCTAAAGTGATCACTGATCCAGAATAAAAAATACTGTAGCACTTCTGCTTATCAAGGTGAATGATATTAGCTCTGGGAAATGGAACAAATTCTATTTTGAGCACAAATGATAACCTGGTCAGACATAATGCAGTTATTTACCATTGTGAGGAGTGGAACATATTCTTACTGGTAGGTGAGTGACAGCAGTAAGATTTTTACTGTGGCAGTCTATTGAATCAAACTGTTTATTCTTTATTTGCAGAATCCATTGAAAACAAGATAATCTGTGAAGACAATCTAGGAGAACATCAGTAGTTGTCTTCATACAACGATGAGCTGCAGCTTGACTAATGTGAAAAATGTCACCTGAGGCTGGAGACATTCTGTGGTTAAAAAAAAATTAAGTGAGTGGTCAGTTTCATTGTTGAGTTTCACATTTCAGTGGACAGCAGGTTTTCAGTCAGTAGCTGATAATAAATTCCTAGTAGCCTCTGGGTAGAAGCATAACATTTTGATGCATGGATGAGCAGAGAAATCTGAATAAGATCTTTCAGTTCTGTAAACCATTTGTAGGATCAACTTATTAGGAATAAGCATTTCTGTGATGCCTAGCTTTAAGCCCCTTCAAACTGGACTGCTCTATTCACTCCTCCTTCTTGTAGGAAATACAGAAAATCCAGTTCCCCACTCAAGAAAGTTTAAAATGATCTACCACACTCTTTAACTGATAGAAAACTAATAAAATAATGTTTCAGTGCAGCCCCAGAGCACAATATGACATGAATTACTGTCCAGGAAAATTCTATAAACAGACAAAACCTTCAACAATAGTCTTTTCCATGCAATGCTGCCTCAGGACACTTATTGCTGTGCTGTTCATCTTGCCACTTACGTTGTGGAGACGTTTCTCAGGATATGGATGTTACTGGCAAGAACAACATTTATTGTCCGACCCTAGTTTTTCTTAAAAAAATATTGGCCCTTCCCTCTAAATTGCTGCAGTCATGTGGTGTGGTGACTGCTTTAGGCAGAGAGTTCCAAGATTTTATTATATATCAGAGTTTAGAGGGTTGAATCTTACAGTTCTTTGGCTAAGTGTGAGTTTCATCATTTTTCCCAGAGGGTTTCTCTTCCTCAGTTAAAGTGAGATCTCTCATGTGCACTTACCAAACCCATTATTGACTACCTAATGCAATCCCCTGACACGACTGTCTAACCCCATTCTATGAACTGCCACTCTTGGAAAAACTCATCGACTTACCAGATAGCCACCAAAACACCAGTTTGCCTGGTGCTTGCACCATGTTTACAATCAGACAAGCATTGTGAAATCTGGCATTGCCCTTCACTTGCAATGTGATAGCACAAAACCACAAAGTCACACTGCTTAAAGCTCATAAGTTACATGGCTGACACTCCCTCACACAGACACCTCTATTGTCTCACCCTAGTTGCTGTTTAGCCACTAGGCCACACAGTCTAGTTGTCCTTACCTAGATCCCCTCTAAACACACTTTGAAAATCACTTGTCATTGTCGAATAGGGGAACATCACACAGAGGCAAGCAATTGAACAATTACAAAAGCAAGCTTTTATTTACAGCCAGCAAAAGCAAACATAAACTAAATGAAGAGATCCTACAGTTCACAGTCACAATGTACGCCAAAGGCTGGCATGATGACTAATGACTATTATGCATTCCATGATTTCTTCTCCCAGTTCCCATCGACTGGAACCTGGCATCAAACAGGAACTGTCTGTAGTACCCAGCGCTGTTGAGCTTTGCCATGTACAAGGAGAGCTTCCACCTCCTTAATGTCCTCGTTTTTAGAAGACTGCTCTCATTCTCCCTTTTCCTCAGCATCTAACACATTGCCTCATTGCAGAGCCCAGCCCACGTAGGATGATGCAATACACTGGCCCAAACAATGGAACTCGATCTTCAACAGCTCTATTGTCTGCTCCACCATGCCCTGGTTAAAGAATAGGTGATTTTACATCAGTGCACACATCAGTCAGGGGGTTGTGCAATGAGGTAATCAGCCATGGTTGTAGTAGGTGGTCTTTGTCCATCAGTAACCAGCCTTGTAACGTATCTGGTCTCATTAGAGTGCTTCAGCACACAGGAGTAATGGCAGTTGCTGGGAAGCAGGCCAACACTTCCAAGATGAGGTATTGGTGAGAACAGATAATCTGGTCATTACTGGAATGGACTCCATTTCTGTTGATGAATTCTGCAGCTCCTGAGGGAAGCAGCAATGTTTCTGAATCTTACTGCCAAGGCAGCAGCATTGACTTTGTCACATGGGGAAAAAAATTAACCAGTATGATCTTACAGAGACAGCAGGGAAAGTAATAGACACTGTCAGTACCTTGCACTGTCAGTGCAAACCTTGACCTAATCTTGGGAAATAAGGCAGGGCAGGTGACTGAGGTGTCAGTGGGGGAGCACTGTGTGGGAGCACTTTGGGGCCAGTGACCATAATTCTATTAGATTTAAATAATGATGGAAAATGATAGACCAGATCTAAAAGTTGAAGTTCTAAATTGGAGAAAAGCCAATTTTGACAGTATTAGGCATTTGGTATGCTTTTATTGGTCAGAATATTGAGTACAGGAGTTGGAAGGTCATGTTGCGGCTGTACAGGACATTGGTTAGGCCACTGCTGGAATATTGCATGCAATTCTGGTCTCCTTTCTAATGGAAAGATGTTGTGAAACCTGAAAGAACTCAGAAAAGATTTACAAGGATGTTGCCAGGGTTGGAGGATTTGAGCTATAGGGAGAGGCTGAACAGGCTAGGGCAGTTTTCCCTGGAGCATCGGAGGCTGAGGGGTGACCTTACAGAGGTTTACAAAATTATGAGGGGCATGGATAAGGTAAATAGACAAAGTCTTTTCACTGGGGTTGGGGAGTCCAGAACTAGAGGGCATAGGTTTAGGGTCAGAGGGGAAAGATATAAAAGAGACCTACAGGGCAACGTTTTCACGCAGAGGGTGGTACATATATGGAATGAGCTGCCAGAGGATGTGGTGGAGGCTGGTACAATTGCAACATTTAAGAGGCAATTGGTAGGTATATGAATAGGAAGGGTTTGGAGGGATATGGGCCGGGTGCTGGCAGGTGGGACTAGATTGGGTTGGAATATCTGGTCGGCATGGACAGGTTGGACTGAAGGGTCTGATTCCATGTTGTACACTCTATGACTCTACGTCTATGACTCTAGTACCTGGTTCCACCTGGTCACCAGGTACCACAATCCTCACTCTACCATAAGCCTCAATGTCCTGTTTTGCCTTGCACTAGCCTTACAGCCCATTTCCACTCATTTAACTCCATGTGGAGACCCACCACATTGAACTTTGCCCCCAGTACATGACTGATGCCCACTGTGATCCTGTATACCTCTTGTGGCAAACCCCCTCTCTCCCATGTACCTTGATGTTCCACCTATCACTGCCCATCCTTCACCTCAATATATACCTCTGCTTTTCCCTCCCCCAGCCTGACACCTCACTCATGTTTGCCAATGCGCTCCCCTTTGCCTCTACAGTTACTCACTTGCAGCTTGCTCCCATCAATGGATAGACCCCTGGTCTGTATTTACCTAAGACCTCTGACCAATCTCAGTGAGCTGTCCCTAGATATGACCAACCAGACCCTGATCACTATCTTTGCAGCTCCCTAACTGATAAGATGCAATTTCACTGCATGCTTGGGATGGCCTTACAGGATTGACTGCTACCCACTCTCTGAATTGTAGCTGAACAAAGTAAGTAGCATTTGTGCCACAAAAATGCCAGGCTATGACCCTCTCCAAGAAGAGAGAATCTAACCATTGCCCTTGATAGTCAATGGCATTTTCATCATTCATTTCTCCACTACTACCATCATCCTGAAGGTTACCAATCACCAGAAAGAAACTGAACTGGACTAGCCATATAAATACTGTTGCTACAAGAGCAGGTAGAAGGCTAAGAATCCTGTGACATGTATCTCACCTCCAGACTCCTCAAAACCTATCTACTATCCACAAGACAGAAGTCAGGAGTCCAGAATACAGCCTGCATTATTGGTACCACATCCACAAACATTCATTCTCACCATCTCTGATGCTCGGTATCAGCAGTGTGTACCACCTATAAAATACACTGCAGTAACTTACTCAGACTCAAACAGAATCTTTGAAACCTGCAACCTCTACCACCCAGAAGGAAAACATAATGACTTACACAGACATCCAAGACACAGATCATCATTACTTGAAATATCCTGCCATTTCTTCAACTGTTAGTGGATGAAAATTCTGGAACTATCTCCCTAACAGCAATGAATGGACTACAGTATTTGATTTGATTTGACTTGACTCATTATTGTCACATGTACCTAGGTACAGTGAAAAATATTACAGTTGCAGAGAAGATGCACAGAGAGCAAGATCAACATTAAATTTAAAATTTGGGAGGTCCATTCAGAAATCAAATAACAGTAAGGAAGAAGCTAGTGGTTTACGAAAAGAACTCGCCATTACTTTCTTAAAGCCAATTCGGGATGGGATAATTGTTGGCCCAAGCAATGATGCCCACACCCACTGAATTAATAAAAAAATGCTCTATTTGTTCAGACCAACTAGGTAGGTGGCATGGCATTATCATCGGCTGGCCTGTGGTTTTTTAATTTGAGATGTTGAACAAGAAGTCAGAGCAGCTGCCCAAAGATGTTGGGTTTTTTTTAACTTATACAGGTTGCGTCTTGATGCTGCCATCAGGAGTGACTGCATTTATAGAGTCATATAATCATAAGAGTCATACAGTACTGAAATAGACCCTTCGGTTCAACTCACCTGCTCCAATGAGACATCCTAATCTGACCTAGTCCTATTTGCCAGAACTTGGCCCATATTCCTCTAAACTCTTCCTATTCATTTACTCATCCAGATGCATTTTACGTGTTATAATTATACCTGCCTTCAACACTTCTTCTGGCAGTTCTTTCCATACATGCACCACTCTCTGCATGAAAAAGTTTCATAGAACATAGAACATAGAAGAATACAGCGCAGTACAGGCCCTTCAGCCCTCGATGTTGCGCCGATCCAAGCCCACCTAACCTACACTAGCCCACTATCCTCCATATGCCTATCCAATGCCCGCTTAAATGCCCATAATGAGGGAGAGTCCACCACTGCTACTGGCAGGGCATTCCATGAACTCACAACTCGTTGAGTAAAGAATCTACCCCTAACATCTGTCCTATACCTACCTCCCCCTTAATTTAAAGCTATGCCCCCTTGTAATAGCTGACTCCATACGTGGAAAAAGATTCTTACTGTCAACCCTATCAAAACCCCTAATCATCTTGTACACCTCTAACAAGTCACCCCTAAACCTTCTTTTCTCCAATGAAAACAACCCCAAGTGCCTCAGCCTTTCCTCATACGATCTTCCTACCATACCAGGCAACATCCTGGTAAACCTCCTCTGCACCCGTTCCAGTGCCTCCACATCCTTCCTATAGTATGGCGACCAAAACTGCACACAATACTCCAGATGTGGCCGCACCAGAGTCTTATACAACTGCAACATGACCTCAGGACTCCAGAACTCAATTCCTCTACCAATAAAAGCCAGTACGCCATATGCCTTCTTCACCGCACTATTTACCTGGGTGGCAACTTTCAAAGATCTGTGTACATGGACACCAAGATCCCTCTGCTCATCCAAGTACCAAGTATCTGACCATTAGCCCAGTACCCCATCTTTTTGTTACTCTTACCAAAGTGAATCACCTCACACTTAGCTACATTGAACTCCATTTGCCACCTTTCTGCCCAGCTCTGCAGCTTATCTATATCCCGCTGTAACCTGCCACATCCTTCCTCACTGTCCACAACTCCTCCGACTTTCGTATCATCCGCAAACTTGCTCACCCAACCTTCTAACCCCTCCTCCAGGTCATTTATAAAAATGACAAACAGCAATGGTCCCAAAACAGATCCTTGCGGAACACCGCTAGTGACGGCACTCCAAGATGAACCTTTGCCATCAACTACTACCCTCTGTCTTCTTCCAGCCAGCCAGCTCCTAATCCAAACCTCCAACTCACCCTCAATGCCATATCTCCATATTTTTTGCAGTAGTCTACCATGGGGAACCTTATCAAATGCCTTACTAAAATCCATATACACAACATCTACCGCTTTCCCCTCGTCCACCTCCTTAGTCACCTTCTCAAAGAATTCAATAAGGTTTGTGAGGCACGACCTGCCCTTCACAAAACCATGCTGACTATCCTTGATCACATTATTCCTATCCAGATATTCATAAATCCTATCCCTTACGATTCTCTCTAAGATTTTGCCCACAACAGAAGTGAGACTCACCGGCCTATAGTTACTAGGGTTATCCCTACTCCCCTTCTTGAACAACTGAACCACATTTGCTAGCCTCCAATCTTCTGGCACTACTCCTGTAGACAACGAGGACATAAAAATCAAGGCCAATGGTTCTGCAATCTCCCTCGCTTCCCAGAGAATCCTAGGATAAATGCCATCAGGCCCAGGGGACTTATCTATTTTCACCCTTTCCAGAATTTCCAACACCTCTTCCCTACATACCTCAAAGCCATCCATTCTAATTAATTGTGACTCAATATTCACATTGACAACAATGTCCTGTTCCTGATTGAATACTGACGAAAAGTATTCATTCAGTGTCTCCCCAATCTCTTCAGCCTCCACATGCAACTTCCCACTACTATCCTTGACTGGACCTATTCCTACCCTAGTCATTCTTTTATTCCTGACATACCTATAGAAAGCCTTAGGGTTTTCCCTAATCCTAACAACTAAGGACCTTTCATGTCCCCTCCTTGCTGCTCTTAGCTTTCTCTTCAGGTCTTTCCTGGCTACCTTATAACTCTCAATCGCCCCAATTGAACCTTCACGCCTCATCTTTACATAGGCCACCCTCTTCCATTTAACAAGGGATTCCAATTCCTTATTAAACCACGGCTCCCTCACACGACCCTTTCCTCCCTGCCTGACAGGTACATACTTATCAAGGACACTCAATAGTTGCTCCTTGAACAAGCTCCACATATCAATTATGCCCTTGCCTTGAAGCTTACTTTTCCAAGCCACACATCCTAAGTCATGCCTCACCGCATCATAATTTCCCTGCCCCCAGCTATAACTCTTGCCCTGTAGTGCACACTTATCCCTCTCCATCCCCTCAGGTCCCCTTTAAATATTTCCCCTCTCACCTATTATATAAAACAATACATGTCTCAGTAAAGAAGTTTCTGGGCTGATATTAAAATATTAGGTTACAACACAACAGCATATTTCAAGTAATCTGGG
The DNA here is from genome assembly GCF_037043375.1 of Chiloscyllium plagiosum. NCBI lineage: Eukaryota > Metazoa > Chordata > Chondrichthyes > Orectolobiformes > Hemiscylliidae > Chiloscyllium > Chiloscyllium plagiosum. Next base: position 119,985,023 of record NW_028270141.1, on the reverse strand, counting down.
GTAAGATGTAATAGTAGACCTTTATATTCTCAGGTCACATACTATAATAGTTGTGATATCATGAGCTTATTTCTTAAAGGCATACTGCATACTGACTGTGAAACAGGATCTGTTTTTGGACTCCCCTACCCTGGGGAAAAGACCTTGGCTATTCACTCTATTCTTGCCCCTCATGATTTTATAAACCTCTGTAAAGTCACCCCTCAGCCTCTGACACTCCAGTGGAAAAAATAACCCCAGCCTATTCATCTTCTTCCTGGAACTCAAACCCTCTAATTCCAACAACATCCTTTCCAGCAAATTCCAATAAACCTTTACTGCACCCTCTAAAATTTAACAACGTTTTTCTACTTATTTCATGTGAGGTTTGTGCGGGAAGAGGTAATGAGTTTCCCCGACCAGAGCAATGCAATGCAGAAGTGCAACAGGGAGGACTGTTGCAGTGTAGTGGTAGTGTTCTTGCTTCTCTGCCAGGAGGCCTGGCACAGTCCCATCTGCTCCAGAGGTGTGCAATATCATCGCTGAATAGGTTGATTAAATTACCCAGAAGTGCAATGGGGTCAGAAGTGGCCTAAAAAAGGAAAGTTTGCAAATTAAATTATTTTATTTCTTGAAGAGGGACAGTGGTTTCCTGGAACCCACAAGAAAATCTTTGGTATCATCTGCTGACCCCTGAAGAATGGCCTGCCAGCATCAATCAGCTAGTTTGAAGTATTAGTAAGTCACCCAACTCCACTTAAATAAAACCCAGGTGATTGAAGTACTCCAGAGCCTCCATTTGCTCTAGCAGTTGAGTTTTGGTATGACTAATCATCATCAACTCAAAACCAGCCCAAAAATAGTTTAAAGTCAAAGTGGTATCTCTGTCTATAATGGTGGGATTATTGCCTGGTGAGTATGGGAGAAATCAACTGTTGGGTATTCTGATCTGCCTGGCATTGCAGTCTAGGTCTCCTTTATCTAAACCAATTTGATGCATGTGGAGATGGGGTGCAGGTCAGGGAATAATGATGCTGGAGGTTAAAGAATATTTCAATCAATTTTTGCCAAACTAAATACCAATAGGAATAAGAGTCCTTTCCACACACAGTGCTTACCAGTTCCAAGCAACCCTGGATACCACCTTAAATGGGATTTATTTGGATCAAACGTCCTGCATGTCCAAGCCTCAGGAAATGCTTTGATTTAATTTTGATACAAAAAGCCCATGTCATTTTGAAATAGAAGCTTCTTATAGTGCTGGGTGCAATGCTCTCAGAGGTCAAGTTGCAAAGCAAAATTCAACGTAATTCAACATTATTAGTAATCTAATAAACAGCTGTCTGAGCTATGCCAGTAGAATGAGCATGAGGCAGTGAAAAATGTAGGCTGTGGTATTTTAATCCTGAATGGTTACTAATGCCTCTACTAATATATCTGTCTGATTTGAAAAAGCTGTGCATATGTAGTTCGTTGCTTCTCAAGAAATGTGTGCCATGTAAAAACAAAAGATTTTCATGGTAATACGTTTGTTTATTTCATAATGAAGAAATACATTAAACAAAACATACACCTGTATTTTCCAGCCCATTAAATTATATTTGTTGTTATTTACAATCATTTGGTAATATGGAACTTGACTATTGCTGAAAAAAGACACATTTTATTGCAGCTTTTCATTTTGCACTCAGAGGGCACATTTTTAAGGTGAGATGAGAAAGAATTTAAAAAAATGTTACAGGCATATTTTGCATGTGGAATGAACTTCTTGAGCAAGTGGTGGATGCAGGTACAACACGGGTTAAAGACATTTGGATAGATACATGAATATGAAAGGTTTGGGGGGATATGGGCCAGGAGCTGGCAGGTGGGACTTATTTGTTGGGGTTATGACTGGTTGGACCAAAGGATCTGTTTCTGTGCTATATGACTCAATGACTCTATGAGGACAATCTTCAGTGTAAGGCAAAACCAGGGTTTATCTTGCGTAAGTGAAGTGTTCTGGTTGATTGGCAAGTGAACCATGTTTGGTAGTTGAGTTACTATAGCAATATTAACTGACAATTAACTGCCAGGCGTCTTTTGAAAATGCCAGATCAGATATGTGGAATCTTATTGATCTAGAAATGAACCAGTGAATGTCACTCACCTCTTCTGTTCAGTTGAAATGGGCAAGTGCATTCTTTAGTCTATGACATATAGGGCCCTGTGTATAATATTATGTATAGTGTATAGTTTCCAGTACATGCACATTTACCACACTTCCAGCAGATTGAAAATGCTAAATTGATTGACAGCATAATTCTTTGCACGCTCAGGATTATCCAGCAAATGCTGTCCAATTGTGGAACCACATTGAATGTTGGACACCGTTTTGTGGATTTTACAAGTATAGGCTGGTTGCGTTTACTCAAAATTTTGATTTTGCAAACAGCCAAGGAGATATGCTATTTGATTCAATCTGTCAGTCTTTGGTTCATATGGCCCACATATCCGCATCACTGACACTGAAATTCATAAACTACATAATTTATTTGTGTGATAGACATAACAACTTTTTTGGTTAAATTGCTATATCCTGTTACTGCCTCAACCAATGTAAGATATTTTAGATTAGATTACTTACAGTGTGGAAACAGGCCCTTTAGCCCAACAAGTCCACACTGACCCACCGAAGAGCAACCCACCAAGACCCATTCCCCTACATTTACCCCTTCACCTAACATTATGGGCAATTTAGCATGGCCAATTCACCTAACCTGCACATCTTTGGACTGCGGGAGGAAACCGGAGCACCCAGAGGAAACATGGGGAGAATGTGCAAACTCCACACAGACAGTTGCCCAAGGCCGGAATTGAACCCAGGTCCCTGGCGCTGTGAGGCAGCAGTGCTAACCACTGTGCCACCGTGCCAGGGCACTTGTTCAATTTAGGGGCAAGACTCATTAGCCAATGCAAATCAGAGTCCATGGTATGAGGACCTTGATAATATCTAATGCTACCAAACAGGTGTCCCACTAATTAAAAATGGAGGGGAGCAACCCGCTAATATAAATCAAAACTTTTACTTCGTGGGCTCAGCAGGGTCAGAAGTTCTCACTTGGCTGGTTATATTAGGTTAAAATCAAAACTTTGTGCACAACGAGTCAGATGTGAAACATGCAGTTAAATGGTTCAGCAGTGTAATTACCTCAGCCTTTGAGAGACTGATCAACTATAATCAATTTGAATGGTAGTGGGGCTGATTGTCCTGGTCCTGCACTGATGATCTAAAAACACAGGAGTTTGCAGCGTCATCCGTTATAATTTCCCCAACAGCTGTTATTTCATGTAAATGTTTTCCAACAGAAATTTTGAAACTTTTGGCATAATACTTTTTGTACAAACTAAAAATTACCAGTGGCAGTATCGTTGAGGCAATTTTAACAGATGTGGGATAGAGGGGTGCCTTATTAATTGGGATATTATAATGAAGCTGCTTGTTTCATATTTAAGGTCTCTTCCAAGTGTTCTTGGGTTTGGGAAACCTACAGCTACAGGAAGAGCTCAGTGCATGAGAGCCAAGACGAGCCAGACTGAATATCCCCTATCAAGTTGACTTGTTTACCTGCCCACTTAACCCCAAACCTGGCTCATGCACCCTTCTTCCAGGTTAAAAAGATATTCTCACTCTCCCCTTCCTCCAGATTGGAGACCACTCCTTGGTCTCAGACAACCCACTCCCTCCACCCTCACTCCTTAGATCAACAACCACTGGTCTTCCCTTAGAATCACCCTGAAACCCTCAAACTACATACCCCATAGTCAGACCACTGTCCCTCCCACCAATCTAAGGATTATTGACCTTACCTGTCCCAATATCAGAATGTACCATCCAACCCCTCCTCCACTGACCTTGGCAATACCCCTCCTCTGATATCAGACTGCATGGATCAACGACCATTTCGCCTCAACTGTTTCAAACAACCTACCAGGAGGAGTAACTGCACCTGTCTTGCTTAGGTATCACACCACCCCCTCGACATTTCCCACTAAATCTACTGCTCCTTTGGCTTTTTCTGGAGTAATCCCTATGATAGCAGACTGGTTTTTAAACAATTGTTCTAAAACTATCTTGCTATTAAGGTTGAAATAAATGATAGTTAATCAGCAGTTTCAATTGATAAACAGTGTTGCAGTAAATATAGATAGGAAACAACACTTACGTACACATTTTCACCTTCACCTCTTGTTGCACATACTTAAAAAGTATTCCAAATATGGCTCGCTTATGCCACCTTGTGAGCATTTAATCATATTGACAGTTCCATAAGCTTCTACAGGGTGAGTGAATTGAATATGTGTCCTCAGTGCTTCAGCAAACAAATTACAAAAAATAGAGATGAGAATGCTTTTTGACCCATCACGGACTATCCGTCCAGATAAACCCATTCCCTCATTACAGCATCTAAACAATTGTCACCGTGCTGAATTTTCACCTCCCTAACTATAGTATTATCCAATCTGAATTGCCAACTAGCCACTGGAGGGCTGCAGTGGGTTGAATTTTCCTAGGTAATGGGAATGACATGGGCAATAGCGAGATAGTTTGGAAAATTCTGTGAAATTGGACAAATGAGATTCTTGAGGTCTTGAAAAAAGACTCTGACTTTCCACTTACAATTTCAGCACTGGGTTAAATTCTTGCTAGTGAGCAGTATGGAGTCTATTTGTATGTATTAACATTTCATTAGTAGCTAATCTCACCGGATTTAAATGTAAATTACTATTTTCCCAGAAATGGAGAGAAACCACTGTTTTGCCAAATGGTGACAATTCCAGACATGAAAATCAGAGCTGGTAGTCAGTGGCTGCAGCACATAAGTGTCTCCTCTGGACATCCAGAATTCCCCTTCACCTCAGGATACTGTCCATGGAAATAGCAACTGCCTGCCTCTTCTGTCTACAATGATTGGCATCAGCCAAGTACCACCCTCATCATATCATTCTGGCACATCTCTGAGTCAGTTATAATACAATTCACCACTTGAAAACTGCACTTTGGAACTCTGACATATTTCATTGCAATGCTGCTGCCAGGCCACAGTGTATGAGAGGTCAGATGCCAAACTCATGCATCAGGACAGTGTCCGTCTCAGGGCCTTGCTTTCTTAACTTGCACCTACCTCGATTCTCCCAGCACCACTGCCTTGGTTGCCTTGCATTTTCGCACATTGATGCCTTTTTCAGAACCAAAAAGCTCACAGTAAGTCTGCTTTGTCTTGCATTTTAGTCAAGATACAAGGCCAGGCAACCTGTCATGTTTACCAACAATGATCAGTCAATGATGATATATTACACTGTGCTATATCATTGTCACATCTACAGCATGTGCCAGCAACTTACACTGCAAACACAGTGCACGTGTATCAAACTAATGGCCATGTCTCAAAGTTTAAAGGGATTAGTTCTCAATTAAGTCGGGGGCACTATTGCCAATCAGGAGTACTGATGCAATAAGTCACTTGGACATAGTCAATCGTCCATTTGGGGTATTCAGAGTCAGGGGTCCCATATCACTACATTCTGTGGAGTTGACCTTGGGCATTCCTGCAGGTCCAGTGCAAACAGTCTGGGGATTAGCAGTCAGTCAGTCAGAAGCTGCACAAAAATCAGTCAGTGGTCTGATCAAAATGGTTGCTCCAAGTAGGTTGGTGGCTGGGCCAGGTGGCATGGTCAGTCCTTGGGGTCTGTTCACTAAAAGTCAATTGGGGTTAGTGGGATGGTTGCTATTGTAAGGAAGTTGAGGAAATCGATTGTGAGGTTTGCAGGCAGCATGCAGAGACACAGAATGGATAATAATTGTGAAGGGAGACAACTCAACATATAAGTATGAGAGACAATAGAGCATGTGGTATTGCGAATGGGGTAGTCATTAACAGTCACCATTGTCCGGTGGGTCAGTGCATCATCATGTCTTGTAATAACCACATTGTCAGCCTGTGGCTCAGGGATGGAGATGAATACTTAAATAAAGTACTTTAAGTACTTAAGTAAAGTTGGGACCATGTGGGGACTCAAACTGATAGGATTGATGGGGAGTGCAAAGTAGAAAAGAATATGGAAGTTTGGGGGTGCAGTAATCACCTAGATTGACAGGATGAGCCTGTACCTCACTCTGACGTGCAACCTATGTTGCCTTCCATCTTCATCTGAATCAGAAGTACAGAACGGAAAGGAAAAATGGATGGCACCATCCTGACGTAGGCAGAGAAAGTGACCTCTTTTTCTTGAGGGAGTGGGCTGTAGAAGTTAGACCCTCAAATTGTAATTAATCAGGTACTTACATATATCAAGTTAAAGATATCTGCAGTTTTAGGATTCTGGATGTGAACCTTGCTGGGGCAAGTTTTCTCTTTGTTGGGGGTGAGCACATGAATATCAGGCACCCCAGCATTTGTCTTGGGAGTTCTCTGAGAATGAGTGAGCTTCCAGTAGCCAGCATAGCTGTTAATACACCTGTGGATGAAGGAGAGGTGGTGAGGTATCTTATTTGAGTGAGGTGGAAGCGCAGAGGGCAGGAAGGGTTAGTAATCTGAGGGTTTGGTGGGCTATATGACATCAATTGAGAGATGCTGCATGCAACCTTTTATGATTTGATATGATTTATTATTGTCACGTGAACCTAGGTACAGTGAAAAGTTTTGTTTTGCATGCAGTACAAGCGGATCATACCATTCAAAGAATACAGGTGATAGAACAGAACGAGGAGTACAAGTTATGGCTACAAAGCAAGTGCACAAAAAGCAAGATCAACAAGAGTTTTGGTGTTTGAGAGGTCCATTCGAAGTCTAATAACAGATTCAAAGAGGCTGTCCTTGAACCTATTGGTACGTGTATTTAAGTTTTTGTATTGTCTGCCTTACGAAAGAGATTATAAGCAGGGTGGAAGTAGTCTTTGATGATGACTGCCTTTCCAAGGCAGCTAGGTGGTAACCAGACTAGGCTGACAGGGACTGGTATCGTGTCTGGTAGTCCTGAGGAAAGAGGTGGGACCTCCTGTTGGCAGTGCTGGGAAACCTGGAAGGCTCTGGTAACAGTAAGTATTTCTACCTCAAGTGAGCACAAGATAACGTGAGAGCGTGGTGCTTACAAAATGTGCGGAACATGGGAAAACTTACTCATGCTCAGAGAAAGAAAGATTCATTTGGAACTCCCTAAAGTTAACAACTAGCCTAATTTAAGGAAGATTCAGCCCACAGTTTCAGGCAGGTTCACTAATTTTAGGAGAAAACATCTTACATGCATGCACAGTCCAGGTCAAAATCCTTTACTAGCATGCTCGCTTCAACACCAGGAATCAAGTTTTTTTTAAAAGAAGAGGCACTGGCAAAGAGGAATTTAATGCCTTCCCCACAGCACGTTTCGTATCAGAGAGAATATTTAATCAGGTGAAAAGGTGGAGACCCTCACCTTGATTACGTCTGGAGGGGAGAAGCTACTGAATGGCCCTCCTGCCTCACTGCTATTTGTGACCCTTAAGTGGACAATTAATTCCCATGCTGTTGTTTCGTTTGGAACCAGGAACTATATACCAAGTAGACAAATGGTAAATTTTAACAAAAACACTTATTGATGACACTCACATCTCCACAGCAGGTTCTAAACTGGACCCAAACTCGGGCCCTCTGGGTCACCTGACAAGTTCTCTTAAAGGGGCAGCACTCCCAATTACATACATAACACCAGTATCACTCCAGTGGCTGGCAGTCAAGGGTACCGTAAGAATGCTTTCTGTTCCGAATACCTTTGGTCCTAGGGAGGACCAGCTGCTGCTCAGGAAATGCAGATGGCCTTCTGAAAAGAAGGCATTGAGAGTCTCTTAAGACTTCACCTACATTAAATACAATGATCAAAACACTCAGACTGCTTATTATCTTCCAATTGTAAGAACAAATGCTCAGAAAAGTTAAAAAATCACTTAAATATATATAGTAGATAACTATGACTATTGAGATCACATGCTTAATGATAGTAGTCCTTCTATCTGCTCTAACACACTTTTATTGTTGTACACAGATATCCTGCTTTAGATTGGAATTTGAGAAGGTGTTTTGTGTGTGTTTTTAATAATATTTATAAATAAACAATGTATTGTATACAAAAGGCATTATGAAGGAATTTAGTTTTTGAGAGGACAAAAGGTTAGTTATAATCCAAAGATGTGCAGGTCAGGTGAATTGGCCATGCTAAATTGCCCACAGTGTTAGGTGTGTTAGTCAGGGGTAACTATAGGGTAGGGGAATGGGTTTGGGTGGGTTTCTCTTCGGAGGGGCAGTGTGGACTTGTTGGGCCTAAGGGCCTGTTTCCATACTGTAGAGAATCTAATCTAATATAGTGACACTGTTATACCTGGAACTAGGGTTAAGAACATCTGAGAGACTTTTGAGTAAGTAATCTTTGTTCAGTCACATTACGAGTACCACGATACTGGTTTAATTAAATGAGACACTGGTATAATTGTGCCTATAATTATTGCTGATAACTATCATGAGTGCTCGAGACAGAAACCACTACTATTTTAAAGGATAATTGGAAAAACTTTTGAAGCCAAGGAAAATGTGTATCCATTTAGAGAAAGTGAAGGAATAGAAATAATTTCAGATTGCTTTTGCAAAGGACGGGTACAGACATATTGGTTCATAAAGTTGTGTTACCTCTTTTTAATACATTCATGGGATATGGGTATCGTTGGCTCGACCAGTATTTATTTCCAAATCCTAATTGCCCAGAGGACAGTTAAGAGTCAGCCACATTATTGTAGGTCTGGAATTAAAGGCAGGTCTGATCAGGTAAGGGTGGCAAAGGATATTAGTGAACCAGCTGGGTTTTTATAACAACCAGCAGTGGTTTCTGTTTCCAGTGGTGTTTACATGTTTGCCATTCAGTTAGCTTTTTATTTAATTCAGATTTCACGATCTGCCACATTACAATTCAAGCCCATGAGCCCAGAACATGAGTCTGGAGCTTCTGGATTCTGGTCGAGTGATATTAGCACTATACCACAACCTCCATTGTCTGTGACAAAAAGCTACAAACTTTTAAATTAATATAAAATAGATTTTTGTTTACTCATGGATTTCCCAGAGGCCGAGCTAAGACAAAAAGGAACTTTGTTCTGGTATCTGATCCGACAGTACTGCCAAAGAACTTTCTGGCGTTCTCTCTATTGCTGCAACGGCACAACCTATGTAATTGTCACAAATCCAGTATTGCCTTTCTAATTCTCCTGCAGTTTCACTTGTTCGGCAGTGTAGGTATATGCACAGTGACCGATGATGAATTTTCAGGAATCCTAGGACAGCAACAATAACAAATTGTATTTATACAATGTCTTTGTATTGTACAATACAATAAAATATCACAATATAAAGCAAAATGATACACTCATCACAGAGAGTATAATATGTAAATACTCAGTCTAAGGGCTAGATTTTAAAAACTAAATGATTAAGTGTATTTGAGTCAGTGATAGATAGGTCAGAGTCATTGAGATGTACAGCATGGAAACAGACCCTTCGGTCCAACCTGTCCATGCCGACTAGATATTCCAACCCAATCTTGTATCATCTGCCAGCACCCGGCCCATATCACTCCAAACCCTTCCTATTCATATACCCATCCCAATGCCTCTTAAATGTTGCAATTTTACCAGCCTCTACCACTTCCTCCGGCAGCTCATTCCATACATGTACTACCCTCTGTGTGAAAAAGTTGTCCCTTAGGTCTCTTTTGTATCTTTCCCCTCTCACCCTAAACCCATGCCCTCTAGTTCTGGACTCCCCGACCCCAGTGAAAAGACTTTGCACATTTACCTTATCCATGTCCCTCAAAATTTTGTAAACCTCTATAAGGTCACCCCTCAGCCTCCGATGCTCCAGGTAAAACAGTCCCAGCCTGTTCAGCCTCTCACTATAGTTCAAATCCTCCTACCCTGGCAACGTCCTTGTAAATCTTTTCTGAACCCTTTCAAGTTTTTTTAGATTAGATTAGATTAGATTACTTACAGTGTGGAAACAGGCCCTTCGGCCCAACAAGTCCACACCGACCCGCCGAAGCGCAACCCACCCATACCCCTACTTTACCCCTTTAACCTAACACTACGGGCAATTTAGCATGGCCAATTCACCTAACCCGCACATCTTTGGACTGTGGGAGGAAACCGGAGCACCCGGAGGAAACCCACGCAGACATGGGGAGAATGTGCAAACTCCACACAGTCAGTCGCCTGAGTCGGGAATTGAACCCGGGTCTACAGGCGCTGTGAGGCAGCAGTGCTAACCACTGGGCCACCGTGCTGCCCACATCTTCACAACATCTTTCCGATAGGAAGGAGACTAGAATTGCATGCAATATTCCAACAGTGGCCTAACCAATGTCCTGTACAGCCACAACATGACCACCTAACTCCTGTACTCAATGCTCTGACCAATAAAAGAAAGCATATCAAGTGCCTTCTTCACCATCCTATCTACCTGCGACTCCACTTTTAAGGAGCTATGAACCTGCACTCCAAGGTCTCTTTGTTCAGCAACACTTCCTAGGACCTTACCATTAAGTGTATAAGTCTTGCTAAGATTTGCTTTTCCAAAATGCAGCACCTTGCATTTATCTGAATTAAACTCCATCTGCCACTTCTCAGCCCATTGACCCATCTGGTCAAGATCCTGCAGTAATGTGAGGTAACCCTCTTCGGTGTCCACTACACCTCCAATTTTGATGTCATCTGCAAACTTACTAACTGTACCTCTTATGCTCACATCCAAATCATTTATGTAAATGACAAAAAGTAGAGGACCCAGCACCGATCCTTCTGGCACTCCACTGGTCACAGGCCTCCAGTCTGAAAAACAACCCTCCACCACCACCCTCTGTCTTCTACCTTTGAGTCAGTTCTGTATCCAAATGTCTAGTTCTGCATGTATTCCATGAGACCTAACCTTACTAACCAGTGTGCCATGGGTAACCTTGATTAGTAAGGCGGTCGAGGGTTACAAAGAGAAAGCAGTAAGAAACATATCAGCCATGATTGAACGGCAGAGTAGATTCAATGGGCTGAATGGCCTAATTCTTCACTTGTATTTTATGGTCTAAAAATCATCATGTTGTATGACGCTGTCTGCCAATGACTTGCCATGGCTAAGTTTGCTGCTGTAATTCTCCTTTTGATAGAGATCTACATTACCTGCTTGTCTTGGTATGGTAAATTAAAACTATTTGCTAATCTAATGATAAGAAAGCTCTTTTCTTAAACAAAATGTAATTTATTGCATGTTACCAACTAAGTACAAGTTACACAGAAATGATAGACATTGCCACTAAGACAATGGGAAGGACCTGGATGGTAGATCCAGAGCTGTTCTCCCATCGGGTTGGTATGACATTGTCATAGTAGGTGATACTTAAGGCACGCCTATGTATTAACCCTTTCATACCTTTAGACTCATCGCTTTACAACAGTCAAAGAAAGAAAGAAAGAAAGAAAGAAAGGTGGAGAGCCTGGAACATTTTAAGAAGGAATTCCAGAGGTGAGGATCAAAACAGCTGAAGGATTAACTAACAGTGGACGAACATTTAAGGTCAGGGATGCTCAAGAAGCCACAATTAGATTTACATGGAAATCATGAGGGTTGTGTGACTGGAGTAAATGAGAGGAAAAGTAACAATTTTGGATGCACTCAAGATTAGGGAGGATAGCCTGTGGGAAGCCAGCTAGCAGTATGTTGAAATAGAGTCTAGAGCAAACAGAAAGCATGAATGTAGATTTTAGTTGAATTTCAGATTTGTTGAGGCAGGGATGAAGTTGGGCTACACTGGGGAGTTGGAAATAGACAGTATTAATGAAGATATGGACATTAGGTTGGAAGCTCATCTCAAGGTCAAATATGATACTTCTTGAATGGTGTTTAATGTACTTATCAGCATTAAACCTGACATCAAGTCTGTACTTAACCAAGTATTCCAAGAAGTCCTAGTAAAATTGAAGTCAGTAGGAATCAGGAGAAAACTCTCCATTTGTTAGGTTATGCGTGGACAAAGAAAGATGGTATGGCTGGTGGAGTTCAGTCATCTCAGCTCCAGGATATCTCTGCAGGAGTTCCTCAGGTTAGTGTCCTAGGCTCAACCATCTTCAGCTGCTTCCTCAATGATCTATCCATCATAAGGTCAGATGTGTGGGTATTTGCAGGTATTTCCACAATGTACAGCACCATTCAACTCCTCAGAAACTGAAAAGCCCATGCCCAAATACAGTAAGACCTGGACAACATCCAGGTTTGTAAATGGCAACTAACATTCATGCCACTGAACTGCAAGGCAATGACCATCTCCAAGAAAAAATCCAATCATCTCCCCTTGACATTCAGTGATGTTACCATAATTGAATCCTCCACTATCAGCATTCTGTGGTTAATATTGTCAAGCAACTGCACTGAACCAGCTAGATAAATAGTGTGTCTATAAGAACAGGTCAGAAGATGGTGAAATCTGTGTGAGTAATTCATCTCCTGACTCTCCAAAGCCTGTTCATCATCCGAAAGAAGTCAAGTACGCATTCCTGAATTGGTACAGGTCCAACACAAATATCCACCATCCAGAACAAAACAACCCACTTGACTGGCTCCTCATTCACTGGTTTAAATATTTTCTCCCCCTGCCAACACTGTATTATATACAAGATATACTGCAATAACTTACTGAGGCTCTAACAAAACATTTGTTTTTTTTTCATAGGAGTGGAAGTAAGGCCATTCGGCCCATCGAGTCCACTCCGCCATTCAATCATGGCTGATGCGCATTTCAACTCCACTTACCAGCGTTCTCCCCGTAGCCCTTAATTCCTCTAGACAACAAGAATCTATCAATCTCGGCCTTGAAGACATTTAGCGTCCCGGCTTCCACTGCACTCCGTGGCAATGAATTCCACAGGCCCACCACTCTCTGGCTGAAGAAATGTCTCCGCATTTCTGTTCTGAAATGACCCCCTCTAATTCGAAGGCTGTGTCCACGGGTCCTAGTCTCCTCGTCTAACTGAAACAATTTCCTAGCATCCACCTTTTCCAAGCCATGTATTATTTTGTACGTCTCTATTAAGTCTCCCTTAAATCTTCTAAACTCCAACGAGTACAATCCCAGTATCCTCAGCCGTTCCTCATATGTTAGACCTGTCATTCCAGGGATCATCCGTGTGAATCTCCGCTGGACACGTTCCAGTGCCAGTATGTCCTTCCTGAGGTGTGGGGACCAAAACTGGACACAGTACTCCAAATGGGGCCTAACCAGAGCTTTATACAGTCTTAGTAGTACATCTCTGCTTTTATATTCCAACCCTCTTGAGATAAGAGACAACATTGCATTCGCTTTCTAATCACGGACTCAACCTGCATGTTTACCTTTAGAGAATCCTCGACTAGCACTCCCAGATCCCTTTGTGCTTTGGCTTTATTAATTTTCTCACCATTTAGAAAGTAGTCTATGCTTTTATTCTTTTTGCCAAAGTGCAAGACTTCGCACTTGCTCACGTTAAATTCCATCAGCCATTTCCTGGACCACTCTCCCAACCTGTCTAGATCCTTCTGTAGCCTCCACACTTCCTCAGTACTACCTGCCTGTCCACCTAACTTCGTATCATCGGCAAACTTCGCTAGAATGCCCCCGGTTCCCTCATCCAAATCATTAATATATAATGCGAACAGCTGTGGCCCCAGCACCGAACCCTGCGGGACACCGCTCGTCACCGGCTGCCATTCTGAAAAAGAACCTTTTATCCCAACTCTCTGCCTTCTGTTAGACAGCCAATCCTCAATCCATCCCAGCAGCTCACCTCGAACACCATGGGCCCTCACCTTGCTCAGCAGCCTCCCGTGTGGCACCTTATCAAAGGCCTTTTGAAAGTCTAGATAGACCACATCCACTGGGTTTCCCTGGTCTAACCTACTTGTTACCTCTTCAAAAAATTCCAACAGGTTTGTCAGGCATGACCTCCCTTTACTAAATCCATGTTGACTTGTTCTAATCAGACTCTGCTCTTCCAAGAATTTAGAAACCTCATCCTTAATGATGGATTCTAGAATTTTACCAACAACCGAGGTTAAGCTGATTGGCCTATAATTTTCCATCTTTTGCCTTGATCCTTTCTTGAACAAGGGGGTTACAACAGCCATCTTCCAATCATCCGGGACCTTTCCTGACTCGTGACTCTTGAAAGATCTCAACCAATGCCTCTGCTATTTCCTCAGCCACTCTCTCAGAACTCTAGGGTGTATCCCATCGGGGCCAGGAGATTTATCAATTTTAAGACTTTTTAACTTTTCTAGCACTATCTCTTTCGTAATGGCAACCATACTCAACTCAGCCCCGTGACACCCTTTAATTTTTGGGATATTACTCATGTCTTCCACTGTGAAGACTGACGCAAAGTACTTGTTAAGTTCTCCTGCTATTTCCTGATCTCCCATCACTAGGCTTCCTGCATCAGTTTGAAGTGGCCCAATGTCTACTTTTGCCTGTCGTTTGTTTCTTATGTACTGAAAGAAACTTTTACTATTATTTCTAATATTACTGGCTAGCCTACCTTCATATTTGATCCTCTCCTTTCTTATTACACTCTTTGTTATCCTCTGTTTGCTTTTGTATCCTTCCCAATCTTCTGATTTCCCACTGTTCTTAGCCACTTTATAGGATCTCTCTTTTTCTTTAATACATTTCCTGACTTCCTTTGTCAGCCAAGGTTGTCTAATCCCTCCCCGGTTAATCTTTCTTTTCTTGTGAATGAACCTCTGTACAGTGTCCTCAATTATACCTACAAACTCCTGCCATTTTTGCTCTACTGTCTTCCCGGTTAGCCTCTGCTTCCAGTCTATTTTAGTCAGTTCCTCTCTCATGCCCTCATAATTACCTTTATTCAACTGTAACACCATTACATCCGATTTTGCCTTCTCCCTTTCAAACTCCAGACTGAACTCTATCATATTATGGTCGCTACTTCCTAAGGGTTCCCTTACTTTAAGATCTTTTATAGAGTCTGGTTCATTGCAAAGCACTAGGTCCAGAATAGCCTGCTCTCTTGTGGGCTCCATGACAAGCTGTTCCAAAAAGCCATCCTGTAAGCATTCCATGAATTCCCTTTCTTTAGATCCACTAACAACATTATTTACCCAGTCCACCTGCATATTGAAGTCTCCCATGATCAATGTAACCTTGCCTTTCTGACATGCCTTCTCTATTTCCCAGTACATGTTGCGTCCCTGGTCCTGACCACTGTTAGGAGGTCTATACACAACTCCAATTATGTTTTTTTTGCCTTTGTGGTTCCTCAATTCCACCCACACAGACTCCACATCATCCGACGCTATGTCATTCAATACCATAGATTTAATTTTGTTCTTAACTAACAAGGCAACCCCACCCCCTCTGCCCACCTCTCTGTCTTTTCGATAAATTGAAAAACCATGGAGGTTTAACTGCCAGTCCTGACCCCCCTGTAACCAAGTCTCTGTGATGCCTACTACATCATAATCATTCACTATTATCTGTGCCATTAGTTCATCGGCTTTGTTATGAATGCTATGAGCATTCAGGTAAAGTGCCTTAATGCTAACTTCCTTATCATTAGAGATGTTGGAAGTCATATGTCCTAAGTTATCCTTGCTTTTTACTGCATTCTCAGTCTGCCTCAATTTTAAATCCGCCTGGAAACATGCTATACTGCTGCTTATCTTGCCATTTACCTCCATACTCCCTGTCGCTTTCACTTTCCCTTCCCCCCAACTCAGAAGTTTAAAGTCCTACTGACCACCCTATTTATCCTCTTCGCTAGAACATTGGTACCTGATCGGTTCAGGTGGAGACCGTCCCAACGGTACAGATCCCCCCTGTTCCAAAACTGATGCCAATGCCCCATGAAGTGGAATCCCTCTTTCCCACACCAATCCCTTAGCCACGTGTTTACTTGCCTAATTTTCTTGTCCCTATGCCAATTGGCACGTGGCTCGGGCAGTAATCCGGAGATTATGACCCTTGAGGACCTGTGCTTCAATTTCCTGCCTAGTGCTTCATAATGCCCAAACAGGTCCTCCACCCTAGTCTTGCCTATGTTGTTGGTACCAACGTGGACCACAACAACTGGATCCTCCCCCTCCCGCTCCAATATCCTTTCAAGCCGGTCGGAGATGTCTCGCACCCTGGCACCGGGCAGGCAACACACCATGCAAGACTCCCGATCCGGCTTGCAAAGGATACTATCTGTCCCCCTAATTATAGAATCCCCTATAACCACTACTTGTCTATTAGCTCCCCCCTCTTGAATGGCCTTCTGGACCATGGTGCCTTGGTCAGTTGGCTCATCCTGTCCAGAGCCCTTTTCCTCATCCGAACAGGGAGCAAGAATCTCGTACCTGTTGGACAAGGTCAAGTGCTGAGGCTCCTCCACTTCCTGACTTATATACTCACTTTTCCTTCCCGGCTGCCCCTCTGCTTGCTGTCACTTCCTCTGCTGCTCCCGCTCTTTCTGTGGAGAGAGAGTAAAAAAAACACACCGCTGCCCGCTACAGGTAAGCAATTTTAAAACAAACTGTCTTACCTTTGCTGTAGTCTCCCGGGTTCGCTTTTACCTTCGACGCTGCTCCCACTCAAATGACCGTTGGTGTCAAGGGGTGAGTATTTATACTCACTTTTCCTTCCCGGCTGCCCCTCTGCTTGCCGTCACTTCCTCTGCTGCTCCCGCTCTTTCTGTGGAGAGAGAGTAAAAAAAAACACACCGTTACCTGCAACCGTTACCATCCAGAAGGGAAAAAAGGCAGATACATGAGAACCTGATGACTTGCAAGGTCCCCGATGACACACGTTGTCTTGACTTGGAAATA
Source organism: Chiloscyllium plagiosum (assembly GCF_037043375.1). Classification (NCBI taxonomy): domain Eukaryota; kingdom Metazoa; phylum Chordata; class Chondrichthyes; order Orectolobiformes; family Hemiscylliidae; genus Chiloscyllium; species Chiloscyllium plagiosum. The sequence continues at coordinate 119,968,143 of NW_028270141.1, read as the reverse complement.
TATCACTGTTCTTTTATTGTCACTGAGTCAAAATCTTAGAATTCCCTCCTTCACAGTATCATGGGTGAACTTGCACCATTGTGGACTGCAGCAATTAAGTAAAGCAGCTCATTATACTCTTCTCCAGGACAATTAGAGATGAGCAATAAATGTTGCTCGAGCCAGAAATGCCTACAGTCCAGAAACAATTTTAATAAAACAGATGATGGTGACATAGAGTTCAGTAGTGTACACATGTAAATGTCACTTGCCATTTACTCCTCTGACAGCTGCCAAATGATTTCCTCTACGCTAGTCATTTAGCTTTGTTGACTGGATCACTGGTTTGCTAATGCAGAGTGAAACCAACAATGTAGATTCAATTCATGTAGCAACTGAGATCATGATGAAGATCCCATCTTCTTGACTTTGCCCTTCACTAGAGGTATGGTGACTGTCAGATTAAACTACTGCCTGTTTTCTCTCTCTCTAATGGAATAGTGAGACTAGAGTGACTTTACCGGTAATTTAGCATCTTTCTCAGTATGCTGCCCTCTAAAGGACATCTGCAAACAGGACAAAAAACATTAATGTTTGACAACCAGTTTGAAGAATCTTTACACCGAAGAACAGATTCCAAAGCAGATAACGTGTTATTTCACTCAAGTCATCAAAGGGGTGCTGTCTTATTATATATATAGAGAGAGAGAGGGAGATAACTCATGGTGGTTTAACCTGAGGGTCACCAAGCAGCAGGTGAGGGGAAAGGTTGAGAAGGAGAATACTTCCTAGTAACCTAAGCTGGTGTGGAAATTGAACCCACATGGTTAGTGTCACTCCGCATTGTAAACAAGCCATCCAGATAGCTGAGTCCCCATTACACTTCTAACAGAAAGTGAAATAAAAATCGAGGAATTCACATGGGATTAAATGAGAACAGTGACTGGATCATGAAGCATAGATCCAGTGCAAGTTCCTTTTTATTTATCTTACCAAGGTTTGATTTGTGAAAAATTGAGCAATTTTTTAATCTGGGAGTATTTTGGAAGGTAGAGTATAGGTTTGTCTGTTTGTGAATAGCTTTGATTGCAGTTTTTGTAGATATTATAGTTACATATGCCACAGGGCAGTAGCAATCCCATCATTTATCACATGGTTATAGTAAGGTTGTAATTTTACACTGCAGTGTTGGGAAGAGGCACTTTGTAGAGTTTCAGACATTTTCTTACAACAAAAGCAAGGTAAATTACAGATAGGTTGCAGACCACTCCCATTGGCAATGTTGGGCATTGGTCATCCTCTTGTCAACTTGATGTGTGTCACTGGATTGCCTACCAAAAGACAAAGAGAAAATAGAGTCATAGAGATGTACAGCATGGAAACAGACCCTTTGGTCCAACCTGTCCATGCCGACCAGATATCCCAACCCAATCTAGTCCCACCTGCCAGCACCCGGCCCATATCCTTCCAAACCCTTCCTAAAATGTAAAATAACTTAACCTCTTTACATCTAATAAATTTATGAGCAACCAAAAACTATACATTCATAATTTAACTGTCAAAACCTCAAAATGGGATAGAATTCGTAATTACAGGGAAAAAGGAGAGTTGATTAAGAAGAGCCAGCACAGATTTCCGATGGAGAAATGGTGTTCAACTAACTTGTTGAAGGTTTTGAAGAAGTAACAGAAAAGTTTAATGAAGGTAATGTTGTTGACGTGGTATACATTGATTTGCAGAAGGTGTTTGATATGATGCCGCATAACGGATGTGTGAAGAACGTTATGGGTCATGGTGCAAAAGAAATAGAAAGAACATGGATACAAAATTGGCTGAGTGATATGAAACAGAATAACGGTCACTGGATATCTTTCGGGCTGAAGGAAGGCTTGTAGTGGCTTTCCCAAGGGCTTGGTTTTGGGATCCTTGCTTTTCCTGATATATGTTAATGATCTGGATCTTGGTGTGTAGTTGGCAATTTGAAAGTTGAAGGTGGCACTAAACTTGGAAGAATTTTAAACTCTGAGTGTCCATTATGGAACTACAAAAGTACATTGACAAGTTAGTGGAGTGGGTGGATAGGTGGCAAGTGATGTTCAATGCAGGGAAGTATGAGGTGATGCACTTTGGTCAGAAGAACATTATAAGACAAGATAAAATAGAGGGTACTATTCTAAAGACGTTGCAAGTGCAGAGGAACCTGGTTGTTTATGTGCACAAACTGTTGAAGGTCACAAGACAAATAGAGAGAGCAAATAGTAAAGATTTTATTAATAGGACCATGGAGATCAAGAGCAAGGAGGGTATGTTGAATTTGTGCAAGACACTAGTTAGACCTCAACTGGAGTTGTGGTTGCCACATATAAGAAAGATGTGAATGCATTAGAGCTAGTACAGAAACAATTTACAAAAATGGTTCCAGGAATGAGAAACTTCTGATTGAAGAAGTTGGGAGTGTTCTCCTTGGAGAGAAGAAGGCTAAGAGAAGATTTGACAGAGGTTTTCAAAATCAGGAGTGGGCTGGATGGAGTAGATAAGTAGATGCTGTTCCCACTCATAAAGGCAAAAAAACCCTTAAACAGGCTCACATTTTGGCAACTTGGGATGGAATCCCATGATGGTAGATGATGAAATATGAACTAAATAAGAAGGTGTTAAAGGTTTGCCAGATAGTTTGCTTGGTATGGATAATACCATTTGCCAAATACCTTCTGAGAAATGAGAGTTTTCCTCTCTCTGAGATCCCAGAGATCTCCAATTTCGTATACATACACACATTTGCATGTGTATATTAAATGAAAGATAAATGCAATATTAATTTAGTAAAGACATTCATGTGCTACTCATAATTGCATACAAGAAAACTGCACCAAACACTTAAATGCACAATTTCCTAATGAACTAATTAGCTTTTATACATGATGATGTACTTTATAACTATTTAAATCCCTATGTCATTGCAATTTCATCAATATAGAAAATTGTTGTTTGACTATATTAGCATATATACATGATTAATTTGTATCTTGTTACTTGTATTTTGTTCAGGAACATTTTTGATTGGAAAACTATCAGTTAAAGTAATTGATGAAAAATCCTCTCCACTTTTAAAATTCCTTCTGGAAATTATTCTTAATTTAAAAGCAATATATAATGGATGCATGAAATCAGAAACAAAAACAGAAAATGCTAGTAATTCTCAACAGATCTGCAAAGAGACAAACTGGGTACAATTTTATATCCTGTAAAAATAATCATGTCGTGAGACTATTGTTGGGTCCCAACAATAGTCTCACTTGCAGGAACGTGCCCCCAAAGGTGAGAGCCCTCTCATTAAGGAGAGTAGGTTTGTTCCAAGGCCAGGTTGCCACGGAAGAACAGGAGTCCCATTGGGCTGTGCTGCGACAGGATGGGAACTGTGAAGGTACAGTTATAGAATCATAGACTCATACAGCACAGAAACAGACCCTTTAGCCCAACTTGAATATGCTGACCAGGTTTCCCAAACTAAACTAGTCACATTTGCCTGTGTTTGGTCCATGCATTGCAACATGTTTGGGCAGCACAGTGGCTCAGTGGTTAGCACTGCTACCTCACAGCGCCAGGGACCCAGGTTCAATTCCTGCCTCAGGCAACTGTCTGTGTGGAGTTTGCACATTCTCCCCGTGTCTGCATGGGTTTGCTCCGGTTTCCTCCCATAGCCCAAAGATGTGCAAGTTAGGTGAATTGGCCATGCTAAATTGCCTGTAGTGTTAGGGGTAAGTGTAGGGGAAGGTGTCTGGGTGGGTTGCTCTTCAGAGGGTCGGTATGGACTTGTTGGGCTGAAGGGCCTGTTTCCACACTGTAGGGAATCTAATTTAAACCTTTCCTATCCATGTACCTCTCCAAATGTCTTTTCAATATTGTAATTGTACTCACCTCTTCCACTTCCTCTGGCAGCTCGCTGCACCACCATGAAAAGGTTGTCCCCTCCCAGGTCCCCTCTAAATCTTTGCCTCTCACCTTCAACAAATGTCCTCTAGTTTTGGACTCCCCTATCCTGGGCAAAAGACCTTGTCGCTTTACCTTATCTATGCCCTTCATGGTTTTATAAACATTTATAAGGTTACCCCTCAGCGCCCAAGCACCAGGGAAAAAAAGGTCTCAGTCTATCCAAATACCTCCATCTTGGGATGCCGACTGAAGAGGTATTTACTTTTTAAAAATTAATTTGTGGCTATGGCTGCCAGGCGACATCAGTGGAGGGGAAACACATTGATCCCTGCAGCTGCAGGAAGGTGGGTGGGGAATGAGGAAAGGGGTTTGTTAGTAGCCCCATGGGAGCTCTGGCCAGCTTCTGATCAGGAAGCCCATTCACTGCTGGAATGGTCTCAATAGTCAACGCTCATCTGCCATCATTGGGTGTTTCAGATTGGTAACTTGATGATGCCACATGGGTAGTTACTGTCCTCGATGACTCACGTCCAGCAAGATAGAGAAGGCATCAGGTTGCTGACACAGCACCCCTATACTCAAATGTTCCTCTGATCCCACCTTCAAGCCCACTTCCAAAGGACCGAGTAAATTCTGCTTAACGTTTCAAATCAATGCCCTGCCATCCGAACTGGGAAAAATTAGAGATGTGACAGGTTTTAAGCAATGAAAGTGGGAAGAGTGAGAACAAGAACAAAAGGAAAGGTTTGTGAGGAGGGAGAAGGCAGGAGGATTGATTTGGTGAAAGAGTTGATGCTAACATGGAATGCTGCCAGTTATGCTGAGCATGCTTGACTCAGCCTGTTTTTTGATTGAAAATGCATGACTGGTTGATGCAAATAAGTTATCACAAGTTTTAACGTGAGGGGTATTCTAGCCCAACAGGAAACTCCTGCCTCAATGAAACACATTGAGAAAGGACCTACTTCTGCATTAAAGGAAAGAAAGCTTTTATTCTCCTTAACATCTGAGCACTAAGTATCTGCTGTCTTGAACAGCCTGTCAGTCTTTCAGATCTTGATCATTGTTTTATACAAATAACATCTTGATCAATTTCCATTTTCAAATTGAAATGGAACAGCACCTTGAGGTTTTATACGAAAGTGGTATGTACTGGTAAGGGATGTGGCAAATCATGTGATGGGAGCAGACAAGAAGTCAACACACACATAATGTTATTACAATGGGGCGTCAGGCAGAGGGCATTCGGACAGACATTCATTCCCAGTCCAAGATCATCACTCGAACTGTCTGAGTGGCTTTCAGAAACTGCAACTGCTAGCACGATCACGAATACCTGCTATATGAGTGCAGACTAGCCCCATGGTTCAGAGATACTTGCTGCAGTCTCTCCTCCAGTATGTCTGAGAAAGGCAGGGTTGACAGCAGGAAGCTCTCCCACCTGAACAAGGTGATCTGAATGGTGGCTGCAAAGCAAAAACCAGCTGGGCCCATGGAGGGATCTGGGTGCAGTATCAAAAAAGCATGAACAATCTGCAGCATCAACAAAGGTTAAGTGTCAGTGTATCGTGACTGAAGAGTGAAAAATAAATTAAGCAAATGTGGAAATGCGAGGATTGTCAGAAAGGAGTTTGGGTTTCAAACCTTGATGTCAGATGAAACTGGTACACAATTTGGTTGTCAACTATCTGCCAGGGAGGGCTCAGGAGCTGTGTGATACTCATAAAGCATTTGCATATTTGTCAGGATGACACTCAATCTTTCTGTCGTTTACAAGGAAAAAGGCTCATTATTGGAGAGAGTGCTACATAACTGAGGGAAAGCCACATGACATATGAGTCCTCATCCCCCATGAGGAGGAGGCTGCTGAGCTCTCTGGGGAGAGCATCTACCAATGGAGAGACCAGAGTCTCTTAGAAATCCAGTGAGGATGCCTCCACTCAGCTGTTGTCAAATGGGCATACAGGACAAACACCTGAAACATTGAGAAAAGGGATTGTGTACAACTATGAATAGTTAATTCTTTTTATTATCCACCACAAGTCCAAGCATGGAGACTGCCTACTCCCAACTCCACTCCCAACTCCACCTTGAGCATCACCTCCAGGTCCAACTTAAGCATCACATCTGCAGATGATGGCTTAGTCCTCAGAGGAGTATACATTGTCATGGCATCCAACTGGATCCTCCCCCAGTGTTATGGACCAGACCAGACCCTCTCAGAACATTTTTAAGAAGGTAGCCTAGACCCTAACTTTTTCTTATTAACGGTAAATGTGAAGTCTGTGTTCCAAATGTGATGCAACTGGTTGAACCACTCGACATTAAGCCAAACACAATTTATTTAAACACTATAAAATACAAACAGAAGAAAGAGGAATGTAAAATAACAACTATTGGAAAACTTAACCAAATAATAGATACAATACCTATTACTAATTAACTGTTCCAGTATTGTAACATGCCATAAACACACCCCTTGGCAAAAAGGCAAATTCATACATTGATTTTCATGGGCAATTTTCCAATCCAGTTAGAAACAACATCAAAAGAAATTTCAGAGAATGTAGCAGCTAGGAATAATTTTTATTGAATCTCCAACTCTTCTGGGATCCAAACAGCTTCTGAGTGTTATAGCTAAAAAAAGACTAAAAGCTTGATCTGTGAGATCTTGCCACTCCCCTTCCATTGTTACAATTGTTTTAAAAAAAACCTAAAGGCCTCCTCTGATTGTTGATTAGGCTGCCTCCAATACCAGTGTATCTTTCCTTAGATAAGGGCTCCAAAACAGTTCACCATATTCCAGGTATGGTCTAACTAGTGCCTTGTTCAGCTTTAACAAGACCTTCCTCTTTTTATACTCCATTCCCTTGGAAACAAAAAGTCCATTCGCTTTCCTACCGAACTTAGATGCTGGCTTTTTGTGATTCATGCATGAGGGCTCCCAAATCCCTCTGGGCTGTAGTGTTCTGTAATCTTTCCCAGTTTAAATTATTTTTAGATCTTTTATTCCTCCTGCCAAAGTGTAAAACCTCACATTTTCCCATATTATATTCCTTCTGCCAAGATTTTGCCCACACACCTAACCTATCTGTATCCCTCTGTAGGCTCTTGGTGTCATCCTCACCACTTGCCTTCCTATCTATGTTTGTGACATTCACAAACTTGGCTATAGTACATTTACTTCTGTCATCTTAGTTATTTATATTGTAAATAATTGTGGGCCCAGCACCGATCCTTGTGGCACAGGCCTAGTTACAGTTTGCCATCCTGAAAATTCCCCCTTTATCTTAACTCTCTGTCTTCTTTTAGTTAGCCAATCCTCTAACCATGTTAATATTCCCATTGCATCACATCTTATTAAGTAGTCTTCCTTAGCTACATCCCGACTAAACATTGTTCACTAGGTCATTGCTACTCTGTCCCCAATGGCCATTGTAGACCCACATCTTGTAATTGTCCAGTAACACAGAGGTAAGCATTGAACAATTCCAAACATTAGCTTTTATTTATAGCCAGCAAAATGGATGTAGTATTCTCTGTGTAGATTACACTGAAGCGGAAGCTCATCTACAGCAGCAAAAACAGAAATTGCTGGAGAAACTCGGCAGGTCTAGCAGTATCTGTGGGGAGGAAACAGAGATAATGTTTTGGGTCTTCGGAACTATTAGCCCTGTCACCTGCTCCATCACAACTCTACATGAAGCATGTGTAGCATTGTGTCTGTGCTCCACCATCTAGGTAAAAACAAGGACTGCAGATGCTGGAAACCGAGTCTAGATTAGAGTGGTGCTGAAAAAGCACAGCAGGTCAGGCAGCATCCGAGGAGCAGGAAAATCAATGTTTCGGGCAAAAGTCCTTCTTCAGGAATAGAGGCAGAGTGCCTGCAGAGTGGAGAGATAAATGAGAGGAGGGGAGAAAGTAGAGTAGAGTACAATAGGTGAATGGGGGTGGGGATGGAGGTGATAGGTCAGAGAGAAGGGTGGGAGAAGGTAGCAAAGAGTACAATAGGTGAATGGGGGTGGGGATGAAGTTGATAGGTCAGAGAGAAGGGTGGAGTGGATCGGTAGAAAGGAAGGTAGGCAGGTAGGACAGATCATGAGGGCGGTGCTGAGCTGTCAGGAGATGACCTGGGGGTTGCAATGAGAGAGAGACTCACTGAGATTCTTGTGCTCTGTGCTCCACCATCTGTTAGAGGTTTACACAATGGTGCCATCAGCCATGGTCACAGTGGGTAGCCCTTGTCACGCAGTACCCAATCTGGAGTCCCTTAAAAGCTGAATTTTCCTAGTGTTTAATGTGTAGCATGAGATTTTGCTCATTAAACTGACACTTCTTCTGCTCAGCCTGTTCATTGTCCCAGTCATTTTCCAGTTGCTGTCCGCATCTTGTGAACAGTGCGTGATGACAGGGAACGCAGTTCACAGTGAATTCTACCTGGTCACCAGTTACCTGACCAACAGCCTCCATATCCCCTTTAACCTTGATAAGCCACCCCTTTTGTAATGGGACCTCCAACAGCAATCAGTAATGGTAAGCAGTTAGTAGTGGTGATGGAGGACACTGAGCACTGAATAGTTCTCCTTTAGACCTCCAGCAGCAGGTAGCAATAGTGAGCAAGGGCAGTCAGAGTAGTTGAATGATCTTTCGCTGGAAGAGAAAGACTTTGGTGGAGAGAGGACTAATGGGAATGGACAGGAGACAGACTAAAGAATTCCTCAGCCTAACGTAACCCACCAATAGTCCTTCAATGTATGTAGTATAAATAGTTTCTTGTTTATCCTTAATTTTATTTCCTTTTTTTAATGACGCAATGCCAGTGGAATAAAGAATTCCTGCTTCATGATTACTGGGCTGACTATGTGTTCATATCTCAGGAAACGTCTCCCCCCATGTGAAAACCAACCACACTGAATCATGTACAATGCCTTCCAATACTGTCCCCCTTATAACTTGAGACTCCCATCCATCACCAGGTCACCATTTTTGTCCCCACTCATTACGTGCCTCTGCTTCACTACACCACACCTCCCCCCCACCGCTAGCCGCAATTCCCCCATCCCCTTTTGAAGTATGAGTCCTCACCTTTACCACTACAGTCCTCTCAACAATGGACTGTGTTCATCTCAGACCTCTGACTGACTTTGACAAGAAGCCGCTAGACATGACTGACTAGACCCCTCACCACTGTCTTTGCAGATCCCTGACTGAGGACACATGATTCTTCTGACTTCTGTTGGATGTACAGGATTGAGTATTACCCAGTCCTCAGGCTGTCGTTGGACATGTCCCCCGATTATGATTGGCTCGTGCAGATGACTGACTGTGGCCAAGTCTCTGGACTGTGTGTGGAATGTTCCCGTGACTGTCAGTACCGGGACCCCGTCACCTCTCTATCTCTGTAATCTGTTCCACTTGTACAACTTAAGATAACTGTGCTCTTCAAATTTTGACCATTTGAGTATCCTTGAATTTATTTGCTGGACAATTGCTAGCTGTGCCTTTAGCTGCCAAAGTTCTGGGACTCTCTCCTAAACCTCCCTGCCTTTCGCATTCCTCCTTAAAGTTCATCACTTCTGATCAAGCGTTACATCTGCCTTCATTTCTCCTCAATTGACTCAGTACCAGTTTTTGTTTTATAATGTTCTGTGCAGTTTGGTGGGATAACTTATTACATTAAGAATGCTATATAAATACAAATTGTTTTTGCCTTTTCAGAGGAATTAAAATGTCACATATCAACTGAAAACAGAGCTTAATGCTTTACATTAATGCCAGATCAAAGATAACCTTTCCTGTTCAACTATTTTTCCTATGGGTCATCGACTTATGGAGTCACAAACATGTAAATTAATACACAACTGAATCATTACTAGTAATAATTTAGGTGAAGTATCAAAATATTAATAACTTAATATTTTACACAGCACAGCATTGCACTTTAGCTCATATGTGGAAAGAAAACTTTCATGTGGAGTTGTTAAGAAAACCATAAAATGGAATTAAATACAGAAAAACACACAAAGTGCTAAAGCCACTGGAGACAACACAAGGGTGAAACTGACCCTGTTTGAGACTCTGAGCAACAGGTTTTCCTGTATATTAATATGAAACAATATAATGTGAAGTCAACCTAGAAATGTTTTTAAAACATTTTGGTTCCTCTTACAGTTTACTTTTCATTGTAGTTTTTCATTTGTCATAACATAATCTCTATCATTCATCTATATTTTCTAGTCCAAGTCAATAGCAGCAGGAGTATGCTCTGACAGACTGATGGCAAAGTCGTCTGCCCAATAATCCCATCCATTCTGCTTTCAGAAAATTAACCTCTGACAGGTGATTTTTCTCTCCTGCTGGCAGTAGTGTGCAATCACAATTAATGGATGGACAACATAGCTAACTCCCTTCCTGAAGAAGGGCTAATGCCCGAAACGTCGATTCTCCTGTTCCCTAGATGCTGCCTGACCTGCTGCGCTTTTCCAGCAACACATTTCCATCTCTGATCTCCAGCATCTGCAGACCTCACTTTCTCCTCAACTCCCTGACTGTGTCTATTTGGGGTCCATTCTGATATGAATACAAAGATAATTACAGAGTTTGCATAAAGTAGATGCAGACTGACTACCTTTAACACATTTCCAGACTTTAGTGGGATAAATGACTTGAGATTCCAGGTTCTTGTTTCTTTTGGGAGAAAGTGAGGACTGCAGATGCTGGAGATCAGAGCTGAAAATGTGTTGCTGGAAAAGCGCAGCAGGTCAGGCAGCATCCAAGGAGCAGGAGAATCGACGTTTCGGGCATGAGCCCTTCCTTAGGTCTAAACCTGTCGCCCAATTCCTAAGCATCTGTATCCCTCTGCTTCCCACCTACTCCTGAAGAAGGGCTCATGCCCGAAACGTCGATTCTCCTGCTGCTTGGATGCTGCCTGACCTGCTGCGCTTTTCCAGCAACACATTTTCAGCTCTTGTTTCTTTTGCTCTGGTGCAATGTGTTTTTGTAAGAGGTTGCCAGCTTAGGCTTTTATTCAATGTACCTCTTCCTCTCAAGCAGTCTACTGGCTGTTTCTTTTTTTTTTTCAAATTCCACCACCAGGAAGACAGGAAAACACCCGGGTGGCCAGTGACAAACACTGCCCTTCACATCAAAACTGGCTGTTTCTATTTTTTTTCTTTTTTTTTTCCTTTTTCACACCTGTTTTTTTTGTTTTTTTATTATTAACCCCCACACTACCGCCTAAGTGCTTATTTTATCCCCAGCACCCATGGTGTGTGTGTATACATGTGAAACACAGTGAAAGACACAAAGTGCACAAATTTTTTATTCAATTTCCACTACCGGGAAGATAGGAAAACACCCGGGTGGCCAGTGACAAACACTGCCCTTCACATCAAAGGGCAGTGCTGTGTGATCAAAAACAGTGAAGGGGAGGGTAGGGACTAAATCAAAATAGAGTTGGAGGGAGAAATGATGCACTCCACTCCCTGCGGCGCCCACCTCTCCCTGAACTCCTCCAGGGTGTTGGTCGACACCGCGTGCTCCTTCTCCAAGGAACTGGCTGTTTCTATTTTTTCTTATCTTCTTTCTTTTTTTTAAAGGGCAAGCACACGGTTTTTTTTAATATAAGTTAACCCCCACAGTACCACCTAAGTGCGGTAGTGCTTATTTTTTTCCCCAGCACCCATGGTGTGTGTGTAAACGTGTGAAACACAGTGAAGGACACAAAGTGCACAAATTTTGCATTCAATTTCCACCACCAGGAAGATAGGAAAACACCCGGGTGGCCAGTGACAAACACTGCCCTTCACATCAAAGGGCAGTGCTGTGTGATCAAAACAGTGAAGGGGGAGGGTAGGGACTAAATCAAAATAGAGTTGGAGGGAGAAATGATGCACTCCACTCCCTGCGGTGCCCACCTCTCCCTGAACTCCTTCAGGGTGTTGGTCCACACCGCATGCTCCTTCTCCAAGGAACTGGCTATTTCTAAGGTGCGGGGATCTTACATCTGATTTGATGGAATTTATTTAGTTACTTGTCTTTCAGAATTGCAATTGGACAAGTGATTTAAGTGTTAGAATTTCCCTGGTTTGGAAAATGAGGGAGAACTAAATTTAGATGTGAAAGGGAATGCATGGTTTTGATGTCTCAGCCAGAGGTTTCCTTTTGGATCTGTTTTTCTTAATTCACTTCTTCACCATGTCAAATTAGGAAATTCTGCTGTGGCGCACCCATTGACTGGATAGTTATATCTGTGAGTTGTGCCTCTCCTATTTGATTTGCCAGCAACATTTGCTGAGCTCTTGAATAAGAAGTGTCAGTCCATTGTTCAACTTACATGGTGGTGATACCTGAGACTCTTTCTCTTTGTTGTCTATATACCTGAAATAATATGTTCTTTTTAGTGTGCTACACCAGTTCCAGTTCGCTGCCTGAATGAAGGTCCGTAGCGATTATTTGCTGAGCCATGGCAGAATGCTGTTTTATTTACATGGTATATGATGAGGCTGAGCTCTCATGGTGCAGTGGGTAGCGTTTTGGCCTCTGAATCAGAAGCGCTAGGTTCAAGTCCCACTCCAGGATTTGGTGGCCAAGGAATGTGGTCCCCTACACTGCATACTAACTTATAAATGTTGCCAACATACACCAATGGTAGGCAGTAAGCATAGGAGGGACTTCCATTTGTAGAAAGCAATGACAAAATACTGCACTATCTTGCTCAGCATTGGCAAACACCAACACAGAGAAGTCCACATTGCCTGACACCATTTCAAGGTTCAATACCTGAAAAGGAGATGTATGAGGAGTTAGGCTCGAACAGGGATTGAACTCTTTGCTGTTGACATTAATCTACTCTACTTCCCAGCAATTGAGCCAACTGGCCTCCACTGATGACCTTAAGTTCAAAGGAAATTGTCTCCATTAACTTCTTATGAATCCATTCTTGGAGGGGGTCAGCGTCATCAGAATAGAGCCAAGATAAATCCTAGATCTGTGATCAACAAACTGTGATCAAAGAACCAGAGGGCAAAAACAAATTGATAAGCCATGGCAATACTGGAGATGTGATTTTCTTTTTCCCTCTGAAAAGTAATAATTGCATGGAATTGACTCACAAAAAGTAATTAATTTAAAATGTAAGTGGTCTTTTGGAGGCATAAGGCTCAATAGGCTAAGTGACATTTTTTTCTCATTCCATACTCTTTTATTCCTGTGTTGCTTTATTTTCATGGTGCGTTTCTCACAGTCTGCAAGGGTCTCTTTTATTGTGACCATGAAGGTGGCAAGGAAAGTCTGAAGCTGAGCCAGGAAGCATAGCAGCTAGTGTGGGAACTGCAGAAGGTAAGCCAGGAAAGCATTTTGTGTGGATAAAAACAACTCCAAGATCTGACTAGTACATATCCTTTGTGAATTAGAAAACTATAAATGGAATTAGATCCAAAAATGTTTTTTACATGTTATCAATTCTTTGATTCAGCATCAGAATTAATTTATTTTCAAATGGCCTTTATGTACAAACTGATAGATATTTTAGGGGATAAAGATTGGAAGTAAGAAACAAAGAATAATTCTGTAAACTTGACTAACTGCCATCCAGCCTAAAGCAATCTGTGGGACATTAATAAGTTATATTTTAGATTAAAACCTCAAACTTTGCAATCATTGTCCATATCAGAAAAATAAATGGATGACTAATAAGAATGAGGGAAATTCTAAAGGTAATTATTTTTCCAAAAAGTCAAAATGGGTTCAAATTTCCAGCAAAAGTGATTGGTCAAAGAATAAATATGTTCATTCAATGTGTGCTGCCCTTATAATGCTGGCAAGAAACAATTTTGTTTATCTGTTATAAAAACAGGATTTGCTGGAGAAACTCTGCAGTTCCCCAGCAGCATCTGTAGTGAGAGAAACAGATAATGTTTTGAGTCCAATGACTACTTTGGAACTTCAATGTTTATTGTTGTAATATCCAGGGCTATTTTAACAACATTTAAAATATACTTACTACATTAGTGCATCAGTTTAGGCTCATGCCTATTTTATTCTGAAAGCAATTAAAAACTCATGTTAATAGGGTCTAAAAGCTTTAACAAATAGAAAAATGGAGTTTATGTCACTGATGCAGTCTCTATGAAGGCTGAAAATGTATTTTTGTAGGAGGAGGATGAAGGTTGGCAGGGGTGGGGGTAGAATTTGCATCATGTGGAAGTGTGGCTGACAGCCATTTCAGTACAGCACTACTGAAGCCAAAAGACAGCATTAACAGAACTTTCTACTGTGCTGTTCTTTGACTTCTGGTTATGTTTTGTTCTTGGTATGTTTTCTTTTGCAAGTTTGTTGTAGTTGACATGCCCATTTTTACTTTAATATCATCAAGTATTGGGATGGGGTGGAGGAAATAATTGAAGTTTAAAACTTTAAAACAATCCATTAATTTAACAGATTAAGTAGACTAATAAAATGTAGTTTTATCCACATTACTTAACATATTTCCCAGTTCTTATCTTTTAAACATGTGTGGTCAATCCTGTTAGATGACTGTATGAAGAAAAGAAAATTCCAAAGCTAATCTTCAGATAGGTGAGTTATGCTCCTGTTTTAGGATAAACAGATGTTTTTGACATTTTGCTTTTCAAAAATTACTTCAGAGAATTTATCCATCCTCTCTTCACTTGTATGTATTTACAGGTATTTTTGTTTTTAGCCTCAGTTAATGTGCCAAGAAAATTCTTAACACTGTTTGAAATTAAATAATTCTTGAAATATTTTGCCTTTACATAAAGGCTGCCTTAGAGGAATCATAGCCACTTTACCAGACAGCCTCAGAAATTGTGAAATATCAGGAAATATTTAAAAATGGACAGAATTATTAGTCTTTCTGCATTTAGACACTCCTAAGCACAAGGTGGAGCATAATTATTGTGTAACATGAGGGCTTTAAAACTTACTAATGAGGAAAAACTTAACATTATTCTCTTTACTGTTGACTGTTTCCATTGCAATTCCTATTGTATGGTCATTATACTGGGTATTTTAGCTGTCTTTTGTTTCATGGCCTCTAGGGGATGCCATTGTCTTTTCCTTCAACAACTTTAACTCAATGCCACTTCCTGGAAGAATCTGGGACAATAGAAATTAATTCAAGTGCTAATTCAAAGATATAACAATCTGACTACTGCATGAAATATTAGACTGAAATATGCTGTGAAGAAATCCTTCTATATACTCACTACAACTTAAAAATATCTTTGATATCATGGTACAAAGTTGAAAACTCAGCTTGCAGAATCGAAGAATGCAGTAGATTTATTTGAAAAGAAAGTGTTTGCCAGGCTACAAGGTGAAGGCAGAATAGTACTGGATGAATTACTGTTTCAGAGGATCAGAATAGGTATGATGGACCAAATGGTCTCTTCCTATGTTGTAAATATTCTATGATTCTGTTCATTGTTATCATTCTAGATTCATCTCAAGATCAACAAAAAATGTTTCCTTTCTAAACCATCTGCAAAGTTTCAAAGTAAAGATAAAACTTAAGAGGTTTAATAACCCAGCTTATAATGTACGGGAACCTGAAACCACAAATTGCTCAGAATTTGATACAAGGTTACAACATTGTGCAGATAAGGATGATTCCTGTGAGAAAAGATACGTTTTAACTAGAGTAGTAGGGGCTGCTCATCTGAGGTATGGTTAGAGATGCAACAACTATGAAATTGTGCAGACCTTCAACAACAGTGTAACTGCTCGCATTGTGCTGGTAATCTTGGACTGTGATTCCGATGGGGTACATTGGTTAGGCAGAGGGATTGAGTGTTACATTGTCCTTTTAGTGGCACTCAATAGAGACACATCTTGATTGTTAAAGAGAAACTGGAAATCCTGACGGGAGGCAGGAAGGGGCTACCTGCTTTTGGAGGGCTGTGGTTGGGAAAAGATGAGGACTTATTGACGAACAGTAGGAGGGGAATGGATATCATCCACAGAATCCTGGAAAGATTCTGGAGCTGTGTCCATTGGCTCTGCGTTTGTCTTGTGAGTAGACCAGCACACCACTTGGTAGGTATATAGCCATTCTAGTGGTTGGGAAGCTTTAGAATTTCCCTCTGACATGAAAGCTCACATTCAGAGAGGGTAAGTCCAACTGCTGTGCACCTATTTCCAGAATTGCCCTAGATTTTCTTAAAACAGTCTACTTCTGTCATTGCTCAATTGCAACATTTCCAGCTGTCAAACTACTAACTAGATTCCCATATGGAAAATGTATTCCCAGCATAAACATCACTCACTTCACAGGTTCAATGCAACTTTGGTTTTTGAAGATACTTGTAGAATTCTTATTAAACACCGTTGACAAGACTATCCTCAGATTTTGAGAGTAAAGTAAGACTATAAGATGCAGGAGCAGAAGTAGGCCATTCAGCCAATCAAATCTGGTCTGGCATTTAATGAGATCATTAAAGTGCATGGGATTGAAGAAATGGTTTACCGACATGGATAGAGGACTGGTTGGCAGACAAGAAACAAAGGGTGGGAATAAACAAGTCTTTTTTCAAGTGGCAGGCAGTGATGAGTGGGGTACTTTAGGGATCAGTG
The DNA here is from genome assembly GCF_037043375.1 of Chiloscyllium plagiosum. Taxonomy (NCBI): domain Eukaryota; kingdom Metazoa; phylum Chordata; class Chondrichthyes; order Orectolobiformes; family Hemiscylliidae; genus Chiloscyllium; species Chiloscyllium plagiosum. The sequence goes on along the minus strand of NW_028270141.1, from coordinate 119,951,637 downwards.
CTTACCCCAACTATCCACAATAAGTATAAATAATTTAGATGAGGGAACTAAATGTAATATCTCCACTTTTGCAGACAACACAAAACCCGTTGGAGGATATTCTGGCTATGGAGAGCATGCACAAAGATTCACCAGATAGACTCCTGGAATGATGGGACTGATTTACAAAAAGAAACTGGATCAGTTAGGAACTATACTCACGAGAGTTTAGATACTTGAGGGGGGTTACTCATAAAAATATATAAAATTGTAACTGGACTAGGCAGTGTAAATGCAGGAAGGATGCTCCCAATGACCAAGGAGTCCAGAAACAGGGTCTGAAGTCTAAAGAGAGATGGGGCAAGCCCTTAAGACACAGATGAGGAGAGTGTTGAGTCTGTGGAACCACAGAAAGCAGTTGAAGACAAAACGTTGAATGTTTTCATGATGGAGTTAGAAATTGTCCTTAGGGCTAAATAAATCAAAAGGTATGGTGAGAAATTGGGAACAGGGACTGAGTTGGATGATCAACCATGATCACATTGAATGGTGCAGCTGGCTCGAAGGGCTGAATGGCCTAGTCCCACTTCTATTTTCTGTGTTGCTATGTTTCTATCGTGGCTGACCTGATAATCCTCAATTCTACTTTCCCTAATTTTCCTGATACCCCATGATTCTCTTACAGATTAAAACTGTCTACGTCAGCTTTGTTATGTACTTAATGACCGAGCCTTGACAGCCCTCAGCATTGCTTCTGTTCAGATTACACAAGCAAATGAAAGATGAATCAATAGAAAACAACTGCATGTCAAAGTGCAACAAAATTAAAAATTCTGACCATCAATATAAATTTAGAAATTTACCATATATCAGCTAAGAATAGATTTTGGGGAGTTTCATTAAGAGTTTCCCTCCAAAGAGCCCAAGCATGCTATTTCAGGCAGTTCAATATTGCTCTCCCCATTATGAATGCAGCAAGCCCCTCTATGGCAGCCAAGTGCTTTCTCTTCTGGTGAAGATGGTGAAGATATTTGCCAGTGTGGGAACTGTCCAGCATTCCTGCCACCGGTGCCTTACTGAAAGCTCAGCTGTGCACTACATCAAGTGCTGCCAGCTAGAAGCTGTTGTTCATCACACACACAGTGGGAGAGGAATGAAAAAGAAAGGTTTCTGAGGGCACATAGCTGGGTTGGTGGATGCATTATTGAAAATACGAGATCGCATTTGTGAATGTAAATGCTGTTTGATATCACCCATCTAATCGACTGTCATAATAATGCAACTGTGAGACTCAAGCTACATGACCAATGTTACTCCTGCTCATCATTGTCACCTTCCTTCTGAAGACTGCTGCTGCTCTCCCAGCTCTTCAACATCCATCACATCCTCTCTTTGCCTTCTTCAATTGTGCAGAGTACAGCATGCCAGAATTATGTGAGATAATCTCTGTAATCAGGTCATGCAAATTTACAGCACAAAAAAAGGCCCATGAGTCCACCAAGTTTACACCAGTCAAAAGCAAGCACCTGAATATTCTAATCCTATTACTCAGCAGTCAGCCCATAGCCTTACAGGTCTTGCCATTGCAAGTGCACATTTGCAGTGAGTTTTAGATTCTCACCACCCTCTTGGTGATAGACAAAATTTCTATATCCCTTCTAAACTACCTGCCCCTTACTTTGCATGCCCTCTGGCCTTTCACCTCTCCACCAAGGGGGAATATTTCTTCCAGTGTACCTTGTCTAAGTCCCTCAATTTTGTACATCACAATTACGTCCCTCTCAATCTCCTCTGCTCCAAGAAAAACAACACCAGTCGATCCAATCTCTCTTCACAATGAAAACTCTCCACAAAGTAACATCCTGGGAAATCTCCTCTGTACCCTGTCCAGTGCTCTTGCAGGTTGTGCTGCAAGACTCCTCACCTGAACTCATACCTAACTAAGAGTCAGAAAGAGGCCTATCTTTCTTTTCTTCATTTGTGGGATTTGAGCATCGCTGGCTGGCCAGCATTTTATTATCCTTCCCTAAGTTGTCCTTGAGAAAGTGGAGGTAAGTTGCCTTCTTGAATTGCTGCAGTCCACCTGCTGTGGGTTGACCCACTATGCCATTAGGGAGGGAATTCCAGGATTTCAATCAAGCAACAGTGAAGGAATGGCGATATATTTCCAAATCAGGATGCTGAATGGCTTGGGAGGAATCTTGAAGGTGGTGGTGTTCCCATGTATCTGCTGCCCTTGTCCTTTCAGGTGGAAGTGGCTGTTTGCTTGGAAGGTGCTGTCTGAGGACCTTTGGTGAATTTCTGCAATGCACCTTGTAGATAGTATACACTGCTGCTACTGAGCATCAGTGGTTGAGGGAGTGGGTCCTTGTGAATGTGGTGCCAATCAAGCAGGCTGCTTTGTCCTGGATTCTTGAGTTTGTTGTCATTGCCCTCATCTAAGCAAGTGGGAGGTATTCCATCACACTCCTGATTTGTGACTTGTCGATGGTGGACAGGCTTTGGGAGTCAGGAGATAAATTACTCTCCATAGTATTTTTAGCTTCTGACCTGCACTTGCAGCCACTGTGTTTATGTGGTTAGTCCAGTTGAGTTTTTGGTCAATGGTAAATTGCAGCATGTTGATAGTGGAGGATTCAGTGAGAGTAACACCATTGAATGTCAAGGGATAGTGATTAGATTGTCTCTTATTGGTGATGGTCATTGTCTGGTGCAAATATTACTTGCTGCTTGTCAGCCTAAGCCTAGCTACTGTCAAGATATTGTTGCATTTGAACATGGACTGCTTTAGTATCTGAGGAGTCGCAAATAGTGCTGAACATTGTGCAGTCATTGGTGGACATCCCAACTTCTGACATTATGATACAGGGAAGGTTATTGATAATGCAGCTGAAGATGTTTGGGCCGAGGACATACCTTCAGCAACTCCTGCAGAGATGTCCTGGAGCTGAGATGAATGACCTTTAACAACCATGACCATCTTCCTATGTGTCAGGTATGACTCCAACCACTAGGGAGTTTGCCCCCAATACCCATTGATCCCATTAGTTTTGCTCGGGCTCTTTGATGCCACACTTGGTTGAATGCAACCTTGATGTCAAGGGCTGGCACCCTCCCCTCTGGAATTCAGCTGTTTTGTCCATGTTTGAACCAAGGCTGTAATGAGCTCAGGAGCTGAATGGTCCTGGTGGAACTGAAACTGGATGTCACTAAGCAAGTTTTTGCTAAGCAGTGCTGCCTAATAGCACTGTTGATGAAACCTTCCATCACTTTACTGCTGTGTAATGGCCCTAGTGGGAGAATGAGATTCATTTTCTCTATGTTTGACTTCAGTCAGGGGTTGTGTAAAGGAGTCTTCAGCCATGGTTGAAGAGAATAGCTCTTATCTCCCATTCATTATCTTGTAAGGCATCTGGTCCTTGAAATAAAGCAAACACATAGGTGTTCTCGAGAACATTGGTATCATGGTGTACCTTGTACAGAATACTAAGATGTGGTGCCGATAATCACAGGCACCTGTGCACTGGTGGAATGGGAGCATTTCCTACTGTTGATATCTGCCGCGTTAGGATATAGAGTTCTCAGCACAACGTTTATACAGGGCAAAAGTGAGGACTACAGATGCTGGAAACCAGATGAAGGGCTTTTGCCCGAATGTCAATTTTCCATCTCCTCGGATGCTGCCTGACCTGCTATGCTTTTCCAGCACCATTCTGATCTAAACAACATTTATATAGTCTATCGAGCCTTGCACCTGGCAGGAACATACTACATTGGCAAAGCTTACAGTGATGATGACCTCTGTTGTGGCCTGAAGCCATTGGTGATAGTTGCAAGAATCCTGTGTGGGGAATGTAAGAAAATGTTACTTGCCACTTGTCAGCCCAGATCTTGTTGCATTTGAGCATGGACTACTTCAATATCTGAGGAGTTGTGAACAGTGCTGAACATTGTGCAATCATTGGTGAATGTCCAAACTTCTGATCTTATGGAGGCGGGAGGGTCATTGATGATGCAGCTTAAGATGGTTGGGCCTAGGACACTACCCTGAGAACTCCTGTATTCACAAATGATAGTTCAATATTGCCTTCGATACAGTGGGAGATGGAAAAGCAAGGACAGTTATGGGATGCTTGATATGGTGGACCTTTTTCCAATGTATGCAGCACAAGCTATGTTGCATAAATCCAATAGGAAATTATAAATAAATGCAGTAAGATTACTGAAGCCAGGCACATTTCCAGTGCCTGGGATCAGCATATGCAGGAAGTGTCTCCAGCTCCTGGAAGCCTGGGTTTTGGAACTGGTGTGGTAGCTGGGTACACTGGAGCAGCCATGAAGCTGAGCAAATCATGGATAGCACATACAGAAAACAGGTCACATTGTGGGTTAAGACTTCACAGGCAGGTAGGAAATAGTGATCACCAGAGGATTGGGCAGGCAGTGCAGGAGTCTCCTGTGGCTAGTCTCAGGTGAAACTGATATTCTGTTTTGCTTACTGTTGAGAGGAATGGCTGCTCAGGGGAAAACTGCAACAGCCAATTAAATGCACCATGGTTGGCTCTACTGCACAGGGGAAGCACAAAATGTGTGGAAATGCAATTGTTTTAGTAGATTCAATTGTAAGGGGAATATATAGGCATTTCTGTCGCCATAAACACAAGACTCTACAGTGGTATGTTGCCTTCCTCATACTAGGGTCATGGATGACTCACAGCAACTACAAGACTCCTTCCTGTAGCGGGTGGGTGAACAACCAATGGTTGTGGTACACATTGATACCAATGACATAGGTAAAATAAAAAGCAATGAAGTCGTAAAAGCAGAGTGCACAGAGTTAGAAAGTGAACTGTAAAATAGGACCTCAAAAGTAGTGATCTCAGGATTACTATCAGTGCTAAATACTAGTCACAGTAGAAACAGTAGGATATATCAGATGAACATGTGGCTAATGAGATGGTTTGAGGGGGACAGTTTAAGATTCCTGGGACTGTTTCTGGGGGAGATGGGTTCAGTACAAACTGGATGAGTTACACCTGGACGGCACTGGGATTAATGTCCTTGGGAGAGTATTTACTAGAGTAGTTGGGGAGGCTTCAAACACAGGGCATTGAGAAGTTTTGCTAGGCATCAGAGGAAGGGGAATCGAGAACAAGAACAAAAGACAGGGAAATCAAGGGCCAGGATCAAACAGGGCTACATCAAAAAATAATGGGAATGAGATAAGTAATGTTTAAAAAAAGCCTTCAGCCTTTGGGACTTCATTCATAGAGCATTCACAATAAACTGGATGAATTAATTACAAACGTAGATGAAGAGAGGTAAAACATAGTTGGAATTACAAAGAAATGGCTGCATGGTGAACAGGCAAGGGGTATGGGGAAAAGGTAATGGAGTTATGTTGTTGGTTAAAGAGGAAGAGGAAATTAACACCTCAGTGAGGAGGAATATTACCTCGGATGCAAAATCCATACAGGTAGAGCTGAGAAATGGCAAACATGCAAAAATAATTAATGGGATTTGTACACCTAGTTCTGAAGGAGGGTCACTGGTCTTGAAACATCCCTCCAAAGACGTTGCCAGACCTGCGTAGTTTCTCCAGCAATTTCTGTTTTTGTTTCACATTTCCAGCATCACAGTTCTTTGTTTTATTAAAGCAAGGAAGTGGAATTGAGGTAAAGATCAGAATGGAGAGCAAGCTCGAAAAGCTCCAATTTCTTATGTTCAATGTGTGTACATTCCTGTGAGAAAGTGACTATTCAAATTTATTTCAATAACAACCACACAGCCAGGAGAGGGAGACATCGAGCCCACTAGACTAGTTTGGCTTTGAAAGCAGGCTCCAGTGGAGAAAACCCAAGAACTAAACATGTGAGAATAGCCAATCCACACAATCCTTCTTCTTCTAAGCACAAGGACTTTATCCACTTGACATTTTACCCTTCAATAAAAATTTGCATTGAAAGCAGAATATGGTCACAACATTTTTAACAGATGAAAACAAAAGAAACCTGTGGTGTTCCAACCTTGTCTGCTGTAATGGGACTTCAGCTGTCAAGACAATTTACTCTTTTTAAGAGAAGTATGTGCACAAATGATGAATCTAATGTTGCAGGCTCAAGTCAGAATATTTAAACTATATTTCAGTCAATCAAGAAAAGTTACCTTCCCCATGTAGATCAAATTATAAGGATGAAGTTGTTCAGAATGAAAAGAAAAGATTAAACCTTTATATCGTTAATTTAAAAAACATCATGTTGGGGAGTCGAGGACAGCATTATGGGCCCCTTCACATCTGGGGCATCATTCAAAGCAAGCAAATTGTGAACAGAAAGAAATTTGATTAGATTGGTGTGACAAGTATTGTGGAATAACACAGGGCCCAGCCATAGAGACATTGAGATAAACAGCATGGAAACAGACTCTTCGGTCCAACCCGTCCATGCCGATCAGATATTCCAACCCAATCTAGTCCCACCTGCCAGCACCCGGCCCATATCCCTCCAAACCCTTCCTATTCATATACCCTTCCAAATGCCTTTTAAATGTTGTAATTGTACCAGCCTCCACCACTTCTTCTGGCAGCTCACTCCATACACATACCACCCTCTGTGTGAAAAAGTTGCCCCTTAGGTCTTTTTTATATCTTTCCCCTCTCACCATAAACCTATATCCTCTAGTTCTGGACTCCCTCACCTCATGGAAAAGACTTTGTCTTTTTATCCTATCCATGCCTCTCATTGTTTTGTAAACCTCTATAAGGTCATCCCTCAGCCTCTGATGCTCCAGGCAAAACAGCCCCAGCCTGTTCAGCATCTCCCTATAGCTCAAATCCTCCAACCCTGGCAACATCCTTGAAAATCCTTTCAGAACCCTTTCAAGTTTCACAACATCTTCCTGGTAGGAAAGAGAGCAGAATTGCCTGCAATATTCAAACAGTGGTCTAACCAATGTCCTGTATGCCGCAGCATGACCTCCCAACTCCTGTACTCAATACTCTGACCGATAAAGGAAAGCATACCAAATGCCTTCTTTACTATTTTACCTATATGTGACTCCACTTTCAAGGAGCTATGAACCTGCACTCCAAGGTCTCTTTGTTCAGCACCACTCCCTAGGACCTTAACATTAAGGGTATGAGTCTTGCTAAGATTTGCTTTCCCAAAATGCAGCACCTCGCATTTATCTGAATTAAACTCCATCTGCCACTTCTCAGCCCCAATGACCCATCTGATCAAGATCCCATTGTAATCTGAAGTAACCTTCTTCGCTGTCCACTACACCTCCAATTTTGGTGTCATCTGCAAACTTACTGACTATACCTCTGATGCTCACATCCAAATCATTTATATAAATGACGAAAAGTAGTGGACCCAGCACCGATCCCTCTGGCACTCCACTGGTCACAGGCCTCCAGTCTGAAAAACAACCCTCCACCACCACCCTCTGTCTTCTACCTTTGAGCCAGTTCTGTATCCAAATGGCTAGTTCTCCCTGTATTCCATGAGATCTAACCTTGCTCACCAGTCTCCCATGGGGAACCTTGTTGAACGCCTTACTGAAGTCCATATAGATCACATCTACCGCTCTACCCTCATCAATCCTCTTTGTTACTTCATCAAAAAAACTCAATCTTTGTGAGACATGATTTCCCACGCACAAAGCCATGTTGACTATCCCTAATCAGACCTTGCCTTTCCAAATACATGTACACCCTGTCCCTCAGGATTCCCTCCAACAACTTGCCCACCACTGACGTCAGGCTCACTGGTCTATGGTTCCCTGGCTTGTCCTTACCACCCTTCTTAAATAGTGATACCACATTAGCCAACCTCCAGTCTTCCAGCACCTCATCTGTGATTATCGATGAAACAGATATCTCAGCAAGAGGCCCAGCAATCACTTCCCTAGCTTCCCACAGAGTTATAAGGTACACCTGACCAAGTCCTGGGGATTTATCCACCTTCATGCATTTCAAGACATCCAGCACTTCCTCCTCTGTAACATGGACATTTTTCAAGATGTCACTATGTATTTCCCGACATTCTATATCTTCCATGTCCTTTTCCACAGTAAATAATGATGCAAAATACTCATTTAGTATCTCCCCCATTTTCTGTGGCTCCACACAAAGGCCGCCTTGCTGATCTTTGAGGGGCCCTATTCTCTCCCTAGTTACTGTTTTGTCCTTAATGTATTTGTAAAAACCCTTTGGATTCTCCTAATTCTATTTGCCAAAGCTATCTCATGTCCACTTTTTGCCCTCCCGATTTCCCTCTTAAGTATACTCCTACTTCCTTTATACTCTTCTAAGGATTCATTTGATCTATCCTGTCAATACCTGACATATGCTTCCTTCTTTTTCTTACCAAACCCTCAATTTCTTTAGTCATCCAGCATTCCCTATACCTACCAGCTTTTCCTTTCACCCTGACAGGAATATACTTTCTCTGGATTCTCGTTATCTCATTTCTGAAGGCATTCCCAGCTGTTCCTTTACCTGCGAACATTTTCCCCCAATCAGCTTTTGAAAGTTCTTGCCTAATACTGTCAAAATTGGCCTTTCTCCAATTTAGAACTTCAACTTTTAGATCTGGTCCATCCTTTTCCATCACTATTTTAAATCTAATAGAATTATGGTCGCTGGCCCCAAAGTGCTTCCCCACTGACACCTCAGTCACCTGCCCTGCCTTATTAGAGTCATAGCCATAGAGATGTACAGCACGGAAACAGACCTTTCAGTCCAACCCGTCCATGCCGACCAGATATCCCAACCCAATCTAGTCCCACCTGCCAGCACCTGGCCCATATCCCTCCAAACCCTTCCTATTCATATACCAATCCAAATGCTTCTTAAATGTTGCAATTGTACCAGTCTCCACCACTTAAGTTGCCCCGTAGGTCTCTTTTTTTATCTTTCCCCTCTCACCTTAAACCTATGCCCTCTAGTTCTGGACTCCCTCACCCCATGGAAAAGACTTTGTCTTTTTATCCTATCCATGCCCCTCATAATTTTGTAAACCTCTATAAGGTCATCTCTCAGCCTCTGACACTCCAGGGAAAACAGCCCCAGCCTGTTCAGCCTCTCCCTATAGCTCAAATCCTCCAACCCTGGCAACATCCTTGTAAATCCTTTCAGGACCATTTCAAGTTTCACAATATCTTTCTGATAGGAAGGAGACCAGAATTGCATGCAATATTCCAACAATGGCCGAACCAATATCCTGAACAGCCGCAGTATGACCTCCCAACTTCTGCACTCAATACTCTGACCGAAAAAGGAAAGCATACCAAACGCCTTCTTCACTATCCTATCTACCTGCGACTCCACTTTCAAGGAGTTATGAACCTGCACTCCAAGGTCTCTTTGTTCAGCAACACTCCCTAGGACCTTACCATTAAGTGTATAAGTCCTGCTAAGATTTGCTTTTATTTCCCAAAAGTAGGTCAAGTGTTGCATTTGAACTTATGAAATAGGAATTGAAATAGATTGTTTGGACCCTGTACCTGCCCTATCATTCAATAAGATTGTGGCTAATCTGTTTATGTTTTGAACTCTACAGTCTCATCTATTGCCAAAAGATTTTGATGCCCTTCAAAGCAAGAATCTATCCACCTCCACCTTGAGAATATCTCATAGCCCACACCTCTACCACCTTCTGAGGCAGACATTTCCAAAGTCACACAAACCTACAAGAGAAAAAGAATTCTCCTTACCTCTGATCAAAAAAAGTGATCATGTATCTTAAAACAGCACTCCCAGTCCTGGACTGACCCACAAGGAGTAACTTCCTTTCTGTGTACACCTTGTCAATGTCACATCAACTTCAGTTGTCACTGCTCACTTTTCTAAACTCCAGTGGAAACAAGCCTGTCCAAACTATTCACTTAAGACAACTCCCTCACATCAGTCTGGTAATCCTCCTCCAAGCATTTTCCAGCATATTTATGTCCTCAAATAAAGAGGCTAAAGTGAGGAAACCATTTGAGATGTTGTCTCACCAATGTGCTATATAATTGAACAAAGGTATCCCCAGTTTTATATTCAAGTTTTTCTATAATAAAGACTACTGTCACATTAATTGTCTTGATTACATGCTATTCCTACATACAGAAGGTCCCCAATTTATGAATATCTGACTTACGAACACTCAAACTTACAAATATAATTTCACACATGGTGTAATTTTGAATGCCTGACATTTCTTGTACTTATAAACAGCCCACTTATATTGTCCTGAAATGATCTCTAACTTGCCACTTGCAAATGGACTGCAGAACAGAAGCCATTTACAACCTGGGGACTGCCAAATCTAACTTGGACTATAATAACTAAATTCCTCTAAACTTTGGAATTCTGCAGTCATTCTCCATTGAAGTAGCACTCTGCTTGTTCGGTCTTCCTGTCAAACTGAACAACTTCACATTTATCCATATTATATTCCATTTGCCTCATATTTCTGACTTAGCCTAACTACATCCACTTGTAACCTCATTATATCTTATTCACTGGTATGTTGTCTGTGAATTTTGCTATGAAGACTTTACTCCACTGATCTAAGTCATTGATGAAAATTATTAAAAATTGAGGTCCTAACATTGAACTTTATGGGACTCACATCACTACATTATGTCAATCAGACATAGATCTCTGCACAATCTGTCTTTCTGGCAGAAAGACAATTTTCTGAAATAGCTTTATTGCCACGCACTCAAATGAGTACTGTGAAAAGTTTACAGTTGCTGCATTATAGCGCCATCTTATGTACAAAGATAAGACACTTAAGATCAAATTCTTAGGAAACAAAAATAAATTAGAAAAGAAATGAACAGTCCAGTATAATAGGTTATAGGAATAAATTAGAAAAATAAAGAAGTAAAAGCTCAGAATATCTGTCTGACTGAGTTTATGCCGACACCTAGCTTCAAGGGAGACTCCACTGCCTCATCACCACCTACGCTGCAAGGATCCAACAACACAGGAATTGTCCCACTTTAGGCTCCATCTCTTCTCTGCTGGGACCGCTATCATTCTATTCATGCTGATAAATTTACCGCACATTATGAGCTTTTATTTTCCACAATAACTTTTGCTGGGACCCGAGTCCAGGCCAATCGTATAACTAGGGTGAAGATAGGCTTTTAAATCAAGTAGTAGTGAGGAGAGTTCTATTGCATGGAAACTTAAGAAATCAAAGTTAAAGAAGAAGCTGAGACTGCAGCTTGGTGTTGATACCAGAAAATTAAAGGAAGGGATAGATGTATTAGACAATTTAATGGTCCAAGAGGTGGGAAACTTGATAATACAACAAACGTAAAGGCTTTGTCTCTCAGTGCACAAAGCTCTTGGAATAAAACTGAGTTTATACTGCAAATCAAATAGACTGGGTGTGATTCAGTAGCAACTACTGAGATATGGTTGCAAGACAATCTATGTTGGGGAATTGAATATCCAAGGGTACTCAGTGTTTTGGAAGGATAGACAGAAAAGAAAAGGAGGTGGTGTGGCTTTGTTAGTGTGACAGGACTGTGCCTTTAAGAGACGTGTTCTGTGCTGTTTGTCTTGCAGAGTGGTGTTGCCACAGTAGTGCCGAAATATCTCCATCAGACAGGCAGTTGGTAAACAGCTTTACAGTTCTCCCCAGGTGTTTTTGAGAATCATGAGTGGGCAGGGTCAGGGCTCACATAGACTCAGGAAGGCTTTTAGTTTTGCTTTCAGTTTGTTGAAGGTTTCCGCTGGCTGCTAGACTGAAGACTTAGATAGTGAGGCTTCCTCTTAAAGATCCAAAGAGGCAGATTGCTTCTTTCTTCTGGACCGGAGAGAGACAGCACATTTTGTTGAGTTGCATTTCTACCAAAGGGTGTGTTTATGAGATGCTGCCTATATTGGAACAGTTGATAATCAGCATTTAAATAATTGTCTTGAAATATATTTCAATAGAATAAAGTTATGCCAATTCTCTCTTTTGTATTTCAACTGTGTTGTGAGAATAAAGTGTGTTTTGATTAAAGCCTAGTCCTGAACTAATCAAATCATACCTGGAACACAATTTACACTTGCCTTTCAATAAATATAAAAGTCAGGCTCGAGGCTATCTCCTTACAGTTCCTGGGGAGAGGGGAGTCTATTCTGGTCCATAACAGTTAATAATGGAAGAGATCAATGCTGTCATGAGAAAACATTTTGGTACTGAAGATCAAGATACAGAATCAGAAATGGGAAATAGCAAGGGAAAGAAATCCCTGGTGGGTGTCATTTGCAGGTCATCAAAACGTAGCTCTATACTAGGGCACAGTATCAGCCAGGAAATATTGGGGGCTTGTAAGAAAGACACAGCAGTAATCATGGATTATTTAAATATGCATATAGATTGGATTAATCAAACTGGCAAGGTAACTTTGAGAGTTCATTGAATATACTGGAGATTTTTTTCTTGGAGGATTACATTGGGGAACCAACCAGGGAGCAAATTATTCTGGATTTGTCCTTGTATAATGAGGTGGGATTATGTTATAGAAACTTCTCATTTTCGCCAATTAAATCTCGTATGCAAGCCTTGAATAATTGACACATTTATTCACAACATTGTGGGAAGAGGTCAGTGACCACTCAGCACAAACGGACCATAACCTCTTCCCAAGCTACAGGCTCATACAGGTTATAAAGGGTTACAAATGGCTGACTGTTGATTACAGAACAATGCTGTCTAACCACAATAGATAGTTTAATAGTGTTAAATGGTCTAAAAACATTAACAAGTCTAACAATATTAATTGATCTGAAAATGTGTTGCTGGAGAAGCGCAGCAGGTCAGGCAGCATCCAGGGAACAGGAGAATCGACGTTTCGGGCATAAGCCCTTCCTGAAGAAGGGCTTATGCCCGAAACGTCGATTCTCCTGTTCCCTGGATGCTGCCTGACCTGCTGCGCTTCTCCAGCAACACATTTTCAGCTCTGATCTCCAGCATCTGCAGACCTCACTTTCTCCTAACAATATTAATTGGTCAAACAAGTTTAAATGATCTAGTAGCATCCTGTTTACAGTGGTAGATAAACAGTGACTAACAATATTAAATTTGAATGGTCTAGTAGGATCCTGCTACAGTTCTAACAGAGCTTCCATAAAGAGAGGAACCCCTCAGGGAGGAACTTATAAGTGGGTGGGAGGTATGGCAGCAATGGCAGCAAAAAAATTCTTGTAAGCTTTAATAATTCAGTTAACATGGTTCCCTCCAGTCAGGGAAATGGTTTCCACAATTAATTCTTGTAAACAGCTCCACTTAGAAGACAACTTAGCTAATATGATTCCCCTTGGTCAGGGAAATGGTTTCCACAGATTAATTAATGATCTCATAGTAAGGAAGAGTGATCATAGCATGGTAGAATTTCAAATTCAGTTTAAGAGTGAGAAGCTGAAGTCCCACACGTGTGTCCTGGAGTTAAAAAAAAGTAATTACATAGACATGAGGATAGATCCAGCTTTAGTGAACTGGGCATGAAGACTAAAAGGTAAGAAGGTTGATGAACAATAGCAGATGTTCAATGAGATATTCAATTTCTCCCAACTAAAATATATTCCAGAAAGGAAAAATGATTGGAAGAGGTGAGAGCCTAGTGGTGTTATTGTTGAACTGTTAATCCAGAGACCCAGGTAATGTTCTGGGGACCGGGATTTGAATACCACCAGGGCAGATGGTAGAATTTGAATCCAAGAAAAAAAATCTGGAATTAAGACTCCAATGAAGACCCTAAATCCATTGTCAACAGTTGGAAAAACCCAACTGATTCACTAATGTCTTTTAGGGAAGGAAATTGCCATTCTTACCTACATGTGATTCCAGACCCACGACAACATGGTTGACTCTTATCTGCCCTCTGGGCAATTACAATGGGCAATAAATGCTGAAGAAGGGCTTATGCCCGAAACGTCGATTCTCCTGTTCCCTGGATGCTGCCTGACCTGCTGCGCTTTTCCAGCAACACATTTTCAGCTCTGATCTCCAGCATCTGCAGACCTCACTTTCTCCTCAATAAATGCTGGCCTGGCCAGTGACGCCCTAATCCCATCAACAGATAAAAAAAAATCCTGGCTAACGAAGAAAGTTAAAGATAAAATAAAAAAAAGTTATAAGGCACACCATATTGTAAAGGCCAGTGGTTGGCTGGAAAATTGGGAACTTTTAAGGATCAACAAAGGATTGGTAAAAAGTAGTTAAAAGAACAAAGGTAAATTGTGAAAGAAAACTAATGCAGAATATAAAAATGGATAGCAAAACCTTCTATAAGTACATAAAAGGGAAGGGAGAAGTTAAAGTAAATGTTGATCTAGTGGAGGAGATGACAGGGAATTAATAAAGAGGAACATAGCAATAGCAGAAGCACTAAGTCAATATTTTGCTTCAGTTTTCATGATGGAGCACATTAGTACTATCCCAGGAATAATAGGTAATGCGGAGGTTATAGAAAGTGAGGAATTTAGAACAATCATCATCATTAGGAAAATAAATACTGAGCAAACTATTGGGATTGAAGGCAGATTAGTGCCAAGAGCCTGAGGGCCTTCATCGTGGGGTCTTAAAAGTAGTGGTAGCAGAGATAGTGGATCTATAGGTTACAATATTCCAAAATCCTCTGGCTGCAGGAAAGGTTCCAGTAGATCAGAATAATGTTAACATAACATCCCTTATTCAAAAAGGGAGGGAGGCAGAAAGTAGGAAACTATCGAACAGTTAGTTTAACATATGTTGTTGGAAAATTGTTAGAATCTATTGTTAAGGAAGTAATAACAGGTCATTTGGAAAGTCAAAGCACAATCCATCAGAGTTGGCATGGTTTAATGATGGATAAATTGTGTTTGACTAATTTGCTAGAGTTCTTCAAAGATGTAACAATTAAGGCGGATATTCAGGATCCTGCAGATGTAGACTTACTGAACATATTTGATAAAGTGTCACACTTTAGTGTCACAAAATGTGATAAAGTATAAATATACAAGGTAAAAATCACATGAAGTTGGGGTAATTTATTAGCAGGAAAAGATAACTAACAGAAAGCAGAGAATCAGGATAAAAGGATCTTTTTCTGGTTGGCAAGATGTAACAAGTGAGGTGCCACAGAGTTTAGTCCTTAGGCCCCAATTATTTATAATCTATATAAATGACTTTTATTCTTTTTTTATAGTTACTTGTGGAGGATGGGTGCAACTGGGCTAGCCAACATTTATTGCCCGTTCTTATTTGCCTTTGAGAAGATGGTAGTGAACTGCCTTCTTAAATCACTGCAGTCTACGTGCTGTGGGTTGTCCCACAATGCCCTTAGGGAAGGAATTCCAGGATTTTGACCCAGCAATGCTGAAGGAATGGTTATTAACTTCCAAGTCAGGATAGTGTGTGGCTTGGTGGGAAACTTGGGGATGATGATGTTTCCATGTATCTGCTGCCCTTGACCTTCTAAATAGAAGTGGTTGTGGATTTGAATGGTGCTGTCTAAAGATCTTGGATGAATTTCTGCAGTGCATCTTGTAGCTAGTACACATGGCTGCTATTGAGCATAAGTGGTGGAGGGAGTGGATGCTTGTGTTTGTGGCACCAATCAAGTGGCACCACTTTGTCTCGGATGGTGTCAGGGAAAGATGGTATTATAGCCAAATTTACAGACGACAATAAAATTGGTGGGAAAGTAAGTTGTAATAAAGGAATAAGAAATTTACAATTGAATGTCGATATATTAAGTGAATGGGCCATAACTGGCATATAGAATTTAACTTGGATAATTGTGAGATTATCCATTGTGGTTGGAAGAATAGAAAGGCAACTTATTATCTAAATGGAGAGAAACTGTACCAGCAATTGTAGCAGCCTCCACCACATCCTCTGGCAGCTCATTCCATACACTGACCACCCTCTGCATCAAAACATTGCCCCCCTTAGGTCTCTTTTATTTTTTTCCCCTCTCACCCTAAACCTATGCCCTCTAATTCTGGACTCCCCCACCCCAGGAAAAAGACGTTGTCTATTTATCCTATCCATGCCCCTCATAATTTTGTAAACCCTCTATAAGGTCATCCCTCAGCCTCCAATGTTCCAGGGGAAACAGTGCCAGCCTGTTCAGCCTGTCTCTGTCGATCAAATCCTCAAACCCTAGCGATATCCTTGTAAATCTTTTCTGAACCCTTTCAAGTTTCATAACATCTTTCCAATAGGAAGGAGACCAGAATTGCACGCAATATTCCAACAGTGGCCTAACCAATGTCCTGTACAGTCGGAACATGGTCTCCCAACTCCTGTACTCAATACTCTGACCAATAAAGGAAAGCATATCAAACGCCTTCTTCACTATCCTATCTACCTGCAACTCCACTTTCAAGGAGCTATGAACCTGCATTCTAAGGTCTCTTTGTTCAGCAACACTCCCTAGGACATTACCATTACGTGTATAAGTCCTGCTAAGATTTGCTTTCCCAAAATGCAGCACCTCGCATTTATCTGAACTAAACTCCATTTGCCACTTCTCGGCCCATTGGCCCATCTGATCAAGATCCTGTTGTAATTTGAGGTAACCCTCTTCGCTGTCCACTACACCTCCAATTTTGGTATCATCTGCAAACTTACTAACTGTACCCCTTACGCTCACATCCAAATCATTTATGTAAATGACAAAAAGTAGAGGACCCAGCACCGATCCTTGTGGCACTCCAGCTCTTATTGGACATGGTCCTTGCATGTTTGCATGGCATGTATGTAACTTGATACTTGTCAGACCCAGTTTGATACTGTTGAGGTCTTAGAGTTTTTGGACAAGGAGTGCTTCTACATCTGAGGAGTTGTGGATGCTACTGTACGTTGTGCAATCATCAGTGAACATCCCCACTTCTAACTTTATGATGGAGAGAAGGTTATTTCTGAAGCAGTTGAAGATGACTGAAATCAACTAGGCAAAAATGAGGACTGCAGATGCTTTTTTTTCAGGCAGAGGAGACAACCTGGGGTTTGCATTGTTTTATTTCAGGGCAGAGGAGAGCTTAGGATGGTTGAGCTAGGACATATCGTGAGCAACATCCGCAGAAATGACTGAGAGCTGAGATGACTGATCTCCAATGACCATCTTCCCATGTGCCAGGTATGACTCCAAGCAATTGAGAGTTTGACCCTTGATTCCCGTTGACTCCAGTTTTGCTCGTGATTCTTGATGTCACACTCAGTCAAATATGGCCTTGATGTCAAGGGCTATCACTCTCACCTTACCTCATTTGGCTCTTCTGTAAATATTTGAACCAAGACTGTAATGAGGTCAGGAACTGAGTGGTTTTGACAGGTAGCATTGTTGATGACCCCTTCTATCCATGTATTAATGATAGAGAGGAGATTGATACAGCTGCAACTGCCAGTTTGGATTTGTCCTGCCTTTTATATACAGTTTTGGAGAATTTTCTACATTGGGTAGATGCTATACTTGAACCTTAGCTAGGAGAGCGGAAGTTCTGGAGTACAAGTCTTCAGGATGGTGTCATGGCCCATAGTCTTTGCAGTGTCCAGTGCCTTCAGCTGTTTATTGGTATTACATGGAGAGAATCGAATTGGCTAAAGACCAGCATCTGTGATGCTGTGAATATCAAGAGGTATGTGTGGTGCTGCTCCTGGCATGCCTTCCGGACTCTTCATTGAACCAGACCTGATACCTTGGCTTGATGAGGGTAGAGTGGTAGATATGTCAGATTATGAGGTTACATATTGTACAATTCTGCTTCTTTTTGATGGCTTACAGCACCTCATGGATGCCCAGTCTGAACTTGCTAGATTGCTGGAAATCTATCCCATTTAGCACAGTGATGGTATCATGCAATATGATATATATGACTTTGTTTCCATAACAACTATGTAGCAGTCATTCTTATTGATACTGTCATGGACAGATGCATCTGCAACTGGCAGATTGGTAAGGATGAGGTCAAGTATGTTTTTCCCTCTTGCTGGTTCCCAAACTACCTGCTGCAGACCCAGCGTAGTAACTACGTCCTTTACAATTTGACTAGCTCAATCAATAGTGGCATTGCCGACATTGAAGCCCCCCCACACAGAGTACATTCTGCATCTTTGCCACCCTCAGTGCTTCCTCCAAGTAGGCATGGACAAGTTGGACTGAAGGGTCTGTTTCTGTGCTATACATCTCTATGACTCTACGCATTGTTCAACATGGGCGAGTACTGATTCATTAGCTGAGGAAGGATGTAAGTGGTAATCAGCAGGAGACATTAGAGTCATAGAGATGTACAGCATGGAAACAGAGCCTTCGGTCCAACTCATCCATGCCGACCAGATATCCTAACCCAATCTAGTCCCACCTGCCAGCACCCGGCCCATATCCCTCCAAATCCTTCCTATTCATATACCCATCCAAATGCCTCTTAAATGTTGCAATTGTACCAGCCTCCACCACATCCTCTGGCAGCTCATTCCATACACTGACCACCCTCTGCATCAAAACATTGCCCCCCTTAGGTCTCTTTTATATCTTTCCCCTCTTACCCTAAACCTATGCCCTCTAGTTCTGGACTCCCCGACCCCAGGGAAAAGACTTTGTCGATTTATCCTATCCATGCCCCTCATACTTTTGTAAACCTCTATAAGGTCACCCCTCAGCCTCCGATGCTTCAGGGAAAGCAGCCCCAGCCTGTTCAGCCTCTCTTTGTCGATCAAATCCTCCAACCCTAGCAACATCCTTGTAAATCTTTTCTGAACCCTTTCAAGTTTCACAACATCTTTCCAATAGGAAGGAGACCAGAATTGCACGCAATATTCCAACAGTGGCCTAACCAATGTCCTGTACAGTCGCAACATGACCTCCCAACTCCTGTACTCAATACTCTGACCAATAAAGGAAAGCATACCAAACGCCTTCTTCACTATCCTATCAACTGTGACTCCACTTTCAAGAAGCTATGAACCTGCACTCGAAGGTCTCTTTGTTCAGCAACACTCCCTAGGACATTACCATTAAGTGTATAAGTCCTGCTAAGATTTGCTTTCATAAAAAGGAAGCACCTCGCATTTATCTGAATTAAACTCCATCTACCACTTCTCGGCCCATTGGCCCATTTGGTCCAGATCCTGTTGTAATCTGAGGTAACGCTCTTCGCTATCCACTACACCTCCAATTATGGTGTCATCTGCAAACTTACTAACTGTACCTCTTATGCTCGCATCCAAATAATTTATGTAAACGACAAAAAGTAGAGGGCACAGCACCGATCCTTGTGGCACTCCACTGGTCACAGGCCTCCAGTCTGAAAAACAACCCTCCACCACCACCCTCTGTCTTCTACCTTTGCGCTAGTTCTGTATCCAAATGGCTAGTTCTCCCGTTATTCCATGAGATCTAACTTTGCTAATCATTCTCCCATGGAGAACCTTGTTGAACGCCTTACTGAAGTCCATATAGATCACATCTACTGCTCTGCCCTCATCAATTGTCTTTGTTACTTCTTCAAAAAACTCAATCAAGTTTGTGAGACATGACTTCCCACACACAAAGCCATGTTGACTATCCCTAATCAGTCCTTGCTTTTCCAAATACATGTACATCCTGTCCCTCAGGATTCACTCCAACAACTTGCCCACCACTGAGGTGAGGCTCACCGGTCTATAGTTCCCTGGATTGACTTTACCGCCCTTCTTAAACAGTGGCACCACGTTTGCCAACCTCCAGTCTCCCGGCACCTCACCTGTGACTATCGATGATACAAATATCTCAGCAAGAGGCCCAGCAATCACTTCTCTAGCTTCCCACAGAGTTCTCGGGAACACCTGATCAGGTCCTGGGGATTTATCCACCTTTAACCATTTCAAGACATCCAGCACTTCCTCCTCTGTAATCTGGACATTTTTCAAGATGTCACCATCTATTTCCCTACAGTCTATATCTTCCATATCCTTTTCCACAGTAAATACTGGTGCAAAATATTCATTTAGTATCTCCCCCATTTTCTGGGGCTCCACACAAAGGCCACCTTGCTGATCTTTGAGGGGCCCTTCCTTGCCCATGTTTGACCTGATGTCAGGGAGCTTCATGTAGAACATAGAACATTATAGCGCAGTACAGGCTATTCGGCCCTCGATGTTCCACCGACCTGTTGAACCAGTCTGAAGCCTATCTATCCTACACTATTCCATTTTCATCCATTTATTTATCCAATGACCATTTAAATGCTCTTAAATTTGCCAATCTACTACTGTTGCAGACAGTGTGTTCCATGCCCTTACTACTCTCTGAGTAAAGAAACTACCTCTGACATCTGTCCTATATCTATCACCCCTCAATTTAAAGCTATGTCCCCTCATGCTAGCTATCTCCATCCAAGGAAAAAGGCTCTCACTGTCCATCCTATCTAACCCTCTGATTATCTTATATGTCTCAATTAAGTCACCTTGCAACCTTCTTGTCTCTAATGAAAATGTGGCCTGGAGTTAAAGTTGAGGATGGCCTTCAGACAGTATGCCATTGTGTCACCACCTCTGCTGAGCTTATCCAGCCAGTGATACAGGATGTATCCAAGGATGGTGATTGCATTGCTTGGATCATTGCCTGTAAGGTATAATTCTGTCCATATGACTATGACAGGCTGATGCTTGACTAGTCTGTGAGATGTATCTTCCAATTTTGGCATTAGCCCCCAGATGTTGGTCACAGGACTTTGCAGTGTCACCAGGGCGGTGTTTGCCATTATCATTTTTGGTGACTGGGTCAATGACAAGTGATCTGTCCAGCTTCATCTCTTTTTTGGTACTTTTTCTTAGTTGACATAAACATAACAGCGTAAAGGTGACTGGCAGGTCAGCTGGTTGGTCAGAATATAAAGAACAACAAAGAATAAATAAAGGGTTAATCAGGATGAAGAAGTTAGAGTTGATGCATGAAATTTAAAAAATATCTTGTTTCTGTCTTCAGAATAAAAACTTCCCAATAATAACAGCAAATCAGGAGGTAAAAGGTCAGGTATGACTGTGCTGGGGATGGAATATTGAGTCAGATACGGCAGCAAGGGCATCTGGTCTGCACGGGGTGTGGTTCTGGCAGCTGGAGTATAACAGGGGTCAGATCAGGGTCTGAGGGGTGTGAGTAGTCTGAGGGAGGTGTAGTTGTATGGGGATGAATGAGTAAAGTCTGAGGTCATTTTAGTGGTTACTCAGGAATTAGATAGCATTTAATAGTCTAACTTTTCCTGAGTAACTTTTAGAGAATTCCATGCATTAAGGAATTGCTCAGCAGAAAGTTCAATTTTTCGGGCAAGTTCTTCAGAATGTACTGTTTTTTGGGATATTGGGGGATTCCCATCTACATCTCTGACCTACACTGGAATAACCATTGTCAGCCAATTAGAAAACCCAGAACATTATACATTCCTAACGCTCTATTGTATTCTTTATAGAACATAGAACATAGAACATAGAAGAATACAGCGCATTACAGGCCCTTTGGCCCTCGATGTTGCGCCGATCCAAGCCCACCTAACCTATACTAACCCACTATCCTCCATATACCTATCCAATGCCCGCTTAAATGCCCATAAAGAGGGAGAGTCCACCACTGCTATTGGCAGGGCATTCCATGAACTTACGACTCGCTGAGTGAAGAACCTACCCCTAACTTCAGTCCTATATCTACCCCCCCTTAATTTAAAGCTATGCCCCCTTGTAATACCCGACTCCATACGCAGGAAAAGGTTCACACTGTCAACCCTATCTAACCCCCTAATCATCTTGTACACCTCAATCAAGTCACCCCTAAACCTTCTTTTCTCTAATGAAAACAGCCCCAAGTGTCTCAGTCTTTCCTCATACGATCTTCCTTCCATACCAGGCAACATCCTGGTAAACCTCCTCTGCACCCGTTCCAGTGCCTCCACATCCTTCCTATAGTATGGCGACCAAAACTGCACACAATATTCCAGATGCGGCCGCACCAGAGTCTTATACAACTGCATCATGACCTCAGGACTCCGGAACTCAATTCCTCTACCAATAAAAGCCAGTACGCCATATGCCTTCCTCACCGCACTATTTACCTGGGTGGCAACTTTCAGAGATCTGTGTACATGGACACCAAGATCCCTCTGCTCATCCACACTACCAAGTATCCGACCATTAGCCCAGTACCCCATCTTTTTGTTATTCTTCCCAAAGTGAATCACCTCACACTTAGCTACATTGAATTCCATTTGCCACCTTTCTGCCCAGCTCTGCAGCTTCTCTATATCCTGCTGTAACCTGCCACATCATTCCTCACTGTCAACAACTCCTCCGACTTTCGTATCATCCGCAAACTTGCTCACCCAACCTTCTAACCCCTCTTCCAGGTCATTTATAAAAATGACAAACAGCAATGGTCCCAAAACAGATCCTTGCGGAACACCGCTAGTGACGGCACTCCATGAAGAAACTTTGCCATCAACTACTACCCTCTGTCTTCTTCCATCCAGCCAATTCCTAATCCAAACCTCCAACTCACCCTCAATGCCATATCTCCGTATTTTCTGCAGTAGCCTACCGTGGGGAACCTTATCAAACGCCTTACTAAAATCCATATATACCACATCTACCGCTTTCCCCTCATCAACCTCCTTCGTCACCTTTTCAAAGAATTCAATAAGGTTTGTGAGGCACGACCTGCCCTTCACAAAACCATGCTGACTATCTTTGATCACATTATTCCTATCCAGATGTGCATAAATCTTATCCCTTACAATTCTCTCTAAGACTTTGCCCACAACAGAAGTGAGACTCACCGGCCTATAGTTACTAGGGTTATCCCTACTCCCCTTTTTGAACAAGGGAACCACATTTGCTATCCTCCAGTCTTCTGGCACTACTCCTGTAGACAAAGAGGACATAAAAATCAAGGCCAATGGCTCTGCAATCTCCTCCCTTGCTTCCCAGAGAATCCTAGGATAAATGCCATCAGACCCAGGGGACTTATCTATTTTCACCTTTTCCAGGATTTCCAACACCTCTTCTCTACATACCTCAAAGCCATCCATTCTACTTATTTGTGACTCAGTATTCACATCGACGACAATGCCCTGTTCCTGAGTAAATACTGAAGAAAAGTATTCATTCAGTGTCTCCCCAATCTCTTCCGCCTCCACACGCAACTTCCCACTACTATCCTTGACTGGACCTATTCCTACCCTAGTCATTCTTTTATTCCTAACATACCTATAGAAAGCCTTAGGGTTTTCCCTAATCCTACCGACTAAGGACCTTTCATGTCCCCTCCTTGCTGCTCTTAGCTCTCTCTTCAGGTCCTTCCTGGCTACCCTATAACTCTCAATCGCCCCAATTGAACCTTCACGTCTCATCTTGAGCTAGGCCGCCCTCTTCCATTTAACAAGGGATTCCAATTCCTTATTAAACCACGGCTCCCTCGCACGACCTTTTCCTCCCTGCCTGACAGGTACATAATCATCAAGGACACTCAATAGTTGCTCCTTGAACAAGCTCCACATATCATTTACACTCTTGCCTTGGAGTCTACTTTTCCAAGCCACACATCCTAAGTCATGCCTCACCGCATCATAATTTCCCTGACCCCAGCTATAACTCTTGCCCTGTAGTACACACTTATCCCTCTCCATCACGAGAGTAAAAATCACCGAATTATGGTCACTATCCCCAAAGTGCTCACCTACCTCTAATTCTAACACCTGGCCTGGTTCATTACCCAGAACCAAATCCAGTATGGCCTCACCTCTTGTTGGCCTGTCTACATATTGTGTCAGGAAACTCTCCTGCACACATTGAACAAACACTGACCCATCTAACGAACTTGAGCTATAGCTTTCCCAATCAATATCAGGAAAGTTAAAGTCCCCCATAACAACCACCCTATTACTGTCACTCATCTCCTGAATCGCCTTCCCTATCCTTTCTTCAATGATTCTAGGACTATTAGGAGGCCTGTAAAAGACTCCTAACAGGGTGATTTCACCTTTCCTATTCCTAACCTCAGCCCAAACTACCTCAGATGGCAAGTCCTCATCCATCGTCCTTTCCACCACTGTAATACTATCTTTGACAAGCAATGCCACACCTCCCCCTCTTTTACCCCCACCTCTGACCCTACTAAAACATTTAAATCCTGGAACCTGCAACAGCCAATCCTGTCCCTGTTCTAGCCATGTCTCCAACTCTATCATCAACTCTCACAGTTTCCCACATTGGCTGTTGTTGAACTCATTCGCGTATAGTTACCTGTTTTTTGTTGTATCCTTCCCTTTTTGAACTGAGAGTCTAGGTCCTCATACTCTTCATGCAGAACCATCTTAGTTCGAGGTATGACTGGTACATACAAGGACCACCACAACTGGATCCTCCCCCTCCCTCTACAGGTTTCTTTCCAGGTAAAAACAATGACTGCAGATGCTGGAAACCAGATTCTGGATCAGTGGTGCTGGAAGAGCACAGCAATTCAGGCAGCATCCGACGTGCAGGCCTGTGCAGATATGCCTATCCCTGACACTGGACAGGCAACATAGCCAGCTGGACTTTAGCGCTTTGCTGCAGAACTTGCCTGTATTCCTATAATGAAAACAGCAAGTGTGGCAGCGCCTGTGGAGAGAAAGCAGAGTTAATATTTCCTGGTCCAGTGACCCTCTGCTTTCTCTCCACAGATGCTTCCAAACCTCTGGAGTTTCTCCTGCACTTCCTGTTTCTGTTTCGGATTTCCAGTATCCACTGTACTTTGTCTGTATTCCTATACCTTTTGTATACTTGGAATTGGCTAAATTCAATCATTGGAAAAAGGAGGTTGCCCTGACTGCATTGATAATTCCTGGTTTTGGCAAACATGATGTGACACTGAGCAAAAGCGATTTACCTAACTCAACAATAGAGAGAAGTATCGCTGATTATGTAAACCGGAAGATTCCACTACAACCTCAGAAATTAACAGAAAATCAACTTAGCAAAGAATTGAAATAAGCACGGCCATTTAGTACAGCCTGAATTGAATAAACTACAATTCATAAAGATGCAGTGCATTTTAAAAATCCTTACATATATTTATGTTAAAAAAAAAACCTGAGATGGCATTTCTTTTGTTGGCCTCATAGACAGTGTCAAAACTGCTAAAAGCAATTCTGCTGAAAGTCCTACTTTCAATAGAGCTCTATTTATCTCCAACTGATAATGCACCCTATTTGTCATCAAATCAAGGCTATTGTCATCTTTTTAACACAACATTCTCATGTAAGTAGTTATTTTCTTGTCAGTTCAGGGATCACTGTCTGACACTTGTAGGGGGAGTATCTTTTCCGTACATTTAATTGCGGTCATTGTTTAAGGATTATCGCTTGCTATTGATAGTTAGAAGACCTGCAGGGCTCTTAAATATGAGCATAAATTGCATCAAAAACAAACAACTGATCTGATGGTGGGTTTTGTACTTACTGGTTACATTTTTTGTTTTTGAAAAAAATGATTTTGGTGCCAAGTTCCAGCTGATTATTTTTCTTTGGAATATTCACAGGAGTTTCATATTGGAATCAAACATTTACCATTACCTTCCGTGCCAGAAAGAGGAAAAAAAACTGACGCAGAAGTTTAAACCGAAATCTCTGAAAAGGGAGCACCAAGTTTTGTCTTCAGTTCACAAATGTATGAAAACTGGCCGAAAACCAGAAATTGTGTAGAAAGTTAGTGGTGTCAGCATCTGTGGAAAGAGAAAAACAGAGTTTATATTTCAGGTCCACTGAGGGTTTTGCTTTCTCTGCACAGATGTTGCCAGAGCTGCTAAGTTTCTCCAGTAATTTCTATTTTAGTTTCAGATTTACAGCATTCCCAGTTCTTTTTTTCATTTTAGTATGATTAATGACCTTGGCATTAGATTGAGGTCTTACTGACACCCAAAATCAGGCCAATAGAGATTGTAGCTTTGTGGATATTACTCATATTGGCTTGCAATATAGACTACGTTGAAAATCAATCGAAACGAATCGACTGGCTACACCATTTTTCCAGGATTCTCGAAAGGTTATGTTGGAAGATCACCAATTTCTTGCAACAGTGCATTTGTCTCTGATCAAGGAAATAGAAAGAAAATTAAACATGGGATCTAAAAGAAAATGACAAGTTAATAATTGTGATGTAGCCATGTATCATAAAAGTTTTATCACATAGCCTTAAAGTTTGATTTGGTTCCTCCTATTTCAACACTGCCATCTGGCAACAGTTCATCTCAGTTTGGAGACAGAAAATATGTACAAGGCACAAGTAAGGGCTCATGTACTGGCAGCTGTGGTATTCCTATCTCTGGGCTAAAAACTGTGGGATTCAAAAATCTCTATAAAGGTACAACTTGGCTATTGAACAAAGGTTTGGATGGGGACTTTTTTCACTGGAGTGGAAGAGGTTGAGAAGTGAACTTATACAGGTTTATAAAATCATGAGGGGCATAGATGTGGTGAATGGCAGGTGTTTTTTCCCTAGAGTGGAGGACTTCAAGACTAGTGGACACTTTTTTTAAGGTGATAGAGAAAAGTATAAGGAATACATGAGGGGCAACGTTTTTTTACACAAAGGGTGGTTTGTGAGTGGAATGAACTTCTGGGGCAAGTGATGGATGGGGGTACAGTTACAATGTTTAAAAGACATTTGGATAAGTTCATCAATAAGCAATGTTTGGAGGGATATGGGCCAAACACAGGTGCAAACTAGCTGAATTGAATTGAATTGAATTGAATTTATTGTCATGTTACCGAGGCACAGTAAAAAGCTTTGTTTTGCGAGCAATACAGGCAGGCCACATAGTTAAGTAGCATAGATAGTAAATAATAGGTAAACAGCGGCAAAAACAAAACACATGTACAAGCGAATGCTAAGAGTTTGTGAGTCCATACAGTATTCTATCAACAGTAGGATAGAAACTGTTACAAAACTGACTGATGTGTATGTGCGTTCAGGCTTCTGTACCTTCTCCCTGATGGTAGAGGTTGTAGAAGAACATTGCCAGGGTGGGATGGATCTTTAAGAATGCTGGCGGCCTTTCCTTGACAGCGGGCCTGGCAGATGGATTCTATAGATGGGAGGTTGACCTTTGTAATTGTCCGGGCCAAGTTCACCACTCTCTGTAACCGTCTCCGATCTTGAATGGTACAGTTGCCACACCAGGTAGTGATACATCCAGACAGAATGCTCTCGATGGTGCAACTATAAAAGTTGGCAAGGGTATTCGCCATGATGCCAAATTTCCTCAGCTGCCTGAGGAAGAAGAGACGTTGTTGGACCTCTGTAACCAGTGCATCCACATGAAGAGTCCAGGAAAGCTTGTTGTTGATGACCACTCCAAGGAGCTTGACACTCTCCACTCGTTCCACCTCTGTGCTGTTAATGTGTAGGGGGGGCATGAGTAACATCCCGCTGAAAGTCAGTATTGAGTTCTTTGGTTTTGCCGGCATTGAGAACTAGGTTCTCAGTGCACTATTTTCCAGGTCTTCCACCTCTGTAGTCTGTTTCGTCGCCATCTGAGATTCAACCGACTATGGTGCTGTCATCAGCAAACTTGTAAATGGCATTAGTCTTGCACTTAGCGACGTAGTCATGGGTATACAGTGAGTACAGTAGGGGGCTGAGTATGCACCCCTGGGGGGCTCCAGTGTTGAGTGTTAGTGAGGATGAAATATTGCCCCCAATCTTCACTGATTGTGGCCTGTGGGTCAGGAAACTGAGGATCCAGTCGCAGAGAGTGGGGCTTAGTCCAAGACCACTAAGTTTAGTAACCAGTCTTGAGGGGATATTAGTGTTGAATGCTGAACTGTAGTCAACGAGTAGGATTTTTATATATCTGTTCGTGGTGTCAAGATGTTCTAGGGAGGAGTGAAGGGCAAGTGATATGGCATCTAACATGGATCTGTTGGTCCAATAGGCAAATTGGAGCCCTGAAGAAGGGCTTATGCCCGAAACGTCGATTCTCCTGCTCCTCGGATGCTGCCTGGCCTGCTGTGTTTTACCAGCACCACATTTTTCAGATTGGAGTGGGTCAAGAACAGTGGTAAAAACAATGACTGCAGATGCTAGAAACCAGAGTTTAGATTAGAGTGGTGCTGGAAAAGTACAGCAGTTCAGGCAGCATCCGAGGAGCAGTAAAATCGACATTTCGGGCAAAAGCCCTTCATCAGGGTCAAGGATAGTGGGGAGGCTGGAGTCGATTAATGCCATGACCAGCCTTTCAAAGCACTTCATGACCACTGAAGTTAGGGCCACTGGGCGGTAATCATTGAGCCATGCTGCATGAACCTTCTTAGGCACAGGGATGGTGTTGACCCTCTTGAAACAGGCAGGGACAGGGGCCTGCTGCAGGGAGAGGTTGGAGATGTCCAAGAAGACCTCTGCTAGTTGATTTGCACATGCTCTGAGTGCACGGCTAGGTACTCCGTCTGGTCCCATTGCTTTCCTTGGATTCACACGAAGGAAAACAGATCTGACCTCTGATGCAGTGACTGTTGGGATAGGTTCGTCAGGACTTGTCGGAATAGGTGTTACCTCCCCGCCAAAATTCAGTTCTTGCCATAGTCGCCAGGTATCTGTCTGGGCCTCTAGCTTGGATCGGTATTAGCCCTTGGCTATCTCAATGCCTCTGCGAAGGTCATACTTGGATTCCTTATATTTGAGTGGGTCTCCTGATCTAAAGGCCTCACACATAGTTTTTAGCAGGTTCTGTACATCCTGATTTATCCAGGGTTTCCTGTTGGGGAACACCTGGATTGACTTCCTCGGTATGTAATCCTCCACACATTTGCTGATAAAGTCTGTGACGGTGGTGGCGTACTCGTCCAAGGTACATGGTCCAATCAGCTGATTCCAGACAGCGCTGTAGTTGGTCCTCTGCCTCCTCCGACCAGCACTGGACCTGTATTCGTGAGGGGGTCTCCTGCTTGAGCTTTTGCCTGTAAGCCAGGAGAAGAAACACGGCATTGTGGTTGAAGTTCCCGAAATGAGGGCGGGGGATGGAACGGTAGGCATCCTTCACAGTGGTGTAGCAGTGGTCAAAATTTCCAGGCCTCTGGTGAGGCAGGTAATGTTCTAGTGGTACTTGGGCCACACCTTCCTTAGATTGGCTTGATTAAAGTCGCCAGTCACAATAAACAGGGCCTCGGGGTGGTCCGTCTCCAGGGTATTAGTGGTGAAGTACAGCACATCCAGAACTTCCTCAATCTTTGCTTGTGGTGGTATGTACACAGCAGTTAGTATAGCAGCAGTAAATTCCCATGGGAGTTAGAAGGGGCAGCATTTAATGGTGAGGATTTGGGGAGCAATGGCTGCCCAGAGTTGCGATGTCTGTGCACCACAAGTTGTTGATTAAAAGGCAAACCCCTCCACCCTTTGTCTTACCCAAGGACGCTGTGCGGTCCATACGATGGATAGAAAAACCACCAGCCTGAAGTGCACAGTCAGGAATGGATGAGCTGAGCCAGAAAAGTGAATCTGTGGGTATTTGTACTGCAAAGTGCTATAGAGGCTGTTTCATTAAGTACCTTCAAAGCTGAGATAAGTTTTTAATCAGAAAGGGTATCGCAGGTTATGGGGAAAATGGAGTTGACGATTATTAGATGACATCCTCCTTCACTTTACTGATGATCGAGAGTAGACTGATGGAGCAGTAATTGGCCTGATTGGATTTGAACTGCTTTTTATATATACTCATCTGAACTTCTTTCACATTGTTGGGGATATGATCAATGTTGTAGCTATATTAGAACATCTTGGCTAGGGGAGCAGCAAGTCTGGAGGATAAGCCTTCAGTACTAATGCTGGAATGTTGCCAGGGCCAATAATCTTTGCAGAATCCAATGCCTCCAACCGTTTCTTGCTAAAGACTGGCATCTGTGATGTGGAGACCATTGGAGGAGGCAGTGATGGATCTGCTTAGCACTTCTGGCTGAATATTGCTGTAAATGCTTCAGCCTTATCATTTGTACCTAAAGAAGGGCTTATGCCCGAACCATCAATTCTCCTGCTCCTCGGATGCTGCCTGGCCTGCTGTGTTTTTCCAGCATCACATTTTTCAACCCCCATTTGTACCAATGTGCTAGGCTCTTTGATCATTGATAATGGGGAGTTTTGTGGATCCTCCTGTTCCAATAAGTTGTTTAATTGTCCACCAAGATTCACAACTAGATGTGGCAGGACTGCAGAGCTTAGATCTGATCTGTTGGTTGTGGGATCACTTATCTCTGTCATTTGTTGCTTATGTTGTTTGGCAAGCAAATGGTCCTGTTTAGTAGCTTTACAAAGTTGATACCTTATTTTTAGGTATGCCTGGTATTGCTCCTGCATTCACCAAAGAATCAGGGTTGATCCCTGGTTTGACAGTAATGATTGAGTGGGGGATATACCAGGCCATGAAGTTGCAGATTGTGTTGAAGTATGAATCTGCTGTGTTGATTGTCTCCAGCACCTCATGAATACCCAGTCTTGAGCTGCCAGATCTGTTCAAAGTTTGTCGCATGTAGTAAGGAGATAATGCCACACAACAGAATGCTATCATCTATACTGTGTACAATACTGCCTTTGTGTCATCAGAAAAAAATTGGATTCTCTGACTTTGTGCCATTATTCAAGTTATTAATAAATAATGCAAATAATTAAGGTCCTAAAACACATCCGTGTGTGACACCACTGGTCACCTCTGCTAATTTGAAAACCTATGCATTATCTCTACTTTCTGTTTCCTGCCATTCAACCAATTTTACAGCCATGTCAGTAATTTGCCTTCAATTCCATGGGTGTCTGCTTTAGTTAACAGTCTCTAATGTGGGACATTATCAAATATCTTCTCGACATTCATATAAACAACATCTACAGACATTCCCCTGTCCACCACCTTAGTCACCTCTTCAAAATATTCGTTCGGGTTTGTCAGACATGACATACCTATCATGAATCCATGCTGGATCTCTGATTAACTGAAAATTTCAGATATTCAGTTACCCCATGCTTGATTTTAGATTCACAACAATTTCCACACCACAAATGTGAGACTAATTAGTCTGTAATTCCCTGGTTTTCTTCTTTCACCCTTCTTAAATAGTAGAGTCATGTGCAATTTTCCAATCCACAGGGACAACCCCCTATGTCTAAAGACTTTTGCAAGATTATCGTTAGGGCAACTACAATGTGTCCCTCTCTTTCCTTTAACACACTCTGATGGAAACCAACCAGTGAGGGGACTTGTCACTCTTTAAATTCATTAATTTCCTCATTATTAATACTTTATTTATGTTAATTTCATTCAGATCCTGCCCACGATCCACGTTTAATTTCCTCAGTTCTTACAGCAAGCTATCCCCCTTTTTACTGGATATACTGAGACAAAGTAATTATTTAACATTTCTACCACTTCCCCATAGTCATTGACAATATCCTCACTTTCAGGCTTTAGTGGGTCAACATTGCTGTTGATCAACTGCGTTCTCTTTATGTAACTACAAAATTTATTTTTACTGAGTTTGGTGTCCCTTGCAAATTTCCTTCCATAATCCCTTTTCATAGTTCTGAGAAGCTGATATGCAGCTCTTTGCTGGTCTTTGTATCTTTCCAACTTAGCAGGATGTGTACTGTTTTTGCATTTTGTAAGCCTTTACTTTTGGATTTATGCTGTCCATTATCTCTTCAGTTGTCCATGGCTTTTTTTCCCTGTGAAGTTGGAGAAAAGAAACTTGCAAGGAAGGGCAGCCCACCAATCTCTCCCATTTCTGAAAAGAACTTTGGTTGAGTTCAGCATGAAACCTGCTTGTTCTTCTATAAGAACTTCAGAATACAGAGGAACCTTGATTATCTGAACGACCCAGGCTGGGAGTATTTTGCTCGAATAATCAAATGTTCGGATAATCGAATGCCGGACAATACAATTTAGCAAGCATTGGGACCTTGTGATCTTGTTCGGATAATCTGAAATTTGGATAATCAAATGCCGGATAATTGAGGTTCCTCTGTATTGTATATCTCAAGCAAGCTCTGTTTGCCAAGGTTCCAGAGATAACCACGTACGATTAGTGCTTGATCACACATGCCAGGTTATTTGAGTTTGGAATATTTATACCTTTTCCATTTGCCTTCAAGAATAACCCTAATGACCAACAAGTTATTTTCTTTAAAGGTGTGAACCTTTGCAGATAGAAATCTGTTTTACTCTTCTCCTAAAATGTGTATGTCTGTGGGTTATCTAGAGGGTCAAGTATTTGTACTTCGAGATTACTGACTGCATATATTAATGATTTATTGCACTGTCCTTGAATACATTTTATTTTGATAAGAACCAATTAATTGGTTGATCAAATTTTTTTGTTTAAAACCTGACACAGAGAAGGTTTTTAATTGACCACCTTGGTAATGGAAAAAAAAAATTTCTGTCTCAGTCAAAACACCAGCACCCAGTACATAGAAAGAGGAGAATTGTTGAGAGAATAATCACCATCCCTGGTTGAATAGCATGATTAGGTAACATTAGCACTGCATACTTTGGCATTAACAAATCCCAGTTAAATGATAACCAGTTCTACTTATGATAAAAATGAGATTTTAAAAATAAGTTCCAGTAAAACTTTGATAAAATAAAAAGGATGTGCTACACTTCAAAATTGTAAGAGTTGCAGTTAAAAAATATCTCTCTCATTGTCACACAAAAAACAAAAGTTCAAAATTTGTATGGTCTACATAGGAAATTTAAAATGCACAATTTGTCATTTTATATCGAAGTGCAAGTAGGATTTTATAGACTTTTAAAATTATCCACGAGTAAAGGGAATACAAATATTGTCTGTTTTGTGAACATATTTAAATCAGCAAACCCATATGTAGCATGGGTCAAACTGCAGCTGCCAGTTAATGTACATTTCCCATTCAGTTATCACCCTGACTATATTTCTTATCAATGCAACCTGAACACCTCTTGACTTAAATTTAGTGCACTCAGCATCTCAACAGTCCAGAACATGGAGAAAAGTATCAAAATAGTGCACCAGTGATCATTAATGTCGTATTGTCCACATTTGGCTAACTGTCATAGATATTACCTTTCACTGAGTAAAAAACTAAACAAGTGTTTGTGTTAATCTTCACTAGGAGATTTACAAGCACACAAATTAGAAAGCTTTAAGCAACGATCTGTGATGACTATGCTTCACCTGCATGAAAGCTTTATGAGTCAGTTGTCAAATTGCAAATGCCATGTAATTGCTTTAAATGCCAAGATTGTACAAAGTACTTCAATAAATTGATGTAATACAAAACTTCAAAACATTGCATTTCTAAGTTGTTTATCCAAAGGTGTATTGAACCAAATTGATTTGTACTCATCTTCTTTGAATTCAACATTTAATTCGCATGTGAAATAAACCAGTTATCAACAAAAAGCAGCATTTTGTTATAACAAACATTATGCAGTACATAATATGTTATACATGATTTCACTTTGGAATCAAATAGGAGCAGTTTGTAAAAAGACGAGGGAAAAATCAGCAGTAACACAGCTTAAAACAACTGCAAGGAAAAGTCTGAAAAAGTGGCACACAGTCAATACAGAGGGAGGAGCTGAAAGCCCGGAGGAATTTAAACTAAGCATTTAATTTATTGTACATCTTCTAATTATAACTATCAAACCAAAATAAAGAGTTAAATAAGTAAATATATAAATTATCAGTGTAATTATTTAAATCTAAGTGGATAAAATAAACTAACTCATGGATACCAACTTTAAAGGAATAAAAATTGCATGAAATAAATATCTAGTACACATAAATAAATAATAAATAATCAGCGTAATTAATTAGATAGAAGTGGATAAAACAAACTAAGTCGGGATACCAACATTAAAGGGATTCAAAATGAATTCAATATCTGATATACATAAATAAATAATCAGAGTAATTAATTTGACATCAAACTAATCCATCAACTAATTAGTACTAGACCTCCTGTGATTCTATTAGTTCTAGAAATGAAATCCTGTTAACAGCAAATAAATAAAACCATAGAGTCATAGAGCATGGAAACAAACCCGACAGTCCAACTTGTCCATGCTGACTAGACATCCCAATTTGACCAGCATGTGGCCCATATTTCTCTAAACCCTTCCTATTCATAGACTCATCCAGATATCTTTTAAATGTTGTAATTATTTCCAACCCCACCACTTCCTCTGGCAGCTCATTCCACACATACACCACTTCTGCGTGAAAAAGTTATCTCTCAGGTATCTTTTAAATCTTTCCCCTCTCACCTTAAACCCATGCCCTCTACTTTTAGATTTCCCCAACCTAGGAAAATGACCGTGGCTATTCACCCTATCCATGCCCCTCATGATTTTGTAAATGTCTATAAGGTCACCCCTCAGCCTTTGAAGTTAAGGGGAAAAAACCCAGCATATTCAGCTCCTCTCTATAGCTCATCCTTGTAATCATTTTCTTCACCCTCTCAAGGTGAACAACATCCTTCCTATAGAAAGGTGACCAGAACTGTATGGAGTATTCTAAAAGTGGCCTCACCAATGTCCTGTACAGCCACAACATGATGTCCCAACTCCTATACTCAATATTCTGACCAACGAAGACAAGCATGCCAAACGCTTTCTTCACTACCCTATCAGTGACTCACTCTCCAGGAACTATAGACTTGCACGTCTACTCCTCTTTGTTTGGCAATACTCTCAAGAGCCCTACTATTAACTGTGTAACTCCTGGATGGTTTACCTGACCAAAATGCAACACCTCACATTTATCTAAATTAAACGCCATCTGCCATTCCTTGTCCCATTGGCTCATATAGGTAAAGACAATGACTGCAGATGCTGGAAACTAGATTCTGGATCAGAGTGGTGCTGGAAAAGCACAGCAGTTCAGGCAGCATCCAAGGAACAGGAAAATCGATGTTTCGGGCAAAAGCCCTTCATCAGGAATACAGGCAGAGTGCCTGAAGGGTGGAAAGATAAATGAGAGGAGGGTGGGGGTGGGAAGAAAGTAGCATAGAGTACAATAGGTGAATGGGGGTGGGATGTAGGTGATAGGTCAGGGAGGAGGGTGGGGGAAGGTAGCAAAGAGTACAATGGGTGAATGGGGGTGGGATGAAGGTGATAGGTCAGAGAGGAGGGTGGAGTGGATAGGTGGAAAGGAAATTAGGCAGGTAGGACATCACCTTCCAACCTCATAATCCAGGAACCCTGCACTGCCTGGTTCTACCTCCTTCCCAAGATCCACAAGTCTGACCACCCTGGCTGACCCATTGTCTCAGCATGCTCCTGCCCCACCGAACTCATCTCTACCTACCTCAACACTGTCTTATCCCCCCCAGACCAGGAACTCCCCACATACGGTCGAGACACCACCCATGCCCTCCACTTCCTCCAAGACTTTCGTTTCCCCGGCCCCCAACGCTTCATCTTCACCATGGATATCCAATTCCTCTACACCTCCATCCGCCATGACCAGGGCCTCCAAGCCCTCAGTATTTTCCTCTCCCGACGTCCCCAACAGTACCCTTCCACCTACACTCTCATTTGTTTGGCCGAACTAGTCCTCACCCTTAACAATTTCTTCTTCGAATCCTCCCACATCCTCCAGACCAAAGGGGTAGCCATGGGCACCCATATGGGCCCCAGCAATGCCTGTCTCTTTGTTGGCTACGTAGAACAGTCCAATTTCCGCACCACTCCCCACCTCTTCCTCCGCTACATTGATGACTGCATTGGCACCACCTCGTGCTCCCGCAAGGAGGTTGAGCAATTCATCAACTTCACCAACACATTCCACCCTGATCTTAAATTTACCTGGACCATCTCTGATACCTCCCTCCCCTTCCTGGACCTCTCCATCTCCATTAATGACGATCAACCTGACATTGACATTTTTTACAAACCCACCGACTCCCACAGCTACCTGGATTACACCTCTTCCCATCCTACCTCCTGCAAAAATGCCATCCCATATTCCCAATTCCTCCACCTCCACCATATATGCTCCCAGGAGGACCAGTTCCACCATAGAACACACCAGATGGCCTCCTTCTTTAGAGACCGCAATTTCCCTTCCCACATGGTTAAAGATGCCCTCCAATGCGTCTCGTCCACATCCCGCATCTCAGCCCTCAGACCCCACCCCTCCAACCGTAAAAAGAACAGAACCCCCCTGGTGCTCACCTTCCACCCTACCAAAAGGAAATTATCCGACGACATTTCTGCCACCTCCAAATGGACCCCACCCGTTTCTGCCTTCCACAAAGACCATTCCCTCCGTGACTACCTGGTCAGGTCCATGCCCCTCAACAACCCACCCTCCTGTCCTGGCACCTTCCCCTGCCACCGCAGGAATTGCAAAACCTGTGCCCACACCTTCTCCCTCACCTCCATCCAAGGCCCCAAAGGAGCCTTCCACAAGCAAAGTTTTACCTGCACATCCACCAATATCATTTATTGTATCATTTGCTCCCGATGCGGTCTCCTCTACATTGGGGAGACTGGACGCCTCCTAGCAGAGCGCTTTAGGGAACATCTCTGGGACACCCACACCAATCAACCACACCGCCCTGTGGCACAACATTTCAACTCCCCCTCCTACTCAGCTGAAGACATGGAGGTCCTGGACCTCCTTCACCGTCGCTCCCTCACCACCCGACGCCTGGAGGAAGAACGCCTCATCTTCTGCCTCGGAACACTTCAACCCCGGGGCATCAATGTGGACTTCACCAATTTCCTCATTTCCCCTTCCTCAACCTCACCCCAGTTCCAAACTTCCAGCTCAGCACTGTCCCCATGACTTGTCCTACCTGCCTATCTTCCTTTCCACCAATCCACTCCACCCTCCTCCCTGACCTATCACCTCCGTCCCCACCCCCATTCACCAATTGTACTCTATGCTACCTTCTCCCCACGCCCACCCTCCTCTCATTTATCTCTCCACCCTTCAGGCACTCTGCCTGTATTCCTGATGAAGGGCTTTTGCCCGAAACGTCGATTTTCCTGCTCCTCGGATGCTGCCTGAACTGCTGTGCTTTTCCAGCACCACTCTAATCCATTGGCCCATATAGTCAAGCCTTCTGTGAACTGGCCTTCTCTGAACTGCCTCCAATGACATAGTATCTTTACTTAAATAAAGGGATCCAAAACTGCTCACAGTTCTCCAGATGTGGTCTGACCAGCACCTTGTACAGTTGCAGATTTCCATACTCTTATACACAAACACCCTTGAAATAAGGGCCAACGTTCCATTAGCCTTCCTGATTACCTGTGTTAACTTGCTGTTTTCCGCATATAAGTACCTCCAAAGGCCTTTGTGTTGCAGTTTTCTGCAGTTTTTCCTAATTTAAACAATACTATTCTTTGTTCCCCCTTCCAAAATGAATAAATTCATATTTTCCCACATTATACTCCATTTTCCAACTTTTTGTCCACTTAGTTAACCTATCAATATCCCTCTGTAAACTGTGGCGGCATGGTGGTTCAGTGGTTAGCACTGCTGCCTCACAGCACCAGGGTCCCAGGTTCGATTCCTGCCTCAGGCTACTGTCTGTGTGGGATTTGCACATTCTCCCTGTGTCTACGCAGGTTTTCTCCGGGTGCTCCAGTTTCCTCCCACAATCCAAAGATGTGCAGGTCTGGTAAATTGGCCATGCTAAATTGCCCATACTGTCAGGGGTAAATGTGGGGTTCGGGAATGGGTGGGCTGTTCCCCGGAGGGTCGGTGTGGACTTGTTGGGCTGAAGAGCCTGTTTCCATACTGTAGGGAATCTAATCTAATCTCTCGCAACCTGTCCTTCCAACTATTTTTGACTTGGTGCAGTACATTCACTTTCCTTCTCCAATCATTTATATTGTAAACAATGGGGTGCCAGCACTGATCCCTATGAAACCCCATTGGTCACAAGCTGCCAACCTGAAAAAGAACCCCTTATCCCCACTCACTTTTCTATTTTCTATCCATGCCAATGTACTACCTCCAACACTGTGGGCTCCCATATTACGGCTTAACCTTTTGAGTTACTTTGTTGGATGGCTTTCTGGGATTCCAAACGCAAAACTGGTTCCCCTCTATCCACTCTGGTTGAGTCTTCTTCAAAGGAATTCAAATAAATTAGTTAGACATGATTTCCCTTTCATGAAGCCATGCTAATTCTGTTTTACTGGATTATGATTTTCCAAATGTCCTACTACTACTTCCTCAATAATTGATTCCAATACTTTACCAACAATAGATGCTAGGCTAATTGGCCTGTAGTTATCTGCTTTTCTCCTCCCTCTTTTTTAATCTGGGTGTGATATTGGTGGTTTTCCAATCATTTGGAACTCCTCTAGAATCCAAGGATATTTGGAAAATTATAACTGATGCATCCACTATCTCTGTAGCTACCTCTTTTAAGATCCTAGGATGCAAGCCATCAGGACCAGGGGATTTTAAAGCATTTAGTCCCATTTGTTTGTCTAATACTACTTCTCTACTTATAGTGATGGTACTTAATTCAAAGTACTTTCCACTGTAAAAGCTGATGCAAAATATCTGTTTAACTCCTCTGCCATTTTCTTGTTTCCCAACTC
Organism: Chiloscyllium plagiosum; assembly: GCF_037043375.1. Classification (NCBI taxonomy): domain Eukaryota; kingdom Metazoa; phylum Chordata; class Chondrichthyes; order Orectolobiformes; family Hemiscylliidae; genus Chiloscyllium; species Chiloscyllium plagiosum. The sequence continues at coordinate 119,913,087 of NW_028270141.1, read as the reverse complement.
AAGAATTCCTCCTCTATGGTATTGCTATAGATGTGATTCACCCACACTATACGCAGAATGACATCACAGCCATACCTCTAGTACTTGCATCTCCAAATTCCTCATATTACTTTTACATATTACTTCTACAGTTTGGGAATCTACATACAACTCCTACCATCATTTCCAGCCCCTGTGTTTCTAAGTTCAGAGGTGTTGGCCATAATAAATGCAAAACAGATAGCTTTGATGAAATACAATTATGAAATGTGATTACACTTAAATTGTGGATGCACTGTTTCTTCCAAAAAGAGTATTTTTTTCTTCCTATTTGAAGGGGGAAATTGAACTGGACGTGACCTTTTTTTATACAATGTTCACACAAATGACATGATATTGCAGTTCCCGCATAACTGATGTGATTCCATTGTGTGCCAATAAATAACAGTCCTATTACCATGACACTGCCGAACTCAGGTAACTTTTTAACGATTTGGAAAGTCAAATGAAAAGTTTCAAACTGTCTTAATATCAGTTTTCATATCATGGTCACTCTATCCGACAATTAAGGTAACATTTTAATTTTTCTACTAGATAAAAACATCAGAGCAGAATTCTCTATCATATCGCCATCAACCATTTAAATCAATCATAAGAGTACAAATGAGTTATATTCTTTGAAACCAGATGGCATTCAAACAAGATTGCTTTAAGCAGCTTACTTCTAATTTTAACATAATTCACAAAGGATTTACAGGATTTTGCCCAAGTTACATAATACTGCCCATGAATCTGGCTATTATAAATTAGGGTTGCAAACCCTGTCACTGCAGATAGCAGCAAGGGATTTGAAAAGCCCATAAAGTCAATTAACCCAAGCAGAATTTTCCCAAATCGAGTATTAGGAGTTTCTCAGAGGAGTGAAGTCACAAGAAGAATGAATGGTCTTAAAATTAACTTATTCATTATTCTTACTAACACAGAGATTATCCAAATCTGGGGGGAAGATGATACACATGGAGATGGTGCAGTGTGTGACTGCGTCAGTATGGGTACTGCAGAGGGAAAGGCCACATTGTTGCAATTCCCACTGGCTAGTCTTGCTAGGCAGCCCAACAAAGTCTTAGTTACAATTTGACATTCTTTTGATGACATGGTTTGTGGTCAAAAATTACACTCGAAGTCTGCATAAAATGAAGATTATGAATGAACGTAAGAAATATGAGCAAGAATAGGACATTCGCCCCCTTCAGTCTGTCTTGCCATACAAACAGAATCATGGCCGATATGATCCCAACCTCCTCTCCTCTTTCATGCCAGTTTCAACTCCCAAGATTCTTCAACTATCTATCTACCTTCTCTTTGAGGTAGAGAAATCCAGACATTCATTACCCTCCGAGAAAAAACATTCTTTCGCGTTTGTTCCCATTTTCTGTAACTATGTCACCTAGTTTGAAGCTCCCCCACTTATGGGGACATGTACCCTGTCAAGCCCCCTAAGAATAATGTACATTTCAATAATATCACACCTCATTCTTTTAAACTCTAAGGAATTAAGCCCTACTTGTTCAGCTATTAGTAATAAGGAAACTCCGGAATCCCAGAAGTACAGTTATTTTAAACAACCTGTTTGGATATGGTATGGCACCATCTGGGTTAAAGACTGGTTAATCTGGAATGATTTGCACGTCATTGTTCCTCATGTAAACTTTAAATTATATAACATCCTTTCAAATTGTCAAGGAAGACAATTATTGAGTTTTCAGTTTACTGCCATATAGTCTGGATTAAATACTGCATTTAATTAATCTAGATATATGTTCGTGAGTTAAATATATCGAAGGGATTTCTTCATGAGATCTTATCCTTTTCTTGAAAATTAACAATTTAATGAAAACAAATTAAAATTAGTGAAGATATATAGTTGAAAGAACAATGGAAAATGCAGATTGATGCAAAATCTAGATGCTCTTTAAATCTCTCAGAAGGAGTATGCTGAAAACAACATATTTATTTCACCACTACATGACAGGCTAGACATCACTTTTTTAATCCACGCCTTCCTGTTAATGCTCACTAGAAGTACATGTTCAAATCTTGCCACATAAATTTTCATCGTAATATATAATGAATGGTATAATCACAATCAACTACTTAGCTAAGCAGATAATAATTTATCTCACTTACTAATGCTACTGGACATGAGGCTGCAAAACAGGAACAATTCCTTGGGACAATGTTATAATCAAAAATAGAACAATATTATGTTTGAATTCAATCAAACTGTACAAAGTTGTAACAAAGAAATGAAAGTGGGATTGAAATTGTATGAACACAGATTCTCTACCAATCATTTTAACAAAGATACAATCCATAGATTGGCACCTTGGTTCAAACAGTAGCAAGTGTAATTCCATGTAAATAAGTTGGTACATTCATCATCGATACTTGATCAAACAATTGCAATCATGTTAACAATGTATTCACTCAAGTCCAAATACAAACTTAGACATTTTTGAGAACCTACTTTTTTTTATAATTCTACAATATAATATTTAACTCTAAGAATGTTAGCAACACTTGCTTTACTAGAAATTTAGTGCAGCATGACTTTGATTTTTGAAGTTACATGCTTATCACTGGTTTGAATCTGACTCCAGACAGTCCAAGCAAGTGATTTCAGTAGGATACTTGCATCTGAAGGACGAATGTGCCTCACCCTCTCATTAGATGAGTTAGGGAGCACATAAAACTCTTGCAGTGTATAAAAGTGGTTACAGCCATGGAACAACTATTCATGTTGCAGCTGATGAAGGGCTTTTGCCCGAAATGTCAATTTTCCTGCTCCTCGGATGCTGCCTGACCTGCTGTGCTTTTCCAGCACTACTCTAATCTTGATTCCAATCTCCATCATCTGCAGTACCCACTTCTGCCATGTTGCACCTGGTCAACCTGTCTATCCTACCACTGCTTCACATTATTCTCAAAAAGAACAGTACGAATGTACAGTAACGACATCTACTAAAGTTTATGAACACTATATAAATCATAACAGTTGCTTTTTTCCTTTTAATCTCAAATGTATATGAATTGCTTGCCAACATAGTATGTAATTATTAGAAAATGTCCAGATTCTCTTTTACCATTTTTTAATGCATGGCACTTTTCATTACAAAGAATTGCATTTGTACCATTTTGAGTAGAGGTCAGTAGGAAGCTGCTTAGACTCAATAATTGCCACTTATATGAATGACCATGGTTATATGGTTACTTGAATAATTGCCTTTAACCATTAAGTTTAGTGACAAGCTTCAGGAACCTCAACAGTTCAATTTGTTTTTGGTGCTTGAATTGTGAAAAGCACAGAACTTTAATTCCTTATGAGTAAACACACTTTAATGCTTTGTGCTAAACTTTTCACAGAAAATAAGCTGCAATTCAGCTTGGTGCTCACAGATCACTCTCCTCTTCATACAGAGTTCTATCCTGAATTTGGCTTGTGCATTAATCTAGTTCTCAAACTCACCATAAATGGAAACATCCTCACAGCACCTATCATTCCTCTGATATTCAATGAGTTTAGATCTGATTCGTTCAACCTTACTTCAAGACAGTTATTTGAACTGAATAGAATTGAATTAGCTTTATTGTCACATATACTCAAATGAGTATAATGAAAGGTTTATAAGTCACCACTTACAGCACTATCTTAGGTACAATGATGCCTAGGTACAATCCTTAGTTACAGAAAAGAGAATTGAAGAAGAAAAAAAGTTACACTACAGCTATATGATCATAGGTCAGGAACCAAGGAGCATAGTTAAAAAGACAAACACCACAGTCTCTCTCCAAGAGCTCTCCACAGCAGACCAACACAGGGGGCCTCCAAGTGGTCTGACCGCTGGCTGCCATTACACTCTGTGCTGGCCCACTGGTCACAGTGTCCCCAGTTTGGCCATCAGTTGGATTAACTATTTAGTCTATCAGTGCTACCACTTTGCTAGGACATTTCTCACAGATGAATACAGGATGGCAGAGGAATAACAAGGAAAATTTTCAGTCAGACAAAAATGAAAGCCTTTATATTTACCAGAATCAAAACCTTTTTGAGGGTTAAACACTGTCCAGACAAAGGTTATAACAATACCTTATCCTAGAATTGACAAGATCTGTAGAAAATCACTCACTCAAATCCATTGTGGCAAAAGGACATGGACATTTTTGCTGTATCAAAGTAATGGCATCTCTGCTGATAGGTATTTTTTAATCAACCTTGCCAGAGATGTTTTTACACACTGCTGGAGTAGGTGGGACTTGAAAGCAGGCCTCCTAGTCCACTACCACAGTGCCACAAGAGCTCCACATATGGCCATGATTAAGCATGTTATTTAATAACTGATATTGGCCATAATGTGTTTATTGAAATCACTCATGTAACCAAAATTTAAAACACTTTGTTCAGTTGTGCTCATTTACTGTCACAATAAAATGCTTTCCTTTCACAGACAAATCTGTTTGAATGTAAATAGATTTACTTCACGTCACATACTCACCTATTCCTAAAACAACTGCAAAACAGAACCCACGGATAATCCATGTCAGAGGGACTTACTTTATGCTTGCAATGTATTTTTTCAGATACAACCATTTAATTTAGGGAGAAGGAACTGATAGTTGCTCAATTTGTCAGTATCAAACTGCTCCTCAACAAATCAACTGTCAAATGCCACCTCACAAACTCTGCTAACGTTTAGCTTCCCCTTCCACTCTCATGTTATTCAATGTGCAATCATTTTCCTTTAGGGAAGAGTGGCAATGTTATATGAAATGGACTGTAAGTTTTCATTAATTGACCATTTAAGGGGAACAATTGGGTCAATTGACACCTGGCCTCTGTATTACCATAAAACTACCATCCCCGTTACAAACCATATTCCACTGTGGTGAAAGTAGACAATGCCTCATTCTCTTTCTCAGCCTGTTTGCGGTCTTTGACATTATCACCCACACCATTCTACTCCATCATAGTTTCACTGGCATCTAGCTGGGTAGACTGCATTTGCTCTCTTCTCTTCTTTCTATCCAACTATAGGCAGAAAATTATCTTCCACGTTTTCGCTCTTCCACACCATGTCCTCTGTATCCCCCACATATCTCACCTTGGTCCCCTTCTATTTCTCAACTGCAAGTCATTTCTCAAAGAACAAAGAAAATTTACAGCCCAGGAATAGGCCCTTCGGCCCCTCCAAGCCTGTGCCAAACCAAATCCACTGTGTAAATCTATCGCCCAATTCCTAAACATCAGTATCCCTCTGCTCCCCACCTACTCATGCATCTGTCCAGATGTATCTTAAGTGAATCTACTGTGCCTGCCTCTATTACCTCTGCTGGCAATGCGTTCCAGGCACCTACCACTCTCTGTATCAAGTACTTTCCGCGTGTATCCGCCTTAAACCTTTCTCCCCTCACCTTGAGTGTGTGACCTCGTTATTGAATCACTCACCCTGGGAAAAAGCTGATCTCTATCCACCCTGTCTATAACCTTCATGATTTTGTAGACCTCAGTCAGGTCCTCCCTCAATCTCCTTTTTTCTAATGAAAATAATCCTAACCTTTTCAACCTTTCTTCATAGCTAGCACCTTCCATACCAGACAACATCCCCATAGGCCTTCTCTGCACCTCTCCAAAGCATCCACATCCTTTTGGTAATGTGGCGACCAGAACTGTACACAGTATTCTAAATGTAGCCGAACCAAAGTCTTGTACATTTATAACATGACCCGCCAGCTCTTACACTCAATACCCCGCCCAATGAAGGCAAGCATACCATATGCCTTATTGACCACTCCATCCACCTGTGCAGCCACCTTCAGGGTACAACGGACCTGAACTCCCAGATCTCTCTGCTCATCAACGTTTCCCAAGACTCTTCCATTTACAGTTTAGATCTCTACAGAACTAGATCTTCCAAAATGCATCACCTCACATTTGCCCAGATTGAATGCCATCTGCCACTTCTCCGCCCAACTCTCCAGTCTATCCATATTCTCCTGTATTCTTTGACAGTCCCCTATGCTTTCTGCTACTCCACCAATCTTCGTGTCATCTGCAAACTTACTGATCAGACCACCAATGCCCTCTTCCAGATCATTTATGTATATCACAAACAACAGTGGCCCCACTACTGATCCCTGTGGACCACCACTGGTTACTTTTCTCCATTTTGAGGAACTCCCTTGAACTACTACTCTCTGTCTCCTGTTGCTCAACCAGTTCTTTATGGCTCACTGGTCTGTAGTTACCTGAAATATCCCTTCTACCCTTCTTGAACAGGGGGGACCAACATTAGCAACCTTCCAGTCTCCGGCACTTAACCTGTATTTAAGAATGCTACAAAGATATCTGTCAGAGCCCCAGCTATTTCCTCTCTCACCTCCCTCAGCAATCTGGGATAGATCCCACCTGGTCCTGGGGGTTTGTCCACCTTAATATCCTTTAGCCTACCCAACACATCCTCCCTCCTTATGTCAACGTGATCCAGAGTAAACAATCTTCAATCTCTAATCTCAACTTTCATCATGTCCCTCTCCTCAGTGAACACTAATGCAAAGTAATCATTGAGAATCTCACCCATTTTCTCAGGTTATATATGAATAGAAGGCCCTGGGATCCTCCTTAATTCTGCTCACTAAAGTTATTTCATGACCCCTTTTAGCCCGCTTGATTCCTCGTTTAAGGTCGGTCCTACTCTCCCAATATTCCTCCAAAGCCTGTTCTGTTCTTAGCTGCCTGGACCTTATGTATGCTTCCCTTTTCCTCTTGGCTAGTCGCAAAGTTCTCCTGTCATCCACAGTTCACAAATCTTGCCTTTCCTATCCCAAAGGGACATGCCTATCCTACACTATCTTCAATCTATCTTTGAAAGCCTCCCATATATCAAATGTGGACTTCTCTTCAAACAGCTGCCCCCAATCCACATTTCCCAGCTTCTCGAATTTTGATATAATTGGCCTTAGCCCAGTTTAGTATTCTGATTATTAAAGAGATTATAGCTGGACACTTAGAAAAGCTCAAGTTAATTGGAAGAATCAGCATGATTTTGTACATGGGAAATCATGTCTAAACAATTTATAGGGATACTTGAATGATTAACATTCACTGTGGATAAAAGGGAGTTTGTCAGCATACTGCACTTAGATCTTCAGAAGACATTTGACAAGGTGCCATAGAAAATGTTACCATGTAACATAGGAGCTCAGGGTATAGTGATAAAATGTGAGCACAGATACAGGACTGGTTGTCTGGCAAACAAAATAAAACATTAAAAATGGGTCTCTCTCTTATGGGAAGGGGGTGACCAGTGGAGTCCTGCAATGACTGTTTACAATTTATATCAATGAGTTTGATCCCTTCATCTAAGGCAGGGTAGCTACCTTTGGAAATGACTGAAAGATAGAGGAGAAAACATATTGTCAAGGAGATGAAAAAGGTTGCAGATGTAGATAAATTGAGTTGGCAGAAATTTGGAGAACGGATTATAATCTTGCAAAATGTAAAGTCGCTTACTTTGGCAGAAAGAATAAAAAAGTAGAGTATTAAATGGAGAACAACTCCAGAATTCTGAGATACAAAGGTATCTCGATGTTCTAGTTTTTTAGTCACTAAATATGAATAAAGAAATGGTTATTTAGTATAGAACTTGTGTACTGTAGACAAAAAACTTAATTAAGCTCTTCACCTTCCATTTATCAGGACCATTTGCAAGAATATGAACTTAAGGAGAAACTAAATTATACTGCATGAGAGGAAAGTGCTGGATTGGTTGGCAAGTGGACTCAGATTGGTGGATGCATTTCCATGGAAAATGCACTATTTAATGATAATAGACAGTTAACAGTCAGACTTTGTCTTTTATTTTAAATTTGACAGGTTGACTCTGATTGGTCGAGACATTGCCCCAATAAATTAAACAGCAAATGGTTGTAACCTATTTTGTGAGTTGAAACAATCAAAGCATGTATAGGTTCTTTCTGTTTGCAGGGAACAGGGTCCTGTGCATTAATTTACATGCCTTTCAGTACACACAAAAGTGTGCCACACTTCGAGCCTGATCGACAACCTTAAATTAGTTGTCAGCATAATTCTTTGCACACTTGGGATTATTCAGCAAATGTCCAATTGCAGAACTACATTTAATGCTGGAAACTGGTGTTGTGAGTTTTCAAGTGATTCTGGATGGGCACAAGTATCTTCCTTGTTGCAAACAGTAAAAACAGTCAAATGCCTATCATGCAAATAAATACATTGATATTTGAATTTCAGTTCTGGTATGATGCCAGGCATGTAGACTGTAGAAGTCAAAGACTGACGGTGCACATCAAAATGGCAGATCCCTGCCTACCGTTGGTTCTCCAAGTTTCTGAAACATAAAGAAGTGCAGAGATCTCTGCTTCCCAGTAAACCTTGAATTAAGCCATGTGTTTGAGGTCCTGACCTGCAAATATTTTCTTCTTTAGTTGGCTGAAGACTGAGGTGGCAGATAGAAACAGAAACTGTGTGGATGAAGAACAAAGGAGGGATGATCACCCCAATGAGGGATATTTTACAAACCATGTAAAAGTGTAAATGAAGTAGTGTAAAAAAAATTTTTTTACAAACAAAAATGGGAGATTTCAACGACTCAAAAAATCTGGAAAGTAATTGATTTTTTTGTAGTGTGTACAGCAAGTCTTTCTTACCCAGTATGCAAAAACACCCAAGAGCAATCACTCCTGCAGTTAACAGTCAAAAGTGAGTCAGAGTGGATAAGAGAAGTAAACATAGAATATTCGGGCAATAATGATCACAATTTAATATGGTTTAAAATAATGATTGAAAAAAATATATACGAAAGACAAAAAAATGGATTTGAGCATGTCTATGGAATCTGGCAAGATAAAGGTGAAAAATATCGACAAGTACAAAAACAGAAGAACAGTAGAAAGTATTAAACATGATGATTAACTGCGTTCATGAAAAGTACATTCCACTAAAAAACAAGATTTGGAGATGCCGGTGTTGGACTGGGGTGTACAAAATTAAAAATCACACAACACCAGGTTATAGTCCAACAGGTTTAATTGGAAGCACACTAGCTTTCGGAGTGACGCTCCTTCATCAGGTGGAGGGTTCGATCGTAACACAGAATTTATAGCAAAAATTTGCAGTGTGATGTAACTGAAATTATACATTGAAGAATTGATTGTCTGTTAAGTCTTTCATCTGTTAGAATACAGTGATAGTTTCACTTCTTTCATATGTAAATCACAAAACCCTTTTTTTAAAGTTGCATTCTCGGGTTAGCTGTTAACAATGGTGATAGATGAGGATGGATGAGAAAAGAAGAAAACTTTCTACAGGCATATAAACAATGACAAAAGAAAACAGGATAAAAATAGGGCACCAACGTACTCAAAAGTAAACTGACAGAAAGGACAGAGTTGGATATAAGTAATAAACTGATCAGAACAGGAGAAAATTCCTGGTTTAAGGATTTAAGAGTCTGCAGTTACCTGTAACAAATAAAACATAACAATTTGCTTAAGAAAACCTGCCTGTAATGTAAATAATCAATAATTTACATATGAATTCCTTACTGTTCAGGCAATGAAGTTTTTTTGATTAGATTAGATTATATTACAGTGTGGAAACAGGCCCTTCGGCCCAACAAGTCCACACCGACCCGCCGAAGCGAAACCCACCCATACATTTACCCCTTACCTAACACTACGGGCAATTTAGCATGGCCAATTCACCTGACCCTGCACATCTTTGGACTGTGGGAGGAAACCGGAGCACCCGGAGGAAACCCACGCAGACACAGGGAGAATGTGCAAACTCCACACAGTCAGTCGCCTGAGGCGGGAATTGAACCCGGGTCTCTGGCGCTGTGAGGCAGCAGTGCTAACGACTGTGCCACCATGCCACCTTCCTACTAATCCCATCATTTATTAATTCTCCCCATGTTTCGCGAGTGAAACATTAGAAAATCCACAGTTAAGGATTTGCCATGGTGTTTCTCCATGCCACTCTTCATTTAATTAATAGTGGAGTAGTAGTCTACAAGTATAATTAGTCCTAATAATCTAGGAAATGGAAGATTCTAGAAATATTTAGTTTAGAAATTTAACCATGCAGTGCCCATATTTCACAACTATACAGCCTTCCCGACAGTGCCTCACCAGCAATATTGGTGAAAGCAAAAAAAAAATCAGCATGTAATGCCTATACCTGAGACAGGGAGTAGACGCTTTGCATGTATAAACAAGGGTCTTAACACCTGTTTATAGATCATTTTGTATTGAAAGAACATAGAAGGTGAACTGTAACAGGAGTTTTGAACACACACAGATGGCCTAAAGATCATGAAGTAAGTATTCTTTATTCCACTGGCATCAGGTCTTCATAAACATGAAGGAAAATTAAGGTTAAATGTGGAGATACTTAGAACATTGATATGGAACAAAGCCTGCAGTTTACTTTGGGTTGAGGAATCCTTTGTTTGGCTGTTCTTCCCATGAGCCCTCCTTCTCCCAATGACACCCTTTCCTTTCTAAAGAGGGTCCCTTCAACTGCTCCAGCTACTCTCCCTCACAGTCGCTACTTATACTGGAGGCCCTTATATAACTGCACCTCTGCAAATTCACTGTGACTAACTACTGCTGGAAATTCCATTATTGTATTTGTGTTCCTCTTCCTTTCTGATCTTATCATCTCTCTTTTCTGGGTGTCTCTTTCATCACTTATTGAATCAATGCTGCTGATTTTTCAGAAAATTAATCTTCAATCCTCCTTCGCTGGGAAGCTACTTGTTCATGTCCATACTTGCTCAATGCTATTGAGGTAAGGCCTTAACATTGAAGGGTAGAGATTTCTCCCTGTGCCCGTTGTAGATCTCTGCATGTCAAACTGGGTTTTATTTATAATATTAATTAACTTTCACACCGCTCTCCCCCTCACCACCAAACAGATGAGAAAAGTCCCTTGAAGACTGCATTAAAACCATTTTATTTCTGGAGTTTAAATATACAAATATCCAAAATATTCATGTAAAACTTCCCCGAGGATGTTAACTTAATGGAATACAGCCCACAATATGAGATAATACATAGTCTGTGTAAGGAGTGCTCTTGAGATGATAAATGTATTTTTTGTTCCATGACTTCTTACCATGCTTCTTGGAGCAGCCTAGACTTAGGGTCAAAGTTTCAGAACATGGAAAAATACAAACATAAAGAAGCGCTGCACAGAAGAAATGAATCAGGAAGTAGTGGTTAGATAGTATTATGCTTAGATTACCAATATCAAAACCAATGAAAACTGGCAGTTTGGGCAAAGGAAATCTTGAAATTGTTGTACTGAAGAATGTCAATGGTCCTTTGAACATTGTGCAAATAAAGTATCATTGCACCTCAGTTCTTAATTCAAACTAGAATTTGATCTGTTGCTGAATTTGTTTGACAGATTTACATTTGCTTTCACTCAGCAGAGTCACTTCTTTCCCCTGTCTCCTTCATTCCAGTACTGCTCAGTCTGCATTTCTGTGAGCCGTGAGACTGTGCGCTGAAATGCAAATATTTCTTCTGCTCCAGAAAAAATTGAAAGGTCTTCCACTTTAGTCTATGAAAAAATAAAAGCAATCGGGTCCAAATTTAATCAACGGCAATTTTTGTGCCATGAAAATCACAGCTATTCAGGCATCAAACGTAATTCTGCAATTGCAGCACACAATATCATTTCATAGCAATGAATTTAACAAGTTGATAATATGTTAATGTCAATGGATTAACAGCAGCAATGCAGACAGTGGCCTAAGCACCATGAGGACGACATTATTCCTTTGATATCCACCATAATGTTTGCAGTCTTAACACAGTTTACTATACAGACGCATTTGCAATACAATATGTTGCCAATAAGAAGGCTGGACTGACATGTAACTTAGGCCGAGTGTTGCACTGAGGGTTTGAACGAGGACAAGAGTTGTTGTTGCCTCCAATGGGCCTAAGGGCCCTGCAAAGGGGAACTTTTCCCCCTATTTGTCTGATACCAATCATGCAGTTAAAACTTACAGGCATTGTGTCTGGTGTGGATAACAATGATGACAGCAAAATGAAGCACTTAAGTGAACATGAATTGTCCACTTTAGGACAGCCCATAGTCTGTAAAATTCCAGACATGTCAGGGGATGAGGAAGTAAGTGATGGGGAGCTCACCCACTGAATCTGCCATGCTCCCAGAATAACACCCTACCCCCCTACTTAGCCTGCAAACTTACCCAAAGCAGGGTGCAAAGTTCGGCCTCAAGACTTTTATTGTAAACTATCAATAGATACAAGATGCAGGGTTAAAAAGAAACTACTAAACATACCATAAATGAACACAGTAAGATATGCAGCTTGAAATGAGGAGCAGTAGTGTGTCATTTAGCCCTTCGAGCTTCCTCTACCATTTAATATGATCATGGCTGATCCTCTATTTCAATACCATATTCCTGCTTCCTCTCCATAAACCCTTAAATGTTAAAGGTATCAAAGGTTAACACCATAAGAAACAGGAACAGGATTGGGCCAATCAGCCCCTCAAACCTGCTCTGTTATTCAATCGGGTCAGACATTCCTCACATCCATTCTTTATTCCTGTCTTTTCCCCCATACCCTCAATTCCCCATCTGATCAAGAGCCTATCTCAGTTTTGAATATATATAAGATCTCTGCCCCCATAGTTCTGTGGCAAGAAATTCCAAAGACTCTCAATCCACTGACAGAAAAAATCCCTCTTTATCTCAGTCTTAAATTAGTGCCCCTTTATTCTGAGACTATGCCCTCTAATTGAGGGCAAACAAGAGGAGAAACATCTTTTTGGCATTTACCCTGTCAAGCCCCTTAAGAAGTTTATGTTTCAATAAGGTCATCATCTTAACTCCAGTGAGTAGAGACCCAGCCTTTACTCATAAGACAATCTATTCATACCAGGAATCAACCTAGTGAACTTGCTCTGAACTACCTCCAATTAAACAATATATTTTCTTAAATAAGGGGACTAAAGCTGCTCACAGAACTCCGTATATATGTGCTCTCACCAGCAGCTTGTACAGTTGCAGTAAGACTTCCCTACTGCTTTACTCGAACCCTCTTGAGATAAGGGCCAACTTTCCATGAACCTTCCTGATTACCTGCTGCATCTGCGTGCTCGCTTTCTATGCTTCAAGTACCCCCAAGTCCGGTTACATTGCAGCTTTTTTCCTTTTAATACTATTCTTTTGTTTTCCTTTCCACGATAAACAACTTCAATTTTCTGAAACTATACACCTTTCGCCAACTTTTTGTTCACTTACTTAACCTATCAATATCTCTCTGTAAACTGTTTTCTATCTTTCTCACGACTTGCCTTTCCATCTATTTTTATGTCACCTGTAAATGTGGCCACAGTGCATTCACTTCCTTCCTCCAGGTTATTAATATATATTGGAAACAGTTGTGGTCCCAGCTGTGATCCCTGTGGAATCCTATTGGTTACAGGTTGCCAACCTGAAAAAGAACCCCTTATGCCACTCACTGTTCCCTGCTCTTTAGCCAGTTCTCTATCCATGTTAACACCATGGGATCCAATGTTATAACTTAACCTTTTATGAGGTACTTTGTCGAATGCCTCTGGGAGTCCCCTCTATTCACTCTGATAGTGACTTCCTCGAAAAAAAAAAATTATTCAGACTTGATTTCGCTTTCATTGCTGACATTGCTTGGTTAGTTATGATTTTCCAAATGTTCTGCTATTACTTCCTCAGTTATTGATTCCAACAATAGATGCTTGTCTAATAGGCTTATAGTTAATTGCTCTTTTGCCTCCCTCACTTTTTGAATAGGGGTATCATATTGGTAGTTTCCCAGTCTCCAGTACGGCTCCAGAACTGCTCCAGAATTCAAGGACTTCTGGAAAATTATAACAAATGCATCCACTGTCTCTATAGCTATTGTTTTTAAGGATGTTTGGATGTAAGCCATCAGGATCAGGAGCCTTACGCGCTTTATTCCCATTAGTTTGTCTAATATTACTTCTCTTGTGATGGTACTTAATTCCTCCCCCCGTATCGTTTAGAATTCATTTTATCAATTTTATACTTGAATACTTTCAGTGACCTGGCCTCATCAGCTGCCTGTAATACTGTATCCCATAGGCTCACTACCCTTTATGAAGGAACATTTCCTCACCTCAGTCGTTTCTTGTATTACTCAGAGATGCAGAGTGCTGTGGGATTTATCAGCCTTTAACCCCATTAATTACTGTAGCGTCATTTTTTTTTTGTTTACTAATACTGATTTTTGTCACCTCCTCCCTCCCATTGTCAGAAAATTGTGGACCCTTTTGTGAAGACAGACCAAAATGTGTGTTAATTTCTTCTGGCATTGCATTGTGTCTCTATTATAATTTCTCTCATTTTGTACACCAGAGAAGGAACTTATTTTTGTCTTTGCTGATCTGTTTTTCAGCAGATATCAATACAAGGTTTACAATCTCACTCTATTTCCCCCCACTTCAATCTTTTAGTCCCCTTTTGCTGAATTCTAAATTGCTCCCAGTCCTTGGGCTTGCTGCCTTTTCTGACAATTTTTTATGTCCCCACTTTGAATATAATATGAAGTTCCATACTCTGGGTGAAAAGTTTGACAAATTATCTAGTGCTTTATAATTGAATATTGAACCATGTATGAATGTATTGACAAAACCACTTTAAAATCAAAACATAAAAGGAGTTGGGAGATGATGTTACAGCTGTATAGGACATTAGTTAGGCCATTATTAGAATACTGCGTGCAATTTTGGTCTCCCTGCTATAGGAAGGATGTTGTGAAACTTGAAAAGGTTCAGAAAAGATTTACAAGGATGCTGCCAAGACTGGAGGGTTTGAATTATAGGGAGAGGTTGAATAGATTAGATTACTTACAGTGTGGAAACAGGCCCTTTGGCCCAACAAGTCCATACCGCCCCGCCGAAGCGCAACCCTCCCATACCCCTACATTTACCCCTTACCTAACACTACGGGAAATTTAGCATGGCCAATTCACCTGACCTGCACACCTTTGGACTGTGGGAGGAAACCGGAGCACCCGGAGGAAATCCATGCAGACACAGGGAGAACGTGCAAACTCCACACAGTCAGTCACCTGAGGCGGGAATTGTACACAGGTCTCTGGCGCTTTGAGGCAGCAGTGCTAACCACTGTGCCACCGTGCCGCCATAGGCTAGGGTTATTTTATATACAGCATTGGAGGCTGAGGGGTGACCTTATAGAGATTTATAAAATCACAAGCAGTAAGGAAAGGGTTAGTAGAGAAGGTCTTTTCCCCAGAGTGGGGGACTCCAGAACTAGATGGCATAGGTTTAGGGTGAGAGGCGAAAGATTTAAAAGGGGCCTTAGGGGCAGACTTTTCATGAAGAGGGTTTTGCGTGTGTGGAATGAGCTGCCAGAGAAAGTGGTGGAGGCTGGTACAATTACAACATTTAAAAGGTATTTGGATAGTTATATGTATAGGAAGGGTCCGGAGGGATATGGGCCAAGTGCTGACAAATGAGACTAGATGTATTTAGGATATCTGGTCGGCATGGATGAGTTGGACCAAAGGGTCTGTACATCTCTGACCCTAATTCAGTATTCAAAAGTACCTATTTTGACGTGACAGTCATCTTTCTCTGGTCTAGTTTTTTTAGTAAGTGGATTTTCCCAGACTATAAAATATCTGTGGAGCAGGAACACAGAGCAGTGTCAGACCAAGTAATAGGCTAGGGTTCTGACCTACACAATCTTGAGTGAAGAGGAAGGAATGTGAACGGAGGCCAGTTGCCTTCCCATGACAGAACCGGAACAATAGCACACAAAGATCAGAGAGAGGGTAATAAAAAAAACTCACCTGTTCCAATCCTAGATCATCTATGAAGACTCTGGCATCGTCGTCATGATTATCGTGATCCTTCTGAACAAATATTCTCTCCAAAGGCATTGCAGCTGAGCAAATAACCCTGACCTTTTAGATAATAAGAAAAATCAGCTGTTTTATGACTTAATAAAATTGGAAAGATTGTATTAAATTTTAACATAAAATTTACTCATACAGGTTGTTCTGCTATAACACAATTTTGTAGACATAAATTCACTAATAACATGATGGACGAATTGGGGATACTATTTCTAAAGCACGACATATTAAAGCACGCATTGGTAATAACGCAATTCTGGTCCCATTAGTTTAAATGGTGCTGCCATTACACAATTTTCTTACAACACAGACAGCAAAAAATGTGAACAATGCATGATGGATAATGACAAGTAAACAGACTGTCCTCCAAGTCTTCATTCTCATCAGGAGTTCATAAGAATTTTGGTGTTGCAAACTTTTTAATCTGGTATGGTCCCTTATTTCTTGGTTGTCAAAAGCAGTGATTCATATTGTAAGATAATATAACACACTATAAAATTATTAATCACTGCAATAACGCATGTTTTGTTAACATGAATTCACTATAACACGATTGACGAATTGGGGGTCAGTTTTAAAGCGTATATTGGTTATAATGCAATTCCAGCCCCATTAGTTTAAATGGTACTGCTGTTTACATGGGATTGTATGAGAACGGAACTACCACTTTGCAGCAGAACTGACTGTACATGTAAAAATAGACATTTTTTGTGTGATGTAAAACAGTCAGTGTTAGCAGGCAATGTTATTGACCACACTAATGACAGAAAAAATGCTTTTCTTTCTCCAGGGAACAGGAAACAATAATTGTAGCTTTCACAATCAGTTACTTTGTATAACTGTTACCTAAATGTGTGCTGGAAGGGTGGACTTCATTCAAGGGATTTAGATTAAAATCACAAAATACAAGAACAATAACTTGAATGATTAAATGTGAAATTTGGGAGGTGTCTTACATACTTTCATACATTTCTAGCTGCATACATAAGCTGTTAGTTAACTGTCCCGATCACATCTTGCAATTAGAGCTAGCTCTTTGCATTTGCAAGTCTTAAGGTTTGTAAATGACCAGAGTCTAAATCAGATCCTTTGTCAACTTCCACTCACAGATATTCTTTGTTGACGTCATTGGATTAAAATTCAATGAAGGAACAAGGGCTAGAAATTCATTTACCTAGGCTAGAAATGCTGGCCAAATTCGAAGTCAAGCCTGAGGCCTTCTCTATCTTTGTGGCCTGTTTAAGGCCGTTTAGATGTAATGCAAGATTGTACAACACTTTGATTGTTTAATGTTCCAATTAGGCTCCGTGAGCCCGTAGAGAATTCCTGAGTACCAATGTCCCAGATTCATGTTTTCATGGCAAATTGTTGTTGACATCTGCAGACTCCTGAATAAGACTCCCTTCCCACTGAGGCAATTTGGCACACATTGCCAGTGATTGATAAAGGAACCACTGGAGGTCCACCATATTGTTATGCCCTTGCCAACTCAAATGGGCATTCCACTCTTGCCAAGTTATGCACTTGTTTTTCTGCAAAAAATAGAGAGATGCAAAGGTCTGTAATTGTGTGGTGAAAAGGGAAGGATAATATGGATGAAGGGTGACTGTGAAGCATGGTTGCAAGAGGGCTATATGATAAGAATTGGCTGTTCAGCCATGAGATGTGCCTGGAAATAGGGTAATTAGTATAGACATAAGGTGTGTTGTTGAAAGGGGTGCTAGACAGGAAATTGCTGGGAAAGTCAGAGTGTGGGGCTTACCACCAGAGAGTCAGGAAAAAGCCAAGGAGTGGTAAAACAGTAGGTGCAGACTAAATTAATCTTCAGTGTTGTACTATTCTATGAAGCACATGTTGAACAAATGTAACTGTGAATGAAAATCTTAATTGTGTAGGTGCAAAAATGAAATCCATTATGATGTTTTATCAAAAGATCTAATGTGATCGAATTAAATCTAACCTTGTGATCGTAAAAGGCATCGATGAGAGTGATGAAGCGTCGTGCTTGAGTCTTCTTTGCCAAAGTCAGCATTGGTATGTTCCGGATGAATACAGTGTCAAAGTGTTTAGTCATTTCCAGGTAGTCACTTGCTCCAAGGGGCTGGAATTTAAAGTAGAACCAGGTTTTAATATG
Organism: Chiloscyllium plagiosum; assembly: GCF_037043375.1. Lineage (NCBI taxonomy): Eukaryota > Metazoa > Chordata > Chondrichthyes > Orectolobiformes > Hemiscylliidae > Chiloscyllium > Chiloscyllium plagiosum. Next base: position 119,894,960 of record NW_028270141.1, on the reverse strand, counting down.
GACTCTCATTTGGTACTTGTTGGCTGCAGTTTAATCTGGTTTTATTTTCAACAGTAAGTCCCTATGTGAAGTTTTTACAAAATTAAAAACAAATAAAGATATGAAACAGAATAGTAGGATCCCTATAATCTGGGATAACCGGATGCCTTTATTCTATTTTAAAGTCAGTGTCATTACACCTGTATATTTTCTCCAAACTCCATCTCCTCTGTCATTTAATAGAGATGGTGTTCAACTGAATCTCAATTTGAGATGACAGCAGTTTTCATGTTGGAGCCAAATGGAGTAGCCAATGCATTATGCTTGTCTTAAAATGAGGAACTAATATCCTGGACACAGCTATGAGCAACCCTAAAGAAAAATAACATTAAAATTAATTTTGGTTTCTTTGACCACATTTATCAGTTTTAAAAATACTGTATATTTTGGCAACAAAAAAGCTATTTATACCAGGGTGTGGCAGTTGAATCAAGTGACCATTTAGTGAATACAGCACATCAGAATTAGTAACCAAATGGATTGGGAACCACATTAAAACTGTTTCAACTGATTTCATTTATATGCAGCAGATAGCTCCATCAGCCTGAGCTGGACTCAAAAACACATCCCAGGGTTGAAAGGACAGACATCATTGGAGTGAACAATCTACTTCTGAATTCTGTGTCTCAGCAGATGAAAAAAACTCCTCAGGAGCACAGTAACTACTACAGATGTTGGAAATCAGAAATGAGAAAAGAATATGTTGGAAACACTGAATAAGTCAGACAAATGTGATGAAACGTTTCAGGCATTGCCAATCAGACTGAAAGAAAAGATATTACAGATGACGTCACAATGAAGGAAAGGGAGCAAAAAGGTCTGAATGAGAGGTAAAATAATTATATGGTGAACACGATTACCCAAAAGAAGTATTAGTGAAAGATAAAAAGAGATAGGATGAGAGGAATAAAGAAACATTTAAAACTCAGAATGCGTGAATAGTTAATCTTCCTAAACAAAGTGGGGATGTGGTGACTGTCTGACATAATGGTTAAAAATGCGACAGCATTAGGTGATCTGTCTGAATACTATCTTAGATGGACATGGTGGCAAAAGGACAGAAAATAAGTGGATGACAATTTGATATAATTTACTTAAGATGTGATACAAGAGTATTTAAATTTCAGAAAGCTCACAACACATCACAACAGTTAAATTGCAAGCACATCAATAATACTAAATACATCCAATATTTAGTGATTCGAGCAGATTTTCTGTGGCATTCTTTTTAGTAATCTGAAACATTATTGTGGCATTCTGCTGTTTATACTGATGATACTGGACATCTGAAATAAAAACAAGAAATGCTGGAGAAACTGCGCAAATCTGGCAACATCTATGGGAGAGAAACAGAGTTAGTATATAAAATCCAAAATTCCAAAAATGTCTCTGCATTCAAAATTAAGCAGTTGAAGTTCTTGTCAAGAGGAAGAAGAGGGCTTATGTGAGGATGAGGTGTGAAGGTTCAGATAGGGGGCTTGAGTGTTATAAGTTAGTCAGAAAAGATCGAAAGAGAGGGCTAAGAAAGCCAGGAGCGGACATGAGAAGTTGTTGGCGGATAGGATCAAGAAAAACCCTGAGGCCTTCTTCAGGAATATCAGGAATAAAAGAATGACTAGAGTAAGATTAGGGCCAATCAAAGATAGTAGTGGAAAGTTGTGTGGGGAATCTGAGGATATCAGATTAATGAATATTTTTCATCAGTATTCATGCTGGAAAAGAGTAATGTTAGTGAGAATATGAAGATCCAAGCTACAAGATTAGATGAGATTGAGGTATGTTGTTCGCTTGTTTAAAAAGGGGAGTCGGGACAATCCTGGTAATTATAGGCCAGTGAACCTTACTTTGGTTGTGGGTAAGGTGTTGGAAAAGGTTATAAGAGATAGGTTGTATAATCATCTGGAAAGGAATAATTTGATTAGGGAAAGTGCATACGGTTTTGTGAAGGGTAGATCGTGCCTCACTAACCTTATTGAGTTCTTCGAGGTAGTGACAAAGCAGGTGGATGAAGGTAAAGTGGTTGATGTGGTTTATATGGACTTCAGTAAGGCGTTTGATAAGGTTCCACACAGTAGGCTATTGCACAAAATATAGAGTTTTGGGATTGAAGTTGATTTAGCAGTTTGGATCAGAAACTGGCTGGCTGAAAGAAGACAGAGGATGGTGTTTGATGGGAAATGTTCATCCTCGAGCTCAGTTACCAGTGGTGTGCCACAAAGATCTGTTTTGGGGCCACTGCTGTTTGTCATTTTTATAAATGATCTGGATGTGGGCATAGAAGGATGGGTTAGTAAATTTGCAGTTGACACTTAGGTAGGCAGAGTTGTGGATAGTGCCGAAGTATGTTGTAGGTTACAGAGGGACATAGATAAGATGCAGAGCTGAGCTGAGAAGCGGCAAATGGAGTTTAATGCAGAAAAATGTGAGGTAGTTCACTTTGGAAGAAATAACAGGAATGCAGAGTACTGGGCGAAGGGAAGATTCACGGAGTGTAGATGAACAGAGAGATCTCGGTGTCCAGGTGCATAAATCCCTGAAAGTTGCCACCCAAGTTGATATGGTTGTTAAGAAGGCTTATGGTGTGTTGACGCTTATTGGTAGGGGGATTGAGGTTCGGAGCCACGAGGTCATCCTTCAGCTGTACAAGACACTGATAAGGCTGCACCTGGAGTATTGCGTGCAGTTCAGGTCACCACATTATAGGACGGATGTGGAAGCACTGGAAAGGGTTCAGAGGAGACTTACTAGGATGTTGCCTGGTATGGAAGGGAGGTCTTACAAGGAAAGGCTGAGGGAACTGAGGCTGTTTTTGTTGGAGAGAAGAAGGTTGAGAGGTGACTTAATCAAGATGTATAAGATAATCAGAGGGTTAGATAGAGTGGACACTGAGAGCAGTTTTCCTCGGATGGTGAAGGCTAACAGGAGGGGACATAGCTTTAAGTTGAGGAGTGATAGATTTAGGACAGATATTAGGGGTAGTTTCTTCATTCAAAGAGTAGTAGGGGCATGGGACGGCCTGTCTGCAACAGTAGTAGACTTGCCGGTGTTAAGGGCATTGGACATACATATTGATAATAATGGAATGGTGTAGGTTAGATGGGCATCAGATTATTTTTGCTGGTTGGGTCGAAGGGCCTGTACTGCGCTGGAACATTCTATGTCCTATGTAAAACATTAACTCTGTTGCTCTCTCTACAGATGCTGCCAGACTTCCTCAGTTTCTGCAGCATTTTCTGTTTTCAGTGCAGTTGTATTTAATTTGATCTGTCCCTTTAAGGCCACTGCTCAAGTGATCCTTGAGGAAATGATCTGAATAGCATCTAATTTAGGTAACTAATTTTCAAAACAAAAAACTCCATACTACTTCGACAGATTTCCATCACCAAGCCATTTGGGTGGGCACTGTTATCTAGCAGCTTTCATTGTTACGAACTCCACAAATAACTTACTGAAGTCAATGTCACAATTTTTGAGAAATTAACTATTCATCACCGAATCAGGCTGGACAAGTTCAACATGGTTGGGATTGGTCTCCAGTGCTTTTTAGTGTTCTGAAGGCTACAGGACCTGAAACCTTGACACTGCTTTCTCTCCACAGATACTGCCAGACCTGCTGAGTCTCTCCATCAATTTCTGTTTTTGTTTTAGATTTCTAACATCCACAATTCTTTGTTTCTCTTTTTTTTTAAAAGAAAGAGCTTGTTTGAATCCCTCTGATCAGGTTTCTGACCCCTTCAATGAACTGGTTCCTAACAAAGGTACAAATGACATCTTTTGTGACCAAGACAACAGTATCCACCATCCTTGTCCTGTTAATAACATTTGATGTCGTTCAGCAAAAAAGTTCTCTCCAGCACTTTTCCACCATTGGCATGCTGTATGGGACTGGATTTACCTGGTTTCATTCAGATTTATTCAGTCACAGAAAGAGAATCACCTGCAATGGCTTTTCCTCTTGCTCCTGCATTGTTAAACTGTGTTTCTTCCCAGAAATCTATCCTTTTCCCCACTTGCTTCTCATTCACATTACCTCTTGGTGACATAATCTAAAATCAAGCCATTAGTTTCTATCTGTACGCTGGAGGCCCTTGTTCTATCTCACCTCCACTTGTTTTAACCTCTCCTCGCTCTCAAATGCCAAAATTTTCTCCAATTAAATATCTGGAAGACTGAAGCTGTTGCCTTCAGTCCCCATGACCAACTCCACACTCTAGCCAAGGATATCAACGCTTTTTGTGGCAACTGTTTGAAATTGAACTCGACTGTTTGCAATCAGACTTGTCCCAAGGACCAGCTTCCTACTATATACCCACATCAAGACTGTTTACTTCCACCTCCTTAATACTGTCACACTCTCAGCTTGTCCCAGCCCAATTACATCTGACACCCTCTACGTTTTTGTCATCTCCAAATCTGATTATTCTACTGCAGTCTTGGACAGCCTCCCACACTCCATCCTCTGTTATTCAATACTCTGGAGTTCATGTCCTTACTTGCACCAAATCCTACTCAACTACCTCCCCTACGCTTGCAAATACAATAGCACAGTCAGGCACCACCTCAAACTGAAATTCGCATCCTCATTTTCAAATTTGTCACTGGCCTCACCCGTTCAAAAATCTCAATAATTGCCTTTTGCCTTACCACCAATAATTTCTTGAATTTCCATTCTATAATCACTCTTTTATCTACTTCTCTTTCCTCCGTTCTTTAAGATTCTCTTTAAAACAAATCTTTTTATCACCTGGTTTAATATTTCATTACATCATTCAGTATTTATATTTTGTTTTATAACTTTCCTATAAAGCATCTTGTTAAAGGTAATTAGTTCTTGTTCTTTGAATAAAGCCTCTGGGTTTTGCTAGTCCAGTACGGCAACTGACATTCTGTACTTCATTGCTTGTAAATTCTGGAGATCGGTTAGTGATCAATTGGAGGTTTTTGACTTCTGAGTAGCAGATGAAATAGTAAAGTCATACTGCATGGAAACAGACTCTTCTAAGTTCTGATAAGAATGGTTCTGTGACATCTGCAGTGAGAGGCAATGGATGCAAGAAAATATGGAAAAACAAACCTCTTGGTATCATCAACAGTAAGCCAGTGGTAGCTGTATTTGAGTTGGGGCTAGTGTTCAAGGCATTTGGTTTCATTAGAAGAACAGTTGCATGATGAAATCAGAAAGAGAAATAACAGGTTATAGCTACTGTGGGTGAATGCTCTCAGGTCTGACAGTATTTAGAAGGCATGTCAGCAGTAGAGGAGAAGTGGGGGTGGCTCACGGGTTTTAGGTGACAGAATGCTGGGGTCCTGGAGCTTGGCTAGGAGTTCAGGGAATATAATTAATTGAAAGGGGTCCTTGGGCTTGGAATCATTGGTGGGGGTTGAGGGGCAGCTGGGGAAGAGATAGCATCTTGAGAGCAAGAAGAATGGTTGAAGCTATATGGAAGCACAGAAGAGGTACTGCAATTAATAACTCAAAGCAAGCATTAGTAAAATTAAATATACACAAAGTTTTTGATGGGGATGTAATTTAAAAAGGCGGTTTCTGGAATTTAAAAAGGAAATTAGTCAAATACTTGATAAAATAAACTTCTCTGTTAATTAATCTTAAAAATTGCCCAGTGAAAATAAACTTGACATATAATTAAACTAAGTTGGCCGTCGAGTTTGGAGGTGGGGTAGTGATGAAGACAGCAATACTCCCACACATTAAATTTATCAGTCCTCTGTTGTTTAGAAGTGAATTAAAACATGGGTTCCTGCCACATTATGTCAGTTAGCATCTCCCTGGGAAACACAACAACTTTACCCTCAGAATATGAATACTCCCCCAATGAATTAAATAAAAGCAGCCTTTCTGAAGATTAGAGGGATTTTTGGTGTATTATTTATAAAATAGAAGGGGATTCAGACAGAAGAAACTACAATAAAATAAAGCTAGATTAATTACATACATTTTGGGAAAAGTAGTGCCTAAAAGGTTTAAGTTGTGAAAGAGGACGAAATTGCTTAGATGAGGCAGGAGAGCTGGCTGAGTTCAGAGCTGTGAGCCCAAAATAAAATACAGGTTACCATAAGTTTAGGAAGGATGTACAAGCTGGGGTTAACATGCGATGTCAGGAATGAGAAGCTCTAGCTATGGCGAGCTAGAAGAGAAACATGGTCTTTTTTAGGAATCTGGCCTGTTCTATAACAAAGAAGGTAAAAGGAAAAGCTGATAATAGTATGCAAACATTTACGCATAAAAGTCAGGGAAAAAAAATCTATTTCCAGTGGCTGATGATTCGCAATTATAAGACTTAAATTGAATACCACACAACACCAGGTTATAGTCCAACAGATTTAATTGGAAACACACTAGTTTTCGGAGAGACGTTCCTTCATTCAGCATCGCTCCGAAAGCTAGTGTGCTTCCAATTAAACCTATTGGACTATAACCTGGTGTTGTGTGATTTTTAACTTTGTCCACCCCAGTCCAACACAGGCATCTCCAAATCATAAATTGAATACAGTTAGCAACAGACCAAAGGGAGAGGTTAGAAAGATCTTTCTTAAAACAGAGGTTGGTTAGAAAATGGGTTGTCCCTTCAAGGAACTACAGCAGATACAAAATCCATACTAGTTTTTAAAGCAAATAAACAGTTTACTTATTTTTAAGAAATGGGAACTTTTTCATAGACCAGTATAGTCACAATTAAGCCTTTCTGTGCTGTAAAATTCTTTGACAAAAGTAAGGCTTGAGCACATGGGCTCATGATGTGAAACAGGATTGAGCATATTAGAAAACGTTGAGTCAACTAATGAAACAAATGAAAATCTATGTTTAAAATGAGATAAAAAGCTGTTACACGCAGACATATTGAAGGCAGACATGATATAGAAATGTGACCAAAAGCAGTTTCAAATGAACAAGAAAAGCTGACAGGATATGTAAAACTTTGAATATTATAGATAACAACAAGTGTATTATGCTAATACAATTATGAAGGTGTCATCTTTCAGAGCATACATCAAATGGAGACCCCGTCTCTGAGCTGCACATAAAAGAGCTCCTGGAACAATTCTCAAGTGGAGCAGATAAGTTCTCTCTGCTATTCTGGTCAATGTTTATTACTTAACTAAGTCATTGAAATAAACCTGGTCAATATGACAGGACTGCTTATGGAATGTTTCTGTACATAATAGACTGTTGTGTTTCATGGATTATAATAGTAACTTTGCTTCAAAAAGTACTTCATGAGGTGTAAAGTGCTTTGGAAACCTTTGGCACTTTATAAACTATTATTTTTCTTTACAAGATGTGGCTGTCATTACTTTATCAGCATTTGTCACTCATTGCAAATTCCCTTGAGGTGGTGGATGAGGTGCCTTCTTGAACCTCTGCAATCCATAGAGTGTATGTACACTCACAATTGACTGGAAGAGTTCCAAGATTTTGACCCAGTGAGAGTGACATAGCTCTAAGTCAGGATAACGTATTGTTTGGTGGTGAACTTGCAGGCAGTGATGTTCTCTAACATTTGGTGACCTTCTTTATCGAGGTGGTAGAGGTAATGAGTTTGAAAGATATTACCTAAGGTAGCTTGGCATCTGGAGTGTACTTTGTGAAAGGTACACACTTCTGCCATTGTTGCTGATGGGAGTGAATGTTTAAAATGCTGGATGAGATGCTAATCATAGACGGTGTTCAGTTTCTTGAATGTTTTTGGCGTTGCACTCATTCAGGCAAGCGGACAGTATTCCATGACACTCTTGATTTGTGCCTTGTCAATGATGGAAAGGCTTGGGGAATGAGGAGATGCATTAGACATCACAGAATTCCCAAGCTCTGACCTGCTCTTGTAGTCACAATGTTTATATGGCTGGTCCAGTGAATACCAGTCTTCCTTTATTTAATAGATACTATCTGACATATAAGGAATGGACTTTTTTTTAAATATTAGATTAGATTAGATTACATTACATTACATTACAGTGTGGAAACAGGCCCTTCGGCCCAATAAGTCCACACCGCCCATACCCCTACATTTACCCCTTACCTAACACTACGGGCAATTTAGCATGGCCAATTCACCTGACCTGCACATCTTTGGACTGTGGGAGGAAACCGGAGCACTCGGAGGAAACCCACGCAGACACTGGGAGAATGTGCAAACTCCACACAGTCAGTCGCCTGAGGCGGGAATTGAACCCGGGTCTCTGGCGCTGTGAGGCAGCAGTGCTAACCACTGTGCCACCGTGCCGCCCACAACTGTTGAAGAAAGCAATAAAAACCAACAGCCATGAGATCCATGACTTTGTTCAATTTTATAGCAAACAATAAAGAACATTTTTTTACTTAGCAGGTGGACTTAAATCTTCTGAATCTAAATTTTCAATGCAGGAAAAGTACCCCCATACAGGTTCCACCATAAAGACAGAAACAGCTCATACAAAGCTTTAAGTGCAATTCTCATTATCGCTAAAAGCTTACTTTCTTTATGAAGCTGATGTGTCAAAGTAGTAACATGCAACGCAACTAGCTTCAGCTTTTCATCAGCAGCCCACTTCAGTTGGAGCATCAGAGCTGTTTACACCATACCTTTTGTTTTGCCCTTGTAGCACTTTTTTTTGTTACAAAAATGTAATGATTTAATGCATGCTCCATCAAAATCACTTCAACTCCAGACTTAGCATGTTTTTACGTGAACAAAGTCTGCACTATTCAGTAGGAAGTTGAATCTTTTGTTTGGTTGCATTAGTTATTATAGACAGAAAGATGTTGTGATTTTTCAGGTAACAAAACACAAAGTGCTCTGATTCTGAAGGTGCTTTTAGATCAGTAATTATATTTCAGCAATATTTTATTTATTAACCTGCCAAAATGCAGTGGAAAAAAGCTAGAATGTATCCTGATGGTAGGATTACTTGTGCATATTTGGGCACCATAGTGATGAACAGTTTAATGGCATCATCATCCAGTAACTCTTTATAATGAATAACATATTATAAATGAATCATTTGCAGTAAAGCAGAAGCTACAAAAATTCAGTCAATTTCAGCATTTAAGACGACCATTTGAACAGGTCTGTTGGCAACACAGCAGGAAGTGAACATATATTGGTGATAAATTTGAATCACATTTAGGAGAGCAGCACAGAATATTAATTTTGGAGTAGACGTGAGAGGAGTGGAGGAGAAAGTGCCAATGAAGTTTGGAATCAAATTAACCTATGATCCGGTGATCAGCAGCAGACCTTCACTGTCTTGAAAGGGCAAGAATTGGACGATATAGGGAGACTTCATTAAGGCAAAAGGTTTGACTTGATTTATTATAGCCACATGTCCTTAAGTACAATTAAAAATTTTGTTTTGCGAGCAGTACAGGCAGATCATAGCAAACAAGGTCATACAGATCATAGGGTGTTTAAACGGCGAGCAGCATATAAGGTTAAGAGCAAGGCATACAAGGTTACAGCTGCACACAAGGTGCACAAAGTAAAATTAACATTAGCAAAATCAGCATTAATTGAAGTTAGAGGGGTCTATTCAGCAGTCTAATAACGGCAGGGAAGAAGGTGTTCTTGAACCTGTTGGTGTGTAAGTTCAAGCTTCCATATCTTCTACCTGATGGAAGAGATTGGAAGACAGCATTACCAGGATGGGAGGGGTCTTTGATGATTTTGGTAGCCTTTCTGTGGCAGTGAGAAGTGTACATGGATTCCAAGAAGGTTAGCTTCCATGGTGGTGTCATTTATCCCTCAGTCAAGTTTCCATGAAGGCCATGCTGGCAATGCAATAATTCACAATAAATCCATGGATAGCATTGCCTGTTTACTGGTGACCATTCTGGAGAGAAATGTGTAAGGGTGTTGGAGGTGGTCTGCTGGCAGAGATCATATGTTCAGCAATAGGAGGGGACTCCATCAGTGAAGTTGTAATTCTGAATGTAAACCTTTTGATTTTTCAACCTTTAAAGAACCTCATCAAGACATATTTGAAATGTCAACCTTTTGGTCACTCTCCTGATCCCTCCTGCTAGCTCACTCATACCCTTTTAAGTTTTCCAATATTCAAGACTCCATACTGTTAACAGTCGGGAAAATAAGCATCTTGCTGAATGAAGATCAGATTACAAGAAAAATCGTAACATAGATTCATACCCATCAAATTAAGAATTTAGCATTTCAATTTTCTCTCAACTGTTCTTTGGTTTTGTAATATTGACCTTCAGAATAACATTTTCATCATTTTTTAAGATTACACGAACATATTTAAATAACAGGGAACTCCTTCAACAATGACCTAACTGATCTTTTACATCTTTGGTTACCATGTAAAGGATGGTCCTATGTTTGTATCACTTTAACTTTATTAGTCAGTGTGCAAGGTGTGTTAATTTCATCCAGAAACAAAGCCCAGGACATAGTTAAATTGCTTCAAACTTTACAGACAGGAAGGCGAGGGTGGCGGGTGAAGGAGTGAAGAAAAGACCAAGATCTACCTCCCTATTAGAGCTTCTTGGATGTGCAAAATCGTAGGATATATTTAGTTTGATTTTTAATTATAGCTAAATGCAATTCTTTAAAGCCTAGAACTCTATCTGAAACTAGGGAAGTGATTTCTGGGCCTCTTGCTGAGCTATTTGGATCATTGATAATCACAGGTGAGGTGCTGGAAGACTGGAGGTTGGCTAATGTGGTGCCACTGTTTAAAAAGGTAAGTGCAAGCCAGGGAACTATAGAATAGTGAGCCTTACATTGGTGGTGGGCAAGTTGTTGGAGGGAATCCTGAGGGACAGGATGTACATGTATTTGGAAAAGCAAGGACTGATTAGAACATAGAACATAGAAGAATACAGCGCAGTACAGGCCCTTTGGCCCTCGATGTTGCGCCGATCCAAGCCCACCTAACCTATACTAACCCACTATCCTCCATATACCTATCCAATGCCCGCTTAAATGCCCATAAAGAGGGAGAGTCCACCACTGCTACTGGCAGGGCATTCCATGAACTTACGACTCGCTGAGTGAAGAACCTACCCCTAACTTCAGTCCTATATCTACCCCCCCTTAATTTAAAGCTATGCCCCCTTGTAATACCCGACTCCATACGCGGGAAAAGTTTCACACTGTCAACCCTATCTGACCCCCTAATCATCTTGTACACCTCAATCAAGTCACCCCTAAACCTTCTTTTCTCCAATGAAAACAGCCCCAAGTGTCTCAGTCTTTCCTCATACGATCTTCCTTCCATACCAGGCAACATCCTGGTAAACCTCCTCTGCACCCGTTCCAGTGCCTCCACATCCTTCCTATAGTATGGCGACCAAAACTGCACACAATATTCCAGATGCGGCCGCACCAGAGTCTTATACAACTGCATCATGACCTCAGGACTCCGGAACTCAATTCCTCTACCAATAAAAGCCAGTACGCCATATGCCTTCCTCACCACACTATTTACCTGGGTGGCAACTTTCAGAGATCTGTGTACATGGACACCAAGATCCCTCTGCTCATCCACACTACCAAGTATCCGACCATTAGCCCAGTACCCCATCTTTTTGTTATTCTTCCCAAAGTGAATCACCTCACACTTAGCTACATTGAATTCCATTTGCCACCTTTCTGCCCAGCTCTGCAGCTTCTCTATATCCTGCTGTAACCTGCCACATCCTTCCTCACTGTCAACAACTCCTCCGACTTTCGTATCATTGATTAGGGATAGTCAACATGGCTTTGTGTGTGGGAAATCATGTCTCATGAACTTGACTGAGTTTTTTGAAGAAGTAACAAAGAGAATTGATGAGGGCAGAGTGGTGGACGTAATCTATATGGAGACTGGTTAGCAAGGTTAGATCTCATGGAATACTAGCCATTTGGATGCAGAACTGGCTTGAAGATAGAAGACAGAGAGTGGTGGTGGAGGGTTGCTTATCAGACAGGAGGCCTGTGACCAGTGAAGTGTCACAAGGATCGGTGCTTGATTCACTGCTTTTCATCATTTATAGAAATGATTTGGATGTGAACCTAGGAGTATAGAACATAGAACAATACAGCACAGAACAGGCCCTTCGGCCCACGATGTTGTGCCGAACTTCTAACCTAGATTAAGTACCCATCCATGTACCTATCCATATAGCTCGTAAGATTGCAGATGACATCAAAATTGGAAGGGTAGAGGACAGCGAAGAAGGTTACATCAGATTACAATGGGATCTTGATCAGATGGGCCAATGCGCTGAGAAGTGGCAGATGGAGTTTAATTAAAATAAATGTGATGTGCTGCATTTTGGAAAAGCAAATCATAGCAGGACTTATACACTGAATGGTAAGGTCCTAGGGAGTGTTGCTGAACAAAGAGACCTTGGAGTGCAGGTTCATAGCTCCTTGAAAGTAGAATTGTAGGTAGATTGAAGAAGGCGTCTGGTATGCTTTCCTTTATTGGTCAGAGTATTGAGTATAGGAGTTGGGAAGTCATGTTACAGCTGTACAGGGTTGGAGGATTTGAGCTATAGGGAGAGGCTGAATAGGCTAGGCTGTTTTCCCTGGAGTGTCGAAAGCTGAGAGGTGACCTTATGGAGGTTTATAAAATCATGAAGGGTATGGATACGATAAATAAACAAAGTATTTTTCCTGGGGTGGGGGAGTCCAGAACTAGAGGGCATAGGTTTAAGGTGGCAGGGGGAGGTACAAAAGGGACCTGAGGGGCAACTTTTTCACACAGAGGGTGATGCATGTATGGAATGAGCTGCCAGAGGAAGGGGTGGAGGCTGGTACAAATTACAATATTTAAAAGATATCTGGATGGGTATATGAATAGAAAGGGATATGGGCCAAGTGCTGGCAAATGGGGCTAGATTAGGTTAGGATATCTGGTCGGCATGGATAAGTTTGACCGAAGGGTTTGTTTCCATGCTGTACATCTCTATGATTCTATAACTGTAAGTCAGTCCACCAGTCCTATAGTGCACTTCACTTCCTTTCAATTGTAGCAGAAGTAGTATCTCCTCCACTTTCCCCAGAAGAAATAAATCAAACTGTAAAAATGCAAAGGGAGCAACGTTTTATCTTATGGATGAAATAGCACTTGGCTCAGGAAACATACTTTATACATGTAGTAAAGCCGAAAGATAGCACATCTTCTTGGCTGAAGTGACTGTACTTACTTTATCACACAGCTCTTCAAATGTGCAGTCTGCTATGGTTCCGCAAGCTTTGCTCAGTCTCAGTTCTCTGCCTTGCACTTTCAAAATCCTTGGTCGTGTTACTATGGAAACATGAACAAAGAATCAGCCTTGTCTGGATAATTACTATAAAATTCATCTCTTATACCTTGGAAATGCATGGTTTGATGAATAATAGCACATGATTCAACACAGAAATTAGACAAAATACTGATACAATGACAACCACTTGAGTGTGGCATCAACCCATATACAGCAATGGAACTTACTAATTGGTCAGTGGAGATTGGGCATTGTGTTCTAAATGTATTCTCTTTCAAGAGAAATTAACTTACGTACTATCATTTTGTTTCTGAGCCAGCTCATCAAATAGCTTATCCACGACAGCCTCCACATCAGCTTCACTTGTACTACAGTGAAAAGAATAATGGAATATGAAATTAATAACACTTGAAGCCAACATCAAACAGCTGCCCAGGCTCGCTTAGCTTTTTGCCCATCAAAAAAGAACAGGATGTTATGCTCTAAATACAAACATTAGATTTATAATACACTTTAAAGCTTGGAATATTAACTCTCAGGTAGATGATTCTATCTTATTTGCATACACTGAAAGACTTCTGTGATTGAAACCTAAGCCAGTAATGAGGCAATACAAGCGAACCAAATCCATTAATGCTATGTGTATACAATGAGAAGAAAGGACCATGGGTTTCTCTTGCATGCAAAACAAGAGCAAGAGAACAGATCAGTCATTCTTCTGAAGAAATAGCTTTTGAAAACGTACTGAGATGGTACATCATTCAGACTAAATATGGCTAAGTAGCTTGTTATAAAAGTCAAATTAAAGCAGTGTGAAGAGAGAGCATGTTACAGTTAAGCTTATAAAATATTATGAGTGAATGCATACAGATTTCAAATCAGAAATCAAGTAATGACTCAAGCTCTTAGGAGCTGCATTATTATTTACAAAATAATGAAGTATGAAGCAAGGATTGACAAAAAACCAAAGGAGACAATAAATAGAAATCAATCTGGTTTGGTCCTCGAAAATATTATGGTTTTTACATTTAAAATGCACAGAAAACAAAGAGCAATTTTTGCTTGTAATGGTTTTCAATCTGAAATGCACTTTTAATTTTTTTTAAATTAACATTGTTAAAATTATTTAAAATAAGAACTAGTAGTTATTATTATGCTTCTGAAATGCCTTGAGAAGTTTTCCTAATTAAAGATGCTGAATTAAATGTTCTTCAATTGACTTCAATTGAGCAATACCAGCGCAATGTCATTAAGTGATGGAACTATGTTATTATATTGTTAAAAACTTTGGTTAACTTTGCTCCATACTATTGTAATATTTGCTTAGTATAATTCTTGCTTTACCTGAAACAATAAATACTAAAATGGGTGACAAAATAATGAAGGGTGTTAATTCCTTCATAAACTGTTCAAACTTCATTGCAGTGCTAGAAAATCCTTAGTCTTTAAGCACATTCTACAGTATTCTATGTTACTGTATTCAAGAGACAATAAAACATTAATAAAAGATATATAATATATAAGTAAAAATCTGGCCAAGTTTGTCAACATGTAGAAACCGACCTGAGGACAAAACAGGCAATAACAATCACAATGCATTAGTGCAGTGTTAGTGAAACAATACTAAAATAAAGCAGCATGATAATGCAGTTCTAATGGAGTTGGTCACAATTAAATCTGCAGTTTGAGCATCTTGATTAGATTCCCTACAGTATAGAAACAGGCCCTTTGGCCTAACAAATCCACACCGACCCTCTGAAGAGTAACCCACCCAAACCCGTTCCCCTGCCCTCTATTTACCCCGACTAATGCACCTAACACTATCGGCAATTTAGGATGGCCAATTCACCTGACCTGCACATCTTTGGATTGTGGGAGGAAACCGGAGCACATGAAGGAAACCCACGCAGACACGGGGAGAATGGGCAAACTCCACACAGACAGTCACCCGAGGCAGAAATCGAACTTGAGTCCCTGTTGCTGTGAGGCAGTAATACTAACCAATGAGCCACCGTGCTGCCCAATCTTGATCTACTGGATTCTATTCGGTGCCAATGATGGCCAAACAACAGTAAACACATTTTTGATTTTGAAACAAGTTTTTTTCTTCTTTTTATCTTACGTCACACCCCATGTTTGTAAAATTCTTCACAATTTCATTTTATCTTTGATGCCAGTCACCCGTTTACATTTTCTAATCTTCTTTGGATTCCTTAATCTGTAGTTGGCTCAATTTTCTTTTATACTATCAGCCCAAATTTATCATATGCCTCTTCTTCAAGTGTCCTTTAAATTTGTCTATTTCCATAAAGAAGTCCTGTTGCTATTCCGCCCTCATTACGTCTTGTGAGACTACGTCTGGTCTTAATCAGTTTTCTTTAAAAGTTTTCCGTAGTTTGTTCACAGCTTCATTTAACATTTCCTTTCAATTTATTTGACTACTTTCTCTTTCATCTCATTGAACTGGCTTTTTTCCAGTCAAGAGCTTTTAACTTTTTCAGTTTCCTGTACTTTAAGTTTCCATATTGAGCCTAATTATATTATGGTCATTATTTCCTGGATGTTCCCCGACGCTTGCATTGCCAACTTGCCATACTTAATTTCATAGAACGAGGCCTGGCATTGCCATCTTCCTGGTTAAACAAAACTATATTAATCCTGGACATTCTCATTCTTTGATATTACCTTCTCTCCAATCCATCTTTGGGCTTAGTTGACCTTGTGAGAGGATACTGAATATGTTTTACCCCAGGTATATCATCAGAAATGCAGAGGTAAGTTACTGTGCACTAAAATCTGTGTCTTCTTTCTTTGACCCATGAACTCTCAGTGTCAAATTTTAACCTCATTTTCACTTATTAGTTCAAATCATGATAATCTTCTATGGCCCTGAAGTTTCCACATTAATTCAAATATAGCTGCTATATTATTCCTAAAATCATCTGAATTATGATCAGTTCAGTTCAACATTACTGATAATTCAGTGTTCAAATAACTGGAACTTGAAATAGATAGAATTTGCATCCAAAAAAATGAAGCTGATATATTCCTGTTTTGACGAGGTTTTATTCATTTAATTCATGTCTGCTGACAATGTAAAATTAACCCCAATGTCACTTAACAGTCTCAGACAAAAAACACGCACACAAATGTTAGACTATACAGCCTCATCTTTTTATAGCACTATTATTCCCAAGCTTTGCTGGAATTATATTGCAATCCTTAGTTAGAGACAGTTTGCAGTGTTCTGTTTTACCTAGCCTATGTCACTTAACTCAGAAACTATATTTTATTTTCTTCCTGTATTGTTGGTACAGGTTTTACGAACAGACAGCATATCTCACTAATGTTTCTGTACAAAGTACTTGCAAAAAATAATTCAACAAGGTTATCCTGAAAAGCTAAAACTGCTTTGAAGATTTGTAAACAAATAAAAATCAGAATTTGGCAGTACATTTTGAAAAGTTGTTTTCATTCTTTGGTTTCACATGCACACATCAGCTGAGAGTCTCAGCTCTACAAAATATATTGGAATTAATGCCTTTTTTGTACATATTGAAAATAAATATTAATTTACTCTGCACTCACTATTACCATTTTCACTTTGAAAGTACATTTCTGCATCATTTTTAAATGAGTAGATTAGTGAAAATGATATGCACATTTTAAATTAATGTATTTGTTCTAAGAATAAGAATATTTTCTTTGGAAGTTTTCTACAAACAACTTTTGTGATGTGCATTTTCAGAAATATGCTAAAAGACTATCCTCCTGTGCTGTACCGTTCAGTGTTTTCCAGCGTTCTACTGTGCTTTGCTGCATTATGCCTCAGCCTTTCCAACCCTTCGGTTTAGGGTTGCCCATTAGACAGTGGGTTTCCAACACCAAGACTAAAGAAATCAGCTACACATAAAGAAACCTCTTAACATCAGTTACTGTATTAGAAAATTATTCACATTTTCTCTGATATAAGCATTGTGACCATCTATGGGTCTCCTGCTGTGAGTTCTTAAAGAAACACACAATACCATGAATTCCGACTCATCATTAACAATTCTAATCATGCAGAGAGTTCTGCCGCAGCATCACTGACTGTAACTCACAGGAAAACATTTCCGCTGTTGTGGACCAAAACTGAAAAATTGTGAAAGCCTTTTCCAACAGAATATTATTTAAGAAATTGATTTCAAAGTTACCACAAGCCTCAGTAACCTTCGCAGGGCATGAAAAATGTCTGTTGCACACACCTTCAAACAAAACTTCATAAAATCCTGTTTGAGGAGCAGAGTCAACTTTCTTTTTCAGCCAATCATTCAGAGAGCAGAATAATTATATGGAAAATACCATTTTATAGAGATGTCTGAGAGTCCTGATGTGTTTACAAAACCATGTAAAACAAATATGCTTTGAAATTTGTTGATGATAAATAAAATTAATTCCGAAACTGCTTCAATAGTTTTAATGAATGCAGACATTTTTCACTGATCTTGATCTTTTGTTTGGCTTCCTGGAATAAATGATTGTTTCAACCATCGTGTACCATTATGTCCCTTTTTAAACATAAGTTGCTAATGTGTTTGAGGTATTATCCTTTATTTTATTAAAATCTGAAGTTATAAATACAGACAAATACGTTGGCTGAGCATATTGACTTGTTTTAATCTCAGTGTAATGGGGCATGGATTTGTGCTTGAGATCCCCTGCCCTGAGCACAACTAAATGCAACCAGTGAGGAAATTTATTTTATTAATTGGAGATAGTTAACTGAAGCGATATAAATTTTAAACAGAGCTATGCCTAAAGTCTAAAAATTTCTTCTGCTAATTTTGAAAAGATTAACCCTCAACATGTTCGTAAATTTTTCCTCTGTCAATGGTACATTAACCTATTAAGATAACACTTCAAGGCCGGCATTTATTGACCCTCCTAATTATTCTTGGGAAGGCAATGGTGAGCCAACATCTTGAACCACTGCAGTCACAGCTGATGCAAATACACTTACATTACTATGGGAACAGTAGGCAAGGCTGAGGTACTAAATTGATACTTTATTAGAGAAGATGTTACCCAAACAGTGTACACCGTGATCCTCATTACCTCATCCAATTGATATTCAACAGGGAGGCTTACAGATTCACCAGCTTACAGAGGATAAGTGGTGATTAACAGGAAATTTACAAGCTCACATATGAGCTGATGCTATGAGGTTTGATAGAATCAAAAGTCAAATGTTGAGAAATCTCACAGTAACCTCCTCAACACTGTGTACCAACCATACTGGATTTATCCTGTCAATGGTACAGGAGAACCTAGGAATGGTGAAGGAAAAGTCTGATTCTGAGAGTATGGCTGTGTTCATCTGTGAGATTGCTCTCTCAATTTTGGTACATCTGCCCAGATGTTTGTGAAAGAACTTTGTAGAATGGACAGGACTAATGTCAATACCCAAGCTGTCAATTCAATATTGATTTTTAGTTTATAAGGATGTGGTGGCACAGTGATAATTTCACTAGTCTAGTAATCTAAAATCCCAGGCTAATGCTCTGTGAACATTGGTTTGAATCCTACCTTGGCAGATGTGAAATTTTAATTCAATAAAAAATCTGGAATAAAAAGCTAGCCTATTGGTGACCATGTAACTACTGTTAATTGTCATAAAAACCCATCTAGTTCAATAATACCCTTTAGGGAATGTCACTTCCATCCTTACCTGGTCTGGTTCCCATGTGGCTCCAGACCTGCAGCAATGTGGTTGACTCTTAACTGCCCTCTGGGAAATTGGACAATAAATATTGGCCTAGCCAATGACACCCATATGCCGTGGTTGAATGAAAAAAAAATTGTGAATATGTTGATATGACTAAGTGGTACTTCAGAGAGCAGTTGAAAGTCCATCCCATTAATGAGCCATGGATGGGGGGTAGCATTTTCCTTCTCTAAAGGACAATAAACAAATTATTTTGGCTTTTATGACAATCTAAAGACTTTAAGGCAGTCTTGATTGATACTAGCTTTTCATTCCAGTCTTATTTCATTAACTGAATCCAAATTTGGTGGCACAGTGGTTAGCACTGCTGCCTCTCAGCGCCGGAGACCTGGGTTCAATTCCCGCCTCAGGCGACTAACTGTGTGGAGCTTGCACGTTCTCCCCGTGTCTGCATGGGTTTCCTCCGGGTGCTCCGGTTTCCTCCCATAGTCCAAAGATGTGCAGGTCAGGTGAATTGGCCATGCTAAATTGCCCATAGTGTTAGGTAGGGGTAAATGTAGGGGTATGGGTGGGTTGCGCTTCGGCGGGTCGGTGTGGACTTGTTGGGCCGAAGGGCCTGTTTCCACACTGTAATGTAATGTAATGTAATCTAATCAAATTCACAAATTGCACTGAGAGAACTGAACTCACATTGCCAGGTTATTAATCCAGGTCACATAACCACTGTGCTACACCCACAAGCATACATGGTAGTTTAGCAAACACCCTTTGAAGGTCCCTATATACAACACAACCACATTGCTCCTTTGAACCACATCTGTTACTTAAGTCAATAATTTATCAGCATATAAATTTTCAGAATGTCAAATAATTTTACCCCCCTGTATTATCTTTAAAAGTTACCCCGGTCATCACCAAGACTGCTTGATTTATTCCTCTCCACTTTTATGAGCAGAGGTGTTAACATTTACAATAGTCCAGCCCATACCTAAGGAGGATTGGAAGACTATGACTAGACCATCTGAAATTTAAGCACTACTTGCCTCAGTAGCTTCTCAATACTGGTGTCAAGAGGCACTTTTTAGCACATGTCAAATCCATTATTCTTCTATCTAATATCCAAACATAGAAACTTACAAATCAGGAACACTAAGCTTTTCGGCCCTTCAAGCCTGCTCTGCTGTTCAAAAGGATCATGGTTAATTTTCTACTCAACTCTACTTTTCCACAGAAACCCCAAAATCCTCGATTCTTCTAGCATCCAAAAATCTACTATCTCTGTTATGAATGCAGTCAACAACTGGACACTTAATAGTTCTCCACGATACAGAATTCTAAAGATTCACAACACTTTGGGTGAAGAGATTTCTCTACTCAGTCCAGAGTACCTAACTCTTTTACTTCTGACATTGTAACCACTGATATGGCTACAGCATTCTCCTTGACTTCAACATTAGCAGTATGTTGTTTTGTAATGAAGACAAATCCAAAATACTAATTTAATATTCAGCCATGTTTTCCACCTCTACAACTATATAGTGTACTTGCAACAGATGGGACTACAACAGTTCAAGACGGCAATTCATCACTTTCTCAAGAGCAATTAAAATAGACGATAATTGCTGGCTGAGCCAGTTATGCCACACCCCATGAAAGAAGAATTAAAAATTCCTTATTGATCCCAAATGGGCTCCTTGCTTCATTTTTCTCTATTACTTTATCTATGTTTGTAAAGGTTTAACATTCACTTTTACATTAGTTGTCAATGTTTTCTCATATTCTCAAGTCTTGTTTCCCCAACTTTAGTATTATGTGCTTTCTGTTTTCAGCTTTGGTTATCTATTGTATACGTTTGTTATAATTCCCTTTTTACTTTCAGTGTTAATGTCTCTTTCTTTTTATTCATTCAGGTAGATCTAGCTTTGAATGCCCTTCCTTTCTCCCTTGTGAGAATATGCTAATTTTATACCTGAATAATCTCCCCTTTGAAGGCTTCCCAATTTTTGATTCATAAACTTGGGCAAGATCCCTTTTCAATTCACTGAAAATAGCATTCTTCCAGTTAAGCCTTTATGTTATTCTTTGCTCTCTTTCATATCATTAGGTTCAGAAGTTTTGTTCAAGCACAGAAGAGGGAATAAACAGAAAACCACATCTGTATCCTTTACTCAAGTTACATTGCTCAATCTACACAACTCAAAAGGTACATATTTAGAATAGTTATGATTACTGTTGTCAAATCCTCGCCGATTGAAATGTGCTCCATTTAGCTCAATTCATCACTGACAACCAGATCTAGTACTGGTTCCTCTTTTCATTGGGTTGGAAACACACAGATTAGGAAAATTCTCTTGTGCATATTTCAAATCCCTCCAGTGCTTTGCAATCACATGGTTATTTTCCCAAATTATATTAGAATAACTGAAGATACTAATTGTCAGTACTCCATATTCTTGTATATTTTGCTAAATTAACTGCAAATTTGCTCTCCTACTCACATCACTATTTGGTGACCTATGGTGTATACCAGGTAGCATAATAGTTATGTTTAACTAAATAGAGTCTATTTTAACCCATCAATTACATCATTCTTTTGTCATACTATTAATTGTTTCTTTGATCAATACTACCAGGAGCCTCCTCTCCTTTTCTATCTTCCATAACTTGGCAATTAGAAATGTTAAGTTTCCATTCCTCCACTTCTGAAACTGAGGTCTATGATATCACACTCTAACAGACTATAATTATTGCAGAATCAAAAAGTGTGGCGCTGGATAAGCACAGCAGGTCAGGCAGCATCGGAGGAGCAGGAAAGTCGACGTTTTGGCCATAAGCCCTTAATCAGGAATGTGGGGGGGAGGACGAAGGGGGCTGAGAAATAAATAGGGGGGGGGGGGGGGGGGTGGGACTGGGACTGGGGATGGGGGTATGGTAGCTGGGAAGGTGATAGATGGATGTAGGTGGGGGGGGGGGGTGTAATTGCAATACGTCGGTGGGGAGGGTGGAACAGATAGGTGGGAGGGAAAATGGACAGGTAGGATAGGTCAAGAGGGCAGTGCCGAGTTGGAGGGTTAGATCTGGGATTAGGTCAGGGGAGGGGAGATTTGGAAACTCGTGATGTTGATGCGGTGTGGTTGAAGGGTCTCAAGTGGAAGATGATGCGTTCTTCCTCCAGTTGGCGGGTTACTTTAATTTGGCGGTGGAGGCAGCCCAGGACTTACATGTCCTTGGGGGCGGTGAAGCAGTTGGCCACAGGCTAGTGGGGTTGTTTAGTTTGTGTGTCCTAGGGATGTTCCCTGAAATGCTTCATGAGTTAGCATCCTGTCTCCCTGATGCAGAGGAGACCACATTGACAGCAACGGATACAGTAGATGAGTTTGGTGGATCAGAGTAAGCATGCAAGTTTGATGGAATTCTGCTTGTGTTTAGAGCTCACTAGGGTGCAATGGCAGCTGACAGCTGTCATCATCAATAAAAAAAAGTACAATTGGAATATTTTCCTTCATTAATGAATAATTAAAATACAGTTAACATGTTTACAAAATTTTGAAGTGTTTTCAGAAAAAAAAATTATAAGAAGGGGAGAAAGCACAATTTAATTCCTTATTGCTGACAGACTCCAAGAAATCATGACGTCCTAGGCCAGTTAATACGTTCTTTATTTAATGTAATTTCCTACATTATAAAAGTTAAAAACATTGAGACATTGTAAGCCTATGACAGAAAATGTATTAATACAAGTTCGTTCACAGTTACCGAAAGAAGAGAGACAGTAAATGAAGTGTACAGAATATTTCACATAATTTGCGAGCATTGTTGAACATATAAATGTAGCACGCCTTTTAAAAAGATTTCAGAAACGTCTATTAGATGGATGATCAAAAGAATCAAACTTAAGTGATACTAGTACACTGTGAATGAGAAGTGCCAAAAACAATGTGATTTTTAAGAGGAATTGTTTCTTTCTGTTTAGCAGTCAGTTCCAAAGAAAATAGAGAAAAAAAAAATTGTAAGTGGAGTAGCTTGTATACCATTTCTTTTCTTTGGAACAGATGTCAAAATTACAGACTTTTTTTCAGTAAACTGTCATGAATTTTAAATTGCTTTATTTCCTTTGTAATTGAGGAAGCAGACGGTGACTTTTGACCCCATGTTTAAAGTAGCTCATTTCAACAACAGAGTGACTGATAGGAAATTGTTCACGGTGTTTGAATATTCACTGTTACAACATGTTATTTTCCTGCCGATTGGATTGGGAGAATTGTGTTAAGCTTCAAATTTGAATAATAGATATTATTCATATTTTATTATGCAACACTTGTTCACTGCATATTTGAAATGCAACTTCATTAAGTTACTCTTGAAACAGTTCAGAAAAATTTTGGAAGATTAAAGGTTGCTGTTGCGTTATTTCTAATGATCTGTTGCTTCAGCAAATAGAAAACTCACTTTCAGATCACGATGATAGACCATGTATAAGTCCTCATTTTCTTTCAAAATTACTTTTGTATTTGACAAGTAAATTCATTGTACTACTAACTAAAAAAGAACATTTTCAAATAACTATTGTACTCATTCAAAAAAAAAACTTACAAAGCGTAACTAACCCATTCCTATAGAAAAATCTCTTCTTTGGATTTCATTTCATTTTAGCTGCAAATAAACATTTGATGTGTCAGCCAATTATTAATCCTGACCACAAAAACTAAAATCATATAAAAATCAATGAATAGGTTACAAAATAAAAGTTTCTTTCAAACCTGATCAGAACATGCAAGCATAGGCAAGAGCGTGTTAGCAGTGTTTACAGAAGGAACGTTACATCTCAATATATGACTTGTACTAACAGTAATGTGTGATATACCAATGGTTTACAATTTTGGTTCTACTCTTGGCAAACAAAGAAAAATGAGTCTTCGGACAAAACTAATTAAGCACAAGGCCAGTTTCAAGCTTAAAATGATCGTATTTGTGAACTCATTAAGTAACTGCTGCAGTGAGAGAATTTAATGTTAGTGAAAAATGGGTGAGAATATGCAAGATAAAGCAATCCAACCTGAAGATGATGCCCAAGATCAAATGCACAAGGAGTCAATGGTCCAGTTGCCAATCTGAACTTGAACATATGACGAGAAATATAATGCGTACATAGAGTCAAAGAGAAGTACAGCACGGAAACAGACAAGTCCAACTCGTCCATGCCGATCAGATATCCTAAATTAACCTACTCTCATTTGCCAGCACCTAGCCCATATTCCTCTAAACCCTTCCTATTCATATACCCATCCAGATGCCTTTTAAATGTTGTAATTATATCAGCCTCCACCACTTCCTCTGGCAGTTCATTCCATACACTCACCATCCTTTCAAGAAAGGTTGTCCCTTAGGTCCCTTTTAAATCTTTCCCTCTCATCCTAAACCTATGCCCTCTAATTGAATTGAATTGAATTTATTGTCATGTGTACCGAGACACAGTGAAAAGCTTTGTCTTGTGAGCGATACAGGCAGATCACATAGTTAAGTAGCATAGATAGTAAATAATAGGTAAACAGCAGCAAAAACAAAAACACGGTACAGGTGAACGTTAAGAGTTTGTGAATCCATTCAGTATTCGAACAACAGTAGGGTAGAAACGGTTTCGAAACCGGCTGGTGCGTGTGCATTCAGGCTTCTGTACCTTCTCTCGATGGTAGAGGTTGTAGAAAAACAATTGTCAGGGTGGGATGGATCTTTGAGAATGCTGGCAGCCTTTCCTTGACAGCGGGTCTGGTAGATGGATTCTATAGATGGCAGGTTGGCCTTTGTGATTGTCCGGGCCAAGTTCACCACTCCCTGTAACCGTCTCAGATCTTGAATAGTACAGTTGCCATACCAGGTAGTGATACATCCGACAGAATGCTCTCGATGGTGCACCTACAGAAGTCAGCAAGGGCATTCGCCTTCATGCCAAATTTCCTCAGCTGCCTGAGGAAGAAGAGACATTGTTGGGCCTTTGTAACCAATGCGTCCACATGAAGAGTCAGAGAAAGCTTGTTGTGGATGACCACTCCCAGGAGTTTGACACTCTCCACTCATTCCACCTCTGTGCTGTTAATGTGTAGGGGGGCATGATTAACAACCTGTCGAAAGTCAATAATGAGTTCCTTGGTTTTGCCGGCATTGAGACCTAGATTGTTTTCAGTGCACCATTTTTCCAGGTCTTCCACCTCCCGTTTGTAGTCTGTTTAATTGCGATCTGAGATTCGATCAACTACGGTTCTGTCATCAGCAAACTTGTAAATGGCATTAGTTTGGTATTTGGCGACACTGTCATGAGTATACAGTGAGTACAGAGCTGAAAATGTGTTGCTGGAAAAGCGCAGCAGGTCAGGCAGCATCCATGGAACAGGAGAATCGATGTTTCGGGCATAAGCCCTTCTTCAGGAATCTGAAAAAGGGCTTATGCCCGAAATGTCGATTCTCCTGTTCCTTGGATGCTGCCTGACCTGCTGCGCTTTTCCAGCAACACATTTTCAGCTCTGATCTCCAGCATCTGCAGTCCTCACTTTCTCCTATACAGTGAGTACAGTAGAGGGATGAGTATGCACCCCTGGGGGGCTCCAGTGTTGAGTGTTAGTGAGGATGAAATACTGTCCCCAATCTTCACTGAGGAAACTGAGGATCCAGTTGCAGAGAGTGGAGCTTAGTCCGAGATCACTAAGTTTGGTAACCAGTCTTGACGGGATAATAGTGTTGAAGGCTGAACTGTATTCAATGAGTAGGATTCTTGCGTAGCTGTTCTTGGTGTCAAGATGTTCTGGGGAGAGGTGAAGGGCAAGTGATATGGCATCTGATGTGGAACTGTTGGTCCAATTAACAAATTGGAGTGGGTCAAGAGTAGTGAGGAGGCTGAAGTTGATTAATGCCATGACCAAAGCACTTCATGACCACCGAAGTAAGGGGCACTGGGCAGTAGTCATCGAGACATGCTGTATGAGCCTTCTTAGGCACAGGGATGATGTTGGCCCTCTTGAAACAGCCTGGGACAGTGGATTTGCTGCAGGGAGAAGTTGAAGATGTCCAAGAAAGACCTCTGCCAGTTGATCTGCACATGCTTTGATTGCACAGCCTGGTACTCTGCCTGGTCCAATCGCTTTCCTTGGATTCATACGAAAGAAAACAGATCTGACCTCTGATGCAATGACTGTTGGGATGGGGTCATCAGGACTTGTCGGAATAGATGTTACCTCTCCGCCAAAATTCTACTCAAAGAGAGCATATAAGGTGTTGAGACGATTTGGGAGGGATGTGTTGTCGTCTGTTATCTTGCACGGTCTCTTTTTAGAACCTGTGATGTCATTCAGTCCTTGCCATAGTTGCCGGGTGTCTGCCTGGGTCTCTAGTTTGGATTGGTATTGGTCCTTGGCTGTCTTTATGGCTCTGCGAGGTTCTGGACACCCCCACCACAGGGAAAAGACATTGTCTATTTACCCTCTCATTATTTTGTAAGGTCATGCCCTCAGCCTCCAATGCTCCAGGGAAAACAGCCCCGTCTATTCAGCCTCTCACTGAAGATCAAACCCTCCAACCTTGGCAACATCTTGTACATCTTTTTGAACCCTTTCAAGTTTCTTCCCAGCTCGAGGGAGACCAGAATTGCACACAATACTCCAAAAGTGGCCTAACCAATGTCCTATACAACAGCAACATAACCTCCCAACTCCTATACTCAGTGCCCTGACCAATAAAGGAAAGCATACTAAATGTCTTCTTGAGTACTTAAGTGGGCCAAATCAAAGCCTGAGTTCAGCAAAGATTTCAGCTAAGAGGACACAATTCCTCAGAGACCCTTAAGGGTCCTGATGCCAAAATCATCAGACTCCAGTGATTCTTCTTCAGAAAACAGCAAATACATGACTAACTATTATGTTACATTAGCAGAGGTGGTTGTGGAGGAATGATTCTGAAACCAGTAGTTCCAAATCTGATTCAAAGGGAATGAAATAATGCCTTTGCTAGAATGAGTGAGAATGAATTGATGGGATTTAGAAAGCTTTGATTTTAGTGAAAAGTATTTTGGGGAATTGGTTTATTGAATAAACTGTGTCTCGTTAATTTAGTCTGAATTTTACCTATTTTCCACATTTCGAACAAAGAATACCCAGATTCATGTCTGTTTAATATGTCGACCTCCATTTTTACAGCCATTTTTCGAGACTTCAAAGGTCAATTCATTTGACCTTTGGCTAAATTTTCCAGTTTCTAGATGATCTTCCAAAAAATATTTGTTCATGGCAAGTTGACATAAGCAGCATTCGTTGCTCACTCCTAATTGCCCTTGAACTGAGTGGCTTGCTGGATCACTTCAGAAGGCAATTAAAAATAACCTACATTGCCATTGATCTGGAGTCATATGGTAAGAACAGCAACCTTCTTCCCAAAAGAACATTAACGGACCTGTTTTTTTTCCCCAACAATTGATAGCAGTTGTCATGGTCACCATTCCTGAAACTAGCTTTATATTCTTTATTTATTAGTTGATTAGTTTTATTAAACTTCACCAGCCACCGTATTGGGATTTGAACCCATTTCTATGCAGCATTAGCCTGGTCCTTTGAATTACTAATCCAGTAACATTACCACTACATCACTGTCTACATGAATGTTACATTGTTTAAAATTTAATATTAGTCCTAAAATATTTCCACTGACCACCCAGTTTATTTTTCTCAGTCATCAGCAATTAGAATACACCTTTGTGAAGCACTTGTGTATATGTGATGTCTGGCCCACTACAACCACACCCAAAGAATAATGATTTTCGCGCTTTTCATATTGTTGTGCTTCAGCAGCTTGGGATATTCATTATTCTATCCTGCACATAATTTTCTTAAAACAGCATGTATGCTTTTGGTCTAATCTTTCCAGCTTTGCATCTTACTTACCACAGGAATATACCAAGATATGGATGGTCTCTAATCTCCATGTCTCTTTTAGTTTCTTATAGAACTGGAAATTGCAAATAATAATTTGGGGACTCAAATATATATTCACCCAAAATAGTCTGTAACAGTTAGACTTCCTCTCGCTTTATGATATTCAGCTCAGTTTGCCAGGTCAACTTAGCAATTGATTTCATTAGTTTATTTTTTTTAACAAGTTATGACAAGAACATAGTACATGGCTCATAAATTAAGAAAAGGCTATGCATCTTCTTCACGGTGTATGGGGATAGCTGATTGATCAGCAAATAAATATTCACAAAATTGCAAGTCATCTTGCCTTAGTTTTATATTACCATGTATTGTAAGTGAATGTCAAATCTGTTCAAATCTGTATTAACAGAGATGAGCACAGCAACAATCAGAAATTCTCGAACAGCCTGGGGTGTCTTGCTGTATATCATTTTGTACTGGCGAATTCACAGCAACATAACATAAAATTACAACTTAGGAGGATCCCATTTGTGCTATTAGACCTGTGTTACTCTTCGCTTCAATCCTTTAACTGGGACTACCTACTGCAATTCTATTTCCTTGCTCTTTATCCATATTTACTTATCTCTTTACTTTTCACATATGTATTCAATCCCCTTCTAAGAGATAATTTGGTGTCTGTCTTAAGAATAAACCATTTAATTTTCAAATAACTGTAGAAAAAAAATTCTTCCAATCTACCTCTTCACTCTTCGAATGATGACGGCTAACCTGTCCCTTTATTACTAGGTCACCAATGAATGGAAATAATCTTCCATTATTTAACCTCTCAATCTTGACAACCTCCATTCGATTTCCCCTTTTACTGTTTGTCTTCCTATGGGGAAAAGAATTCATAGCCACAGACACTGAAAATATTCTAACGATTTGAAGTATTAGTTCCCATGGCTGCAATATCATTTCGTACAATTGTAATTGTGCAGGATTTCAACTGTAGCTTAGTCAATATCTTGTATAACCATTCACAATTTATTTGCAATTTAATGGTATTAACTTGAGTATTCTGTTGACACCTTTTGTCTTGCACTCATCAGAATAATCACAAGAAACACCTATGCCACGAGAAAACAAAATTTATACTGTATGAGAAGACAGCATTGATTAGTTGACAAGTGGCTCTGATTTGTAAATGCATCAGTTAGATAATGTCTGACAATTAACTGCCAAGTTTTGTTTAAATTTTACACCAAGCAGACCCTGGTCTTCACAGATAGAAAGAGCACATACACATTATGCCTTCAGCTCAACAAATCAGGTGACAGCTATTCTCTGCTTCATTTCTCAGACTAAACTTGACAAATCAAAAAATACTTGCCTTGTTTAGTGATTTAGTCAAACTTAGTCTGCATCTAACTGCTGCAATATTCATGGGAACGCATCTACTGAAATCTACTTGCCAACCAGCCTCCTCTCATTAGGTTTAAAATGCTTTTTTACCCAGTTACTTTGGCATTTGTTGTGAATGGTCTTTATGAGGGTAAGATGAAAAGCTTCAATAAAATGGGTATGCTTAGTAATTATTTGATTTTACATTGTGACCCTTTGTAACATCAGCCAAAATCCCATGTGTATTTTTTAAAAACCGCACTCCAATCTTAAAGATCTTAAAGTCAAAGAATCTCACACCATAGAAACAGCACCCCCTCCGCCCATCATGTCTATGCTGACCACAAACACCAAACCACACTAATTACATTTACTGCACTTGGTCCATAGCTATTATGCCCTGGCACATTAAGTGCTCATTCAGATGCTTCTTAAATGTTGGGAGAGTACTTGACTCCATCATTTTCTCAGGAGCACGTTTCATATTTCTACCACCCTCTGGGTGAAAAAAAGATTTTTACGGATCCCTTCTACACCACTTACTCCTCACCTGACACTTATTCCTTTGGTCTTAGATACATCTGCCAGGGGAACAGATTCTCATAATCTACTCTGTTCATGCCCCTCATAAATTTTGTATTTCTGAATCAAATCACCCCCCTCAGCCTCCTCTGTTCCGAGGAAATCAACCCAACCCTCATAACTGAGACTTTCCATCCCAGGCAACATCCTGATGAATCTCCTCTATGCTCTCTCATGTAATTATTTCCTTTTGATAGTATGATGACCAGAACTGCACATAGTACTCCATCTGTGGCCTAACCAATGTTTTATTCAGTTATGACAAGACTTCCTTGCTCCTATTTCTATGTCCCAGCTATTGAAGGCAAGCATCCTGTATGCTTTCTTCACCACCCTAATCTGTGTTGACACCTACAAGCATTTATGGACTTGTACACCAAGGTCCCTTTGTTGCTCAGTACTCCCTATTAGAATTGTGTTACCCTCAACATGTGCTTTTATCTTGTGTAGCAACCTATGGCACCTTATTTAATACTTTTAGAAAACCAAGTACACCAGATCACCGGTTCGTCTCTGTCCACCATTATCAGTAAATGCTCTCACAAAGCAACATGGTCTCTGCCTAATCACATTTGATTTACTAAGTGCCCTGCTATGATCCCCTTAATAATGTACTATAAAACCTTCCCTAGGCTAACTGTCCTATAAATTCCTGCTTTTAACCTCCTTCCTTTCTTGAGTGCAAGTGTTATATTTGCTGGTTTTCATTACATTGGGACCCATCCAAAATCTAAGGAACATTTCAAGATTGTAACCAATGTATTTATTAATTCTGTAACTATCTCCTCTAGGATACAGGCTATCTAGTCCTGAGGAATTCTCAGCTTTAGGTCCAATAATTTTCATACCATCTTTTCTCCGTTTATGTTGGTAATTGTTTTAAATTTTTGTCCCTCCCTATCGCCTCTTGATCCTTAATTATCTTTGGGAAGCTTTCTAAGCTTACTTCCATGAAGAAAGACATAAAATCCCTGATCAAAATCTCCAACATTTCTTTGTTTTCCTTTACCAACTCCCCAGTCTTGCACTCTGGATGATCAACACTAACTTTAATTAGTCTTTTCCTATTCAAATACTTGTAAACACTCAGACTATCTGATGTTACTTTACAAGCCAGCTCTCTTACATACTCTGCTTTCTTTATCTTGATTATCTGTTTAGTCATTCTTTGCTGGTTGTCAACAGTGTTTACCATATTCTGACAATCTTGCAGATTTGTAATGCTTCTTTCAATTTAACAACTATCTTTAACTTCTTTATTTACCCACAGATGACACATCCTTTCCAAAAGTCTTTCTTTTTCAATGGAATAAATCGTTTCTAAGGGTTAGAGGAACACAGGAATACTGGAACAGGGATAGGCCATTCAGCTTCTCAAGCCTGTTACATCATTCAATGTGATCATGGTTGATCTGCGACCTGCCTTTTGTCCATATCCTTAACACCTTTGCTTAACAAAAAAAAATCTGTCTCAACTAATCTAGCCTCAACTACTCTATGTGGCAGAGAGTTCTAAACCTCTACCATCCTTTTGTGTACAAGTGCTTCCTAATATCTCTCCTGAATGGTCTGGCCTAATTTTTAAACTATGACCCCTAGTTCTAGAATCCCCAACCAGCAGAAATAGTTTAACTTTATCGATCTTGTATTTTCCTGTTAATATCTTGAAGATTTCAATCAGATCGTCCCATAATTTTCTAAACTCAAGGTAAAACGGGCCAAACTTGTATAATCTCTCCTAATAACTTAATATCTGAAGTCCAAGTATCATTCTTGTAATCCTACGTTGTACAGTTTCCAAGACCAATATATCCTTTCTAAGGTGTGGTGCCCAGATCTACTCTCAGCACTCCAAACGGGGTCTAACCAGGGTTTTGAATAGCTGCAGCATACCTTATGCATCCTTATACTCCAGTCCTCCAGGTATAAAGGCCAGCATTTAATTACCTTTTGTGCTTATTCCTGCACATTTCCTTGGCATTTTAAAGACCTGAAACCCCCAAGTAGCTTTGGACATCCACTGTATTTAACTTCAGACCATTAGAGCTCAAAAGTGCACATCTGATCTTTCCCTTCCAAAATGGATAACCTTACACTTGCTACATTATCAACTATCTTCTCAGATGTCTGCAACTGCAACTCTACCAACTTATTTTTAAACATAATTTCCCAGTTCACCTAAGGCAGCTCTGCCTTCATACCCTCATAGCTACCTTTATTTAGGTTTAGGTCATGGCCCACACTTCTTCCTTTTGAACTGAACGTTAAATTTTATCATGTTTTGATTACTGTCATCAGAAACTCCTTTACCATGACGTTACTGATTAATCTTCTCCTGTTGCACATTACCAGATCTGGGACAGCCTGCTCCCTGATTCACTCTGGAACAAGGGAGCATAGTTTAAAAGAACTGTCCCAAAGATACTCTATGAATTCATTTTTTAGGCTATCTTTGCCAATCTCACTTTTCCAATGTACATATTGATTTAAGACACCCATGATTACTGCAGTGCACTTCTTATATGACCTATGTATTTCTTCCTATGCATTCTGACTTACAGTGTAACTACCATTAGGGATCCTCGGAACTACTCCCACAAGTGAGCTCTTACCTCTACTTCCTTGTTAAACAAAATATAAGTCGCTGCACGAATGGATTCTACACTTTGATCTTTCAAGTTAAGATTAGATCTCAATGCTAAATTAATGGTTTAAATTCTTAATTAACAGAATAACTCTATCATCTTTTCTAGCTTCATTCCAAAATGTCAAATAACCTTCCACATTCAAATCACAGCCATAGTCAATTTTCAACCATGTTTTAATATTGCTTAAACAGGTCACACGTATTTACCTCCATCTCTGCTAACAATTCATCCCTTTCCGTTACAAGTGCTGCATATATTCTGATATCAGGCCTTAAATTGTGTTTTTTTTAACCATTCTTACAATCTCTGACCTTACCTGCTGATGCACTTTATATGTTATGCCCCTCCCTGTCAGAAACTGTAATTATTATCCAAATTGTTGCCCTGCTCCATCACTTTGGTGTTTCCCTGCACTTTACCATATCTCTCCTCACTTCCGCACAGTTAGTTTGAAGTTCATTTTACTGCCCTCGTTACACAATTCACCAGAACAGTGGCCTCAGTGGTACATCTTCTACATTCACCAGTACTGGTGCCAAGACTTTAGGTATTGAAACTCATTTCTTCCACACCAATCTTTGATCTCTGATTTATCTGTCTAATCATATTGACCCTATGCCATTGCTCATGGCCCAGGTAATAATCCAGAGCTTATTGACTTTTTAAATTTAGCCTCGAGGTGCTTGTACTCCTTCAGCAGAACTTCATTCCTAGTTCTCAATATATTAATAGTACTTGACAACTGCATATCCCCTCCCACTGTACTCTTCTCTCCAGCATGGACAGCAATTCCCAAACCCAGGCACCAAAACGTGACATGGCCCTCTGGATGCTTACTTTTGGCTGCGGAGAGTTAAGTGTACCTATCCCCTGACAATGCTGCCAGCTATTA
Source organism: Chiloscyllium plagiosum (assembly GCF_037043375.1). Taxonomy (NCBI): domain Eukaryota; kingdom Metazoa; phylum Chordata; class Chondrichthyes; order Orectolobiformes; family Hemiscylliidae; genus Chiloscyllium; species Chiloscyllium plagiosum. The sequence goes on along the minus strand of NW_028270141.1, from coordinate 119,861,581 downwards.
CCACCTCATTGCTATTAACACCTTCTCACTTGAATGTCTGCCTGTACAATGGTAGCATGCTCAGTTCATTTATTCACACTGTAGCCACCACTTTTCTTTATACTGGCTGCAGGTACCTCAAACCTATTTGATAGGGCTGGGCTCCTCCACTGCCAGGGACACACTGACAGTCAAATCTGTTGTCCTGGACCAAATTAGAGTACCCAATCCTAAAGATTTGACAGGCTCCTAGAATAAAGTGTCCAGGTAACTTTTCCCTCACTCTGATGCATTACAAACCTCCAGGTCAAACTCTGAGCTGAAGGTCTTTGAGCCATAAACACTTACTGGAGACATGTTTGCCCTGGATTGCAACGGTGTCCAGGATCTCACAATATATATTCACTCCCTTTCTTTTGGCTGTATGAGCTTGACTCTGTGCTAGCAGTCACTTTCCGCAGTCTGACAATTGTGGGCTTTAAGCACACTGAGCCTACATCTGGAGCAGAGTACCTAATTCAGGTTTACACTTCATGGCAGTACTAAACGAAAGCTCTGTTAACAATATTTGCCATATTTCACTGAGGCACAAAACCAAGATGCAAAGGATCGTATTCCAATTTTGTTCCAAAGAATGGAATGATCGTGGTGATCTCAACGATTTTCCTGCCCCAATCAACACCACCGAAATAGAAAACTTAGTCCTTCAGATCATTGGAATATCTGTCTGTGTGCATATTATCTGCTAAATTTGCTTTAAGTAATTTGCTGCAAAACACTTTTCTATGCCCTGAGGATATGAAGGACAGCACATGAATGCAAGTTTTCTTTGCCCAGAAAATATTGTTTCCTCAAACAGAAAAAGACACATGAAATCAGTCAATAGGCCTGTAGCTTAATAAATGTTCTTGTGTTTCAGCACATCCCACAAAGAAGCTCCAGCAATTTACCTACAATAAAGCCAAATTGGCTGAAAAAACCCATGTGTTTCATTTTCTTTTTCACTGAAGAAATACTTAAACATTGCCCACTTTCCAGTCCTTGACCACATTACCACTTCCAAAGATTTTTGAAAGATTACTTCTAGTGACTCCATCAGTTAATTCCATAGTCTTATATGCATAATAGCTATGCCAGCACATTCTTTTACCTGTAGTGTCATTAACAGTTTCCTTTCGATCCATCAACGGTAATTGCTGTAGACAGTAAACTATCCCTAGAATTGACATTTTATACTAACCAGATAGGATCAGCAAAATTGCTCAGTTATTTTCTACTAACCAGCAAAGAAGGCAGCATTGTAAGAAATGTTAATTTTTTAAAAGAAATCATGGGATGTGGGTGTCACTGGCAAAACCAATATTCATTGTCCTCCTTCAACTGACCTTAAGGAGGTGGTATTGAGCTGTATTTTTGAACTGTTGCAGTTCAAGTAACTTCTTTTCATAGAATCCCGACATAGAATTCCTACAGTGTGGAAACAGGGCCCTTTGGCCCAACAATCAACACCAGCCCTCCGAAGAGTAACCCAGTCACATTCCCCTACCCTACCACCCCCTGATGAATCTCCACATCCACGAACATTATGGGCAATTTAGCATGGCCAACTCATCTAATCTGCGCATCTTTGGATTATGGGAGGAAACCCAAGCACCCACAGGAAATCCATGCAGACATGGGGAGAATGTGCAAACTACACATACAGTTGCCTGAGGCTGTAATCAAACCTGGGTCCCTGGTGCTGTGAGGCAGCAGCGCTAACCACTGAGCAACCCTTCATGTAGAACATAGAACATACAACAATACAGCGCAGAACAGATTGTCCGACTAGAGGGGAGGCCATATTGGATTTGGTATTTGGTAATGAACCGGGACAAGTGATGGGCTTGTTAGTGGGTGAGCATTTTGATGATGGTGACCACAATTCTGTGACTTTCACCTTGGTTATGGAGAGAGATAGGTGCTTGCAACAGGGCAGGTTTTACAATTGGGGGAAGGGTAAATACGATGCTGCAAGACAGGACCTGAGGAGCATAAATTGGGAGCATAGACTGTCCGGGAAGGATGTCGTTGATATGTGGAACTTTTTCAAGGAACAGATACGACGTGTCCTTGATATATATGTACCTGTCAGGCAGGAAAGAGATGGTCGTGTGAGGGAACCTTGGTTGACGAGGGAGGTTGAATGTCTTGTAAGGAGGAAGAAGGAGGCTTACATAAGGTTGAGGAAACAAGGTTCAGACAGAGCGTTGGAGGGATACAGGATAGCCAGAAGGGAGCTGAAGAAAAGGATTAGGTGAGCTAAGAGAGGGCATGAAAAATCTTTGGCGGGTAGGATCAAGGATAACCCCAAGGCCTTTTATGCGTATGTGAGAAACATGAGAATGACGAGAACGAGGGTAGGAACGATCAAGGACAGTAGTGAGAGACTGTGTATTGAGTCGGAAGAGATAGGAGAGGTCTTGAATGAGTACTTTTCTTCAGTATTTACAAATGAGAGGGACCGTATTGTTGAAGAGGAGAGTATGAAACGGACTGGTAAGCTAGAGGAGATACTTGTTAGGAAGGCAGATGTGTTGGGCATTTTGAACAACATGAGGATAGACAAGTCCCCCGGGCCTGACGGGATATATCCCAGGATTATGTGGGAAGTAAGACAGGAAATTGTAGAACCATTGGCAATGATCTTTTCGTCTTCACTGTCAATGGGGATGGTGCCAGGGGTCTGGAGAGTGGCGAATGTTGTGCCCCTGTTCAAAAAAGGGAATAGGGATAACCCCAGGAATTACAGGCCAGTTAGTCTTACTTCGGTGATAGGCAAAGTAATGGAAAGGGTACTGAGCGATAGGATTTATGAGTATCTGGAAAGACACTGCTTGATTAGGGACAGCCAGCATGGATTTGTGAGGGGTAGGTCTTGCCTTACAAGTCTTATTGAATTCTTTGAGGTGGTGACCAAGCATGTGGATGAGGGTACAGCAGTGGATGTAGTGTACATGGATTTTAGTAAGGCATTTGATAAGGTTCCCTATGGTAGGCTTATGTGGAAAGTCAGGAAGCATGGGATAGTGGGAAGTTTGGCCAGTTGGATAGAGAACTGGCTAACCAGTCGAAGTCAGAGAGTGGTGGTAGATGGTAAATATTCAGCCTGGAGCCCAGTTAAAAGTGGAGTTCCGCAGGGATCAATTCTGGGTCCTCTGCTGTTTGTAATTTTTATTAATGACTTGGAAGAGGGAGTTGAAGGGTGGGTCAGTAAATTTGCAGACGATACGAAGATTGGTGGAGTTGTGGATAGTGAGGAGGGCTGTTGTCGGCTGCAAAGGGATGCAGAGCTGGGCTGAGGAGTGGCAGATGGAGTTCAACCCTGTCAAGTGTGAGGTTGTCCATTTTGGAAGGACAAATAAGAATGTGGAATACAGAGTTAGCGGTAGGGTTCTTAGTAAGGTGGAGGAGCAGAGGGATCTTGGGGTCTATGTTCATAGATCTTTGAAAGGTGCCACTCAGGTGGATAGAGCTTCTAAGAAGGCCGATGGTGTATTAGCGTTCATTAGCAGGCGGATTGAATTCAAGAGTCGTGAGGTGATGTTGCAGCTGTATAGGACCTTGATAAGGCCACATTTGGAAAACTGTGTGCAGTTCTGGTCGCCTCATTTTAGGAAAGATGTGGAAGCTTTGGAGAGGGTGCAGAGGAGATTTACCAGGATGTTGCCTGGAATGGAGAATAGGTCATATGAGGATAGGTTGAGAGTGCTAGGCCTTTTCCCATTGGAACGGAGAAGGATGAGGGGTGACTTAATAGAGGTTTATAAGATGATCGGGGAATAGATAGAGTAGACAGTCAGAGACTTTTTCCCCGGGTACAACAAAGTGTTACAAGGGGACATAAATTTAAGGTGAAGGGTGAAAGGTATAGGGGGGATGTCAGGGGTAGGTTCTTTACCCAGAGAGTGGTGGGGGCATGGAATCTGCTGCCTGTGGGAGTGGCAGTCAGAATCATTGGTGACCTTTAAGTGGCAATTGGATAGGTACATGGATAGGTGCTTAAGCTAGGACAAATGTTCGGCACAACATCGTGGGCTGAAGGGCCTGTTCTGTGCTGTATTGTTCTATGTTCTATAACAGGCCCTTCGGCCCTTGATGTTGCGCCGACCTGTGAACTATTCTAAGCTCATGCCCCTACACTATCCCATCATCATCCATGCGCTTATCCAAGGATTGTTTAAATTTCCCTAACGTGGCTGAGTTAACTACATTGGCAGGTAGGGGCATTCCACGCCCTTACTGCTCTCTGAGTAAAGAACCTACTTCTGACATCTGTCTGAAATCCATCACCTCTCAATTTGTTGTTATGCCCCCTCGTACAAGCTGACGTCATCATCCTAGGAAAAAGACTTTCACTGTCTACCCTATCTAATCCTCTGATCATCTTGTATGGCTCTATCAAATCCCCCCTTAGCCTTCTTCTTTCCAATGAGAACAGACCCAAGTCTCTCAGCCTTTCCTCATAAGACCTTCACTCCAGACCAGGCAACATCCTTGTAAATCTCCTCTGCACCTTTTCCGATGCTTCCACATCCTTCCCGAAATATGGTGACCAGAACTGTACACAATATTCCAAGGGTGGCCGCACTAGCGTTTTGTATTGTTGCAACATGATATTGCGGCTTCGGAACGCAATCCCTCTACCAATGAAACCTAACACACTGTATGCTTTAACAGCACTATCAACCTAGGTGGCAATTTTCAGGCATCTATGTACATGGACGCCAAGATCCCTCTGCACATCCACACTACCAAGAATCTTTCCATTGACCCAAATCAGCCCTCCTGTTATTCTTCCCAAAGTGCATCACCTCACATTTAGCTGCATTGAACTCCATTTTCCACCTCTCAGCCCAATTCTGCAGTTTATCGAAGTCACCCTGCAACCTGTAACATTCTTCCACACTGTTCACTACTCCATCGACTTTCGCATCATCTGCAAATTTATTACTCCATCCACCTATGCCTGCATCTAAGTCATTTATAAAAATAACAAACAGCAGTGGTCCCAAAACAGATCCTTGTGGCACACCACTAGTAAACAGACTCCAGGCTGAATATTTTCCATCAACCACTACTCGCTGCCTTCTTTCAGAAAGCCAGTTTCTAATCCAAACTGTTAAATCACCCTCAATTCCATGCCTCTGATTTTCTCCAACAGCCTACCATGTGGAACCTTATCAAAGGCTTTACTGAAGTCCATGTATACCACGTCAACTGCCCTACCCTCATCTACATGCTTGCTCACCTTCTCAAAAAACTCAATGAGGTTTGTGAGACACGACCTAACCCTGACGAAACCGTGTTGACTATCTGAAATCAAATTGTTGCTTATTAGATGATTATAAATCTCATATCTTATAATCCTTTCCAAAACCTTTCCTACAACAGAAGTAAGGCTCACTGGTCTATAATTGCCTGGGTCATCTCTACTGCCCTTCTTGAACAAGGGCACAACACTTGCAATCCTCCAGTCCTCTGGTACTAAACCTTTAGACAATGGCAACTCAAATATCAAAGCCAAAGGCTCTGCTATCTCCTCCCTAGCTTCCCAGAGAATCCTTGGATAAATCCCATTTGGCCCAGGGGACTTGTCTAATTCCAGTCCTTCTAGAACTGATAACACCTCTTCGCAACTAACCTCGATCCTTTCTAGTCTAATGTCTCGTACCTCATTCTTCTCCTCTACAATATTCTTCTTTTCCTCTTCGGAGGGTCGGTGTGGACTTGCTGGGCCAAAGGGCCTGCTTCCATACTGCAGGGAATCTAATCTAATCTCATTTTTGATGATAGGAACACCAGCTAGTGACCAAGCAATAACTTCACGAAAATAAGCTTGAGCGCAGTCTCAATAGATTGAAAGCAGTTTCAATCTTGCTGCCTTCTATTATTCTTCCAGTTGGTATAGGATATACATTTGCAAATTAGGTTACAAATTAGCATGGCCAAACTGAATAAGAAAACAGGCTCGAATAGCAAGATGACCTTTTCCTGTTTCTACATTCAAATAGGTTTGGCAGTGGCCTCATGATAGAAAGCAAAATTATGAATAGGGCTCAGAGTCATTCCAATCGTGCACTCTTTCGGCATTTTGTAAATTTGGATCATACAATTCACTGAGGGTTCTGTAAAGATACAATGGTAGATGGAACATCCACTTATAGAAACTGCTTTCAATCTATTGAGACTGCGCTCAAGCTTATTTTCGTGAAGTTATTGCTTGGTCACTAATACTCAGCTTATGATACATGCACACAGCTTCAGCCTTGAACAGAAAAATGAAAAGGAAATGGAGTGCAACCATTAATTGCTTCCTGATTATCCACCAGCATTTTCATTGGGCTAAAGCTCTTGATACCCACAATGCTTCTCATTCTATTTCACCTCATATTTTGGGTACAATGATTGACATGTTTTCAGTTAGCTGCATAGAAATTATTTTCACTCTTGTCAGTTTTACTCATTGATCCCAATGACAGTCTTTACATCCTGGTGGATAAGCATAGTTCAGTCTATTTGCATTTCTCAATGCAATAGGGTGTCTTAGCATTTCTTCTTAAGCTTACAGATAATAAAGTTTCCCTGCTCCAGGAAGCTGTCTTTTCCTGTAGTCAACTTCAGAATCCAATTCAATGGCTTCACAATATTTCTGCAAAAAAACACAACAAAATTAAAATGAGAACTGAGCTGAACATTTGCCAGCCAAGGAAAAATAACTGGAAGCTTTAGATGCACTATTAATATTTTCTATTCATCAGAACGTTATTAATTTTTTTTGGAATGCATTCTGAAGTATGAACATCATTGACCATTTAAAGTTCAGTCAGCATCTATTAACTCCTATTTACCTCATATTAATCCTGAATTAGTTTAAGTTGTAATGTTATCATTTATATCATCAAGCAGTGTTTTTTGCCAATCTGTCAAAACTGTGTGCACTCTGTGTGCATGCAGCCACAGAATAACATGGAAAAGGTACAAATGGCTCAGAAATTTCAATGGTCAGACAGATAGTTGTTTCTGCAGGATAGTTTGGAGTTGCGGGTCGGGATCATGCAGAAATCCCAATGCAGCTGACATTGGGAATTGCCTGGGAAATTCAAATTTCCTCAGGGCAATTAATCTACATCCAAAATCCTCTGAAAAAGTCCCTTGAATTCAGAAATTTTGAAGGGTTGTGACTCACTTAAACTGTCGAATTAACCAGGAAAGCCAAAGGATTACAAACCTACTACATCCCCTATGCCCCCCTCCAAACTGAGCAATAAAACTCCAAACCTGCCCTCCTGACCTGACAACCAGCAAACCCAACCCCAACTGACCTAACAGTCCCCATTCTGACCCTGTTGAACCTGACACCACATGCAAACTGACCGTGCCTTACCTTACTCCCGACTCCACTCTTCCACAAGACCTGCCAGATTCCCAAATCCAATAGACCCACTTATCTGGCAGCCCATCACCCACCTATCCATCAATGACTTTCCTGCCTCATCCATCACTCACCTGCTAACCTAGCCTCTCACTTATCTAACAACTCACCCTACCTCTTATCTCATCTTATAAACATTTTGTCAGCTGCTGTCAAAGCGATTGCAGAATATTTAAACTATGGAATATGGAACTTAATGGGGTGGGTGGGGGTGGGATTTTTTTGTACTGATCCACTCTGCTTCTGGTAAGCATTCCAGCATTGATCACTCTGTTTCCTAAGAGAAGACATCTCAACAGGAATTTTGAGGGCAGGACTAATCAAAACATAAGAGTGTATTTTCTTGTCCAATCGGGGTCAGAAATAGGATTTACAACCCTGATCAGAAAATCAGGGCTATTGTTGAGTAAACCACAGGTCACCCAACTTTGTTGGTACAAGTACCAAAAAACATACTTACATTATTTGCACAATAAAAATAATGATTTGAACTGCATTAGTAAAAGCATTGCAGCCCAACTGAATATTGATAAGATCAATCTTATAGAAAGTGGATCCCATGGTGTATATTGACCGGTATATTGACACAAAAAGAGAATACATTAAAGCTATCCTGTGGGATCATTGCTACCCTGATCAGATAATTTCTCACTATGTATCATGCAAATGAACAAATGCCCACTGTTTTCAGACCCATAAGTGTACAGTCTACCTCAAATTATTTTGGAAAGGCAAAGTATTTCAAAAATTGAATAACAGTTTAAGCACATTGCTTCACACTGCTGCAATGCAGTGGAGATGGAGTGGTTTTTTTTCTACTATTTCAATATAAAAACATGTTCTGCCTACCACACAATGAAGCAATGTCATGTTTGAATATCAGTTCTGAAGCACATCAGGTATCTAAGTTATACATCCCAACAACTGGCAGATTGCATTAGACACGTTCCTCTGGCTGTCTGTGATGGACAAAGTCAAGACCCTGCTCAATTAACATATGCTTGCAAAACCCAAACAAAATGCCCATCATTTGAAGCGATTCAGTGATTGGGTAGCATTTACTGAACAATGCCGAGTGCATTCATTGCTACACTAACAGCCAATTTAAGATAACCAACCAATATGGCTCATTGACACTTATGAGAATTGACATAATAGATAAGTAGGGACCATTCTTTTCAAACAAAGGGAATATGCTCATGCCTGCACCTATATTTGAATTACCAAGAAACATGGGAACCTAGATCCCCTGATTCTCTCTCTCTTATGGCAATACCTTGGCTATTCAGAGTTAACTTGCCAACCAATTAGTAACCCTCACCTCTTGTGGAATACATTGTTGCAAAATTCGTCACTCAGTGTCATAAAGCACGGAAACAGATTCTTCGGTCCAACCAGTCCATGCAAACCATGTTCCCATACTAAACTAGTCCCACATGCCTGCATTTGGCCCATATCTCTCCAAACTTTTCCTATTCATTAACTTATCCCAATGACTTTAAACTTTAACTATACCTGCATCCACCACCTTCTCTGGCAATTCATTCAACACACAAATTACTCTGTGTAAATAAGTTGCCTCTCCTGTCCTTTTTAAATCTTTCTCCTTTCACCTTAAAAAGCACCCTTGTCATTCACCATATCTACACCCCTTATGATTTTATAAACCTCTATAAGGTCACCCCTCAACCTTCTTCACTCCAGTGAAAAAATGTCCCAGCTTATTTTTATAACTCAAACAGCAATATTCTGGTAATTTTGTTTCTGAACCCTCTCCAATTAATAATGTCCTTCCTTTAACAGGGTGACCAGAACTGTGCACAGTACTCCAGAAGAAGCCTCACCAACATCCTGTACAATTTCAATATGACATCCCAAACTCCGATACTCAAAGGTCTGAGCTAAGCGCCTTCTGAACCACCATCTACCTGTTATACACATTTCAAAGAATTATGCACCTGAACCCCTAAGTCTATCTGTTCTACAACACTACCCAGAGCCCTATCATTATTTGTATAAGTCTTGTTTGTATTACCAAAATGCAGTTCCAATGATACAGCCAGTTCTAGTGCATGTTTGAAGTCCAATTGGTTATGTGATTAATGCTACGTACCAACCAGCCTTTACCCCAACTCAAAAATGACTGCTGTGAGTTTCTTCAAGACATGCTTTAATCTTGTCACCACCAAAGTAACTCCACAGAGGCAGGTATCCCATCACCAAGACACACTTTATTTATAGCGGCAAGTCCTTGACTCTGGTACAACCTAATCGAGTCAATTCCTAAAGCATCAGGATGTCTGACACTTCTGTTCTTAGTTGTCAGCCAGGTGTCCTTGATCAGACCTGATTAACAGCCACAATCAGGGAACTCATTTGTTATGAGGTCCTCCTGGCTGACCTTGGAACAATCACTAAAATCAATCACTTTTCCTTAAGCAGTCTTTTATCAAACTTCTAAGTTCAAAATCCAGAAGTCTGCCTGGGTCCTTAAGCAGAAACGGTTATTCGAGATAGATTTGATAAAAACTAAGAAAAGCAGAAGGATTGTTATGAGAATATTAAAATATAATACAGTTGTATTGTATTTATTTTCTGCTCCACAAAGGGCGAGTTGAGATAAACAAATACAAAAATAAGTTACATTGCTTCTATTCACTTTCATGAAGCAAACTTTTTTAAAAAGTGTTTAGCTGATAGCACATAAGTCAAATACTTTTTTGCCTCTTTTCAAAGTCTTGATAGATTACATTGAGGGTAGACAACAAAATGGCTTCTGTGACAATCCCTCGGCACATCTTCAATTCAGTCTGATATCTGGGCAAGTGGAGATTCTTTTTTCAGGGGTGTAGGAAGCGAGGATTTACTTACAAAAGCTGTCTCAAGTACAAGAGCCAAAAGTAGCTAGTAGAAACAGTACAGAATTACAAAAGCCATAACTCCCACTTTCCCCATGTGACTTTTGCTATTAACCACCAAAGAGGAAAAGATACAAAACTTAAACAATGAAAATGCTGAATTTTTTTAAAAGTAAAACATATTTTGCCAAAGAAGGAAATAAATACCTTTACTCAAGTCCACATTAGATTATTAATGAAATAAGCTGCTGATTTTAATAATTAACTATTGATTTGATCAGATCTTTATTGTTGATGTTAAGTTGTCATCATCAAGTGTTAGCAATAATTTCAAAAGTATGGTTTGTGACTGAGTTTTGTCATTTCTTCATATGGGGTACTATCAATTGGAACTGTACTAAACAGTACTGAAGCACCCCTACCAATATTTTACATTGTCATTTAAAATAAAGTTATTATTATACCCTTATTAAACTGACCAAGGTTCAGCATACTTACAGAGAGCTACTGCTAGCAGTTAAGTGTTCAGCTCCATTCAAACACAAGGTTTGCCCATGCAGTATTTTCAAGAATGCCAATTCATGTTCAACACAAAGCTAACCACATAAGAGTGCATCGACCAAATACATCATCATACTGGGCCTTTACCAGCCAAGAGATGTAAGAAAATGGAATTCCCCAAAGCTACACTTTTACTCGTGTAAACTGAATCTATTTCCTCCAGGAACAGACATTCTTAATGATTTGTCAATCTGCTTCCAGGGGAGGAATTGGGGCAAAACGAAAGCAAGAGAATAATTTCCATAAAAGTATTTTTTCTTGGAAGTTTGATTGAAATCCATAAAAAAAAATTTGATTTTAAAAATATGTCTCATATCTGTAGTAAGGTACATCTTTACACCCATTTCTCAGTATTCCCAAGTGCTAAAGGAATCAAATGCCTCATGGCAGAATGTTATTTACAAAGTTTATTTTTAAAGTTTGCAAAGTGGATTTTCTAAGTTATTCATATGACAAGCAATTGTTAATAGGTGACAGAGATGTACAAAGAAAAAAATCAAGCTCTGTGGTACACCGGGATTAAGGCTAAATCATATTTTTAGATTTCTCAACTTGATCTGCTGTATGCAGTATTATTTTTTTTAAAGATACTGTGGCTTGATTCCCGTCTTTCATTTACTCTCTATAATTGGAAATAATTGTTCTGAATTACTTTTATTCACGCTGTCAGGGTTCTTGACAGGCATTATAGTGATTTTCAATGATGCAATCTTTCATCTCTGATGTATCTTTGCAATCTATTGAGACTCTAGATCATGGAAGTTTCTGTGCTGCAAAAGGACAAAAGGTTAGGCATACGTGCAAAGGCAATAAAGAGAACAAAGCTGCAGTTTGCATGACATGAATGAGGAACTTTCTGGTGATGTTATGAACAAGATAAAGCAAGTTCTGAAAACTTCTGGCACATATAACAAAACCTTTGCACCTTGCTGACCACTTACAGCTGAAGGTAAAATTCTCATTATACACCTTCGTAATCAAGAAAACCTGATTATTTTTGTAGTTATTGGTCCAACTGTAGCTATCAACAGAAATCAGGCCCATCTTGGGCTTCAGCTAGCTATCTTTTAGACTGTCATAACTATTGTGAGATGCTCATGTTTCCGCGTACAGCTCCTTTCGGAGAATGTTAAAGTGCAAGACAGATACACATTATTTATTATTTTCTGCTACACAAAGGATGAGTTAAGATAAATAACTAATACAAAAATATATGTTGCATCACTTTTACTATTGACTTTTTCATAGCACTGTGGAAATTCTCCTAAATCAGCATGCTTATAGAATGCTACTGCCAGCAGTTAAGTGTTCAGCTCCATTCAAATACAAGGTTTGTCCATGCAATGTGTTCGAGAATGCCAGTTCATGCTTAACACAATGACAATCACACAGGAGTGCATCTACCAAATACATTATCATACTGGGCTTTTACCAGCCAAGAGACATAACATAATGGATCTCTTGAACCTTAGTGGGTACTCTTTGATCAAACTCCCGAAAGCAAATGTCCAGCACTTAAAGAGAATTCAGAGGATTCACATTGGACTCAAAATATCAACTCTAATTCTCTCTCCGCAGATGTTGTCAGACCAACTGAATATCTCCTGCACTTTGTTTTTTATTTCATATCTCCTGAATTCACAGTATTTTGCTTTTACTTTTTTTTAAATTATAGAGAAGGATCAGTTATTCTCATGCAAAACTGTTAAAAGTATACAGAAAGGAAATTTAGCACTTTCACAGGAAAATGTTGCCCAGATTATTTTTCAAAGTAGCTGGAAGGGGAAACATGTAAATGGGAAGAGTAATTTTCAAGCAATCTACATTAGCATTCTCCTTAATGAGGTTACCCAAACTATCAATTTAGAGCTCTTGTATCCCAAGTTTGGTTGTGTGGGGATTAAAGATAACAAAATGTGGTGATTGGTAGCCCAAGGGTTAAACACCATAGCTGAAGATAGTCAGCAAAATACAGAAACGTGTCTGACCAGAAATGATTAATAATGATTCCAGAAATGATGCTGCAACAAGTTCTACCCTACTATACTATCAATCCTTGTCCTAATCAGCCTTTAAAATTTAGGTTGTTAAGGACTGATTCTTTGAATCATTCATAATTGCACCGTGAAGTGCTCAAAATGCATAAATGAAGATTGCCAAGTCAACTACTGGAACCCTGCATGAGACATGAATACATATAATCCCATTTAAGTGAGGCACTGCAAAGCTTTCTCAGTACCCCCGCACTGTCTTTGTTTTGGGATACAAAATCTCAAGCTACAAGTTACAGAAAGCCATATCTGGTAAGTCTGAGATGTATCCACTTTAAAAATACATTGTGCAGTTCAGTTTTTTTTAAAAAAGGGATATAATTTAGTATTCTATTAAGGTTCCTCAAAATAACTGTCAGAAGCTATTCACACCTTTGTGGGTCCTCTAAAACTGCCCAGTTTAATCATTCTTTCTTTTAGGCTTCTTACGTTTTCAAATATATATTGATTTTCTTTTTTAAAAAGCTACAAGAAAATCTGTTTCCAACCTGATTTCTGAAGAGGCATTCCATATCCTACAACTGAAGTATAATAAAAATCTGATAGATTTTCCTTATTAAAATGATTTCAGTGTTACATCTTCTTGTAAGTTGTTATTCAATTTGTTTTTGTTTACTACAGATCTCAATTCTGAACCTTTCTCATTGTATTTATTTCTATAGGATATTCAGTAGTAATGAAAGCAGAAGTTTGTCTGTGAACAAGTGTCAGCTTCAATTTATCAGTCACTTTCTTGTTTTATCACATGCATAACATGGAAAAACAATCTTTTAGCTGTACTTCTTAAAAATGTAATTACTTTACACTTTGTAAAATGGAAATTTACTGGAAACATTTACCCCGCCCCCCCAGTCCTCATCATCTTTCCAAACTTGCTGAAATTATCAGTGGCTGTAAAACCCTAAACGGTCAGTCACTGTAAAACCCTCTCAATGACAACTGGCAAGATTTAACTGGAATGTTAGCTTTAGCATTCCTTTGATGGAAGGTTTCACTCCTGTAAAAAATGAAGGCAAAAACTTATTTATATCACATACTTCATTCTAAACATAGTCGTTCAACAGATCAGAAAATGGAAAGACAGCAGCAAACACATTATGGATTAATGTGATTAATAGAATGGCAAAAATAAATAATGTAGGATCTTTTAGTAGGTTGGGAGAATGGATATACTGAATCATATTGTAAAGTTGAAAGAGAGAGAGGCTGAAGGATCAATCCATGACAGTGATGGCTTTAGGTATGATCATATATGCTGGGTGAAGCTTAAAAGAGATTTTAAGATGAAGAGAGGATCTTGAAATCGCTTTGCTGCAGTACGGGGAACCAGCCTAACTTGGTAAAGGTGTCATTGAGGGGGAGGGGAGGAAACATGGAGCAAAGCTCAAGATTAAATACATTTAGCAAAGCATGGAAAAATGGAAGACAGGTCAAAAATCTTCAAAGAAATCAAACCTGGAAGCAACATATGCAAAGAACTGGTGTGGAAAGGGCACAAACAAAACAAAAACATACCACAGATGCAATCGATGTATTCATTTTGCCCTTGTTGAATATTATCAGCTCACACATTCACTCCTTGCCACACAAAAAACCAAAATCCTTTTTGTACATGGCTAAGGCTTAATCTATGGTAGGCCATTTAACAACATCTATCACAGTCAAATCTGAGCCAATGTCTGAGAATCAAGATTGGAATACGAAAACACACTCAAGTGACTGGGAGGAAATATCCGCAAAGCGATATGATGATTCCATCAGGGTAGGTCTGAGTGAAACAACACAAACACCTTTTCATTGGTGGCAAATATCCATAACTGAACTTTTCCTGCATTTTAAAACATGTTTCCAATTAACTCAAGTCTTTTTAAAACATAAATGCAGTGGTTTGCTTTGCAAGTATTTCCTATTTTCACACATTGAGGAATATTGGGTCAACAGCAGATCATTCGCTCCCTTAAGCCTGTTCCTCCAAACAATTAGATCATCTTAAATCCACATTTTTGTGAGGCAAGGGTGTCTTTAAATCTTTCAATTTTCAATTGACACCCAACCACAACTGCTTTTTGGGGAACAGAGTTCCAGATTTCAACTATCCTTTGTGTGAAGAAGTACTCCCAACATCATCGCTGAATGGCCTAGCCCTAACTTCAAGGTCATGCCCTTGACACCACACCAGAGAAAACAGCTTCCCATCAATCAGCTCATCATCTTAAACATCTCTAATAGATTATGTATACACATGGGAACAACAAACAAGTATGGCATTAGAGGAAATTAAACCCCATTTTGAAAGCACTTCCTTTGAACGTTAAATGTAGTGAAATTATAAACCAATACCACAATGGACAGATGAAATCAGCTTAATCCAGCATCCAACTTTTCACCTCATTCTGGCTTATTTGAATACCTTTTCCCCAGATACTTTTCGGCTTTAGTCTATAACATTTTTTGGACATTAGATCCAAGCTGTACATAGGATTAGAGGATTCAATGGTAAAGCAAAACAGCTGACTGTTGTTGAGCAACACTGAAAAAACCTTTACAGTTTAATTATCTTGTTAATTTTGAAACCAATATGTCAATCCTTAAGCTTTTAAAATCTAACATATAGCTGTAAATTTGAAACACAATTCCTTCCAGAACTCCTGTAATAAACCTTTATTCCTCTGTAGTTGATAGGCAAAACATGAACAGAAACAGCAACAAATTAGTAAAACCAGGGGAAGAATTAGTCGTTCTCAGTTGCTATGTTTGCACAAGGAACCAATTCTAAACAGTGCTGGAACAACCCTCCGTAGTTATTTTCCCTTTATACACAGTGATCACTCAGGAAGAAGCCAAAATAGCAGCGTGATGTGCATTTCTTTTTTTGCAATAAAATCATCTCCACTGAGAATGTCCAACCCACCATCACAAAACAGGAACAAGTTTACATCTGTGAACAGTACTTGTACTTAAGTCATACTTGCATGCTACATTACTACATGCAACACCACAAGCTTGCAAAAAGTCAAGTTAAAACACTTTTTCCACCTACAAACTCTACCTTGCGCCTCAATCACAATTAAGATGCAAGTTCAATTTTTTGATCTGTTATTGTTCAGTCCAGAGGGAGAAACTAGAGATAACTCACTCCTTCAGCTGTGTTGAGGTCTACTCCTCATTACCAACAGCTGAAAACTTTTGATGCTTTTTGTTTGAAAAGAATCAACCAACCTCAAAGCACTTGGTCTAAAGCAAATAGGGGGCTATAGTCCTTTCACCATTTCTGTGTTACAGCTATTATGCAAAAAGTATAAAACACTGCCTTTATGCTGCCAAGCCACAACTACTCTTCTTACATCAAAGCATGTTCACCACAAGGGTTTTTTCTTCCAAATTTATTCATTCCCAAAACAGAAGACAACGATTCATACACCCTAATTACATCTAATTATCAATTCTTTTTTCTGTGACCAACTTCAGCCAGAGCTATTTATTACTTGCATTTCTCACACCCTCCCCCATGCCTTTTGCAAGACAGCTAACATAATGGCAAGTTCTTTGGAGGACAATTATTATTTCTTTTATGGCCTGTTATAAAGGTTCTACCTGCATTAAATAATTATTCTATTATTAGTTTCAACAGAAAATGCATGTTAAATATGGGGACCTCCCGGTTAATTTGACAGTTCCCCATAGTGTTGCTGCTTAGAGGCAGTGGAAACGACCTCTCCTGTGGGGCTTCTCCTTAGTCTTTCTTTTCATGATCTAAATGAGACGTTTATTGGATTAGGGTTCTTCTCTGCAGACCTCCGAGGTGGCCTGTAACAAAGAACTTAAAAATCCCAATGACTATACTAATTGCCCTGGGATTAAAAACAGAAAACTTGATTCGGCATTACATCAGTACACCAAAAACAGAGGAAATTTATTAGTTTCATTATGGGCCCTGATCCTTTCAACTAGAGTGGGAGTTAGTGGGTAAGGCTTGGTTAGAGTTAGGCCTTCATTAGAAACTTAAAGAATACACCATTGATATAGGCCTAATTGTATGATACCAAATAAGCCTAACATACTTTTGAAATGAAGAGGAAAGGCATATTTTTAAAAATTGATGCAAAACTTATGTGGCAAAGATTTAGAACTTGTCATGAACAACAAAGAATTAAATTGACATCAGTGGGCAGACTCTGCACTGCAAAGTCAATTGATAAGCAAATATGTCGGCAGCAGATTAACCCCAGTACTCAGCTCAGGTGACAGCCGCACAGAGGTCACAGTACTGACCTCACAGGTTGGTCTTTGGGTCATTGTAGTTTATAAAAGGCTGTTGTAGGGTCAAAGTCTTATAAGGCTGCAATCTGACAACTCAATTTAAGCTTCTAGGCAGATGACTCTAAGAGGATGGTTAATTGCTCATGCCATTCACTATTGCAATGATGCTTGTTAATGGAACAGAGATATCCAAGTAACAAAAATACTAAGAAACACCAATCTATCGAATAAAAGAAGCTTACAAGGGCAAATGGTTTAACATCTCAATATACTTTAGCTATGTGCTATGTGATCAGAATGGCTCATAGTATCCATTGGAAACAAACTTTTACAAAATTAAATGATTTAAAGATCAGCAATAACAACAGAGGTCAGTGTTCTCCTGTAAAAAGCAACAGTTATGTTTGTTTACAATGGTAAAAACATCACAGCAGTCACATCATCCAAGTTTCAGTTCTAGCTCTCCACAGCAAGACCAATACATTGTGAATTCTGAAATTACATCGTACTATCAAGGTAGTTGCTTGATTTGGTAACATAGGATGTGAGCAATCTAAAGTCAAAGAGAGAAACATTCAAATTTCTGAATGTTTTGCCTTTACTGATTAATGAAAGGATCAATTGAAAGACAGGAAAGTTTACTGTTCTTGATTTGATTTTATTGTTAGGGTTACTTCATTTTTGTCTCATTTAAAACTTTAGACTCTGGGGGATGGAGTGGTCCAGTGGAAGCAGCATCTCTTTTAACCAAATTTAAATTTTTCAAATTAATGCAAGACTCCTGCAGCTCTTTAAAAAAAACCATATGTACGGTAGATTGCTTATAAGGGATCCAATCAGGCTATGTATTTTAGAGTATACAAAAATAATGAACAAGATTGTTACACATTGATTTTACTTACCACTTACGCATTACAATAGATATAATTGGGGGCGGGGAATAAAATAAACATACTCACTTTTACCGCGTTGTCATTTCAATATCACAAAGGGTTTTAATCTCAGGTATCAGTACTTCCTTGGACAGGTTTTGTCTTCCAAGGAGCTGAGTGAAAGGAGTGCAGGAATAGAATACTACAACACTGGGTAAAAGGAGGACACCTGTTTGATGTGTCTCCACATGTTGGGAGTTTATCCTTGACAATCTATTGCTGACAACGTTCGCAGGCTGTATCTCACCTTTTACTCAGTGCCTCACATCAAGATGTCTTTTAGTGAAATATGTGGGAGGGGCTTGCTCTTCATTTTCCGACATCCTATCATGTGCTGCTTTCAGTGGTTGTTTGAGCTGCACTCATCCAGCTAAGTGGAGAGTGTTCTATTCTTCTTCTCATGCCAATCCAACCAGTACCCTTCCACTGACACTCTCATTCGACTGGCTAAACTGGTCCTTACCCTCAACAACTTCCCCTTCCAATCCTCCCACTTCCTCCAAACCAAAGGGGTAGTCATGGGTACCCGCATGGGGCCCAGCTATGCCTGCCTCTTCATTGGGTACCTGAAACAGTCCATCTTCTGCAGCTACACTGGCACCATCCCCCACCTTTTCCTCTGCTACATCAATGATGTATTGGTGCTACCTTGTGCTCCCATGAGGAGGTTGAACAGTTCATCAACTTCACAAACACTTTCCACCCTGATCTCAAGTTCACCTGAACCATCTCAGACACCTCCCCCCCCGTTACTGGGCCTCTCCTTCTCCACTTCCCGAAGCAACTCAACACTGACATCCACTAAAAACCCACAGACTCCCACAGCTACCTAAACTACACCTCCTCCCACCCTGCCTCCTGTAAAAATTCTATCCCTTATTCCTATTTCTTCTTCCTCTGCCACATCTACTCCCAGGAGAACCAATTCCACCGCAGAACATCCCAGATGGCCTCCTTCTTCAAAGACCACAATTTTCCCTCCCATATGGTCGACGATGTACTCCAGCACATCTCCTCCACTTCCTGCACCTTCACTCTTGAACCCCACCCTTCCAACCACAACAAGGACAGAACACCACTGGTCCTCATTGTCCAACCCACCAATCTCCAGATACACCGCATCATCCTCACCATTTTTGCCACCTATAAACAGACCCCACCACCAGAGATATATTTCCCTCCCCACCACTATCTGTGTTTCAGAGAGACCATTCCCTCTGCAATTCCCTTGTCAGATCCACAACCCTCCACCTTCCTATCCTCCCGTCCTGGCATCTTCCCCTACCATCACAAGAAGTGCAAAACCTGCGCCCACACCTCTCCTCTCACCTCCGTCCAAGGCCCCAAAGGATCCTTCCACATCTGGCAGAAAGTTAGCTGTACTTCCACACACGTCATCTGACGTGGTTGGGGAGACAGCATGCCAACTTGCGGAATGTTTCAGAGTTAGTACTAAGCCCGGTGGCTTAGTACTAACTCCACCTTGCATATCCCCAAGGACGTGCAAGTCCTGAGTCTCCTCCATAGCCAAACCCTAACCACCCAACACCTGGAGGAAGAATGACAATTTTGTTGTCTCGATGTCAAGGGCAGTGACCCTCACTTTCCCTCGTGTTCAGCCCTTTTGTCCATGTTTGGGCCAAGCTTGCAACAAGTTCGGGAATGAGGTAGCCCTGGCAGAACCTAACCTGACCAACAATGAACAGGTTATTCATCAGTAAATGCCACTTGATAGCACTGTTTTCAAATCTTCAATAATATTCCAGAATGGTGTGTCAGTGCCCATATACCTGCTGCCCTTGAACTTCCAGATGTTAATGGTCATGAGTTTGGAAAGTGTTGTCCAAAGTGCCTCATTGGATTTCCGCTGTGCATCAATAGTGGAGGGACAGAATGTTTAAGGATGTTGTGCCAATCAAGCGGGCTGTTTTGTGAATGGTGTCAAGCTTCCTGAGTGCTCTTGGCCAATGGGGTGTATTTCATCAGACTCCTGACTTGTGCCTTGAAGTTGGTTGACAGGCTCGGAGTTATTGGTGTAGTATTTCTAGACTCTGATCTCCTTTTGTAGCCACTGTACTTCAATGGCTAGTTCAGTTCAGTTTCTGGTCAATGGTAACCACCAGAATGTTGGTTCAACACAAACTCCACACAGTCAGTCGCCTGAGGCGGGAATTGAACCCGGGTCTCTAGCGCTGCGAGGCAGCAGTGCTAACCACTGTAAGGTGAACGTGATGACCACTATACTACAGAAACAAGCCTCTGTTGGCCCTCTTAAAACAGGCAGGGACAGAGGCATGCTGCAGGGAGAGGTTGAAGATATTGGAGAAGACCTCTGCCAGTTGATCTGTGCAAGCTCTGAGTGCACGGCCCGGTACTCCATCTGGTGCCATCACTTTCCTTGAATGGGGCAGCTCTCCCAATTTTGGCACAGGTTAGCAAGAAGGACTTTGCAAGATCGACAGAGCTGAGTATGCCACCGCTGTTTCCAGTGCCTTGGTGAATGTAGACTGACCTCAGACTTCGTAGCAGTCTGATATAACTAGTGGCTTTCTCAGGCCTTTTAGTTATGTTGGCCAGACATTTCTTCCTTAAAAGGACATTAAAAAACTAGATTTACCACATTTAACATTGGTTTCATAATCACCATGAGACTAGATTTTAGTTCAAGATTTATTCATTGAATTCAAATTTCACCATCATAGCTGGATTCAAATCCATGGTCCCAGAACTTTAGATTGGGTCTCTGGATTACTGGTCCGGACAATACACCTCTGCTTGACTAGTTTCATTTCTACAGCTTTCAATTTTGGTAACATCTTTGCACATCTTTATTCTACTCTCTAGAGCTTCAAAATCCTTTTTTGTGATATGGATAACAGAACCGTTCACAGTATTGCACACAATCGAACTTTGGATCTACATAACCCAAACATTACCTTCTTGCTTTTGTGTTTTATACCTGCGAGAATAAAAGTGACTGTTTGGATGGCCTTACCTTGTGTTACCTCTTTTACTGATTAATATATCTGTGTTCTCCTTAATGCTCTACATGATTTAGATTCTAATTTTCTGCCAAAAAATGATCTCCTTCATTCTCATAATACATACTTTGGCAAACAAAATTTGATGTCATTTAAAGGGACTATGGAGAGAAGGCAGAATAGGATAGGGAAACATTTCATCCGTGACTGAATGACAGAGCAGACTCGATTGACTGAATGGCCTTATCCTGCTCCCCTACCTTATGGTCTTAATCACGCTTCCACCATTTATATTGTTCTGCATATTGATACATTCTTTCACAATGTTAGCAAAACCACCAAACTGACAGCATCTACCATTTTTGATAACGGCCTTCCATTTCCTAAGTATAAATCATTCACGTATATGATGAGTGAAAAGAGTTGAATGACTTGGGTAAAAGCAATGAATTTTTCAAGCCTTGCTATGAAAAAGGATTACTGAAAAGGTCATCATAAACATGGTTGCCAGATTATCTGTCAGAAAACCTTCAGACACCAACCCATATCCACAGCCTTTGTACTGATTTGCAGATTCTGCTCTTTTGGGTGCATACAATCAATAAAATGCAACATTCTGCATTCAGAATGACTAAGAAACAAATTGTTAAGCAGCTACAAATATTATTTCAAAAACAAAAAATGTTAAACTTACAGTCATGCCCCAAACAACAAAAAAAACCAAAATGCAGTTTATCTTCACAATTCAGAGTTTAAAATCCTGGTAAACATAATGCTCTAAAAGGAACAATTACATAAATCCAATAAACTGTTTAAAAGGTAACCATTTTCCAAATAATCATGCCAAACTCACAACGAAGTCTGCGTTTAAAAGAATAGATCTCTCAACAATGAGTTAATGTACTTAGACAGTGTATGCACTGATTCAAAACACCATTCAGATGATTTCTACATGTCATTTTTTTCCTCTCCCTTGAGATTACACCTACAAGATTCCTCCACAAACTCCCCTTGCACAGTTTTCTTTTCCCCAAAACTGCCTGTGGCAATCACAGAGTTAAGAAAAAAAACAAGCTATCTAGTTGCAGTGTGCCACTCAAAAATCTAAGGACCTGTCATTGTTCGATTCTGCTTTTCGAACAGCAATTCCATTAGCAGCATTGGTGGAGTAATTATTAGCTGCATTCTCCTTGAAGGCAAGATCAAAGGAACCTGTGTAAACCCTGATTATCAATATTACAGTCAGAGAGAAAAACATCAAAACATGACTTCCTTTACCTTCAGGACAGCAATGAATGGCACAAAGTTAGCCCTCTGAAGCCCATTTTTATAGAGGTCTGAAAGAGAAAATTGATATTAGCTTTGCTACTTAGCTTGATAATAACATTTCTTTTTTAACTTTGGCAAATGCATCCCCCAACAATAGCAGATAATAGCAAGACCAAAGACACAAAATTGATTCCTGCTCGAGCAATATAGAGAGCTCATTTTATTGATCAGTGATAGTTATGATGTGAACAAGAGCAGAAAGTCCACAGACCAACTGAAATAGAAAGATCTACAATGTAGACTTGTGACACAAGTCAACTCTGAAAGAGAGAGAGATAAAGGTTTATTTTTATACAAGGACTATATAAACAACTGGTACTGCCACTGTTCAAACACAGTGGAATAGTCCAGCAAAGTACTTTTAAATAAATTATAATAAACAGATTTAGGTTGTACATAAGAGACAACTTTCATGGTCAATATATGTTTAGAGGCATTCATGAATGGTCGTTGGAACACCAGCCTCTTCAGCATGGAGTGTTGGATTTCTTTAGAAAAAGGGTTCATGGCAAGAGCCAGGCTTTCAACTCACGACTATCTTCATATTTTTACAGAAGTATCCTAACGTCTAAATTACAAAGCAGCTCAGAAGTGTAAACCATTAATGCCATTTTAATGTTTTATTCGGGCCTACCCGGAACACACACTATAACCTCACCTGGTTAGAAAAAGTGAACCAGAACTGTAACATGCTCAGAACTTGGCCTCAAGTTTTATCACTGAGTTCATGCTTCATTAATCTAGTCTGAGAGTGATTGATCTCAGTGCCATTGCTTTATGAATGGGAAGGGTGGAAGGAGAGGAGGAGGTGGAGAAGCAGGAAGGGAGAAGAGAATGGGAGAAAAGTAGGCAAGAGCCTCCTTTGAACATTGACAGGCTTTCACAGGAAAGTACCTGTACATTAATGTGTGGTGAAGATAGAATTGTTCTCAACTGTTCTACCCACTGAAGGGCTTGTGCTCGAACGTCGATTTCCCTGCTCCTCGGATGCTGCCTAAAGTGCTATGCTTTTCCAGCACCACTCTAATCTAGAATCTGGTTTCCAGCATCTGCAGTCCTTGTTTTTACTATCCACTGAAGACAAACAGCCTGTCATACCCACATTTGAAGAATTGCTATTTTTGAACGATAAAGAAGGCAACTACCATTTGCAGGACTGTACATTCAGTAAGGAACCCCCATCCTCACAAGAGAAAGGAAGAAGTGTCAAAAAAGGAAGAAAATTCCAGCCAGTAAATTTTCATGGATATAACCATTTGCCAGTTGTTTCACTAAGATTGAATAGTATTTTAAGCTTTTACAATGCTATAGAAAGCACCATTTCAGGAATATATTACAAGGAACAGAAATACGTTCTGTCCTATTTGTTGTCCAGCATATTCTGCTCAAAGTGGTTCTTCGTGTCAGTGTAACAGGATCAATTGCAATGACCCAGACTGTTAAGCAGCAGCCAAGTGAGATTCTCACATGACTAATGCATACCTGAAGTAGGGCGTTGAAGGACTGTCAACACTCGTTCAACTGTGCACTAAAAATGAAGTCATCAAGCTCCAGAAATAAGACTTAGGGGCAACGTGAGGTGGATGAAGCTCAGAGTGGAAGGGCCCATGAACATCACTGCATAGCATAAAACCACAAATTGCTGCAAAAGCTCAGCAGATCTGGCAGCATCTGTTAAAAGGAATCAGAGTTAATGCTTTGCATCCGGGAGGAAAGGTCACTGGACTCGAAACATTAACTTTGATTCTTCTTCACAGACACTGCCAGACCTGCTGAGCTTTTCCAGCAATTTATGTTTTCATGTTTGATTTACAGCATCTGCAGTTCTTTTGATTTTTAATGCTGCATAGCAGATCAGATTGAAACATGCACATTAGAATTAAGTCAAACACAAGGACGGCTGCAGTTTGGAAGCAGTTCTGGCCCATATTGCTGCAACCTTAAATCCAATAATAAAACTGTGCATTTTTCAAAGTCCAATGCGATAGGGTTTGAGCTATAGGGAGAGGCTGAAGATGCTGGGGCTATTTTTCCTGGAGGAATGGAGGCTAATGTGACCTTACAGTGGTTTATAGGGAGAACTGTGGCTCAGTGATTTGCACTGCTGCCTCACAGCGCCAGGGACCCAGGTTGGATTCCTGCCTCAGGCAACTGTCTGTGTGGAGCTTGACAATTCTCCCACTATCTGTGTGGATTTCTTCTCACAATCCAAAGATGTGCAGGTTAGGTGTCATGGCCATATTAAATTGTCCACAGTGTTCAGCAATGTGTAGGTTAGGTGTATTAGTTAGGGGCAAATGTAGAATACAGAGGAACCTCGATTATCCAAATACCAGTTATCCGAAAATCAGATTATCCAAAGAAGATCTCGAGGTCCCGATAGAAACATTACATCAAAGACGTGTTTCCAACAGTGATCGCATCTTTTATTTACAATGATTAAACAGGCACTGTCTCCAAATGACTGACCTCCCACCCTCTCTCTCTCTCCACACTTTTCCTGGAGTTCTACAGAGGGGTGTACCCTAACACCCCCCCCCCCCCCCACTTCCCCAGATAATTTCTCCAACATTCTCCAGTACAGGGCAAAAGTGGAACCTCTCAAAAAGTTGCAGTAAAAGATAGTGTTCTTGGCTGTGGCTGTGTGCACGCGCACTATTGGAAGACTTACCCCACAAAGGCAGCAGCAGTCCTGTTGTTTGTGTACAATCCGGAGAGGGATGGGGGTGGATAGGTGCCCCACACCGTTTGGTGGGGGGTGTTGGAGGTGGGGGCGGGCAGTGTTGCATGGCGGGAGCGGGGTTGGACGGGATTAGGGGCAGGGGCGATGTTAGACGGGATTGGGAGTGCAAGCGGGGTTGGGGAGCAGGGGACGGAGGTCAGTTGGGGGCAGGGGCTCATGCGGTGACCTGCTGCAGTCTCCTGAACAAGGAGCAAACTTTAAAAACTCCGAGCCCCAGAGGGGAGGCATTTAATCAATTAACCAAACGAAATAGTGCCCGCCCATCCCGTTTGGATAATCAAGGTTCCCCAGTAATAGGCTACTGAAAAGGGTCTGTGTGGATTCTTTTTGGAGGGTCGGTGTGGACTTGTTGGGCCTAATGGCCCATTTCCATACTGAAGGGATTCTATAATTCTATGAAAATCTTGAGGGGCGTAGATAGGGTAAATAAACCAAATCATTTTGCTAGGGTGGGGTAGTACAGAACCAGAGGGCAGAGGTTTGAGGTAAGTGGGGCAAGATTTAAAAAGGACTTAAGGGGCAACCTTTTCACACAGAGGGTGCGTGTTTGGATTGAGCTGCCAGAGGAAATGATGGAGGCTGGGTGGGTATAGGAAAAAGGAAGGATTGAGAGAGATACAGGCAAAATGCTGGCAAACGGGATTGGATTAATTTAGGATATCTGGTCAGCACGGACTAATTGGATGGAAGGGTCTGTTTCCGTGCTGTACAACTTTATGACTCAAAAAATATAGTCAATCATAGAAATCAAATTACGTAGCTTAAATATAAAGCCTCCTTCAGGACCAAATTATGGTGATCAAGTTACAAACCATCATGAACATAGAGAAAGCAAAAGGCCCCAGATCTTAGCTTCCTGCAAAATCTTCCACAAAATAACTAGCATCAGACTGACTATCTTCACTGGATCACAGCTTGAATGCTAACCACCAATTTTATCAGAGGTCAGATATATCAATAATTAGGACAAATAAAGATTCCTAGAATTATATCTCCTGCAGAATTAACTTACTCTTAAATCTTTATGTCCATAAGTTGTGCTATGTTGCCAAAATTTTATGAAACTTGTTCACAAGGTTGGTAAGGTTTGTTATGTGGGAGGAAGTCTTGACAACTCCTGAATGCTATTTATTATGCAAATTTACCTGGGGTACTCACAACAGAAGTATAAACGATTACTGATCAAGGAAAAAAAAGAAAATATTATTGCAGGTTTTTGAGTACAATAAAAGCTTGATGAGGACTTAACCTGTTTTAAGTATTTTTCCCAACATTCAGTAAGGTATTTAAATATTAAGATTATCTCGATGCAGAGCAGGAAGAATTCTTGGATTCATTAAAAATTAGCTAAAGATATAAATAGTGATCCAAATGCTAACTTGAGAAGGTAAATAAGTGAAAAAAGTTTGCAAATGCAAATGCCCTAAAGCAACAAGTTAAGCTGATAGTTATGTGACAACTTCCGGGAAGGTTAGAGGATGGAAAAAGTCAAAGTTAATTTCTTTTCTCTTTCAAATAATATAAATACTTTTACCCATCTTAGTTTCTACTACCATTGTCAGGAAGCAAATGGAAAATTGCTCCCAGCCTCCACAAGTACAGCTTTGTAATCAACTTCAAGATTGAACCCAATAC
This sequence comes from Chiloscyllium plagiosum, assembly GCF_037043375.1. Taxonomy (NCBI): domain Eukaryota; kingdom Metazoa; phylum Chordata; class Chondrichthyes; order Orectolobiformes; family Hemiscylliidae; genus Chiloscyllium; species Chiloscyllium plagiosum. The sequence continues at coordinate 119,834,778 of NW_028270141.1, read as the reverse complement.
AACACCACACCACCTCCTCCCCATTTTCTCTTCCATATCTTTGACCAGCAGCTCACCATCGTTTCATCAAGTACGATGGATTCAAACAGCATGATCAATGTAGTTGTCACCATATGCATTAATGCTCATACACAAAGACCAGACTGCCAAGAGTGATCATAATCGCAGTTAATCCATTTCTTACTGCTCTTACCTTCGGGTGGTCTATTGGATGTGGCAACAACAACAACACCATTTTGAAATAGGTTTTCGAAAAGCTGCTTCAGTATCATGGCATCAGCAATGTCTGTAACCTTACAAAGTAGAAATAAATCAACAAACGATTATGATCTTTCATAATATGTAACTGAATATAAAGCATCTTATCATCAAGTGTAATAGGCTAAATCTAAGAGTTTCAAACACAAACATTTTATCATTTAAATTAATTAGTTATTTCATAAAAGATGCTCAAATGGATCTGTGCTATCTAAAATTGAAAGATTTATAATGAAACCGGGTGAAAAATATTACAGCAAGAAATGATCAAATATGAATTACATATTATCAAATTAAATACAATATGCATTTGAACATATAAATTACAAGATGTAGGCCACTCAGCTACTTGAGTCTGCTATACCATTTGATAAGATCATGGTTCATATGATTGCTCTACTTTCCAGCCAACTTTCAATAACCTTTCACTCCCTTGTATATAATCGACTCAATAATCGACAAACTTGTGCCTTAAAAATGCCGAATTACTCTGCTTCCATCATGCTTTGAGAAGAGTTCCAAAGATTCATGATCTTTCATGAGGAAAACTAATCTATACATAATGCGCAACTCCATATTTGCCAACAGATATCATGAGTTCTAGATTCTTCCATAAGAGGAAACATCCTTTCCGCATCCACCTAGACAAGACCCTTCAGGATCTTCAATGCTTCAATCAAGTCATTTGTTAATCTTCTAAACTCCAGTGGATACAACCGTAGTCCTCATAAGATAACCAGCCTATTCTAGATAATAGTCCAGCAAATCTTCTCTGAACTGTTTCCAATGTAGTTACATCCTTCCTTAAATAAGATGACAAATACTGTACACTGTACTATCATCTCACAAATGCTTATTTACCTGAAACGTAACCTCCTTACTTGGGTAATCAATTCCCCCCACACTATACAATAACTTTTGTTTTAATTATTACTTGTTGTATCTATACACTAACCTTTTGCAATTCACACTCTCGGAAAGCCAGATGCCTCTCCGTCTCAGACCTTAGCAATCTCTTATGATTTAGATCCATGTTTTTATTCTTCCTGCCAAAAGTGACAACTTTCCATTTTCCCACATTATACTTGATTTACCAAATTTTTGCCCATTCACTTAATTTAGCTATATTATTTGTAGCTTTATTTTGTCTTCTTCACAACTTACTTTCCAACTTTGTTTCATCAACAAAATTAACAATCACACCTTCACACAAAGCAGCACAGAATATGAGAAATGGAGTAGGCCAATTGGATATTTCTGCTGCTTTTCCATTCAATATGATCATGGCTGATCATTCAACTTCAACATTTGAATTTAGCATTTTGATAATATTAAAACCAGTGAAAAGATCCGATGTTTTGGGGATACAAAACTGGACATTTTGAACAGTTAGGGGGAGTATTGCCAAGCCACCAACAAGTACAGACTGCCAGCAGAACAGCTCTCTGAAAAGGTACCTACCTTTCAGTTTGTACAGCAGAATATTGAAACCAACCTAGAGAAAATCTACAGAGAAAAATCTACAAAGGAGGATCGACAAAGCTGACTGGTTTTTGAAACGTGACTTTTTAAAAAAATCTTAATCGGGTTTTGTTTTATCGGTTGTTTCTAATTGAGTGGGAGATAAAAGATAGGTTGAAGAGAAAGAAGATGCAAATAGTTATTGGTTTTAATATTCTCAGTTGGACTGAAAGAATAAAGTTGCTAGTTTTTACTTTAAATAGTGACCTCTGGGATAGTTCTTTGCCTCTCGAATTTTAACAGCGGGAGGTGAATCTTTTCTGTGTAGCTGGTTTAAATTAGCAGAGGGGTTTACCCTGTATCGAAACAGTTTGGGGTCTTTTGTCTGGGATTTGAACAGGTTTAGACAGATCCAGTCTGAGATTTGGACAGATTTGGGGTACAAAAAAGCCCAGTAGATTTAAACAATTGCACGTTAAATAAAACGTAGGTGAGACAATTTGCCTAATTCCGGTGACTTGTGGTTGGTTAAATTAAAAGTGAGAGAAATGGCTCTTAAAATTACTGAAGAGGCTCTGCGACTTGAAGATAATTCTCAAATTTGCCAAGAAATTTGAGAAGGAAAGAAAAGGGCCATACTTTTAGAATTAGCAAAGAAGTTAGAGAGGGTTTAACGGAGGACAAAAGTAAAGTTGAAATTGTAAGGGAATTACTCAAACACTTAGGTGTGTCAGAGAAACAGACAGTAGAGGTAGAAAATCTGAAATTACAATGGAGGAAAACGGAGTTAGAAGATAAACAAAGAGAGAGAGAAAAGAAAAAGAGAGAAGGTTCTCAGTTGAGCAAAGAGAGAGAGGAAAGGGAGAGAGAGGAAAGGAAGAGACAAAAACAGAATTTGAACTAGCGAAGTTGTGATTTCGTCAGCAAAGTCAAGTTAACAGGATGGAGATTAAAAGAGAAGGTAGTGATATATACAAATATGTCAAAACAAATTTTGACAAAACACATGTCTGCCACATTTTGATGAGAAAGATGTTGAAGCCTTCTTTATTTCATTTGGAAAACTGGCTAGGCAGATGTAGTGGTCCAAGGATTTACAGGTAATGCTAGTTCAGACTAAACTGGTAGGCAGAGCTAGTGAGATATTTGCTGTGCTGTCAGATGCGGGGTCAAGAGATTATGAAGAGGTCAAATAGGCTATTTTAAGTGCATATGAATTGATACCAGAAGTGTATAGATAGCGGTTCAGAAACATAAAGGAGAAACCAGGTCAGATTTACGTTGAGTTCGAAAGAATTAAACACAGCCATTTTGATAGATGGGTGCGGGCTTTAAAGATAGGTAGGACCTAAGAGGTTCTAAGAGAGATTATTCCGCTGGAGGAGTTTAAAAACTCACTTCGGGAGATAAGAAGAATTCAAGTAGAGGCACATAAAGTTCAGCATGTGAGAAGGTCAGCAGAATTAGCAGGCGAATACTTGTTGGTGCATAAGACAAGCTTCCGGCCAGAATTTTGTCTGTGAGGGATAGAAGTTGGAAGAAGGGGAGATCCCACACTCCAAAACAAAAAGAGTAGAAAACATTGGTAAGAGTTTACCACAGGCTAAAAAAGAAGCCCAAGAGGGTGGAAAGGAGGTGCAAGGCCTCAGGTGCTTCCATGTGGTAAAGTGGGACATGTAAAGTCACAGTGCTGGTCATTAAAGAAAGGCGGTGTGGTAAAAGAAGCTAAGCCAGTGGCATTAGTGAAAGTAGTAAAGGAAACCCCCAGAAGAGCCGAGGAGCTGGTGGAGAGAGCACAGCCTAGGCAGGGGCTGGGTATGGAGCTAGTACCTGATCTCTATAAAGAATTTGCCTCTGTGGGTAAAGTTTACTCAGAAAGAACAGGGGGAGAAGGACAAGAACTTATAGTTTTGAGAGATACATGATCTACCCAGTCACTGATAGTAAGAAATGAGCGAATTTGCACCCTTTCTGATCTGTTACCAGAGAGTGTGGTCATTTGTGGGATAGATGGACAGAAATTTAGCGTTCCCCTATGTCAGATCAGGTTGGAGCACCAACTCAAGATTGGGGAAGTTACAGTGGGAGGGATTGACAGAATGTCAGTTCCAGGAATCCAGTTTATTCTTGGGAATGATTTAGCAGGATCCAACATGGGGAGTGACGCCCCTTGTTGTGGAGAAGCCTAAGGAAGACAAGAAACTGAGGAGTTAAAACAGAAATATCCTGGTATTTTCCCAGACTATGTGGTAACCAGATCCCACTATCATAAGTTACAGCACAAAGCAAAAACTAAAGAGAAAGGTGAAGGAGTTAAGGTTCAGTTAGTGGACACCCTGTTTGACATAATGGTGCAGGAAAAACCTCAACAGACAGAGGGTCAGACAGAAGTGTTTCGTCCTGAAAGGCTATGGGACTTACAACAAAAAGACAATAAGATAAAAGATACATATGTGGATGCGTACTCCAAAAATGAGGCAACGGATATTCCGGAGGATTATCATCTGAAAGATGGAAATAGAGCAGGTTAGTGCAGAGGAGAAATGGGCTGAAGTGCACCAGATTGTGTTGCTGGTAGCATGCAGACAGGAAATGTTACAGTAGCACATGAGCTACCTGTAGGAGGTCACCTAATGGTACGAAAGACTCAAGCTAAGGTATGAACACCTTTTTATTGGCCTGGAATGAGGCTAACTTTTGTTGTACATGTCATACATGCCAAATGGTAGGTAAGACACAGGCAGTAATAAAACCAGTACTTTTGTTGTCAATTCCTGCATCTGAAGAACCTTTCACGCGGGTTATAGTCGATTGCGTAGGCCCCCTCCCGAGAACCAGAAGTGGGAACCAGTACTTGTTAACCATAATGGGTGTGTATACCAGATTTCCTGAGGCAATTCCGTTACAGAGTATCAAGATAAAAAAGGGTGGTAGAGGAGTTAATAGCTTTCTTCGCATGGTACGGGCTACCCTGAGAGATTCAATCAGACCAAGGCTCTAATTTTACTGCTAGGCCATTTAAGGAAGTTATGGATAGCTTAGATATACAGCACTTTAAATCCAATGCATAACATCCTTTGCCATTAGAGATGCCCCAAATGAACCTCCTCAGTTCACTCCCTTCGTGTTAATATTCAGTCATGAAGTGAGAGGCCCTTTGAAATTAATTGAAGAGAAATTGACAGGACCAAAATTGGAGATCTGACACTTACATTATGTATGGGAGGTGAGGGAGAGACTAAATTGAGTAGGTGAGTTAGCTAAAGAGGGCACAGTGTAGAATGAAGCAGGTGGCAGATAAAAGCTCCGAGACTTGGATGTTTTCCCAAAGAGATGACGTGTTAGTACTGTTACCAGTGATAGGAGATCCCTTCAAAACCAGGTTTAGTGGTCCCTATCAAATTGAGAAAAGGTTGAGTCAGGTGAACTGTTTAGTAAAGATGTCAGCTAGGGAAAAAAACAATATTGGGTATGTTATGTGAACATGTTGAAACCGTATTACACTAGAGAAAAATAACTGGAGAAACAGTTGTTAGTTACTGCCCGCAGAGTGAGGACTCAAATCCAGATGGTGTGGATTTTGATGTGCCTCAAAATAGATTTAAAAATAAACAAGTCCTTAAGGAGTGGGATAGCTTAGTAAACTGTCTGTCTGTCTCAGGAGCACAGAATGCAGTTGAAAGGTTTATTACTGCAGTATGAGGACATATGTAATAATCAGATGGGGAGGGCTAATGTTATTGTACATGAAGTAAATGTAGGGAATACTGCTCCAATAAAGCATCCCCCTTTCAAAGCCAGACAGGTCCAGGAGGCAGAGGCCACGCATAACGAGGGTATCATTGAACAGAGCCAGAGTGAGTAGAGTTCGTCGATCTTCTTAGTTCCCAAACTGGACAGGACTCAACAATTTTGCGTGGATTATCAGAAGGTCTCCAAGATTGGAGGACTGAGTCGAGAAAATTGGACAGGCCAGTTATATCACCAAGTTGGACTTACTGCGTGCTTATTGGCAGGTACCTTTATCAGAGATGGCGAAAGAAATTTGTAACCCCAAATGGGTTATATCAATTTAAAGTGATGCCCTTTGGAATGAAGAATGCACCCACCACATTCCAAACACTCAGGAACAGAGTTGTGGCTGGGTTAACAAACTGTGCAGCCTATTTGGTTGATATAATGATCTTTAGTAAGTCCTGGAAAGATCACATGGTACAGTTGGCAGAGCTCTTTGAACAACTATGAGAAGCAAAACTGGTAATAAACTTAAAACTGAATTCACGAAAGCAGAGGTGACGTTCTTGGGACACAACATCGGTCATGGAATCTTGACCCCACAGAATGCATCATGAAGGCCGTCAAGGAATTTCTACAACCAACCTTGAAGAAAGAGGTCTTTTGATTCTTGAGACGAAGCAGATTCTATCAGAAGTTCAGCAGTGTAGTGGCACCGTTAACCGATTTGCTGAAGAAGAACACAAGATTTAGGTGGACAGAACACTGCCAGAGGTATTCGACCATCTGAAAGCAATATTAACCACCGCACCAGTTTTAGCTCCACCAAATATTTCAAAACCTTTTAAAGTTGCCATCGTTGCAAGTGACTTGGAGCTGTTCTGCTACAGGAAGATGTTGGTGGGATTGAACTGCCAGTTGATTACTTTTCGAAGAAACTCAACATCCACCAGAGGAAATATTCCATGATCGATAAAGAACTATTTGGTACTGGCCTTACAACATTTTGAGGTGTATGGCACAAACAATGTGTCAGAGATGGTTGTGTACATGGATCACAATCCTCTTACATTCTTGGAACGCTTTAAAGAATATGCAACTACTTTATTGGAGTCTTATGTTACAGACTCTTAATTTACATAATGTACATGTTGTGGATTGAAAGAATGTAATTGCAGATGTATTAATCACAGATTTAACTGATAAAGTATGGATAAGATTGGTACCTACTCACTGTTATATTTATGTGGGAAGAAGTTAAATTAAAGTCATGTCATGACATTGTGGTTAAGGGACAGAGAAAAAAAAATGAAGCCATCTTTTCATTATGATGGTTCTTATTTTTTTCTTTAAGGGGTGAGGTGTTATGAAGGTGTAGAGATGTACTTTAATTGAGTTGAAAAGCTAGCATGGACTGACAAAGCACAGAATCCTGAACACGGTAACATTGAAACACTTGGTCAAAACAAATAGCAGCATCTGGGTTTCCACCAAACAAAAGCAAATTCAAATTCGGCCAATCAATTTAAATTATGCCCCAAGATACCAAAATCCAATCAAATTTGAATTTAGTATTTGATAATATTAAAACCAATGAAACAATCCGATATTTTGGGGTATAATCTGGACATTTTGAACAGTTAGGGGAAAACTGCCAAGCCACCAACAAATACAGACTACAGCAGAACAGCCCTTTGAAAGGTACCTCTCCATAAGATTGTGCAGCAGAACATCGAAACCAACCTAGAAAAAATCTACAGAGAAAAATCTATCAAGGAGAATCGACAAAGCTGACTGGTTTTTGAAACATGATTTTAAAAAAAAAATCTTAATCAGGATTTTCTAAAAATCAAATTAGTATTGTGGAGTGGGAGATAAAAGATAAGTTTAAGAGAAAGGAGTTGTAAATAGTTGTTGGTTTTAATATTCTCTGTTGGAGTGAAAGAATAAAATTGTTAGTTTTTACTTTAAATAGTGACCTTTGGGATAGTTCTTTGCCTCTCGAATTTTAACAGATTATAACACGAGGTGAATCTTTTCTGTGTGGCTGGTTTAAATTAGCAGAGGGGTTTAACCCGTGTTGTAACATTTGATACCCTTTCTGATTAAAAATCTGTCAATTTCAGCCTTGAATATGCTTAACAACTCAGCCTTGACAGCCCTCTGTGACATGTTGTCTCTTTACTGCAAGAGTCAAAAACATCACTAAGCTGCTGCAGAACATTCTGAAGTTGGGAGGAGAACAGATGGAGACTGTGGTCCATCTCACTACCAATGACAGAGATAAGAGAGAGATGAGGTCCTTCCAGCGCAACACAGGGAACTAGGATTAAATTGAAAAAACAGGAACTCAAAGATATTACATGTTAGGATTACTCACAGCGTCACATGTTACTAAGATCAGGAATAAAAGAATAGGCTGGGTGAACATTTGTCATAACAGTGTGTTTAGGAGGGAGGGATTTAGATTCTTGAGGCATTAGAACTAATTTTGGAATACATGGATTGTGAACAAGCTGGAAGGTTGTACCCTAGCAGGAAGCAGGATTGGAACCAATATTTTCACATAAAATGCTCACTAGTACAATGGGGAATAAATGGAGTTGCAGGGCAATGGAAAACTGAGCAGAGAGACAAGAGTGAGAGAAGCAAAGATGGAAATGAAAGATAGAAGAAAAAAATGCAAAAGTGAGAGGCAGAGGAACAAGGGCTTGCAGAAAATAGGACAGGAATACAGACAAAAAGTGGAAAAACATCATAAGTTAAAGGCTTTATTTCTGAATGCATGGAGCATTCACAATGAGGTTATTGAACTAATGTCAACAAGAATAGTTGTAAGCAGATGCAAAATCTTTGCGATTGCAGAGACATGGCTGCACAGTGACAAAGGCTGGGAAATTAAATCCAAGATTATTCAATCTTTAGGAACGACAAGGAAAAAGAAAATAGAAGTGGGATGAAATCAGAACAACAGTGAAAAGGATATCGAGACAGGTAATGTGAATATGCTAACAATCTGGGTGGAGCTAAGAAGAAACAAGGGTTCAAAACGTTACTGGCAGTTGTCTATCGGTCTCCACACGATAGTGGTAAAATAGCACGTCATTAAATAGGAAATTAGAGATGCACGCAGTAAGGTTGCTACAGTAATCATCAGTGACTTAAATCTACCTACAGACTGGGCAAACAATCAGTGCAAGATATAAGGGTGAAGCATTTACAACAAGCTGCAAATGCTGAGTGGATGATCCATTGAGACTACCTCCAGAGGTCATCAGCATTACAGATGCCAGTTTTCAGCTAATTTGATTCATCCCACATGATATCAAGAAATGATTGGAGGCACTGGATATTACAAAGACACTACACTGGCCCCTGACAATGTACTTGAAATAGTTTTGACAATCGTCACATTCAATGGAGCACTGGTTTTAAATTAGTTTCTGGTACGTCATGATCTGCTGCCAGTATGCCTGTACTAATTCCTGTAACAAGGTGGCATACAACACAGTTTGCATACAAGTATGGAATCATGCAGCAGTAGTCATTTTGCAGCCATAGAGCACTCAAATTGCCTAAAAAATGGAAAGTACAAAATGGATTTAAAAATTAGGGGTGCGACATTGTATTATGTTCATGGATAAATGTGTTTGGCATCTTGTCATAGCACAACGTATGCATGTATATTATTATACTACAATAAAGTCATGTACCAGCATATATCCACTTGCTGAATCTGATGGCATTTCCTATTTTTCTATAATATTAATTGCATCTCCTTTAGCTCCAATTAGATTTGTTAACATCACTGAATGATCACTCTCATTTATTATGCCACAATTAAAACCAAATTTGAACTCTGGCTGCTTCCCTTCAATATCCTCTGTTTCAACTTCTAATCCATGTAAAGTACAAGTGCATATTTTCACTCCAAAGTATCTGCCATTTGCTTTAACTTTTCAGAGTTAAGAGATTGACTCATAACTCCTGCTTCTAAAAATATTTCTGCTCATACAACTGAATTCATATGCCCTAACCTTAACAATCTGTTACGTAGAAGTACTAAATATATAAACATAAATCAACTTCTGAGCTACCGAAATCACCATTCTTGATTACTGAGTACTCACCATCATCAATGACTTTGTACCTCCCATTCTAATGATCAGATCTGCATTCATGCCAGGCCTTTGGCTATTCTTAATTATCTCAAATCCAATCAGCCTTCTCTTCTCCTTCATCAGCTCTGTAATTCAGCTAATTTCCAAAACCTTATCCTCTTCACCAATCCTAATCTTTCACGGTTTTTCTTCTCACAATGCTGGCCTTTTCTGACCTTATCCTACAATTGCCTCTTGCAGAATACTCTACAACAAATAATGCTCTACATACTGGTTTCATTTGATTAGTAGAATTAACCAGTTAACCTTTTTTGCACATTTTCTTTGCCTCAAATGTCATCTTTTTACTCCTTTTACCTTAAAATCCACAAAGGATAATAAATGCTATTTGAGTTCACTTGAAATACTTTCTGTCTCGATTTCCATCAAAGGTGGGACTGCTTCCGAGGTCAATCTTGATTTTTTTTCGACTACCTCATGAATGCAACTACCTGTGGCACCTGGAATCTTTACTCCACCCATACATCCTAAGCCAAATTACCTCTGCTCACGGGTTTTACAGATCACTGGTTCAAATGCTCCTTGGAAGGAGTTGCTGTGGCTGCCTTAACCCTTTAGCATCATCTACTCTTTCATCTCAGCCTTTTTTCCATTATAAAATTAATTAATTCCTTCTTCAAAAACTGACATGACAAATATCACAATATCCTTTCATCCTTACAGAGAGTTCAGGGAAAGAGGCAAGTGTTCACTCTTACTATCACGGGCAGATGCACCAGCAGGAGGTAAATTGGTGAGGATGAGGTCAAGTTTATTTCTCCCTCTTATTGGTTACTTCACCACTTGCCACAGACACAGTCTAGCAGCGGTATATCACTAACTACCTGACAAAGGAGTAGCGCTTCGAAAGCTTGTACTTCCAAATAAACCTGTTGGACTTTTACCTGGCGTTGTGTGATTTTTACCTTTGTCCACCCCAGTCCAACACCAACACCTCCACATCATAGCAATATATCTGTAAGAGTGACCACCGCACAGTCCTTGGGGAAGTAGTCCTGCATTCACAATCAGAATACTATACACTGTCTCCTGTGGCACCACTGCCACGCTAAATGAGGCAAACTTCAAACAGATCTAGAAACTCAAGACTGGATATCCATCAGCAGCAGCAAAACCGTACTCAAAAACCATCTGCAAGCTCATGGCTCAGCATATCCGCCACTCAACCATTACCATTAGGCCAGAAGACAAACACTGGTTCACTGGGGTGTGGAGGAAGACATGCCAGGGGCACCACCAGGCATTCCTAAAAATGAGGTGTCAACCTGGTGAAGCTACAAAACAAACCTACCTACATGCCAAACAGCATAAGCAGCAAGTGACAGAGCTAAGCGATTTCACAACAAAATGTATCAGATCTAAGCTCTGCAGTCATTGCGAGCACGGAAACAGACCCTTTGGTCCAACGTGTCCATGCCAACCAGATATCCTAAACAAGTCTAGTTCCATTTGCCAGAGTTTGGCCCATATTCCTCTAAACCCTTGCTATTTATATAGCCATCCAAATACCTTTTGAATGTTGTACTTGTACCAGCCTCCACCACTTTCTCTTGCAGTTCATTCCATACACACACTACCCTCTGCATGAAAACGGTGTCCCTTAAGTCCCTTTTATATCTTACCCTCTCACCTTAAACCTACACCTTCTAATTTTGGACTCAACCCACCCCAAGGAAAACACCTTGTCTATTTACCCTATCCACGCCTCTCATGATTTTATAAACCTTGAGAAAGGTCACCCTCAGCCTCTGACGCTCCTGGGAAAATAGCCCCAGCACCTTCAGCCTCTCCCTATAGCTCAAACCCTCCAACCCTGACAATATCCTTGCAAATCTTTTCTGAACCCTCTCAAGATCACAACATCCTTCCTATAGCAGGGAGACCAGAACTGAACGCAGTATTCCAAAAGTGGCCTTACCAAGTCCTGTTCAATCGTAACATGACCTCCCAACCCCTATACTCAACTTTATTGACTAATAAAGTTAAGCATACCAAATGCCTTCTTCAGTATCCTGTCTTCCTGCTACTCCAATTTCAAGGAATTATGAACTTGCACTCCAAGATCTCTTTGTTCAGCAACACTCCCCAGGACCTTACCATTAGCAGAGTCATTAGGGACATTTAAGAGACTACTGGACATACATATGGATAGCAGTGAGTTGAGAGGTGTGTAGGTTAAGTTATTTTATTTTACATTAAGATTAACCCTCGGCACAACATCGTGGGCCAAAAGACCTGTTCTGTGCTGTACTTTTCTATTAAATGTACCAGTCCTGCCCTGATTCGCCTTTCCAAAATGCAGCACCTCACATTTATCTAAATTAAAATCTATCTACTACTCCACCCATTGGCCCATCAGTCCTGCTACATCCAATTGTAAATGGTGGTGGATAATTAAGCAACTTGCTGGAGGAGACAGCTCCACAAACATTCCCATCCTCAGAGATGAAGATCCCAACACAAAAGGCAGAAGTAGTCACAACAATCATCTGCCAGAAGTGTTAAGTTGATGAGCCATGATGTCCTCTTCCAGAGGTCCTCAGCATCACAGATGCCAGTCTTCAGCTAATTTGATTTTCTCTACTTATATTCAAGAAAGGGTTGGAGACACTTGATATTGCAAGGAAATGGAGTCTGACAACATTCTAGCAATGTTATTGAAGACTTGTGCACCAGAATTTGTCATTCTCCTAGCCAAGCTCTTCAAGTATAGTTATAACACTGGCATCTCTACCTGACAATGTGGAAAATTGTCCAGGTATGTCCTGTACACATAAAGCAGGACAAATCCAACCTGGCTAATTACCACCTCATCCATCTACTCTCAAACATCAGTAAAGTGATGGAAAGTGCAATCAACACTGCTATCAAGCAGCACCTACTCAGCGATGTCCAGTTTGGATTCTGCTAGGGCCACTCAGCTCCTGACTTCATTACAGCCTTGACTTAAATATGGATAAAAGTGCTGAATTCCAGAGGTGAGGTGAGGACTGCCCTTAAAATCAAAGGTCATATGCGACTGCATTTGGCATCAAGGAGCCCTAGCAAAACTGAAGACAAAGGGAATCATGTGGTACAAATCTCCGCTGGTTGGAATTTAATTTAGATAAATGCGAGGTGTTGCATTTTGTTATCAAAAATCAAGGCAGGACTTACACAGTTAATGGCAGGACCCTGGGGAGTGTTGTCAAACAGAGAGACCTAGCGGTTCAGATACATATTTCTTTGAAAGTGTTGTCACAGGTAGACAGGGTGGTGAAGAAAGCGTTTGGCATGCTTGCCTTCATCCATCAGAGCACTGTGTATTCTTTCTTGAAGAAGGGCTTATGCTCAAAACGTCGATTCTCCTGCTCTTTGGATGCTGCCTGACCTGCTGTGATTTTCCAGCAACACATTTTTCAGCACTGTGTATTGCAGTCAGGATGTTATGTTGCAGCCGTACAGGACATTGGTGAAGTCACTTTTGGAGTGCTATGCACAGTTCTAGTCAACCTGATATAGGAGGAATGTGTGCAGAATAGATTTACAAGGATGTTACCAGGATTGGAGGGTTTGAGTTATAAGGAGAAGTTGGATAGGCTGGGATTTTCTCCTCCTGCAGCATACGAGGTTGAGGGATGACCTTTTACAGGTTTATAAAATCATGAAGGGCATATATAAGGTGAAAAGCAAAGGTCTTTTCCCTAGGGTAGAGAAGTTCAAAACCAGAGGGCGCAGGTTTAAGGCAAGAGGGGCAAGATTTAAAAGAGACTGAAGGGGCAATTTTTTTCACACAGAGGGTAATGTGCAATGTGGAATGAGGTACCAGAGGACGTGGACAAGTACATGAACAGACAAGGGAGTCTAAATTAGTTTAGGAGACCTGGTCGGCATGGCTGAGTTGGACCGAAGGGTCTAATTCCATGCTGTTTGACTCTATGACACTGAATATATTGCATATCAAATGGTTTTGAAAAATATTTACAATCAAATCAACTTTTATTACTCTCTCTGAAATGATTTTAAAAATGCATGTCGTGTGTTAATGATCAAATGCTCAATTCTTACTTATTTACAGCATTGGTTACGACTAGAGTCTTCTGATCAAGCTTCACCACTGACACCTTATCAATAAAAAGGAGTTACTCAATGCCTTACATAAATGAATTGGAGATTAACTAACTTAATACATACAAAAGAATCAAACCTAGGTTTATTCTAATTTATATGGCTCTGCTCTTCCACATAAAAACTATATCTGATAGTTTTGCCCAATTGAACATATTGCCAGTTTTGTTCTTCTATAATAAATTTCTTCTCAACATCACCTTCCAGCTTAACTATACAAGTTTTGTTTTTGTTCGAGTCTGGACTATTTGTGTAGATCTGCACTTCATGCAGTTATAAGACCATAAGGCCATAAGACATAAGACATAGGAGTGGAAGTAAGGCCATTTTGCCTATCGAGTCTATTCCGCCATTCAATCATGGCTGATGGGCATTTCAACTCCACTCACCCACACACTCCCCATAGTCCTTAATTCCTTGTAAGATCAAGAATTTATCAATCTCTGCCTTAAAGACATTCAACGTCCCAGCCTCCATTGCTCAGTGGCAATGAATTTCACAGGCAAATTATCATGCCAATCTAGTCAGAGCTAAGTGATTAATGCTTCTTTGGAGGGGACAATGAAATCAAAAGTGGCAAAATATTACAGCTTTACTTACTTGCAGTGGGTGGACTTGGAAACATATCACTGTTCGTTCACTGTCACAGGGTCAAACTACTGGAATTCAAAATTCTGCAACGGTACCTGACATGGACTTTTTAAAAAAATAGTTAATGGGGTAAAAATGTCACTGATAGATTCAATCATTTAATGCCCTAAAAGCCCAAACGGCAGTTTAAGAGGCAACCATATTGTTGTATGTCTGGAGTCATATGTAGGCCAGACCAATTAAGAATGGCAGATTTCCTTCCCTAAAGGGCATTCGTGATCCAGATAGGTATTTCCTACTATTAGCAATGGTTTCGTAGTCATCATTAGATTTACTTCAAGATTATTATGGAATTCAAACTCCACTGTGGCAAGATTCGAACCCAAGCCCCAGAACACTTCCCGAGTCTCTGGATTAACAGTCTCATGATAATACCATTAGACCCTCGCCCCCCACCCAGTGTTGATGACTGCAACGGTTCAAAAACGTAGCTCACCACTACCTTCTCAAGAGCAACTAGGAATGGGCACTAAAGGTTTCCTCAGCCAGTGAAGTTCAGCCCACAATCATACAGAATCTTCTGAAATTCGCATAAAGTTGCCTCAATGGATTAATAATTAGTTGTGCTCATCAAAGTAGAAAGCTGCTATTCACAGTTGTGGATCTGGTTACCTGTTACCCTCCAAAAGGATCAGTACTGCTTTTTTTTGGTGATTATTTTCATATGATCCAAATCTAAAAAATGTTGGGATAATGATCAGTAAGTTTGCAGTTGGTTCAAAATTTTGTGCAAGAACAAATTTCTACAACCACGTTGAGATGCACAAAGAGAATGAGAATGAGCCGTACTCTGGCAAGTGGCACATAAATAACCTTGTTTACACCAGTATTTTGCAAATGGGCAAGACAAATTTCAAGTGTCCTCAAATGGCTTCGCTATTTTCACATGAATTTGCTGAGTGCAGTACAAATGTTGGACACTTTAAAATCTACTCAACTGTCCATTTTGGTGCTGAACTATACTCAATGGATAAGCTTGCAGTGATAATAAAAGGAGAGCATCAATTTAACATTTAGCACAAATAAGCAAATTAGTAAACAAGTACATCATTTTACATAATGATCTGAATTCAAGCAAAAGTTTTGCCTATCAAATCAAACCAGGCATTGAGTGGGATAAAAGAAAGAAGCTTAGAAGTTACAGAATGTGTAGAGAAGTACTGTAGTTTGGAAGATAAAAATATTCTATGGATGGTGCTGAAATTCCTGAGACAGAATCAAGATGGCGGACAGGCTGAAAAAATGGAGTTCGGGTAATCTTACTTAGGAACACAGCAGGATTGAGGCGGCGCTTGGCCTATTCCTGTTCTGTGTTCATGTTCTGAAAAAGACTTCAGAATCCTAATAGTTTTCATGCTAAAAATGTCCAAACAAATACAGAACAGCACAATAATTGGAATATCCAACATGGCTACCTCAGTGGCTTACAAGTCAGGTGGCAAATGTGACCAAACTATACTGTACTCTGATTACACAACTTGGGGTCACATGTTCGGATCTGGTCACTGAGAAACAAAGACAGCATTTAACCATTGGTGACGGTGCACAGAGCCTACAGGTCTGATCACTGTTGTCAGGAATCTAAATTCTGATGAAAGACTGGAGAAACCAGACATGAAAAGGGACATCTGAAAAGTAACTGTAAGAGCAGTATAAAATTGTTTAACGGATAAATCAATACCATAAATTAAATCACCCTAATTAAGGAGATTATAGTTTCAAATTAATAAATCATAAATTTGTGCTGATATCAGGAAGTTGTTCATATTGAATAATTAATAGTTGAATTGGACTGTAAGGCATATGTGGGAAATTCCAGAATAACTTGACACAACAACGGCAGATGCTGAGGTTCAAACAGTCAGGTTTTGCTGGATGGGCCAGTTAAGAGACAAGTGTCTTTCCACAACAATATTAAGCCACACATCCCGTGACAGAAAGTTACTTAGATACAAAATGCTCAACTGATGATTTAGGAATTTTACTTTCACCACAAAAAGACTGCATTTTAAATTTATTACATAACTGACTAATTTTGGGAACATTAGGATTTTGAGTTCTGATCATTTCCCACCAACTCAGGACAAAATGTGAGCGGTAGAGCAGGGGCTACATTGTACAGAGGTGCCAAATTGTAGGTTCTTTGATCTTATACCATTAATTATACAGCTTGAGATGAGAGAACTAATTGTACAGTCTCAGCAAGCAAAAGAGAATAGCAGAAGCATTTTCTCAACAGCAGCATGGTATTCATGACAAACAAACAAAGAAGGAAGGAAGGATACAAATTAGTCTAAATGGAAGTCAGCGAATGAAAGAGAAATGTCATTAACCTTTCAGAGAAAAGATTTTTATGACCCACAGTTGCTTTCTGTTATGACTCAATTAAATAAAAGAGAAGAAAAACAAGCAATACAACATTTACTAAAGTAAAAAACCAAAAGAACTGCAGATGCTGGAAATCAGAAAAAAACAAACATTGCGGGAAACCTCAGGTCTGGCAGCATCTGTGGAGAGAAATCAAAGTTAACATTTTGAGTCCAGGGACCCTCCTCAGAACTCAATTTTCTTTTGAGCTTGGCCAGGTGCAGGATGGTGGTGCTGGATGGGAATGGTTCAGCCCTTTTTTCCGGGAAGAAGCGAACAGCACTGAGACCATCCTGATGGGAGATAAACATGTAAAAAGATTGCACATCCATGGTAAAGAGGAGGCAGCTGGAGCCTCCGAGCCCATTCTGAAGAAGGGTCACTGGACGTGAAACATTAATTCTTACTTCTTGCCACAGATGCTGCCAGACCTGCTGAGGTTTTTCAGCAATTTTTGTTTTTATTTACATTGGCAAGTGCTCTATACTCAGTCATCCTTGACCGGCAATACATGCTAAACCTGTGTTTTCATTAATTAGCAGCAGCATTAAAGTGAAAGCAAAGGGTCCTCCAAAGGTAGAGCAGTGGTCGTTACCTATATAGACCTCAGCAAGGCGTTCAACAAGATTCTGCATGGTAGACTGGTTAGCAAAGTTAGATCACATGGAATCCAGGGACAGCTAGCCATTTGGTTACAAAATTGCCTTGAAGATAGGAAAGAGAAGATGGTGGTGGAGGGTTGTTTCTCTGACTGGAGGCCTAGACCTGTGCTACAAGGATAGGTCCTAGGTCCACTGCTTTTTGACATGTATATAAATGATTTGGACATGAAGGGTGGGTCTACAGAACTGTCCGCCTTGGGCTGGAACTAGGCTATGTACGCCACAAGTAGTGTTCAACAATAAATGATGTTCCTTTCTTGTTGGGGCTCCTGAGTAATTAGAAGGATAACAAATACTTGCCTTATTGATGATACCCACATCCCATAAAATAATCTTTTCATTTTTTTAAAAAAAGTAAACATTATCAACGCTGTAGGAAAAGAACTTGGAAGTGGGATTCATTGGATGACAGAGACAGCAGAGGTGCAAAAAAAAATGAAAGTGAAGGGCCCTCTCGAGGCACAGTGGTACTGCCCTTTCACTGGACCTGGAGGCCTAGGTTCAAGTCCCACCTGCTCCAGATTTATGTAATAACATCTCTGAACAGGTTGATTAGGAAAATTTATCAAACACGGTCAATTTGGGCCCTTTTGTGACACAGTGGTGGTTAGCACTGCTGCCTCACAACGCTATGGACCTAAGTCCTCGATTCCACCCTCAGGTGACTCTCTGTGTGGAGTTTGCCCATTCTCCCAGTGTTTGCATGCGTTTCTTCCAGGTGCTCCAGTTTCATTCCACAGTCCAAAAGACCTGCAGGTTAGGTGGATGGGTCATGCTAAATTGCCCGTGGAGTCCAGGGATGTGCAGTGAGCCTGTTGGGGCAGCCATGGTAAATGCAGGGTTACAAGAATAGGGTAGGGGGTGGATCTGGGTGGGATGCTCTTTGGAGGGTTGGTGTGGATTCGACGGGCCAAATGGCTCACTTCCACTCTGTACGGAAACTATGATTTTATTCTGTGATTCGAACTCTGGGCCAGGAGGCTCCAGTTCATGTCCCACCGGCTCCAGAACTGTGTACAGTTGATGGAATGTTTCTCTCCCACGACTTAGCACAACGGAATGAACAGGTGGATCGGAAATTTCCGAAAGTGAAAGGTTAAAGTTCCTGTGGCACATCCATCTATCTAAAAATATCTTTGAACTGACTAAGAATTTTTTCTCGGGCACAAGGTAGTGTCCTTAACTTTGAACCTACCTTCATTTTAATGAAGAATTAGCAATCTATGTGGAATAAAATGATCAAACTTAAAAGTTTTGAAAGAGCTTAATGACCAATACGAGATTGTATTTTGCTTGCATAGAAAATTATTTTAATATATACAACTGGCTCTCATTTCTTGATGACAGAAATTTTGGGTTGTGAATATTTTGAAGCCTGTACTTGTCAGCACACTCTGCTTATGACATCATTTATAATGCAAAAACTTGTAAATATTTATTGATGCAAAACAATATCTTAGCATGTAAATACCTCAGTTTGCATATGAACTAAACCACTGAAAATTACCGCAAAAAGTTATCTGCTTCCTTTCCCCCCAAAGTTATTACAATATCTCATGCCCCAAAAAAAGTTTTAAACATTTTAAAGCAAATTAAGAAGTGCTTCAGAATAACAAAATTGTATTTTACTATATTTCTAGAGTATTTATCTGAAAAACCAGCAAAGACTTAGGCTTTCAACAGTGACTTAGTTCAAAACATGCCCAGCACACAGCTTTCCAACAGAATCAGGAGCACTAAGAGAGTCAGATGATGGAATGTTTCTCTCCCACGACTTAGCACAACGGAATGAAATAATATTTGCACCTCCCAACTTAAAATGTGTGTGGTGTTCATTGTACAAAAAAAAAGTCTTTGACTTGTAAAAAGACTGAAGCCTGGATAGGAAAAGAGCGAACTAAGTCTTAAAATGGAAGAATAACAGTGACAGCATGGGGCTGACATTATGTTTGCTGTACAACGGATTCCAGGAGATGAAACAATTCCTTAGCAAGACTGAACCCCATCTCCCATTTCTCCTCAATGCAGAATGACGTTCCCTGATATCAACATTAGCCAAGCTGATTTAGCAACTAATGATTTTATTTACACTTGTTCTGAGGCGCCAGAACTTCCTACCCACTCCTGATACTGCTCTTCCCCATTCTGACATGAGGACATACATACATGCATTGAAAACAGCTAAGGTGCATCTTTATGCATTTCATGTTTCACTCCAATGATTTGATTTATTATTGTCACATGTATCAAAATACAGTGAAAGATATTGTTTTACGTGCTATCCAGACCAATCAAATAAACAATCAGTTGAGTGCAGTGTGTCGCTGGGAAAGCACAACATGTCAGGCAGCATCCGAGGAGCAGGAGAATCTACATTTCGAGCATAAGTCCTTCATCATCAATGAGGGTTGAGGGCCGGGGCTGAGAGATAGATAAATGGGGTGGGGGGGTGGGGGGGTGGGGGGAGATGGGGTTGGGGGAAAGTAGCTGAGAAAGAAGGTGATAGGTCAGAGGGGAAAGTGATGGATAGGTCCAGAGTGCGGTGCCGAGTTGCAGGTTTGGGGCTGGGATAATGTGGGGGATGGGGAAATGAGGAAGCTGTTGAAATTTACATTTATCTTGGGTGGTTGCAGGGTCCCAAGGCGGAATATGAGGCATTCTTCCTCCAGGAGTCGGGTGGTAGCTCTTTGGAGGTGGAGGAGGCCCAGAACCAGCAGGTCCTTGACAGAGTGGAGGGGAAGTTGAAGTGTTCAGCCACGGGGTGGTGGGGTTGGTGGTGCGGGTGTCCCAGAGATCTTCTCTGAAACGATCCGCAAGAAGGTGTCCTGTCTCCCTGGTGCAGAGGAGACCACACTGGATGCATTGGTAGAAGTACAGGTAAATTTTTGACGAATGTGAAAGGATCCCTTGGGGTCTTGGACGGAGGTGAGGGGGAGTGGTATGGGCGCAGGCTTTGCACTTGCTACAGTGGCAGGAAAAGGTGCCAGGAGTGGGGTGTGGGGGGCTTGGACCTGACAAGGGAGTCACAGAGGGAATGGTCTCTCCGGAATGCTGATAAGGAAAGGGAGGGAAATATATCTTTGGTGGTCAGGTCCATTTCGAGATGGCGAAAGTTGGTGAGTGGGAGGTGAGGACCAGAGGGCTTGTGTTGCCTTGGGAGGGGTGATGTTCAAGGGTGGTGGAGCTTGAAGTGGAGGAGATGCGTTGGAGGGCATCATCAACCACTTGGGAAAGAAAGTAGCAATCATAGAAGAAGGAGGCCATCTGCGACTTTCTGAGGTGGAATTGGACATCCTGGGAACAGATGCGGTGGAGAGGGAGGAACTGGGAATAAGGGATGGCATTTTTTACAGGAGGTAGGTGGGAAGACATGTAGTCTAGGTAGCTGTGGAAGTCGATGGGCTTGCAGTAGAAGACTGTGCTTAGTTGGTCACCGGAGACAGTTATGGAGAGGTCCAGGAAGGGAAAGGAGGTGTCCGAGATGGTCCAGGTGAATTTGAAGTTGCGGTGGAAGATGTTGGTAAAGTTGATGAACTGTTCAATCTCCTCGTGGGAGCACGAGACGGCACTGATACAGTCATCAATGTAGCGGAGGAACAGATGGGGTGGTGGTGCCAGTGTATCCAAAAAATAGGCATGCATAGCTGGGTCCTATGCGAGTGCCCATGGCTACCCCTTTGGTTTGGAGGAAATGGGAGGATTGGAAGGAGAAGTTGTTGCGAGTGAAGACCAGTTCAGTGAGGCAAATGAGGGTGTCAGTGGAAGGGTACTAGTTGGGACGGCATGAGAGGAAGAGACGGAGGGCTTGGAGACCTTCATCGTGGCAGATCGATGTGTATAGGGATTGGATGTCCATGGTGAATGCAGTGTATGTGGAGGAGGAGTGTGAGCAAGTTTGCTTGTCTGATTTTAAAACTGGTGCTTACTGGCCATAAATCTATAAAGCAAAGCTTATTCATTACTCTTAATTCCCAACAGGACATTTGGAAAAGCTTAGTTAATGCTTTCCAAGTTCCTACATCTATTGATCTGAACATATGGATCAATATATTCTTAAGCTTGTCATTAAACTAGTACATTAACTAAATATATCTCATTAAAAAAAGTTCAAAATACCTGAAACTCATCAAAACATAACAGGCAGCTCTCATTACTGATTTCTGCAGCGATAGGTGCTATTGGATCATATGACTTGGCCATTAAGCCAGGTTTTCTTTTTGGCAAAGTCTGCTTTAACCGATGGATTCCTAGTGTAGCAAAGTGAAAAAACGGTTGTTATTCAGAGAATCTACATTGAAATCTGTTAAAAAAAAGTGTCTAGAACTAGACACAATGGTTATGGCATTTTGGTAATGCACTTCAAATTTAAGCAGCTAATCCATTTTATAATTAATAGAATCAGAAATTTCACATGTTCATGTGTATTTCCACCTTTAACATCAGGCATTTGGTCAAGAACAAGACACAGTAAGTTAGATCCTCAGCAAAAATAGAAGATAATGGAAATTATTGTGTTTAGACTATACTTGTCTCATATCCATTTTGCATTTTATTCTGTTTTCAGTCAGGCAAATCCACTGCATTTTTCTTATTTCATAAAATAAAAAGTTTCCCTCATTGAGCACTACATTTTCTGGTCTGGTTTGAATTACATAGAATGCACAGCACAGGGTCCATTAAGACCAAACTATTCCACTTGCAGACTCCTAGATTGCTGGATGATCGAGGCTGTACTTTGTCATAGTTAAAACATTTCAGAAGAAAGTTTGTGATTCTAGAATGGCTGGAATGTGGAACACACTACTGAATGAAATTGTCAAGCCAACCGCTTGAAGGGATTGAAGGCAAATCTAGATAAGCACTTGAGAGAATAAAGAATAGAAGAAGCTTAATCAGCAGCATTGACCTGTTGGGCTGATGCCCAATTCTGTGCAGTAAATTCTGTACAACATATATTGCAAAACATAGTTCTGGCCCCAAAGCATGTTCCATTAACTGTTAATCATGAATACAATTTAACAGTGCGCATACTTTGTTGTGCGACACAGAATTTGATCAGACAGTTACTTTGGAAAAATTAAGGAAGAAATTGTTAAAGCACCACAGATGCATGAAAATAAACTTCGATAACTAGTGCACAATCCATTTCATTGTAGGCTTCACTTTCCTTTCAGCAATGTTTAATAATGAATGGACAGTAGAGAAAACAATTGGGAAGTACTCTCATGGGAGAGAAATGGATTATGGGGAAAGAGCGGTTGACTTGGCAAGATAGTGAAATAGATAATTAGCACTGACAGCACAACAGTAATCTCTGCAAACAGATAGTCACTTGGAATGGTTAACAAATTACTTTGTTAAAGGCAAATCATGACAAATTTTATTGAATTCTACAATTTAGTATCAGGAATTGTTGAAGAGGGTGATGTAGTTGATGCTGTGAACTCTGAGAAGCTACTTGATGACCTGTCATAGAACAGACTTGTTAGGAAAATTAATGACCATGGGATCAAATGCATGAAAAAAAAGGCTAAGAATCAGAAAGCAAAACACAATAGTGAATAGTTGCTTGTCAAACTGGGGAAAATTAGTATTCTGGACTTAGATATAAGTTAAAATGTTACAGATAAGAAAATTTGAAAAAAGTAGTGAGAACAAAATGTTGGAGGCTTCAGAGGGACATAGGGAGAGTGATACCAATCTGCCATGAAACATCAGGCATTTGAAAAGGAGAGTAATGGGGAGCAATATTTAGGAAGAAACAACGGCTCTTCTGCAAAATTACTCGAAATGGAACGTAAATTTAAATGGAAGAATGTTTATGGAACACCACAGTAAGCAGGAGCTATCTGAAGCCTGAGAACCAGAGAGATGGATTAATGAAATAAGTACATGGTAACTAACATAAAACAGTTAACTGCACTAAAATAAATAAATGCTTCCGGGGTCTTGTGGAACAAACTTTTGGGGAAAGTAATTAGATAAAAATAGTGTTTAAAATCAGTAAGTAAAAGAAGGGGTATGCATTAACATGTTTATGAAAAAGAAACTCCTATCATAAAGTTGTGCCTTCTGCCCGAGAGCCATGATGAAGCAAAATAGTTAATTAACCAAAACTTGCTTTTAGGGGTAGGAAAACAAAGTTTTCATTATTTTTTCCTCCCCAAAAAAAGCCCCATCATGTCCAGGGATGGGCAGCCTAGGTGGGTTAGCTACTGTAAATGTGCAGTTACAGGGTTAGGCTGGTGGCTGGGTCCAGATTGGATGGTCTCCAGAGGGTGAGAATTCAATGGGCCAAATAGCCTCTTTCAGTTCTGTAGGGATTCTGTAATTCTACGTTACATTCACAAACATAACATCACACAAAGTTCCACCACATGATGGTGCTACCACCATTTTGGAGTCAGTTCCACACTGAGTTTATAAAATTTACAATACACTAGAAGATAAATGTTCTTGAACAGAAATTAAGTCCACACTTTTAGGAGAACTATATTTCACGCAACCATGCTTCATTAAACCCACCGCACTGATTACTAGGTCCCCATATTTATAGAAATTATTCCCACCCAACTAATATGTGCAGCCTGGTCTCCTTGTACCATTAATTATCAGGCATCCCTCTGATTACATTACATGAAAACAGAATTTACTTCCAGGATTCGCAGTTGACAAAGAAATAATACCGATATTGAAGGTCAAGTTGAATAGGTTGCCAAAGAAAAAGGAGATAACAGAATGTGCATAAACATCTTCAGGACATGGGTACATGAATAGGAAGGATTTTGAGGGATAAAGGCCAAATGCTGGAAAGTGGGACTAGATCAGTTTAGGCTATCTGATCAGTGTGGATGAGTTGAGCCGAAGGGTCTGTTTCCGTGCTGTATAATTCTATAACTCAACAACTCTATGATTACTTTTTCACATGGTCAGCAAACATCAATAGAAAATGGTTAGATTAAATTGCCTCTTTGTTAACATCTACATTTGGCTATTCAGTGCACTGATATCAAAGTTGTCTCTGTTCATAAAATGATCAACTGTATATAAATACACAGTCTATGAATCACAAATTCCATGCCTTTGTCGAACAATGTGCATGACCTTTGGTCAAACTTTACCTGAGATGCTTTCTAATAAGCCTGTCCAAAGTTGTTATCGCGGACAATTCTGAGTAAGTGGGGCTTGAGTGCAACTCCCCTGGCTCAGGGTAGGGACACTAGCACTGCACCATTTGAGCCCATGACACTTTATCCTAAAATTGTTGTTAAATTTTTTTTATCAACTGCTTTTTTCAAATCAACGTGTTCAGAGATATTGTTATGCACTTCAGGAGTAGGTGAGATTTGAATCTGGGCCTCCCAGTGCAGTGGCAGTGTATCTACTCCTGCACCACAATGATGCCTTATACTTTAAGCCAATGTCACTGCCAAGATAAGGAACATTTGCTGAGGAAACTCAGCAAATATGAGTGAGGAAACTCATAGCTTATAATACATGAAGTTCAACTTGATTAAAACAACTTAAAAAGAAATAAAACAACTTAAAAAGAAGGGATTGCAAATTTAAAATGCTGAGGAGAACAAATTTCTTCTCAGAATCGTTGTAATTCATTTCCACAGAGAACAGTGGAGGCTGGGTCATAGAATATTGTCAATACCAAGTTAGACAGATCTTTTGACATACAAGTGAACCAAGAATCATGCTCAGGGATTTAACTGTTTGTTAAAAGGCAATACAGTAGTTGAGGACAAACGTTATTTGAGAACACATAATGCAACCTAATGACTCGTGGGGTGGTCAGTTGGGTGATGACCAGCTTTGCCTGTAATTTTCTTCCAGATGCACTGCACAATGGGCATACCACAATGGGCATGCTGATATCGATCATCATTACGGAATACTGGATACATGCAGTTGACAGGAAACGTTAGTGACAATATTGATTTCCAAACTCCCACTTCAATAAATAGCAGTTAGAAGCTGAAAGTAGACTTCAGGTGACAATCAGATCAGCCATGATCTTATTGAATGATAGAGCAGGCTCAATGGGCTGAATAGTCTGCTGTTCCTTTTTCATGTTTTGTTTTGGTTCTTCAGGTAACTTTTATATTCACAAGTGAGGAATTTTCAGTGTTCAAAATATGCATAACTTCTTCAGGAACTTTAACAGCCCAAGATCAGGTGAAAGATGGTTAGCTGTGCAATCTTTTCTCTGTTTTGCCACAATATGATTATCCTCTTCAAATACTTTTAATGCGCCAAGATAACTTTTCCTGTTTCCACAGTAACAATTTCTTTAGCCTGAGTGCAACTATTTATCGCAAATTAGGAAGGTTCACAATTCTGGTCTCGTCAGCATTACCCAAACTTCATGGAACAGTAACTTGCTTAAAAAAAAGCTATTTTGCACCATGCAGCAAGAAGTGTGCTAAAATTGAGTAAACTCATTTTACATGATATTCTTAGAAGAGGACCTGTTTTTGCCTAGGCTCAGTACAAACACAGTCAAGGAAAATGATGGCAACAAATAAATTTTATTTACAAGGAAGTTCCTTTTTTTCCACAATTGTCTCTTCTGTCAATTGACATGCTTCCTGATCCAAAAGACTGAGACTTCACTTCTCCCAACTTCCATCAATGCTTCTCCAAACATTTTCAGAGATACTCAAGACTAACTCAGGATGATTATGCCATTTTCCATTTTGCCTTTCAGACAATACTTGCTCACTCGTTCTTATCCCATGATAGTAGCTGATTTAAAATTGAGAACTTCTTGCAGGTGAAACAATGGATATAGACCACCAGGTGAGCACTCTGTATTGCAAACAATCGGAGATTATTGATTTTATAGTATTTTTTGACCTTACATTACATCTATGCCAATATTCTGTATTTCTAGTGCTCAAGTTAGAATATCTTACTTTGATGAACATCCAGCATGAAACCATGAAAATGTACTCGACTTTTCCTTTTAACAGTTGCGTGGGAATAAAACAGGTCCATCACCATGGTCTTCCCCGTCCCTGTGAAAAACAAGAGACTTTGATCAATGAAATGTCTTTGTATTTTCTTTCAATGGCACAATTTATTTGATTGCAAAAGGGAGTTAATGGCCTTAGTAGTACTAACACTAGATTATTAAAAAGCAACAAAGAACCACAAAGCAAGCAATAAAGAAAGATAGATTACAAATGCAAACTAACACAGAATATTAAAAAAGGTTGGAAATGTTTTTATAAATATATAAAACAGAAAAGGGTAGCTAAAGTGGACGTAGGTCCCTTGCAGGATGAGGAAGGGGAATTAACACTGGGTAATGCTGAAATGGCCGAGGCATGGAATAACTATTTTGTGTCAATCTTCACAATGGAGGATGTGTCTAACACGTTAGGGATACATTGGGAACTGTTGAGGTCGAGGGTAGTGTTGAGCAAAGTCGAGGGTTTAAAGGTAGATAAGTCCCCTGGTACTGATGGAATGCATCCCAGGGTGCTGAAAGAAATGGCACTGTGGATAGTAGATGCATTAGTGGTAATTTTCACTGGACTCCGGGCAGGTCCCGTCAGACTGGAGGACAGCGAATATCACGCCATTGTTTAAAAAAAGTGCAGGCAAAAGGCAGGCAACTATAGGCCAGTTAGCTTAACATCTGTAGTCAGGAAAATGCTGGAAACTATTAAAGAAGAAATAGTGAGACATCTGGATGGAAAGGGCTCCATCAGACAAATGCAGCATGGATTCAGGAGGGGAAGGTCGTGCTTGACAAACATACTGGAGTTCTTTGAGGATGCAACATGCAAGGTGGATGGGGGAGAACAGTGGATATTGTATACTTGGATTTCCAGAAAGCGTTCGATAAGGTGCCGTATGAAAGACTCACCCATAAGATGAGAATGCATGGAGTTGCAGGGAATGAATAGCATGGATAGAGAACTGGTTAACCAACAGAAAGCAAAGTTGGGATAAATGGATGTTTCTCTGGTTGAACACCAGTGGCAAGCAGAGTGCCGCAGGGGTTGGTGTTGGGCCCGCAACTGTTCATGATATGTATAAATGATTTGGAAGAGGAGACGAAATGTAACATATCCAGTTTGCTGATGACACTAAACTGAGCGGAAAGGCAAACTGTGCAGAGGATGTGTAATGTCTGCAGAGAGATTTAGATAGGTTAAGTGAGTGGGCAAGAGTCTGGCAGATGGAGTACAATGCTGGTAAATGTGAGGTTATCCACTTTGGAAGTGAAAATAACATCAGAGTATTATTTAAATGGTGAAAGTTGTGCAGAGGGACTAAGGAACGCTTGTACATTAAATTGCTAAAAATTGATTTGCGGGTTTCAACAGGCAATCAGGAAGGCAAACAAAATATTGGTTTTCATTGCTGATTTGGAGATGACTGCGTTGGACTAGGGTGTACAAAGTTAAAAATCACACAACACCAGATTGAATTTAAGAGCAGGGAGGTTCTGCTGCAATTGTAGAAGGTGTAGGTGAGGTTGCAGGTGGATTATTGTATGCAGTTCTGGTCTCCTTACTTGAGGAAGGACATACTGGCTTTGGAAGTGATGCAAAGGAGGTTTACCAGGTTGATTCTCAAGATGAGGGAGCTACCCTATACGGAGAGGTTGAATCGCCTGGGACTGTACTCACTAGAATTTAGAAGGATGAGAGGGGATCTTATAGAAACATATAAAATTAGGAAAGGGATGGATAAGATAGGGTCAGGCAAGTTGTTTCAGCTGGTGGGTGGGACTAGGATTAGGGGACATGGCCTCAAGATTAGGGGGAGTAAATTTATGACAGAAATGAGAAAGAACTGTTTTTCCCAGAGAGTAGTGAATCTATGGCATTCTCTGCCCAAAGCAGCCGTACAGGCAGCTTCATTAAATAAATTCAAGACACAGTTGGATGGGTTTTTGCATAGTAGGGGAATTAAGGGTTATGGGAATAATGCAGATAGGAGGAGCTGAGACGATGGATAGATCAGCCATGATTTTACTGAATGGTGGAGCAGGCTTGATGGGTCAAATGACTCTTCCTACTTCTATTACTATGAAACTATGAACTCAGAAACTCAAGTAAGGTTGTGGGGGACCCATGTTTGAATCCCTTCATGACAGATTATTGAATTTTAATTCAAAACAAATCTGGAATTAAGAGTCTAATGATGACCAGAAAACCACTGTCAAGTGACAGACAAACACATCCGATTCACCAACGTCCTTCAGAGAAGGAGACTGCCATCTGGTCCAGACCCAGAGCAATGACTTTTAAATGCTCTCTGAAATGGTCGAGCAAGTCAGTCAATTGTACCTATCGCTAGAAAGCAAAAAAGATATGAAAGTAGATGGAACAGCTGGCATCGACAAGCGCAAAACACCCCTGCCAAACCTGCAAAGTCCTCCTCACTAAAGTCTGAGGATTAGTGCTAAAGTTGAGAGAGCTGTCTCACAGACTGGTCAAAAAGCACAGCCTGATTTAGTCATAATCATGGAATCATATCTCAAACACAACGTCCCAGGCACCATCTCTGGACATGTCCTGTCCCACAGGCAGGACAGATTCAGCAGAGGTGGCAGCACAGTGGTGAACACTCAGGAAGTAGTTGTCCTGTGAGTCCTCATGATTCCAGACTCCATGAAGTCTCAAGGTCTCAGGTTAAATACAGGCAAGGAAACGTCCTGTTAACTGCCCGCAAACAGTCATCCTTCAGCTGATGAATTAGTGCTTCTCCATGTTGAATAACATTCAGATGATGCACTGACATTGGCAAAGGTACAGAATACGATCTGATTTGGAGATGACGGTGTTGGACTGGGGTGTACAAAGTTAAAAATCACACAACACCAGGTTGTAGTCCAACAGGTTGATTTGGAAGCACTAGCTTTCGGAGCACTGCTCCTTCATCAGGTGGTTGCATAGTAGGGGAATTAAGGGTTATGGGAATAATTCAGATAGAAGGAGCATTGTAAGACACAGAAATTATATCAAAAGTTTACAGTGTGATGTAACTAAAATTATATATTGAAGACAACCTGGACTGTTTGTTCAGTCTCTCAACTTTGAGAATGATCATGTTGGTTTCAATTTTTTCATATGTAAAT